>NC_071989.2:116635000-117260000 GCF_028885655.2 Pongo abelii | reverse complement strand
AGAATGAATAGGGAGTGCTCAGGCCTGAAACCTTTTTCTTCAGCTGGTTGGGAAGGGGAATCTTTCATTCCAACAGACCATTTATTCTGATTGATGAAGAGAGTAGCTTCTTTTAGGAGACGCTGACAAAGGCCATTTACAAAGAGGCTAGAGGAGGAGGAATTGAGCCGTGCGCTGACAGGGCAGACGGTGGCCAGGTGCAGTCCCTGGGGGCCTCGGCGCCGCATTGCAGACACATGTCAGCCCGCAATGTAAATGTGGCGGCAAGGGTTGTTTTACTCTTCGGCTGTGACTGGGATCAATGGCCAGCCGCGTAGAAGCCATCCATCACCCTGGGAGCAGGCTATGAGATATGAGGCTGAAATTCCAGCACTGATCCTGCCTACAGCCACCTTGGCAGAGTGGGTGATGCATGTGTGGGCCAGTCAGCACCCCAGACCAGGGGACGACCCAGGAGGGAACTGGGTCAAAGGCCAGTCCTGAGGCCTTGCTCAATGCCTAGGAGCAGTCAACCCTGTTTTTGAAGGGCAGGAGATACTGCGGAGGAGCCAGGCTGCAGAGACCCCTTGGGGAAGCACCATGTTTCCCAAGGACCCTCTATCCCCATACCACATATAACCTCTGCCTATTAGCCTACCCACAATTATAAAGGGATCTTAATCCCCCCCTCCCCATCCAGTAGTTTCTGTTCCTACCTCAGTGAATGCAGCCACCACGTTGGGGGACCCTGAGATCTGGGAGCCACTCCTGGACTTCCTCCAGTCCTCATATCCCATCAGCCATCAGGTGCAATAGAGCTCCCTCCGCATCAGCAGCTTTGAAATCCTTCCGTGACCCACAGGGAGAAGTTTGATGTTGTGACCCTTTATACCATAAAACACGTGCAGATACACACGTACCTGAAACAAATACTGTGTGAAGCAATACTTACCCTTCCCATATGCAGTGCCTTCTCAGGTTTTATTTCATTCTATTTCACTAAAATTCTAGTCACAACTGAGTAAACTTCATGCCTACTAATGTGGTAAGACCCACAGTTTGAAAAACATCATCCTTTCAGTCTCTTGGATCTAATACCTTCTCTCCATCTCCACTGACAGCTCCCTGTGTCAATACCCATCATCTCCTGTCTGGGTGACCCTGACAGCCTCCAGACTGCTTTCCCCTTGATCATTCTTGCTCTTCTTCAATTCACTCCCAATCTTGACTCGCAGTGAATGAAACTACGAAGATGAGGTATAATCATGCTATTTCCATGGCTGGAACCCTTGACTGGCTCCCTGTGCTTCTGTATAAAGTCTGACCCCGTTACCATCCTCCAGCCCCTGTATGATATGGCCTCCACTTCTCGAGCCTTATCTTCGCCCGTTCCCCCCTCCCTCTCTTCAAGCTGGTCATGCCGAATGTCTTCCAGGTCCTTGAACTTGCCATGTGGTGTTGGATCTGAGTCTTTGTACAGTCCTGGTTTCCTCTTTCTGGAACACTTCCTCCTCTCCTCTTCTTTGGTCATAGTGGTCTACAGCAAGCAACAATGAGATGACACATATGCCTTGGTGTAGTGCAGGGGGAGACTCCAAAGACTTAGGATATGGGAAAGAATATTGGAGTCACATTATCACATGCTCCCAGCTCATGTGCTTCTGTGTCCCTTGAAGGAATCAGAGGCCACTCCTTCACCACAGCATGGAGCATGAGTAAGGGAATGTTCCCATGGTGGATACTGCTGGTGCTGTGCCAAGATTCCCCTCGTGAGGTGGGAGCTTCTATTGCCCAGATGTTTTGAGTGCTATTGCCTTCTCCATAGAATCCCCTTCCACCAAACAGGAGCCATTCACCAGAGATCATGCCACTCCAATCATGTTCCTAGGCAACCAGAGGCCAAAGACTGACCCAAGATCTCTAACCTGGCCCACTTGCCTCAAAGTGGCACCAGCTCTGTGGCACAATTCACATTCCAGCACTCTGGGGACCAGGCAGGAATGAGTGTCCAGCTCCCCCTGCACTGTCCCGCTTCCCTCACTCCCCTTCTCCCGTGAGCAGGCCCCAGTAAGTGATTTTCACAGATAAACCCTGTTCTAGCTCCATTTCCAGGGAACCTGAACTCTGACAGCCCACATCTTGGAAAAGCATAGAGGTGGCTGTCCTCTGAGGGCCAGGACAAAGAAGGGAGATGCTGCCATTGAAAGAGCCTATTTAATGATTTCAATGTGGATATTTAGATTCCTGAGTGGTAGAGGCCAAGGAGCAGCAATTATCTGCTAGAGGCAAAGCTGGTGAGGTCTCTCATGAGTATGTGGCCAGGTGGCCTATAGAATGTTTGACCTTCAGAGACCTTTGTTGGCAGCTGATAGGTCCCAGTATCCCTAGGACTAAGATGGACGGGAAGCCTGTGGAGGTGCTGCGTGGGTTGTGAAGCTGGAAAAGCTCTGTGCCTCACAAACAGGAGCCAAGCTTTATGGATCAAGGTCCCCCACCAGTGCCCGGGGCTCAGATGGGTCACAGATCCAGAGCTTCCTGAGCAAGGACCCAACGATAAAAGGATCCTGTAGCTTTCCTTCCCACCCCCAGCCTTTTCCTCAAGGGCCTGTAGCCACTCACCAAGAGAACCATGCACTGGAAGAAGGAAATGCACAGCCATTCAGTGAATTACTGGTCTTTGACTCTTAGGAGGTCGCTGTGGTCTACCAGTCAGAAGGTGGGGATCAACAAACAATGATGTTTTGGTCCAAGTTCATGTTTTGGTCAAGGCTCTTGAGTGTGTAGTAAGAAAAGACAAAATCAGCAGCAGGCAGAATCTCTCTGTTGGCTGTCTGTCCTGTGCAGCAAGATTTATTTTTGGGTAAGGAGAATAGAAGCCCTTGGAATAGTCCCTCTTTCACCAAAATAGAAAACCAAAAGCAATACCCCATTTCTGGGAATCCCCAAGGGCCAGCTATTTACATGCATCCTCTTATTTAATGCACATGCCCACCATGCAAGGCTGGTATCACTAACCTCGTCTTGTAAATAAGAACCCTGAGTTACAGAGAAGTTGAAGGTGTTTCTGGAAAAATGTCCAGTTTTCCATTCTAGACCTTGGCGAGGCTGCAGGTGCTGTATGGCCCACTGTGGGCTGGAGTCAGTCTCTGCCCATGATGCTGTTTGGCCACAGCGACTGGCTGTTTGTCAGCCCCCTAACAGTTTGTCAAGTACTTTACTCCTGATTAGATTTCTAATAAGAGTGGTGCTGAGGACTCTTTCTTTAATAGATATTATCATGAAACATCATATTCCACACTTGCCTCCTGCTTGAAAACTGATTGTGGGGACTGCAATGAATTGTGGAATAATCTTCACTAATGCATAATTAATACATGCTGATTCAATTAGAGTCCCCCTGACTATTCTTGCTAAAAAATTTACATTTATATTATAACATTGACAAGAATGTGAGAAGGGAATAAAACTCGGGCTCTTCTGATCCTCTTCTCTTTGTTCTATCAGATGTGTTTTCTGTTTGCTCCTTGTGTTTTTTTAATCACTTTAAAACGCTGCAGAAAGCTGGGTGACATTCTGGCTGCAGTACCGTGGCAACGGGCCACCCTCCCCAAATGTAGAATCAGCCAGTCCACTTAGATGCCTCTCTTCTCCTCCTGATACGCAAGTAGCTTTTGCAGCATGCTTATTCTTCTTTCTACACACCTCTTCAGTGTGACATCTCTCCTCTAGCCTCACAGCCCTCTCCAGTTCATACCTGGACTTCACAAGACTCAAACCCATCTTTCTAGCTGCCATTTCCCCCATCTCATCCACTTTCTACACTGTTGCCAGAAACCATCCTTCTAAAACCATCAGTAATACATCCCTTCAGTAGTTCCCTATAGAGTAAATGTTTTTTGCCCCTCATTTTCACTTTGAGGAATTATCTGCCACCCCCTTCCCAAATCAAGGGGTGGGCATTGTGACCAGGCCTGTCCCAGTTTACTCCATCCCCACTGGCTGGGTCAGGGATGCCCTGCCAACCCCACCAGCGTGAATCTAGCTTTTCTTCTGGGACTTTGACTGGAGCTATGTGTGATCCATCCCTTGAGGATCAACTGTCTGAGAAAGACCCCAAGACCAAGGAAATATGGGCTGAGGGAGGAGAAAGAAGGAGAGAAAGCAGGTAATGATTTTGCTGTTATCTGCAACCACAAAGTCCTAATGAACATATTCCCTAGAACTGATAGGACAAATTCTAAGTTTCCTTGTCCTAGATTGCAGGATCCTCTCTGAGATTTGGCCTTTTCTCCTTATCCATCTCATTTCATGGCCTCCTCCCCATCAGGCCCCCATCACACAGATCTGCTCAGTCTCCTGGGTGTGATATTTGATTTCAGGACTCTCTTTTTGTGCTGTGTTCCTCCTCTCAGGAACATGGTCTCCCAGTTTCTGCCTGGCTATCTCCCTCTTCTCCTTTCATACCCAGCTCAAATGTCACCTTGCAGCTCCCTACCTCTCTGCTATCACCATGGATTAAATAAAGACCCTCATCTGTGCTATAACACCATCATGACTATCTCTGTTATTAAATCATAATTTCTTAAATTCCATTGATCTGTTTCTTTTATAGCCATATGTTAAGTATATATTTGTAATTCAGTATTTCCAGATCTACTTAATGTATTTATACTTGAAGCACAAATTACATACAGTAAGATCCACATACACTAACTTTTCAATGAGTTTTGGAAACAGTATACAGCCATGTAACCACAATGTAAAATGAGATCTAGAACCCCTTAGAAAGTTGTCTGGGGCCTCCTCTTCTAGTCAATTCCTACCCCACCCCCCGGCACACACACAGGCAACCACTTTATAGATTCTATCCCCATAGATTAATTTTTCCTGTCATCTGACTTTATATAAATGAATTTATGCAATATGTACTTTTTGTATCTTGCACGTTTTGCTCATTTTCATGTTGAAAATGTTTTTGAAATTCATCCATGCTGCTGCACATATCAGCAGTTGTTTCACTTTATTGCTGAGTAGTATTCAGTTTTATGAATATGCCACAATTGGTTTATCATGACTTGTTTATGGATATTGAAGTTGTTTTCAGATTTTTAATGTAAGAATAAGGTTGCCATGAACTTTCTTGTTGTGGACCCATGTTTTTGTTACAGGCTGGGTTCTCTGGAAGCAGATGCAGTTGGAGTTTGAGATACGAGATGTTTATTAAGCATCAATATCTGAAGAAAAGGAAAAGGGACAGGAGCACGATTGGGCTGAGAAAGAAGTTGAACTCCCAGTGGATTAGGGAGGAATGCATGTAGAACCCACGTGATGCACTTGGGCCTCTCATCCTATTCCCTGGCCCAACTGTGTCATCTATCAGACTGTCCATGCTGGGCTGTAGGCAGACCTCAGTACCCTTGCCTCATTCAGTTACTGGCTAATGGCTACACAGGAGGAGGAGGATGTAACCTCTGGAGAGGTGGCCCCCTCTGTAGCTGCAGTAGATCTGGAAGACACAGACAGCTGGAGCTGTCTGCCTACTACAGTCCCCACGGCTTGGCAGCAGGTCCTCTCCTGATGGGAACTCTGGTTGGCTCATCTCAGTGTCTGCCACAGGCTACTCCTTGGGCCAGCTGGGTTCACTCTACATAAATCCATACAGCAGGACCCTAGTGGGCCTCTTTTCCTGAGGGAAAACAGGTTAGCTGAACAGATGTACCCTCACTCCTGCAGTTGGTCTTGAGAACACAATGTATACTCACCAATACCCTCTTCCATTTAGAGTTCTTCACAATCTCAGATGTATACACCGCCTCCACTGGCCTCAGGGCTTACAGGTGGGACAGTTCCAATCTTCATGCTGGAAACCCTGCTCTTCTCAGGGGAGGGCTGCTCTATTTGTCCATCTGAACTCACAATTGAATACAGTACAAAAAGGTGCCCGAGAGAATCACGTGGGATCCACAGGAATTTCTCCCTGCTGCCATATATTACAGGAACCCTGCTCTCCGCTCATAATAGGGTCAATTATCCCTGCCAAGACAGTGACTCTTTTTTTTTTTTTTTTTTTTTGTGCTTGCTGGCCCCTGCATACAAGGAATACAAAATACCCAAGTGGCAGCTATAGTTAATATTTCGATGGGACTCTTTTCATGCTCTCCAGACAAAGCATGCCCCTTTGGGGACTAGAACTTATTACCCTGCAGAACCCAGAGTTGCAGGAAGGAGAAGTACAAATTTCCAAGTTATGAGGAGTGATGGTTAGTGGGACCATTCCTATTTCTACCTCTTGGTTCCTCGACCTATATAGTCTTCCTATTGGGGGCAGAGAACCATATAAAATCTTCGGTTTAATTCACATACTTCATGCTGGATGGACAGTACTGCGTTCTGCAGAATATTGCCTTTGAGCAGCTATGTTGGGCAGGTAGCATGTTGATACAACCAGTAGCTGTTTTGGTCATAGACCCTATGTGAATTTTTCTATTGCCATCATAATGAATTAACACAAACACCATGGCTTAAAACAACACGAATTTATTACCTTACAGTTCTGGAAGTCAGAAGTCTACACTGAGTCCTCATGGCTATTGTCCCTTCTGGAGGTTCCAGGGGAGAATCCTTGCTCTTCCCAGCCTGCAGGAGCTGCCTGCCTTACTTGGCTTGTGCTGTTCCTCCCTCTCCAAAGCTGGCAACATAGTGTCTGCAGGACTCTTTCTTTCTGTCCTCTGCTTTCATCATCTCATTGCCGTCGCTCTTATAAGGAGCCCTGTAGTTACACTGGGCCCACTGTATAATCCAGAATAATCTTCCCATCTCATAATCCTTAACTTAAGGTAACATATTACAGGCCCCAGGGATTAGGGTGTGGTCATGTTTGGGGGACCATTATTGAGCCTACCATAGCCCCAGCTGGTTTCCCTTTGCTATACAGCAGTGGTTCTCAACTGAGCGCAGCAGATGATCCCCCAGGGATCATCTGACAATGTCTGGAGACATTTTGGTTGTCAGAATGGAAGAGGTGCTCCTGGCCTCTAGTGGGCTGAGGACAGGGTGGTGGTAAACATCTCACAATGTGTGGGACAGACCCCCACAACAAAGAACCATTGGGCCCAAAATGTCAATAATGCTAAGCTTAAGAAACTCTGCTGTCACGTGAGTCTCTTGGATCTTAAGAAAAAAGAATCAGACTGTTAGGTCAGTTTTCAGCACCAATGTTAGATGTGTCTTTACAAGACTGTCTTTAGAGTCCTGAGGAAAAATGAATTTAGTCCTAGAGTTTTATGCCAGGCCAAAGTATCAATCAAGAGTGTGTGTATATGAGCTGAATGGGAAGGTGTGCATGTTTTAACATGAAAGCACTTGTGAAGTCTACTCCTTCCCCCATACAGTAATTTGAAAAAAACTATTTGAGGTGGTATCCCTCCCCCACGAAAAACACAAGGAGTCTAGAAGATTAATGGCATTGGAAACTAGATGGAGAGAGTGGAATATGAGGCAAGGCACGTGAAGAAAACTAGAGCAGGAAATCAAAACAAATCCACTGGGCCTTATGCACATAGAATCCTCAAGAGGATGATGTAAATTCAGAAGCCATCAGCTGTAGATATTTAAAGTCATATAAACATTGTTTAAAGTTATGATGAAAGGTCAGTAGAAGAATAAGAACAGAAAGATAACACTGGGAAGAGATCATCTTATGCCCTACTTTATAATTAGTGGTTTTTAAACTTGTCAATGTACTATATAATAAAAACAGATTAGTTTAAAAATACCTCTTTAAAAAACAAAACTCTGAATCCCTATAATTCAAAATATACAATGAATCTTTATAAAGATGCCTATTGTTATCTCAAAGGAAGAGAACTGGATGCAACCTACGTGTCCACAACAGAGAACAGTTACATCAATTAGGATATACTGGCCCCATTATGGTGTTACTAAATAATGGCCTCATGGAAAACTAATACAGAAATATAAAAAATGTTAAGAAATAATGTCAAACATATATGTATGTTTTACAAAATTATTCCCATTTGAAAAGATTTTCCTAGTGACAGGAGTACCTGTATCAGACTAATGGGCTTATAGATAATACATAGTTCGTATTTTTCTTTTAACCATTTTCCCCATGTTCTGTCTATACTGTTACTTTTGTGATTAAAAAGCAGTTTCCCTTAAAAAGAATAAGTCAGTACTGTTTTTAGACAGCCCAAATGTGTCACAAGGCACACAGCTCTGGTAATTCTTGTTTAGAGGAAGGCCCTCTGTCTCTTCTTAAACAGGAGATTGGAAAATGGCTACCTTCGGGTTAAAAAAGAAAACCACAGGCATTCTAGCAACAAACCACATCTTTGGTTATATCTTTCTTTTTTCTTGGATGAATGAAAAGAAATTCAGGAGCCTGTGTGTGTGTATCTGCTGTCTGAGTCAAGATATTATGAACTAGACTGCTAGTACTGTTATCTGATTAAGAAAGGCTAGTGGGTTTCAGTGGGAAATGCAATGCTAGACACTGGGGGAAATTTCAAGAGATTCTGATCCAGTTTAGAAGTTTTGGAGTCTGTATGCAGCCTCTGGGATAGATTGGATTTGTGCACAATAATGATTAAAGATAATTTAATGTGATAATATAAAAACACGTATGTTGTGGAGAATGGAAGAAAGGGTGTGTTGCAGACACTACTGAATGTTCTAAAAAATATCTGCTCATCCTTATTCTATAATATAATTCCCTCCATACTTTTTTTTTTTAAGCTAGGCAGAGGATTCCCCAGAAGAAAAGACTGTATTTCCCACCCTGTTGAGGCTGCTGTGGCCTTGTGGCAAAGTTCCCCCACAGAGATGTGGGCAGAGGCATGAGGTGCACATCATTTCTGAAAAGCATCTTCACAGGAGAGGGCATTCCCGATCCCCACATTTCTTCCTTGGGACTGAAATGTGAACACGACAGCTTGATTGGTGGCCTTGGGGATGGAAGCCACACATAGCAGAGTGGCAAGACAGAATGAGCCTTGGGCCCTACTTGGCTGAGACCCCCACACAAGCTCTGGCTCACCTAATTCCAGACTTGTATGTGAGAAAGTAAACTTCTACCTTGTTTATGCCACCACATTTGCAGTTTCTGAAACCACGTCCTAGTCACACCAGTGAGGCGGCAGTGCAAGGTGGTTTCAGTGTACTGCTTCAGAGTGATGATGGTCTGCCCAATGTCAAATCCACTCTTAGAACCCCCAAGAAAGGTTGCTTTACATAATAAATGAGAAATAGCAGCATAGACTTTTTCCCAAGACCACAGACAGAAAAATGACACCGAGACTATGTGGTTTGGGGACTAGTATCAGTCCCTGGCAGGGGATACGGGGGTGGGGTGGGGGATGACAACTCCACTGAAGTTAGTGCTTAAGACACTCGATGCATTTTGAGTTAGGATGCATTCTGCATTCGTGGGCACCTGAAGCAAAAACACATCATCCGAAGGCATTCTAGGCTGGAACAGAGCACCTGGGGGAGACAGGCCATGGGTGTGGGGAGATGAATCTCCTGAGGGCTGAGTTTGCAAATCAACCTTACCAATTGATGGCAAACTACATCATCAATAGCAGCACTGCAAGAGAAATTGAGGAGTAGAGGGGAGGAGAAGGAGAAATGAAGGGAAACCAAGCTGTGTGTGGGGTCATTCACCCTGCAAAAGTCAAGAGGTACTGGTTGGCTATCATGTCTTCAGTGTTTACCCACAGACTCTTCATAGCATGCCTGGGGGATAATCTTATTGGCTCAGGTTGTAGTTATTTTGGGGACCAGAGTAGAATCAGTGGTACATCCTGAGTTTCAGAGCCGGGAGGTGTTCACAGAAGGCCAGGTGTTCTGCAAGCCCAAAGTTTCATTCCCTCCACTCCTCCAGGAGTTCATATGCCATCTTACTGCTCAACTGTCTGCAGCCATTTCCAGGCATTTTGCACATCACTTCCTGACTCCTAGTCTCTCCCAAATGGATGACTAAGACCTAATATTCTCAGTGCTCTTGCTTTTTATGACCTCTGTCCTTTTCCTCATCTGCTTGTACAGTCAAAAGTAGGAGAAGCCCTTGAAATCATTGCTTCAAACAAGTTTGGATTATTTGTGCATATCCTGAACAGTGTTTGGCTCTTAACGGAGCAAAACCTTTTCCCATTCGCTGCTGCTTTATTTTCTGCTGATAGTGAGTGCACTGTCTTAGACAAGGTTCTTGTGGGAGCTGAGCAATAGATATTAAAAATCCATCTCCTGTGATGAATGGGACCATCCAGGATCCTGGCAGAGCAACTTGAGTATCTATGTTCCCCCTTGGATCTAACGCCTGTTTCCACCTCTGCTGCAAGCGCCTTCTCATGGCAGGCTGTTCCCATGGCTTTCACACCCCTGGGAAGTAATGCAAGTGAGTCTCCCTTTCCTGGAATCGCTGTCTGCTTGGGTGAGGCAGGGGTTTGCAGCCACACAAATACCTGATGCCTTTCTGGGCTGACTGTCACATTGCCGTTTCTCAGAGAACCAAAAGGAGGAAAATCAACAATCTCCCATGAATGTTTTGAGATCACTTTGGGTAAGAAGGCAGTGGTAACATTAAGGAGCTCAACAATTCCAAAAGACTCTTCAACAGTAGCCATCCACCCCCAAAACAACGGGAATGGGCAGGAACATTTGAGGGCAGCGTAAGTGTGAAGCCTCATGCTGTTGGAGAAGTTTTACACAGAAAACTAGATATGAATACACTGTTCTAGGGGTAAGTAAAGCACCTTAGAACAATATAACCAGCAAGGAAAAATCAAATCGTCAAGGAAGATGTTAACATCTAATTGGAAGGCAGAAGCATCAAACTCAAAGCCAATAAACCAAAAAGCTGTAGTAACACTAGGATTTCTATACCCGTAGAGGCATCTGAGAGGAAGGAGAAAGGTTTGAATAAGAAAGAAAATGGCCAGGTTGAGCTGAGTTGTTTCTGCCCTCTGGGTCAAGCAGACCGAAGAGGACTTCAGTTTCTGGCTGACACCAGCTGACTCAGGGTGCCTCCTGAACAAATCATTTTGGGGTGCTGGAATGCCAATACCAGCATCTGTGCAAGGCCTCAGGCAATGGAGCTACTCAGTCATGGTATGGTAGGAGTGCAGTTAGGGTTTCCAAATCTGTCTGGGCCAGGATTCACTTACACCCTTGGTTGGGGGCCCATGGCTCCAGCCACCATTCGTGAAAGCTGCCTTGGAAGAGGTGGCTGCTGAGGAGATTCTGCTGGGAGTGAAGGCAGGCAGAAGAGGATTGTGATGAGTGCACTCTGGTGAGCTTGGCCAGCTCCCTCCATAGCCTCAGGAGCCTTTGAGCACATTTATCTCCACCCCATTTTGTTCCTGGAATGTGTCCCTTGGCTGTCAGGAGCCAAAGCAGGAGGGTCAGACCTACTGCTGGGTGAGACCAGCCTACAGCTGTTAGAAAGAATCCTGGCTTCTTTATCCTGTTTCTTCCATTGCTGACTCATAGCATATGGCCAGGGTGAACTGTGCGGAGGGAGATGGGACATCGTCAATGGTTTCCTGAGGGCAGGCAGGTCAGGGGGGTCACTCTGGCCAGGCTCCTGGCCCTCATGCTTTTGCCAGATGACTGGTCATCTCTGGAGAACATAAGGGGGCCTGAAAGAAACATCAAAAGATTTCAAGGCTGTACAGAGGGGCATGACCCAGCAACTACCGCCTTCTCCCAGGTGCAGCCTGACAGGAGAAGGACAGGTTCGTCATTATCTTGGGATCAAGACCCAAGCTCTCAACTCCCATTAGGAACTTAACAGTGGCAGAGCTAAGAGCTCAGGCCCTGTCCCTGGCTCATAATTCTTTCTAGAGCTTTGTAGAAACTGTACAAATGCCAGAGTAAACACACAAAACAGCATATAGGGACCCCCTTTATAAACAATAAAGCTCTGTGTATAGTTATTTCTAACCCACTTCAGTGTCTCATGGTGGTGACGTGGGCTTTCTTCTGTGGAGATAAATGTTCAGACCCATTACTTGTGCTACCCTCCCACTCCTGCTGCTTGAAATGCTGCTGCTTGGGTGCCTGGCCACTTCATTAGCTAGGAAACCCATACAAGGCTTAAAGACCAAGTTGGAAGATTTGCTGAGTATAGAGCAATCCTTGAAGAATAATCTTCAAAGAAATTAATTTAGTCTTTCAAATTTAACCTGTGCTATGTATAAAATTCAGGTCTCAGTATTTCAGAATTTTGAAGAGGAAAGATTGGAGTCACAAATGAAGTCTTGAAGAAGTGGTACCCAGCCAGGGCAACCCATGGCTTCCCACAGAACAAAACTGCAAAGACAGAACAGTTTTGTTCTCAGCTGAACAATTGGATTGTAACTGGGATCATTCATTCTGAGAGAAACCAAATGACATTAACAGGCTGATGCCCTCTGCAAAGGCAATTGGGTTCGACTCATCTTGAGATTAGTATTCTTCCTTGGGGCTTTGTTCAGATTTATTCAGGGACCCACGAGAGAACTTGAGCCCAGGGTTCAGCAGTAATTATACAAGATGGATGGTTAAGTCAAAAAAGATGGCAATGGCACTGGGGCCCAGTGGAGAGAAGAATTTCCCAGCTGACCTGTATTATTGTGTGAATCCTGTGCAGAGTTCATGTGGGAGCCACCAGGCAGGACAGGAAGGGGGAAGGAGGGAGGGGAAGCCCGCTGGAAAAGGAACCTAGGAGAGAAAGACAAACTGATGGGGAGAAACAAACAATGTTAGATCTAGAGAGAAATTCAGATGGGAAGGGGACTGGGGAGAAGCAGGAGCCTCAAGTCACCAGCACCAGCTGGATGCTAGCATTGTGCCCTGCAGGTTGGCAATTGTAGTGGGATAAATATCTTCAAGACATTGCTGATGTTTCTCCTCACTCTCCACTCAGAAGTCTGCCCCAGAGGAGAGTTTACACACCAAAAACAAAACTTCTGTTTCAAAAATCCAGTCCCTGAAGGCAATCGGGAAAAAGTGTGAAGAACAAGGGCAGAGCTTCCCAACTTTGAGCCTGAGTGGTGAAAGGAAGCAAGAAGAAAAGGGGTTTGTGGGTGCTGGAGGGAGCCCCACAACTATACCCTCATCTTCTCCAAGATCCACCAGAACAGATACCTACATAAACTAGAGGCATTTGAGAACGAAGTCCTCTTGCCCCCAGGGCAGCAGTAACAGACTTGTATGGCCCACGTGTATTAGTCTGTTTTCACACTATTAAGACATACCCAAGACTGGGTAATTTATAAAGGAAAGAAGTTTAATTGACTCACAGTTCAGAATGGCTTGGGAGGCCTCAGGAAACTTACATCATGGTGGAAGTGGAAGCAAACAGGTCTTTCTTCACATGGCGGCAGCAAGGAGAAGTACCAAGCAAAAGGAGGAAAAGCCCCTTATAAAACCATCAGATCTCATGAGAACTCACTATCACAAGAACAGCATGAGGGTAACTGCTCCCATGATTACATTACCTCCCATCAGCTCCTTCCCACCACATGTAGGGATTATAGGAACTATAATTCAATATAAGATTTAGGGTGGGGACACAGCCAAACCATATCAGAGGATGAGCTAGGGGATGAAGGACATGTAGTACCCACATCTCTAGGCCTGCAGGTGCCTTTCAGACAGGAACAAGAGGAACATGGCAACATTCCAGTGTGGCCTGGCCAGCAGGCACAGCCAGGTAATGTATGGCCCAGCAGGCACCAATGTGGCAGGGCAGGGCCAAGTGCTCCTGTGTCTACCCCAACACAAAGGTGCTTCTCCATAACCACTCCTACCCTCCCCCCGCCAAAATTGGCTGAGTTTAAGTTTCTGCAAACTGGCAAAATGAGGGCTTGAAATAAAAATTGTCTGTGGACTAAGTTTTATACATGCTACAATATATTATCTCATTTAATCCTAACATTGTCATTCAGAAAGGGTTATTGTTCCTATTTACAGACAATATCAAACAAGACACAAACATTCCAAGTCATTTGATAATTCCCGTAATTCAAGCAATATATAATGAGCCCCTTGTAAATGCTGGATACTGGAATGACCAGTTGTAATAGTTTTCTGTTGCCACATAAAGTTGACCACACTTTAACAGCTGAAAACAACACAACACTCTTTTGCCAGTTCACATTTCTGTTGGTCTGATGTCTAGCACGATGTGGCTGGGTTCTCTGCTCAGGGTGTCACAAGGCTTAAATCAAGGTGTTGAGCAACTGGGATGAGTCTTTTGTCTAGAGGCTCTGGGAAAGAATATGCTTCCACACTCATTCTTATTGGCACAATTGAGATCCTTGTGGTCGTAGGACTGAGGTCCCCATTTTCTTGCTGGCCACCATCCAGAAGTCACTCTCAGAGCCTAGAAGCTGCTCCCATGCCTTGCCCTGTGGCTGCCTTCATTTTCAAGCTTTGACCCTCTTCTTCCTCATCTGCAACCAGCTGGAGAAAGCTCTCTGTCCTAAAGGGCTCCTGCGATTAGGTCAGGCCCCTATTTTAGGGTCAATTAGTTTGGGACCTTAATTAAATCTGCAAAATTCCTTCACAGCAGCACCCAGATGGGTGTTTGCTTGAATAACTGGGAGGTGGTATGTGTGCATTGGGTGCTGGGTATGTGGGAGGACCACCTTAGAATTCTGTCTACCACGCTATTTTAGAGGACAATGGTGAACAAGGCAGATGAGGTGGGTTTTGCATTCCAACTGTGGAGACAGACTATAAACAAGCATACAAAGGAATAAGATCATTCCAGGCCATGGCCAGTATGTTAGGCTGTTTTCACATTGCTATAAAGAAATACCTGAGACTGGGTAATTTATAAATAAAAGAGGTTTGATTGGTTCATGGTTATGCAGGCAGTACAAGCATGGCACTGACCCTGCTCAGCTTCTGGGGAAGCCTCAGGGAGCTTTTACTCATGGCGGAAGACAAAGTGGGAGCAGGCATGGTCATGGTGATCATGGTGAAAGCAGGAGCAAGAGAGAGTTGGGGAGAGAGGTGCCACATGCTTTTTAAACAAATGTTTATTTCAATAGTTTTTTGGGCAACAGGTAGTGTTTGCTTACATGAAATAAGCTCTTTAGTGGTGATTTCTGAGATTTTGGTGCACCCATCACCCAAGCAGTGTACACTGTACCCAATGTGTAGTCTTTTTTTTGTTTGTTTTTTTGAGAGGGAGTCTCACTGTTGCCCAGGTTGGAGTGCAGTGGCGCAATCTCGGCTCACTGCAGGCTCCACCCCCCAGGGTTCACCCCATTCTCCTGCCTCAGCCTCCCGAGTAGCTGGGACTACAGGCACCCACCACCTCGCCCGGCTAATTTTTTGTATTTTTAGTAGAGACGGGGTTTCACCGTATTAGCCGGGATGGTCTCAATCTCCTGACCTCGTGATCCACCCGCCTCGGCCTCCCAAAGTGCTGGGATTACAGGCATGAGCCACCGCGCCCGGCCCCAATGTATAGTCTTATCCCTCACCCTCCCCACCCCATTCCCCCAACTGCCCAAAGTCCAGTGTAACATTCTTATGCCTTTGCATCCTCATAGCTTAGCTCCCACGTATGAGTGTGGACATACAATATTTGGTGTTCCATTCCTGAATTACTTCACTTGGAAAAATGGTCTCCATTTCCATCCAGGTTGCTGTGAATGCCTGTTATCTTTTTTTTTTTTTTTTTTTTTGAGAGATGCCACACACTTTTTAAAGACCAGATCTTCCCTATTGTGAAGACAGCACCAAACCATGAGGGGTCCGCCTCCATGACCCAAACACCTCCCACCAGGCCCCACCTGCAGCATTGAGGATTACAACTCAACATGAGATTTGGGTGGGGACAAATATCTAACCTATATCATTCTGCTCCTGGACCTCCCAGATCTCATATCCTTCTCACATTGCAAAATGCAATCATGCCTTCCCAATAACCCCAAAAGTCTTAACTCGTTCCAGCATTACCTCAATCCCAAGCCACATCTGGAGATGAGTTCCTTACTCCTATAAGCCTGTAAAATCAAAACAAGTTGGGAATTACAATTCAGTATGAGATTTGGGTGGAGGACAGATATCCAAACTCTGTCAGCCAGTGCCATGAAGGCGATGCCATAGGTCTCCAGAAGGCATCAGCTACTTTTTTTTTTTTTTTTTGTATGGAACCTTTTTACTTCATTTACATGTTTTGGTCACATTTTTGATGTGGAATGAAGGGTCCAAAATTTGACACATAATTTTGATAATAAACACTTTCTTTTTTTTTTTTTTTAATCTTTTTTTTCTTTTTTTTATTATTATTATTATTATTATACTTTAGGCTCTATGGTACATGTGCGCAATGTGCAGGTAAGTTACATATGTATACATGTGCCATGCTGGTGCGCTGCACCCACCAACTCGTCATCTAGCATTAGGTATATCTCCCAGTGCTATCCCTCCCCCCCCCCCCAACCCCACAACAGTCCCCGAAGTGTGATGTTCCCCTTCCTGTGTCCATGTGTTCTCATTGTTCAATTCCCACCTATGAGTGAGAATATGCGGTGTTTGGTTTTTTGTTCTTGCGATAGTTTACTGAGAATGATGATTTCCAATTTCATCCATGTCCCTACAAAGGACGTGAACTCATCATTTTTTATAGCTGCATAGTATTCCATGGTGTATATATGCCACATTTTCTTAATCCAGTCTATCATTGTTGGACATTTGGGTTGGTTCCAAGTCTTTGCTATTGTGAATAATGCCGCAATAAACATACGTGTGCATGTGTCTTTATAGCAGCATGATTTATAATCCTTTGGGTATATACCCAGTAATGGGATGGCGGCATCAGCTACTTTTTCATGAAGGGGAAGAACCCACAGTAGATTGGTCCTTGCTCCTCCTACTCCTTGTCTCCTGGAAAGAGGTGCTGGGACACACCAAGGTCATCCAGTGAGTTGAGGCTGCATGAAGACTAAAGTCTCCCAAGCCTGGGCATTTCTAGTGCTGCCCCCTGGGGCTGGGGCTTACCTGCACCCACCACCTGCTCCCACCACCTGCTCTCACAGGCAATCATGCTCCTGCGAGAACTCAGATCTCAGAGCAAGGACACTTGCTGTGCCACGTCTGACCCAGGCCAGAGGTGGAAAGCGGACAGGCTAGGAATGGGAGTACTCCATCATACCTGACAGGTAGACTTTAGGGCACCATGACGTAGGGGAATTCAATTTTGAGAGGAAAGCTATGCCCGGCAGCTGAGCCTTCAGTGGTTGTCAGCCTTCCCTGACCCCTGCCCTCCCTGTTGCTCCCCTCTAGGACCTCTGTGCCCCTCCCCACCCCAGGCATTTTTGTGAGCCAGCTCCTGAACACACAAAGTTCCCAGGGTGTGAACAGTATTTGTGGACAGGAGGTGACAGGAGGTGTGAGCTCCTGTCACCCACCAAGGAGACAAGAGCAGGGCTTGCAAGGAGAAGGTGTGGTTGGGATCAGAACAATGGCTCTGTCCTCTATTGGAACTCTCCAAGATTTTTTGGGAGAAAGTTATAGATGCACATATATGATTCTGTCAATGGGAGCACCAGACTTCTGAAGAGATTTGACTTTTTGAATGAAGGTTGAGATGATAGCCATTATTTTAAAAGTCAAAGATCCATCAGCAAAGGAGCTTTGGGTCTCTTTGTGCCTACAGAACCCCTGGCACACTCTGCTTGCTACTGAGTGAGCAACTGTTGGGGAGGAGAAGAGAGTCCATGACCTCAAGGAGCTCTGGATATGTAGAAAGGGTTGAGCTGCAGTCTGAAATTATTAGAGACCAGTCAATCAGTCCTGTAAGCTACATCTTCAAAACCTATCCCAGTTCTGGCCTCCTCTACATGTCCACTGCTACCCTCTTGACCTGAGCCACCATCAGGCCCCACCTGAAGAAGCTTTCCGAATGAAGTCTGTGCTCCTCTACCACTGAAGTATATGTTCTCCACACAGCAGCCATGAAATATATAAAACAGAGACATATCTGCACTTAAAGGCTTCTCATAGCTCCTTCCACACTTGGAATACAGCCAACATTTGTTAGGTCTATTTGGGGAACATTGGCATCTTAGCCATATTGAGTTTTCCAATCCATGAGCATCGTATCTGTTTGTTTAGGTATTTCCTTAATTGCTTCAGCAGTGTTCTTAGGTATGTTAGGTATTATTTACATGTAGTCAAATTCTTTCTTGTTAGGTATACAGTTTGAATTTTGACAAATGTATACGGTTATATAACCACCACAAGGCCTGGTTAACGTGGTGAAACCCCATCTCTACTAAAAATACAAAAATTAGCCAGGCATGGTGGCGGGCACCTGTAGCCCCAGCTACTTAGAAGGCTGAGGCAGGAGAATCACTTGAACCTGGGAGGCGGAGGTTACAGTGAGCCAAGATTGCGCCACTGCACTCCAGCCTGGGCGACAGAGCATTATTTCAAAGTTTCCTCCCCTTTTTTAGTCCATCCTTTCCTCCCCTTTCAAATCCTATAGTTTTGCCTTTTTCTGGATCCCATATAAGTGGACTCATAGTGGGTAGCCTTCTGTGTTTTTCTGCGTTTGCTTTGTATGATGCTGTTGATGCTTATCCATGCTTTATATGTGCGAATAGTTAATTATTTTTTAGGGCTGAGTGGAATTCCATTGTAAGAAGAGGTCACAATTTATTCATCTTTGGATGAACATTTCAGCTGTTTCCAGTTTTTAAGCTATTACACATACAAGTACATGATTTCAGTACAAGACTTGTGACAACAGGTGTTTTCATTTCTCCCGGGTAAATATCTAGAAGCGATATTGCTGGGTATGATGGTAAGTGTATGTTTAACGATATGAAAATGTCTTCCAATGTGCTGTACTATTTTTTCATTCTCACAAGCAATGTTTGTGAGTTCCAGTTGTTGAACATTCTTGCTGGCACTTCGTATTGTCCAGCTTTTGTTTTTTTGTGATCCACTGCAGTAGGTGTGTTGTATACCTCATTTCCCTACAGACTGATGATACTGAGCTGCTTTTAAGTGTCCCTTTATTGGGAAAGTGTCTCTTCAAATATTTTGCCTTTTGCCCATTTTTTAATGTACACTGTTTATCTTGTTATTGAATTATAAGTGTTCTTTTATGTATCTTGGATTAAGTCCTTTATCAGATATACATTCCACAAATATTTCTTCCGGTCTGTTTTTTTCTAGAATTTTTATAGTTTTAATTTTTACAGTTAGCTCTATTATCCATTTCAAGTTGATTTTTGTAAGTGTTGTGAGAAAAGAGTTAAGTTTGGTGAGGGGGGGTGGTTGGTTTTTGCAAATGGATGTCCAGTTGTTGCCAGCATCATTTATTGAATAGGCTATTCTTTTTCCAATGAATTGCCACAGCAGCTTCATTTAAAAAATGAATTGAGCATATATAAGTGGACCTATTTCTGGACTCTCTTCTGTTCCATTGATTTATATCTTTGTCTTCATACTCATGCCACATGGTCTTGATTGCTGTAGCTTTAGGGCAGGTCTTGAAACCTCATGGTAAGAATGCTCCAACTTTGTTCTTTTTCAAAATTATTTTGGCTGTTGTAGGTCCTTTGCAATTGCATATAAATTTTATTCCCAACTTGTGAATCTCTACCAGAAACATCCTGTTGGGACTTTTATTGAAATTGTATTGAATCTATAGTCCTGTATCTATTAAGTTGAACCTGTAGTTAAAAGCTTGCCCACAAACAAAAACTGTAGGTCAGCGTAGATTCACTGATGAAATTTACCAAACATTAAAGAAGTCATACCAATTCTACACAAGCTCTTCTAGAATATAAAAGAGAATGGAACACTTCCCAGCTCATTAAATGAGGGACAACATCCTGACCAAGCCTGAGACCAAAACATTACAAGAAAAAGAAAACAAAAGATTGATATCCCTCATCAGAGACACAAAAATTCTTAACAAAATGTTAGCAGATGTCATCTTGTCCTAGCTCTAAGCTTTCCTTCCAAGATATTCTAAAAGAGCTACAGATTTATAGCAATACAAATTCCTTCAGTCTCCTGGGGCAGCTGGAGCCCCTAGGTCAGTTGCTTCCAGCTGCAAGCAGTCCGTTTACCTGGTGTGCCGCTAGGTGCAAAAGGTTAGGAAGCACTGCCTGGATCTCACGGTCTATCACTTCAGTGCCCCTGGCTTTTGTTCTAAACTGTCTTGCCCTCAACCCTCATAGTTTCCCTTGTGACTGCCCTCCAATACCCCCAGCCCCTCTATTCACCTTCATCTTGATGTCTCTGCTGCTTCCCACTACTGAGCACTGGTTAGGAAACCTTATTTATGTTTATATAGAGAGACAGACAAGGTCTTGCTCTGTCGCCCAGGCTGGAGTGCAGTAGCACAGTCCTAGCTCACTGCATCCTCAAACTCAAGCAATCCTCCCATCTCAGTCTCCCAAGTATCTAGGATTGCAGGCAGACCACCATGCCCAGCAGGGCATCACTTTTTATGTGGGTCATAGTCACCAACCTTGACTAGCCCTTGGTGCTAGACAAGCTTTCCATGGGTCTCAGCCAATGACCCCTCACATTTTCCTTGGTTAGTTTTCTATTCTCAATTGCTTTTTTAAAAGCCTCCTCTCCAACTGCAGCACCCTTTCTTCTCAGATAACCTTACTTGGTACTTTACTGATAAGAAAAATGGAGGCCATCGGATAATAACATTCTTAGCTATTTTCTCAGCCAGCCACAAGTTCATCAGTGTTGGCATACATATGAGGAATGGTTCTCCATGAATCCCTCAAGTCATTAGATGTCTAAGCACCAACAGCCAATTAGATTTAGACTGTCTTCCCAAGAATGTTAGGATAAGCAAGAGCCTTGGAAAGATAGAAATGTCTCTTACGTTACAAATTAGTAAAAATAGAGACATCTCCCTTGCCTCCTCAGGGCAGATTTGCTTATATTTCTGGGTAACAAAGATATCTCTTTCTGGAAAGGAAGATGGGTGATTTTCTCTTTCCGGAAACCCTTATAGGAGATCAGGGCTTCCTAGTCTTAGGCTCCTTCCCCACAATGCAACCCACCACATGTGCTGGCAACACTTAGCCCTGATCATTTTGCCTGTAAGAATTGGGATTTGGGGAACTTGTGCCAGATGTTACTCTGCCTACTACTGTTGCTGAGAGTAATCATCTGTTTTTTGCCTTCAACCCAGAAGCCTGTGTTTTCTGCCAGTATTTATGAAATGTGGCAAGCTGTCTTGTTAACTTGCATATAGGACAGAATCTTAGACTCTCATAGCTCTGGACTTGGCATATACTCTTTGCACCTGCCCTTCAGTCTCAGGAGAGTTCTGGTCCCTCCTTCTTTACAAGGCTAGTCCCTTCTCTGAGCCTTTGGTTCCATCATTTCTCATCTCTTCAGGGACTTGCTCATTGATAGTCACTCCTGTCTGGCTTTCCCCCACCATCATGCTAAATATCATCAAGTCTCTCCCAATTAAAAACAAACATTTCCTCCCTCCAGCTACCATCCTTCCTGTCTTACTAGCAAGCTTCTTGAAAGATAAGTCTCTTAATGTCATTTCCTACCTGCCATTCATTCTCCAGCTCACTGCAGTCTTATAAGTCTCTTTTACCTGGGTCTACCACAAAAATTTATCTCTATATTGCCTAATACAATCAACATTTTATGTGGTAATCCTACTTCTTAGTGACATTTGACAAACATGCTTCTTGATTTGTCCCCTGGACATTGTGACATGTCTCTCAGTTTACCTCCTTTTCATTTTCTTTCATGGGTTCTCTTTTCTTCCTCACCTTAAGCATCCATGAGGCTTAGTACTTCACCCTCTGCCTCCTGTTCTTCTCACACCACACCCTTGCTCTCTGGGGACTCTCATCCAAACTTATCCAAATCCATAGCTACCCTTACCCTCAGGAAGCAGATAAATCCCAAATTTACATTTCCATTCCCAACTGCAGACCCATATACCCAACTGCCTCCTGATCATTCCCATTTGGATGCCCCAGATTGGACTCATTGCTTTTTCCCACACCTGTTCCTCGCTTGCCCTCATACCCATCTTAGTGATGCCCACAGCCCTGCCAGTCTTGAGACAAGAGACATCAGCATCGTCTTCCATGCCCTCATTTCACTTTTTTCCATACTTAATCCTGAAGATTTACCCTTCAGATGTGCCTTGAAGTCATGTCTTCCTCTCTATCTGCACAGTCACACTTTAAGAGTTGGGTGCTAAACGCTCTGTTTCTTCCCACCAAAAAATGTGGTCCCGTCCAGCACTGCTTCAAATTCTTCAAAGTTTGTTGGTGCGATGATTAATTGTATGTGTCAGCTTGAGTGGGTCACAGGTTGCCCAGATAGTTAGTTACACATTACTTCTGGATGAGTCTGTGAAGGTGTTTCTGGAAGACAGTAACATTTGAATCAGTAGACTGAGTAAAGCAGACTGTCCTCCCCAATGTGGGTGGGCCTCATCCAAGCTGTTAAAGGCCTGAATGGAAGGCCTGAGTAAGGGGAGAATTATTTCTGCCTATCTTTGAGCTGCAATATCAATCTTTTACTGCCTTTAGACTTGGACTCAAACTAGAACTTAGACCATTAGCTCTCCTGGTTGTCAGGCCTTTGGACATAGCCTGAAACTATACCAGTGGCTCTCCTGGGTATCCAGCTTGCCAACTGTTGATCTTGGACTTCTCAGCCTCCATAATCATATGAACCAATACCTTATAGTAAATCTCTCTAGATAAATAGATTGATAATCTTTCACCCTCTCTCCCTCTCCCCCTCTCCTCCTCTCCCCTTTCCTCTCCCCACTGCTTCCCCTACCCCCATTGGTTCCATTTCTCTAGAGAACTCAGACTGATACTAATACAGATGGACTTTCTATCCGTCCACACATTTCATATTAGCATGCAAAGCCCTTTGTGTGTGATCTCTCCAGCATCTTCCCTCTAGTCTCATTGCTTCCCCTTGACAAAGGCCCTCACCAGATCTATGGAACCCCTTCCAGCTACCCTGTGTGCCAGGCTTCTCTGCCACTGGACGTGGTATTCTTTTTACTGGGGCTGCTCTTCATTCTTCCTTTACTACCTCCCACCCACACTTCAAATCTCAGGTCAGGAGCACACATTAAGTCTTTTTGAAACCTTCTGATCTATTGCCCCTCAGCCAAGTCCCAAAGTTCTTTGCCCTGCTCTGATATTTCTCATACTTGGTAATCATGGTTGATTCATCTTTGCCACTCTCAACACTGAAAGTTCCTTGATGATGTGAATTTTGTTTCAATTTTTTCTATCCCCTGCACCTAGAAAATTCTTGACTCATATCAAATGGTTTTAGTTATTGGTTTAATGAAAAAAATAGAAGTCACAGCCATGCCCAGAGCCAACCTGGAGCCCAGCAAAGGAGATAGGAAGAGGTAACACTGGTGTCCCTTCCTCTGGCTCCCTTACCCTTCAAATCCATCTTCCACACTGCCATGGGGTTGGTATTCATAAAAAGAAATGGGCATCTAAGTTGGCCCCTCTGAGGGGGCTCTACCAATTGGAGACCATTTGAATGACAGACTTGTGGAACCTGAAATCGCTCCATCCTCTGGCACCAACTCATGACTCCTTAATCATCTGACTAGAGCCCCATTAGGGTTGCCCCACCAGTCCTCTAATTATCCCTACATTTGCCTGAGTCTTTTAGGGGCCCAGTTTGAACTAGAGCTGATGCCCAAATCCTACAGGAGATGCAGTGTGAGCATCTGTGACCCCTGCCACATGCAGATAAGACACTGACGCTTGGGACACTGTGTCACTTGCTCACAGCACCCCCACCCCCTCCCCCAACAGCAAGCTATCTTTCTCCTGTGCTAGCCAACCTCCTCACCCGCTTTGCCCCCTCTGCCCATACCTTCAACCAGCAAGGTGTGCCAAGTCCTCTGAGCAGCCCCTTGCCTTATAATCAATAACGAACAAAGTAGCCCAACATGGCTGCCCTTGGGCTGACTAGATATTGAAAGAGAAGCAGTTTATAGTGAAATATTTCTGTATTTCAACAGCATTACATTTCTGGCTCTGAATTACATTGCCAATACCTTTTCATATAGTTCAATTTCAATGAGCAATACATTTCTTTTCCCTAGATGCCTTTTTAGATGAATTTTCTGGAAGGCTGCACCTCTTATTCCAAGTGCATGCATGCACCTAAATAAAACTCAGTTTGTATAATCCCAACATCACGAAATAAATCTGTTGCAGAAAAAAGACTTTGAGACAGGCAGTGAAGCAAAGTCGAGCAGGGTTCCTGTGACTTCGAACCGGTGACCATACTTCCGGGATAGTTCTGTTGTCCCAGCTTGACTATGAAGAGTGTCCGCTTTTACTGTCAGTATTGTCCTGTAAACCTTTAAGGCCCCCTCCCAATCACCTTCCCAACATCCCTTCGTCATCTGTGGGCCACCCATCTGAAGACATGGCTTCACTTGTGGCCATGAAGGTAGGCTAATTCTTGCGGACTCCATCAGTTCATACCACCTCCTTGTAGATTCCAAACAAGAGAGGTCCTTGAAAGTGTCTGTGCTGGAATTGCTTTGGACAAATGAAACAATGGATAGGATAGGTCCTTGAAATTTAACTCAAGCTGCACTGCTGTAAAATATTCCAGTAACTGTTATTATTATGACTAGCATTAAAAGCTGTAAAGTACCTTCATAAGGCAAATATGTTCCAAAAAATTCCAACAGTGATGTAAATGAAAGGAAAGGTTCCCAAGAAAAAGTGCATCGGCCACTTCCCCCACCAACTCCTTGGTTCTCTGTCTCCCAGGACTTACAGAATATTCATTCCCACTGTGAGCTGTGCTGCTCTTCTCCTCTCCTGGGCGTCCAGGCACCCAGAGGGATGTGGCAAAACAGGAGCTGTGAGCCCAAGGGCTGATCACATTAAACCAACAGACACTGAAAGCTGCAGCTGCTTCAGGGAGCTTAGAATTGAGGAAGCTGAAAGCAAATCCTATAAGCATGGAGGTTAGAGGAGAAAAGATGGTGGAAGAAGTTTCCAGAATGACATTAAGCACTGGAAGGGTAAAAAGTGTTCCACATCTTTCAGAGGAACTAAGCCAGATGGCTTTCCTGTTACCAGTTCTATTTTTCTCAAACTTTAGCACATTTTGCTTTGGAATAAATAAGCAGAGGTCAATTGTCAAGAAGCCATTATCAATACCTTTGCCTTTGTGCAATGCGAATCTCCCTCTTCTTATTCCCCAGGCTAAGGCCGAGTTCCAGATGACCAGCCTTGAGCATCCCCTCTGCCCACCCCGCCTGCCTCCCGGAGAGGTGCATATGATAATGAGGTAGCACAATCCCTCTGGACACGTGAAATTGTGGCATTGCTCTCCTGGACTTACTGTGAGGCCCTTATTCATTTCCAGTCTCTTGGGGAACTCTAAGGCCAAAAGAAAGATTTGTTTTTTTTACCTCATCATCTGAGTTGTTAAAAAGTATTTCCAAACTATTATAGATAGAAATTATCTCATCCATAAGAGATAGAAAGTTACCAATTTCCTCCCTTTAAAAACATGCTTCAGAGGGATAGAGCGAGTGCAAATCAATCAAGAGAGCACAACATGGTTCTCTCTGCTCAGAGCCTGAGCGTGCGCTGAGCTGGCAATGGGCCTGTGGATGTGTCCCAGACAGACCTCATTTGTTTCTTTTATCTCCAGCGTCAAGACTCCGGGCTTATTTTGTACTTTTTCACTGTCAAATTCTTGCCAGGAAAAATTCTGAAAAAAGGTCTTTAAAGCAGGCATGGTAATGCGTCACCCAGAGGAGGCTCAGGGGTCACATCATGGCAACAATCAGTGGGTTTTGAGTGAAACAGCCTTGTGTTTGATTGTTAGTGAAAACAGTATTATTAGTTTTTAAATTTCAAGACCAAACGTTCTTGAGCACTGTCATGTTTTAGTCTGTAGTCTGACACTTGACAGCAACTCATACAGATGAGAAGCTCATGCTCGTGTGAAGCTGATCAATCCAGCACATAGAAGTCGAGTGGCTGGAGAACCAGAGAGGCTGTTCTGAGCACCATTCTCCAAGCAGGTCTAAGAGCCCTGTTTATTGTAGAAGCTAAGAGTCACTGGGGTGGGTATGTGTGTGGCTCTCTGAGAAAGAAAGTGGAATCCTACAGCATCACAGCATGTAGGGGTGAAGTGTCCTTGGGGGTAACAGCCGGGGTTCCCTAGATGCCGGTCATTTACACTTGGCCCTGACAGTGCCCCTGTAGCCGCCTATCACCTGGACTGGTGTTTATTTACTCCTGGAACAAAATTCATTTTGTTTATTATAAATGAAAATTATCCCTTTGGTTTGATGGGCTAGTTGCAATTTTTTATTACCACATATTAGAATAAATGCACACCTATAAAACTGATGTACCACCTGAATCATCTCTAGGAATACCCAGTAGCTCACATACCATTTTGAAGAAATATCAGGTGTGCCCGGAAGGCTGCACCAATAGTACTGGGTGCCATCAGCTTTCTTCAATTCTTGATGTCTTCCCTTCAGCTGGATACAGCCTGGCTGGCTGTGCCAGGCCAAAACATTCACTTCTCAGTGTCTGACTGAAAGATAACAACTCTAGTTTAATACTGCTCAGTTCATGGGAAAATCAATTGACTGTTTTTTCATACATGATTTGGAAAGACACGCTATCAAAGTGTGTGTGTGTTGGGAGTAATATAAGTGGGTTTTTAGTGGTGGAAGTTTAGTTCAGACAACCCAGAGTGGGTAGATGAAGAAACTAAGCTTTAGAGAACTCCAGGAACACACAACGGGAGAGAGGCCTGAAGCACATGGGCTCTGATGCCTGGCCACACACACCCCTTTCCTGTGTGTCACTGGCTTCTGTCACTTCCCTCTCCCTCTCCCCAGGGCGAGTTGCTCCTGGCCACATCTGCATTAAAGGGATGACCACAGCTCTTCCCAAGGAGCTGCAGTTCCCTGACCCAAAGGAGATACAAGGCTTGGAAATGGGCTGTATTGCACTGGAATGATTCAAATGCTGGCATCTGTACCCAGTGTGAGTGGTTAGGGAGCTCCGTGCAGGGACCGTGAGGCTCTTTCTTACTCTTTGGTCCCCATTCAGGGCCATATGAGGGCCTGGATGATAGAAATTGTTTGATAAAAATGTGTGGAATAAGTGAGTGGAAGAGTGAGTAAATTAAACAGAAAGTGCCTCCCATGTGTTGTCTACCCCTCCTCATGGGACCCATCTTCCCTAAACAACAAAGCTAGTGTTGCCCCTCCATTTCTTCCCAGAGCAAATGTCTTCTGAGGCCAGCACAGAAGTAGAGCCAGGAATTTTAACATTGCCTCACGGGCCACAGTTGACACACCTGGGCATATTTAGCATGGAGAAGAGAACTCTTAAAGGGGACATGCCACTTTTCCAGGCTGCAGCAGACATAAGCTAAGATGACCACCGTGAGTCGTGCCCCTGTCTAACCTTGTCTATAATGGTGTGGGTGGAACCTGCGACTGGCTTTTATTCAATGGAATATGGCAAAATTGATGGATGCCCCTCCCTTGATTAGATTACTTCATCTGGCAAATACCACTCCTATGATTGTATCTCACTCTGATACTGTCTCTCAGACTAGAGAGAAACCCTGCTGCTGGCTCTGAAGGAGCAAGCTGCTGTCTGCCATGCAAACTGCTGTGGAGGGGGTCAGCATGACAGGAAACTGGGTGGTCCCTGGCCAACAGCCAGCAGTGAAACTGGACCTTGGTGCTACGCTTGCAAGAAGTCGAATTCTGCCCACGATGACAGACTGTGTTTTGAGCCTCCTATGACACTGCAGCCCTGCTGACACCGGCATTGCTGCCCAGTCAGTCCCTAGAGCGGAGGCCCCAGCTAAGCTGTGCCTCCTGCTGGAAACAATGTTTGGAACTTAGAAACAACACATATATGTTGTTTACTGCCTCTAGGTTTAAGGTGATTGTTACAGCAGCAGAAAACTAATGCCAAGGCTTTATCTCGGCCACATCCTGTGCTAGACATTTAAAAATGGATCATCTCACTTAATTTTCACAAGAACCATAAGAAGTAGGCACCACAGGCCAGGCGCAGTGGCTCATGCCTGTAATCCCAGCACTTTGGGAGACCGAGGCGAGTGGATCACGAGGTCAGGGGATCGAGGCGGGTGGATCACGAGGTCAGGAGATCGAGACCATCTTGGCTAACACAGTGAAACCCCGTCTCTACTAAAAATACAAAAAATTAGCCAGGCGTGGTGGCAGGCGCCTGTAGTCCCAGCTACTCGGGAGGCTGAGGCAGGAGAATGGCGTGAACTCGGTAGGGGGAGCTTGCAGTGAGCTGAGATCGTGCCACTGCACTCCAGCCTGGGCAACAGAGTGAGACTCCATCTCGGGGAAAAAAAAAAAAAAAAAAAAAATTGGCACCACAATTTCCCTGGTTTTACCAATGTGGAAATCAGGGACAGATCTGAGCCCTGGTAAACTTCAGATAACTAAATACTTATGACTAGGCCAATGGTTCCCAAACTGTGCACTGAGCTCCCCAAATCCCCAGGGTGCCGCAGAAACTCACAGGCACCTCCATGGAACATTTTAAATTTTTGAGGAAAACCTCTGTTGGGTATTGTGTGAATGACTAGCTCAATGTGGTTTAGTTTCAATATTAAATCATACTGTATTCCATTTGATGAGATCATATCTTTGTAAAACTGGGTTTTCAGTGGTTGCTGCAATAAAAAGTATTGAAATTGGAGTGGTTAGTCCAATCCGATTCCAAAGTTTGAGAAGCTGTGCGGGGCCCAACATGCACACATCCCATTACTAAGTAATTGTGGTTATTTAGGAACAAAACCAAAATATTTTTTCCTTCAATTTATGTGTGTTTTTATATCAAACAGCTACTAAGTTGTTAGAAGATAAATTTCCACCGAGCCTCCATCCAGCCAATCCCTGAGAGTCTCCACTTAGAGCTCAGCTCTGGGACTCTCTGTTCTTCCCAGAGCCAGGCATTCCTAGGGAACCTGGAACTTGAGTATGGGCATTGGAGGTCGAATGTCCATATTAGCCCAGTGGTAGACTAATACGATGCCATAAAAAAAAAAAAAAAGAGGCCCCAACCGCAGTAGATTTAACATATTTCTCTTATTTAACTCCTTGAGAACACAGGAATGTAGTCTAGGGTTGGAGGAGACCTGTCTGCCATTTTCAACATGTGATTTCCATCCCTGTCCCCTGTCCAAGGAAGCTTCTCTGCTTGTAGCCATCTCCCAGCCAGCAGGAGGGAGGCAAAGGGACACACGGAGTGCAAGTAGCTTCCACTTGGAAGGCAAGACCTGGAAGCTGCCACGCAGCTTCTGCTCACATCTCACATCCTGCTGGCTCCAACTTAGTTTTATGGCCCAACCCCACTGCAAGGAAGGCTGGGAAATTTAGTCTTTCATATGTTTAGCTATAACTAAAAGAACTCTATTTCTAAAATGAAGGAGAGAATGAATATTCTATTAGTGTGCTGGGGCTTCCATAACAAGATACTACAGGTTGGGTGGCTTAAACAATAGAAATTTATTTTCTCACAGTTCTGGAGGCTGGGAAGTCCAAGATCCAGGGGTCAGCAGGTTGGTTTCTTGAGAGGCCTCTCTTCTTGGCTGTCTTCATGTTCACATGGCATTCTTTTTCTATGCATGTCTGTGTCCAAATATTCTCTTCTGAGAAGGACATCAGTCATATTGGATTAGGGTTTACTCTCATTACCTCATTTTAACCAAATTGCCTCTTTTAAAACACTATCTTCAAAAATGGTCACATTCTGTGGAATCAGAGGTTAGGACTTTAACATATGAATTTTGAAGGGGCATAATTCAGGTCATAACAGATATTGAAGGACAATTCTCAGTCTTTCACAAGTGTCAAGGCCCAGAAACCTCAGAGATACCCAGGCTGTAGCGATCACAGCAGAAACTGAGAGGAGGAAATGAGAGGCAGGGAATGTTCAAAGGCACCTGTGTCATTCCCTCAGTTAATTCTAGTATCAGGTAAAGGAGCTTAGAAAAATGAGCACTAGAGATTTAGAGATCAGGAAGCCCATCTAAACTTATTCAAACTCAAAAATTTGAAAAACCTACTTGGAATACAATGTAACTATGGGTAGGATTTTGCCTGAAAGTCACCAAGGACAGAGCCTATGTCTTCCAGTTTTCCAGCCCTGACATTATGTGGTGTGATGGCCTTTGGAAGGGCTGATGATGTTATAGGTCATAGGCTTTTTGGCTTCTCATGTAATGAAAATTAACATGGGGCCAAGCAGATGTCCCAGACGAGGCTTTTGTTTCAGGGCCTGTGTCTGAGCACAAGGAAGACAGTGGAGGTGCAAGGATCCTCTGGCAGATTCTCAAAAAAAAGCCAGTAGGGATCTTTTGATTAGGCAAAGTGTGGGAATTGACATGGGGGTCGGGTTGCAATGGTTATCTTAAGTAATGGACCACCTGATGGTCTGGCCAGGAGCACCAATGCTGTAAGGCAATTGTTTAGCATTTCTTCCCTAGGTGAAACACTCCATGACTTTGTTTGATATTTGGATTTTCTAAGGCCAGTTTCTGGAATTCTTTTAGGTAAGAGGCATGGTTAAACATGGCATCAGTGAGGCAGTGGTGTGGGTTTTGTGATGAGTGGGGATGTGTGAAAGAATGTTCTAGCAGGGGTGACCTGAAGCCAAACCACATCCTACCTTGTCTCAAAGATAACTCATCTGTTACTGATGGCTATGGTTCCTTGAACAGAGATAAATGGATGATGACATTTACAAGCATTTTGAGGAGGAAATCTCTGGACAAAGTTGAGGAAGGAGAGAGGAAATATTTATGGAGCACTTGTGGGTGATTGTTCCACTGGGCACCTTTACACACATTGCTCCTAATTAAAGTGCATATCAATAGGATGGGTATTATCTTTATTTTGCTGATGGAGGATCCAAGGCTCAAGAGATACTGCGTTATTTTTTCAATGCTTCACGGTGTGTGGAAGAGCCAGGATTTGAACTCGGGTCCATTTGATGTTTTTCATATTTAAATTTTTTATTTTTTGACCCCTTGCTCCTCCCCTTCATGTGCTTTTACCATTCCCTGCTGTTTCATTTATGTTGAGGTGAAAATAATTGAGAGCTGAATTTCCCTGATAGAAGACATTGCCAAGATAGACAAAGAGTCAGAGTGGCAGGCTTCAAAAGCCCTGTGAAGGGTTCAAGAGAATGAAAGAGTGGGAAGGTCTACTGCCTGCTTCTCCTGGAACAATTCTATTTTGCCCAGAGCTAGCACTGGGCATGTTGAGACTTGGCTGTGCTTTCTTTTTTATAAAGAAAATAGATATTTATTTCCTTATAAAAACATCAACATCTACAACAAAATCATTATATAGCTAGAGACTTGTAAAGAAATTGATAGGCTAAGAGAAAACATTCTTAACATAAGAAAAAGGTTTAATATTCTATATTCATCAGTACATATTAAACATGTATACTATATGTCAGGCACTGTTCTTAGTTGTGAGGATATTGAACTGAACAAAATTGATTAACTTTCCTGACTTCTATGCCTTTAAACATTAACAAATAGTTTCTTAAAATTAATTTTAAAAAAGAGACAACCCAAAAGAAAAATGGCAAATCTCAGAAGAAGAAATGAATATGACTAAAGGTAAAGACATGAAAACGCAAACAAAATAAGGATACATCATTTCTTTTACATAGATTGGCAGAAATGAAAGGAATGATAATATCTAGCGTAGGCCAAAGCATAAGGCTTTAGGCTGCCACAGCTGTGCTTTCTTGAGAGCCAAGGCTTTCCCAACCTGGCTGAACAGGGAGGCTGGGACAGAATGGTGCATCTTCTATAGCAGCTGTCCTCAACATTTTTGACACCAGGGACTGGTTTCATGGAAGATAATTTTTCCATGGACAAGGGGCAAGGTAGAGGAATGGTTTTGGGATGATAATTCAAGTGCATTACATTTATTGTATACTTTATTACTATTACATTGTAATATATATAATGAAATAATTATACAACTCACCATAATGTAGAATCAGCGGGAACCCTTTGCTCGTTTTCCTGAAACTAAACAGTCCCTTCTGAAGGTGGTGGGAGATCATCAGGCGTTAGATTTTCATAAGGAGTGTGCAAGCTAGATCCTTCACATGCACAGTTCACAATAGGGTTTGCCTGTCTATGAGATCTAATGCCCCCACTGATCTGACAGGAGACGGCGCTCAGGTGGGAATGCGAGAAATGGGGGGTAGCTATAAATACAAATGAAGCTGCCCTCACTCATCTGCCACTCACCTCCTGCTGTGTGGCCTATTTCCTAACAGGCCACGGATCAGTACTGCTCTGTGGCCCAGGGACTGGGGGAGCTTTGCTCTACAGCAATCCACAGGCTGACAGCCAGAGAAGACCCAAATGTGGGACCCCTGCAGGGTGCAGGAGGACCCCCACCCCACCTGCAGTCTGGGTGCTGCAGAGAGCAGCTTTGTCCCACAGCACGTGGGGCAGCCCCATCATGTGTGTAGAAAAATCTCCAGAGCAGCCCTTGTCATTTTTGTCCTCATTCTTTAATTCCTTTCCTTCCTTCCAGTGATTTCTCTTCCCCAGTCTTTCCCAAATGGGCACTGGCTCTCCCAGAGCCCAGGCTCAGCTCCAGGAAAGAGGAAGCAGAAGACTGGGGCTGGTTCCGGCAAGGCTCACTGATTAATTTCAAACATCTCACCCCTCCCAAGATGCTCGTTTCTAAGCCCAGCCTCCTCTTAACATTCTTCCTATTTCTATATTTTCCTGGCTGCCTTCCATGGAGATTTGGATTTCATTAGTGATGTGAGCTGATAAAGACAGACAGCACATCCACAATTTTAAATTCGCTGCTCTAATTTAATCTGTCATTTGATGTTTCCGCTTTACAGGCAGGATAATCAGTTGGATTTTCTTGGCTGCTGTTCATAGCTCTAATTTTTAGCTCTGGGGTCAATGTCTTTGCCCTTCCTTGACCTTTCTTCAGAGTAATTGGTCTCAACAAGCATTCCATCCACCTGAGAAAAATGCTTTCTCTCTCATCTTCTAGTCTCATAAATTCCTAATCTCTTGTTCCATTATATGCTGTGGGCATCTGGTAGACCAATGAGCCCTGACTGAGGCCGACTGTGTCGACTGTGGTTGCCCTTGAGGTTCGTGCCTCACTGGTGTTCAAGCATTCTCTGGCAAATCTGGGCTGGCAGCAAGGCTGGGTGCTCACTTTTGAAGGGATGTGAAAATGTGTTGCATGATACAGGTGAACATAATCATATCAATCTTAGGTTGCTGAGCTTTAGGAAAACTCCTGTACACGCTGGTGATGACTTCCCTTTCCAGTGTCATGTTGTCACTGCAGCTCCACCTCATTTCCAAGCAAAACATTACACAGCAGCTCGCTTAGGGAGGATCCTTGCCTGAGAAACTAAATGAGGTGGGTTAGAGGGGGCATTTACGTGAAGATATCTGCACACCACCACTGCCATCCTGTGTACCTGATTGAAAAATGTCCTAAGGAAAGGAGGCCACAGGGACACTCTGGAGATGGCTCCCTGAGATCACTCAGCATAGCCCTATACGGGTGAGTATATATGTCAGTGTGTGTGAGTGTGGGGTGGGGACAGGAGGCTGGATAAAGGTTTGGCTAAGACAAATTGCACTAGAAAACCCATTTTGAACTGATTAGAGACAGAGAGAGGGAGTATTGTAATTTTGTTGTTAAATTCTACAGTTTCAAGGCAAACTTCCCAGGAGCTCAACCGTCTGCCTTTTCTCTTCCAAAAACCTAAAAATGAATGGATTTCAAGCACAGAGGGCATCAGAAATGAAGAGCTGGTCAACTAGACTCCCTAAGCCTTTAATTCCTTCCTTGGGCAAGTGGTCGTCTTTTTAAAATTAGTTTTGAATGGGTTACATATTTACATGATTCAAAGAGCAAAATAGTATCAAAAGGTACATACTGACAAGGCCCCATCTACCCTGGTTATCTTTCTAGTATCTCTCTAGACAAATGTAAGCAAATGATGATATATATTATTTCCTGTTTCTTAAATAAAAGATAGTACACTATAGATATAGTTCTGCACCTTGCTTTAAAAAAAAAAAAAAGTTACAACAGACCTAGCACGGAGGGTCACACCTGTAATCCCAGCACTTTGGGAGGCCGAGGTGGGCGGATCATGAGGTCAGGAGATCAAGACCATCCTGGCTAACACAGTGAAACCCCATCTCTACTAAAAATACAAAAAATTAGCCAGGCATGGTCGTGGGCGCCTGTAGTCCCAGCTACTCAGGAGGCTGAGGCAGGAGAATGATGTGAACCCGGGAGGTGGAGCTTGCAGTGAGCCAAGATTGTGCCACTGCACTCCAGCCTGGGCGACAGAGTGAGACTTTGTCTCAAATAAAAAAAAAAAAGTTACAAATTTCAAACAGAAGAGTTGAAAGATTTTAACAAAGATCAACCATATGCCTACCACCTATATTCTACAATTACGTATACACAATTATATATATATCTACAGTTGTATACGTACAGTTGTCCTATACTTTATCACATACCTAATCATTTTTCCATTCCTCTTCCCTCTCATCAGTTCATAGTTTTTGCTGTATTTCAGAATAAATTAGATAATAAATTATGTCCTAATATAGTTCAGTATACTTATCATTAGAATTCAATATTTGTGTACTCTTTTCCTTTGATGTAAAATTTATAAACAAGGAAGTGGACAAATTTTCACTGATTGTTACAAGTAGATGTCTCTGTGAAACCCAAATCCCTGTCAATACATAAAACATCATGATTTCCATACAGTGGTCCCACGTGTCTCTTGCTCATTCCTTGTTCCCACCCAAGAGGGAACTGTTCTGATTTTTCCTCCACAGCAGAGTAGTTTTGCCTAACCTCATGAAAATTGAATCTCGTAATATATACTTTTTAATGTAAGACTTATTTCATGTAGAATAACGCTTTTGAGATTCATTCTGATCAGTAATTTATTCCTTTTTATTGTTGAATAGGATCCCATTGGGATACATTATACCACATGCCAGTTTATTCATGTTTGTGTTTATGGACACCCAGTTTTTTTTTTTTTTTTTTTTTTACTAGTTTTTGGATATTATGAATAACATGAACTTTCTATATTTTGTTGACATAAGATATATGCTTTCATTTCTCTTGGGTAAATACCTAGGAGAGGTTGGGTTGTAGGGTAGGTGTATGTTTGCTTTTATTCAAAACTTCGAGATGTCTTGTAAAGTAGTTGCACCATTTTGCACTCCAACCAGCAACAGATGAGAGTTCGAGTTGTTTCATATCCTTGCCAGTGCTTCATACAGCCAGTCTATAATTTTAGCCATTCTGGTGATGTCTGGCAGAATTTCATTATGGCTTTCATTTGCATTTCCCTGTTTAGTGATGATGTTGAATGTCTTTGCAGTGCTTATTCACCATTCCTATATATCTTCTTTCATGAATTGTTTAGATTTTTTGGCCGAATGTTTTCTCATTTGTCAATACTTATGCCAATACTACACTTTACTGTATGTCCTCCTGCTTTATTCTTCTTTGATAGGACTGCATTGGATATTCCAGGTCCTTTAAATTTTCACACATACAGCTATTTAGAATCTGCTTGTTGTTTCTTTAAGTGTGACATTTTGCCAATCTGTTAGGTAAGAAATGACATTTCAATGCAGTTTTTATTTTCATTTCTTTCATTAGATGTGAACTTGATCATTGAACAAACTTTCTAATAGTAATTAGAAAAATGCAGCCTAATGCTTTGGAAGAAGGGAGTGAGCTGGATCAGGTAAACTTTTGACAGAGAAGTATAGTCATGCATGGTGTAATTATGGGAATATGTTCTGAGAGATGTGTATTGGGCAATTGTGTCACTGTGTGAACATCATAGAGTGTACTGACGTAATCCAGATGGGATAGCCTACTACAAACCTAGGCTATGTGTTATAGCCTGTTGCTCCTAGACACAAACTTGTACAGCATGTAACTGAACTGAATAGGCAACTGGAACACAATGATATTTGTGTAACTAAACATATCTAGACATAGAAAAGGTATGGTAAAAATATGGTGTTATAATCTTAGAGGACCACTGTTGTATATGCAATCTTTTGTTGACTGAAATGTCATTATGTGTAGCACAACTGTATCTGTGAGAGGACTTGTAATTGCCTGGCTTCCCACTCCTGTCATTGCACCGTTTTCATCACTTTCATCCCTGCCTGTAACCTGCCTCAGCCTCTGGTCTCTTCCGGGAGGTAGGGCTATAGGGTGCTTTATGGCAGCTCAGTAAAATAGCGGCTTAAAAATAAATGTGGAAAGATGGACAAATTCACTGGAATCAAGTAGATGGCACAGGTCTAGACTTCTGGGCAGGGGATTCAGAAGTGGGGAGGAAGGCTAAATGCCAAACCCTCCCCTGTGAGCTGTCCAAACTAGGACATCTGCTTAGCACTCTCCAGGCCTCTGTGCACCCTCTCCATGGCCTCTTGGAGTCGCTTTGACTTGGCTGGACTAAGATGGCCAAACATGTTACAACCTGGGTGTTGGAATAAAGGTCAACAAAGGATCATGCTTCACACTCTGAACCTTGCTATTTAAGCAAAGCTCTGGCATGGCTGAGATAAAACAGGGAGATGGAATTATTTTCAGATAAAGAGCAGCCCTTCCAAGTTTCCTGTCTGTCCCCCATGCCAGCCAAGTAAAGACAGTGCCCTTTAATGTGAATGGCAGTCTTGAGATGGTTCCCTAAAAGGCATTTTAGGCATAGAACATGCCATCTAATGGGCCTGCTGTCCCATTTCAGTAGAATATTCTGTCTGCAGATAGAAAACACTTATTAGAGAAACAAGGTACTACAGGCACTATGTCCCTATAGGAAAAATATTAAACCAATAAATACTTATTTTATATAAGAAAACTGATAAAATGTCTCTTTAGTTGCCTCAGCACAGGAAAAATTGTTTTAACACAAAAATTTATAACTCAATTTATTTTCCTTATTACTTTTAACACCCATTGTATTATGAAAATATACAGAAATATATACTGTGTCAGAAATAATAACAATACAGGTATCAGTGTAGAGAGCACTTACCTTAAGAAGTAGAGGATTGAGTGTGGTTCCAAGATGGCCGAATAGGAACCGCTCCAGTCTACAGCTCCCAGTGTGAGTGATGCAGAAGATGGGTGATTTCTGCATTTCCAACTGAGATACCCGGTTAATCTCACTGGGGCTTGTCGGACACTGGGGGCAGGACAGTGGGTGCAGCCCACCAAGCGTAAGCCAAAGAAGGGTGAGGCATCGCCTCACCTGGGAAGCGCAAGGGGTCATTACCTTTCCTGGCCAAGGGAATTCCCTTTCCTAACCAAGGGAAGCTGTGACAGATGGCACCTGGAAAATCGGGTCACTCCCACCCTAATACTGTGCTTTTCCAACAGTCTTAGCAAACGGCACACCAGGAGATTATATCCTGTGCCTGGCTAGGAGGGTCCCACACCCATGGAGCCTTGCTCATTGCTAGCACAGCAGTCTGAGATCGAACTGCAAGGTGGCAGTGAGGCTGGGGGAGGCGCGCCCACCATTGCTGAGGCTTGAGTAGGTAAACATAGCGGCCAGGAAGATCTAACTGGGTGGAGCCCACAGCAGCTCAAGGAGGCCTGCCTGCCTCTATAGATTCCACCTCTGGGGACAGGGCATAGCCGAAAAAAAGGTAGCAGAAACCTCTGCAGACTTAAATGTCCCTGTCTGACAGCTTTGAAGAGAGTAGTGGTTCTCCCAGCACGGAGTTTGAGCTCTGAGAATGGACAGACTGCCTCCTCAAGTGGGTTCCTGACCCCCGAGTAGCCTAACTGGGAGGCATCCCCCAGTAGGGGCAGACTGACACCTCACACGGCCGGGTACCCCTCTGAGATGAAGCTTCCAGAGGAAGGATCAGGCAGCAACATTTGCTGTCCAGCAATATTCACTGTTCTGCAGCCTCCGCTGGTAATACCCAGGCAAACGGTGTCTGGAGTGGACCTCCAGCAAACTCCAACAGACTTGCAGCTGAGGGTCCTGACTGTTAGAAGGAAAATTAACAAACAGAAAGGACATCCACACCAAAATCCCATCTGTATGTCACCATCATCAAAGACCAAAGGTAGATAAACCACAAAGGTGGGGAAAAAACAGAGCAGAAAAGCTGAAAATTCTAAAAATCAGAGCACCTCTCGCCCTCCAAAGGAACGCAGCTCCTCGCCAGCAACGGAACAAAGCTGGACGGAGAATGACTTTGACGAGTTGAGAGAAGAAGGCTTCAGACAATCAAACTACTCCAAGCTAAAGGAGGAAGTTCAAACCCATGGCAAAGAAGCTAAAAACCTTGAAAAAAGATTAGACAAATGGCTAACTAGAATAAACAGTGTAGAGAAGTCCTTAAATGACCTGATGGAGCTGAAAACCATGGCACGAGAACTATGTGACGAATGCACAGGCATCAGTAGCCAATTTGATCAATTGGAAGAAAGGGTATCAGTGATTGAAGATCAAATGAAAGAAATGAAGTGAGAAGAGAAGTTTAGAGAAAAAAGAGTAAAAAGAAACGAACAAAGACTCCAAGAAATATGGGACTATGTGAAAAGACCAAATCTATGTCTGATTGGTACAACTAAAAGTGATGGGGAGAATGGAACCAAGTTGGAAAACACTCTGCAGGATGATATTATCCAGGAGAACTTCCCCAACCTAGCAAGGCAGGCCAACATTCAAATTCAGGAAATACAGAGAATGCCACAAAGATACTCCTCGAGAACAGCAACTCCAAGACACATAATTGTCAGATTCACCAAAGTTGAAATGAAGGAAAAAATGTTAAGGGCAGCCAGAGAGAAAGGTCGGGTTACCCACAAAGGGAAGCCCATCAGACTAACAGCTGATCTCTCAGCAGAAACTCTATAAGCCAGAAGACAGTAGGGGCCAATATTCAACATTCTTAAAGAAAACAAGTTTCAACCCAGAATTTCATATCCAGCCAAACTAAGCTTCGTAAGTGAAGAAGAAATAAAATACTTTACAGACGAGCAAATGCTGAGAGATTTTGTCACCACCAGGCCTGCCCTAAAAGAGCTCTTGAAGGAAGCACTAAACATGGAAAGGAACAACCAGTACCAGCCACTGAAAACATGCTAAATTGTAAAGACCATCGAGGCTAAGAAGAAACTGCATCAACTAATGAGCAAAATAACCAGCTAACATCATAATGACAGGATCAAATTCACACATAACAATATTAACCTTCAATATAAATGGGCTAAATGCTCCAATTAAAAGACACAGACTGGAAAATTTCAGAGTCAAGACCCATCTCACATGCAGAGACACATATAGGCTTAAAATAAAAGGATAGAGGAAGATCTACCAAGCAAATGGAAAACAAAAAAAGGCAGGAGTTGCAATCCTACTCTCTGATAAAACAGACTTTACACCAACAAAGATCAAAAGAGACAAAGAAGGCCATTACATAATGGTAAAGGGCTCAATCCAACAAGAAGAGCTAACTATCCTAAATATATATGTACCCAATACAATAGCACCGAGATTCATAAAGCAAGTCCTAAGAGACCTACAAAGAGACTTAGACTCTCACACAATAATAATGGGAGACTTCACCCCACTGTCAACATGAGACAGATCAACAAGACAGAAAGTTAACAAGGACATCCAGGAATTGAATGCAGCTCTGCAACAAGCAGACCCAGTAGACATCTACAGAACTCTCCACCCCAAATCGATAGGATATACATTCTTGTCAGCACCACATGGCACTTATTCCAAAATTGACCACATATTTGGAAGTAAAGCACTCCTCAGCAAATGTAAAAGAACGGAAATTATAACAAACTGTCTCTGACCACAGTGCAATCAAACTAGAACTCAGGATTAAGAAACCCACTCAAAACCGCTCAACTACGTGGAAATTGAACAACCTGCTCCTGAATGACTACTGGGTACATAACGAAATGAAGGCAGAAATAAAGATGTTCTCTGAAACCAATGAGAACAAAGACACAACATACCAGAATCTTTGGGACACATTTAAAGCAGTGTGTAGAGGGAAATTTATAGCACGAAATGCCCACAAGAGAAAGCAGGAAAGATCTGAAATTGACACCCTAACATCGCAATTAAAAGAACTAGAGAAACAAGACCAAACACACTCAAAAGCTAGCAGAAGGCAAGAAATAACTAAGATCAGAGCAGAACTGAAGGAGATAGAGACACAAAAAACCCTTCAAAATATCAATGAATCCAGGAGCTGGTTTTTTGAAAAGATCAACAAAATTGACAGATGCTAGCAAGACTAATAAAGAAGAAAAGAAGAATCAAATAGACACAATAAAAAATGATAAAATGGATATTACCACTGATCCCACAGAAATACAAACTACCATCAGAGAATACTATAAACATCTCTACACAAATAAACCAGAAAATCTAGAAGAAATGGATAAATTCCTTGATACATACACCCTCCCAAGACTAAACCAGGAAGAAATTGAATCCCTGAACAGACCAATAACAGGCTCTGAAATTGAGGCAATAATTAACAGCTTACCAACAAAAAAAAGTCCAGGACCAGAGGGATTCACAGCCGAATTCTACCAGAGGTACAAGGAGGAGCTGGTACCATTCCTTCTGAAACTATTCCAATCAATAGAAAAAGAGGGAATCCTCCCTAACTCATTTTATGAGGCCAGCATCATCCTGATACCAAAGCCTGGCAGAGACACAACAAAAAGAATTTTAGACCAATATCCCTGATGAACATGGATGCAAAAATCCTCAATAAAATACTGGCAAACCAAATGCAGCAGCACATAAAAAGCTTCTCCACCATGATCAAGTGGGCTTCATCCCTGGGATACAAGGCTGGTTCAACATATGCAAATCAATAAACGTAATCCAGCGTATTAACAGAACCAAAGACAAAAGCCACATGATTATCTCAATAGATGCAGAAAAGGCCTTTGACAAAATTCAACAATGCTTCATGCTAAAAACTCTCAATAAATTAGGTATTGATGGGACATATCTCAAAATAATAAGACCTATTTATGACAAACCTACAGCTAATATCTACTGAATGGGCAAAAAACTGGAAGCATTCCCTTTGAAAACTGGCACAAGACAGGGATGCCCTCTCTCACCATTCCGATTGAACATAGTATTGGAAGTTCTGGCCAGGGCAATCAGGCAGGAGAAAGAAAGAAAGGGCATTCAATTAGGAAAAGAGGAAGTCAAATTGTCCCTGTTTGCAGATGACGTGATTCTATATTTAGAAAACCCCATCATCTGAGCCCAAAATCTCCTTAAGCTGATAAGCAACTTCAGCAAAGTCTCAGGATACAAAATCAATGTGCAAAAATCACAAGCATTCTCATACACCAAAAAACAGACAAACAGAGAGCCAGATCATGAGTGAACTCCCATTCATGATTGCTTCAAAGAGAATAAAATACCTAGGAATCCAACTTACAAGGAATGTGAAGGACCTCTTCAAGGAGAACTACAAACCACTGCTCAACGAAATAAAAGAGGACACAAACAAATGGAAGAACATTCCATGCTCATGGATAGGAAGAATCAATATCGTGAAAATGGCCATACTGCCCAAGGTAATTTATAGATTCAATGCCATCCCCATCAAGCTACCAATGACTTTCTTCACAGAATTGGAAAAAACTACTTTAAAGTTCATATGGAACCAAAAAAGAGCCTGCATTGCCAAGTCAATCATAAGCCAAAAGGACAAAGCTGGAGGCATCACGCTACCTCACTTCAAACTATACTGTAAGGCTACAGTAACCAAAACAGCATGGTACTGGTACTGAAACAGAGATATAGACCAATGGAATGGAATAGAGTCCTCAGAAATAATACCACACATCTACAACCATCTGATCTTTGACAAACCTGATAAAAACAAGAAATGGGGAAAGGATTCCCTATTTAACAAATGGTGCTGGGAAAACTGGCTAGCCATATGTAGAAAGCTGAAACTGGATCCCTTCCTTACACCTTATACAAAAATTAATTCAAGGTGGATTAAAGACTTACATGTTAGACCTAAAACCATAAAAACTCTAGAAGAAAACCTAGACAATACCATTCTGGACATAGGAATGGGCAAGGACTTCATATCTAAAACACCAAAAGCAATGGCAGCAAAAGCCAAAATTGACAAATGGGATCTAATTAAAGAGCTTCTGCACAGCAAAAGAAACTACCATCAGAGTGAACAGGCAACCTACAAAATGGGAGAAAATTTTCACAACCTACTCATCTGACAAAGGGCTAATATCCAGAATCTACAATGAACTCAAACAAACTTACAAGAAAAAAAACCCCATCAAAAATTGGGCGAAGGATATGAACAGACGCTTCTCAAAAGAAGATATTTATGCAGCCAACAGACACATGAAAAAATGCTCATCATCACTGGCCATCAGAGAAATGTAAATCAAAACCACAATGAGATACCATCTCCCACCAGTTAGAATGGTGATCATTAAAAAGTCAGGAAACAACAGGTGCTGGAGAGGATGTGGAGAAATAGGAACACTTTTACACCATTGGTGGGACTGTAAACTAGTTCAACCATTGTGGAAGACAGTATGGTGATTCCTCAAGGATCTAGAACAAGAAATACCATTTGACCCAGCCATCCCATTACTGGGTATATACCCAAAGGATTATAAATCATGCTTCTATAAAGACACATGCACACGTATGTTCATTGCAGCACTATTCACAATAGCAAAGACTTGGAACCAACCCAAATGTCCATCAGTGACAGATTGGAATAAGAAAATGTGGCACATATACACCATGGAATACTGTGCAGCCGTAAAAAAGGATGAGTTCATGTCCTTTGTAGGGACATGGATGAAGCTGGAAACCATCATTCTCAGCAAACTATCACAAGGACGAAAAACCAAACACCACATGTTCTCACTCATAGGTGGGAATTGAACAATGATAACACATGGACACAAGAAGGGGAACATCACACATCGGGGCCTGTGGTGGGGTGGGGGGAGGGGGGCGGGATAGCATTGGGAGATATACCTAATGTAAATGATGAGTTAATGGGTTCAGCACACCAACATGGCACATGTATACATATGTAACAAACCTGTACGTTGTGCACATGTACCCTAGAACTTCAAATATATAAAAAAAAATAAATAAATGCTACATGAAATTAAAAAAAAGAAGAAGTAGAGGATTAGGAGGACTCTAAAGACCCTGTGAACCTCTCTCCGTCATGCTCATCTCCTCTTCCCCCCTGAGTAACCAAGATTTAAAATTGTGCATTTATTTTCTTGGCTTATGTTGTAGTGTTAGCTGCATGCTTGTGTATCCCAAAACAAGGCTGAAAATTTTACATGAAGTTTTGATCTGTATATAAATGGGCTCATACGACATATCTGTGATTTGGTTTTTATTAAAAATTTTTGCTCAGTTTTTCGAGGTATAATTTACATATAATAAAACTCACCTTTTTAAATGTACGGTTCAAATGAGTGTTGAGGACTGTATACAGCTGCATCATCATTCTCTCACTAAGAGGGACAGTATTTCCACCATCTCACAGTTTCCTCGGACCCCTTGTAGTCAAACATCATTCTCTGGCAACCACTGATCTGTTTTCTGTTATATATTTTTTGCCTTTTCTAGAATGTCATATAAATGGGATGATATGGTATAAAGTCTTTTGTGTTTGGCTTTTTTTCCTCTTAGCATAAACCTTTTGCACACAGGTCATTGTGTGGTCTTTTGTTTTCATTTCTATCCAGAAGTGGATTTTCTGCATCACATAGTAGGTGGATTTTTAATTTTACCAGAAACACTCAAAATGTTTTCTGTGCCATTTTGCATCTACACTGGCAATATGTGAGAGTTCCAGTTGTCCAGCATCCTTGTCAGTGGTGGTAATGTCAGTCTTTTAAAGTTTAGCCATTCTATTGGCTGTGCAGTATTAAGGTTTTAATTTGTATTTCTTTGACAACTAACAATATTGAGTAACTTTTTATGTGCTTATTGGTTATTTGTAATTTTTCTTTGAAACATTGGTTCAATTTTGGGGATCTATTTTTGAAAAATTGAGTTCATCTTATTAGTAAGGTATAAAAGTTCCATGCATATTCTGGAAACCTTTTTCAAATGTGTTTTGTGAATATTTTCACCCAGTCTATCATCTGTCTTTTTATTGTATTAAAACTGTCTTTCAAATAGCAAAAGCTTTTAATTTCAAGGAAGTCTAATTTATCATTTTTTAATGGTTTGTGCTTTTTGTATTTAAAAATTATTTGCCTAACCTATGATTGCAAGGGTTTTCTCCAGTGGTTTCTTTTAAATGTTTTATAATTTTACCTTTGTGTTTAGGCGTATTTACCTTTCTGTTTATGATCCATTTAGAGATATTTCTTATTCGGTAAGAAGTAAGGGCAAAGGTTCCATGGCAAATGGCAGGGGTTTTTGCATAGGGATATCCAATTTTTGGGGCACCGTGAGCCTATTTTGGCATGTGAGTCTATTTTGGAATCACAGTTTGGTTTCGTTGATCTGTACATATATCTTTATGCAAATACCAAATGCAAATACAACACTATTTTGATTACTTCTAGCTTTAAGTAAATTAGATATTATAAGTCTTCTTTCTTTTTCAAATTTTTTGACTATTTTCAGTCAGTTGCCTTTACACATACATTATAGAATCAACTTGACCATACCTAAAAGTGACCTGCTGGAATTTTGATTGGGGTTGCATTGAATCTTTGGATCATCTGGGGGTAACTGACATCTTAATCTTGAGTCTTTCAATCTATGACCATGATATCCCTCTCCATTAATTGCTCTCAGCAACTTGTATGTTTTAGTGTACAGTTCTTACATACATCTTGTTAAATTTATGTTTTAATATTTCATGTTTTTGATGCAATTGTAAATGGTTTTTGTGAAACTTGTTTCCAGTGTTCATTTCTAGTATGTAGAATCAGATTTATTTTGTATGTTGACCTTTTATCCTGCGACCTTGCTTAATTCGCTGAATAGTTCTAGCAGCTTTTTTGGTAATTTCTTAGGATATTTTATATGGATGATCATTCTCCTGCAAATAAAGATGATTTTACTTTTTTCCTTTTCAGATTTTTTTTTTTTTTTTGAGACACGGTCTTGCTCTGTTGCCCAGGCTGGAATGCAGTGGCACAATCATGACTCATTGCAGCCTCAGCCTTCTGGGCTGAAGCACTTGTCTTACCTCAGCCCCCAAAAGTATTAATAGCTGGGGCCACAGGCAAGTGCCACCATGCCTGGCTAATTTTTGTATTTTTTGGAGAGATGGGGCTTTGCTGTGTTGGGCAGGCTGATCTTGAACTCCTGGATTCAAGGAATCTGCCTGCCTTGGCCTCTCAAAGAGCTGGGATTACAGGTGTGAGCCACTGTGCCCAGCCTATTTCTTTTTCTTACATTAGTATAGTGATTATGACCTCTAGGACAATTATAAATGAAAATGGTGAGAGTAGACATCCTTGCTTTGTTCTTGATCTTAGGGGAAAAGACTTCTTTTTTTAGCATTAAATGTTATATTACCTGTAGGCCTTTCATAGATACCCTTCATCAGTTGAGGATATTTCTATTACTAGTTTAAACATTTTTATCATTAGAGGATATGGAACTTTGTCAAATGTTTTTTGTGCAATTAATGAGACAATCATATAGGTTTTCTTTTTTGGTCTGTTGATGTGGTTAATTCCTTTTTAAAACAAATTTTATTTTTGTTGAAGCAACCTTGCAGTACTGGGACAAAATCCATTTGTTCATGATTTATTATCTTTTTTACATATTGGTAGATTTTTATATGCTAAGAATTTGTTAAGTTTTGTGTCTGTATTCCTGAGTGATATTGGTCTGCAGTTTTCTTGAAATATCCTTCTATGGTTTTGGTATCTGTGTAATGCTGGCCTCTTAAAATGACTTAAGAAGCATTTCTTCCTTTTCTAGATTCTAGAAGAGTTTGTGTAATATCGTTACTATTTCTTCCTTTAGTGTTTGGTAGATTTCGTCAGTGAAGCCATCTGGCCTAGAATTTTCTTGGTGGGAAGATTTTTAACTGTAAATTCATTTTATTTAATAAAGAGCTATTTGGGATTATCACTTCTTGACTGAGCTTTCATAGTTTGTATCTTTTAAGAAATTTGTTGATATTATGTAAGTTGGCAAATTTATTGGCATGAAGTTATTAATAGTGTTTCCTTATATTCCTTTCAAGGTATATAGAGTTGCAGGAGTTGTCCCATTATTACTGATATTGGTAATCTTTGTTTTCCCCCTTTTCTCCTTGATCAATCTGGTAGGCCTTTGTTGTTTTCATTGATTCTGCTGCCCGCCCAAGGAATGAGCATAATTTCATTGATTTTTCTCTTTTGATTTTCTATTTATTTCATTGAGTTCTGCTCTTATCTTATTTCCTTCCATCTGCTTACTTTGGCTTTGATTCTCTTTTTCTTCTAGTTTCTCTAGGTCATTGATTTGAAGTCTTTCTTCTTTTTAGTGTAAGCATTGAATGTTATAAATTTCCCTCTAGGTGCTGCTTTAGCTACATCCCACACATTATTTTATGTTTCATTGAGTTCGGTGATGAAGTTTTCTCAGCATTCCTATCCCCATCCTGATGGGAAACCACTTCTCCTTCCCCCTACTCAATGTGGGCCTAGCACACAAGGGGGTTTCCTGCCTCAGAGGCAAATTTTTTTTTTTAAATCACAGAAATGAATAATGTTTAGGGGGTGGCCAAGTTCCTGCCTGTCCTTCAACAGCAACCAATTATAATCTTGTATTCCGCTGAGTTAAGTTTGTAGATGGGTTTCTCCTAGTACCTCTGTTCTACTCTCAAATCTTGGCAGTCTCTCATGCCACCAAGAAGGGCTTTCTCAGGTCTCCCACTCTCATGAGCACCTGGTGGATACACATGGAAAAGAGATGGCAAGTGGGTGCAGATGCCCTTTGTGGCTGGAGCTCCAAGACTGCCACATGATTTCATACTTTGCCTTTAAGTGCTTGTTATAATTTCAGTTGCTTTCTGTTTAACTGCAAATATGACTGTCTCTTCTTCCTGTGCTCTGCCAAAAGTGAAATAGTTTGTGTGTCTCATGTCTTCTCCTAGGATGTGTCACTCGTTGCAATTTAATTTACTAGGTTATATTACAACAGCAGTTCTCTGAGGGTCTACAAAAATTTATGGTTTTGTGGATTTTTCAGGGTTTTTTTCATTGTTAATGGTGAGAGTGACATTTTCTTGTGGCTTCTATGTCCTAAGCAAAAGTAGAAGCCTCCAAAATTTTATTTTTGAGATTTATTCATGTTGATTCTACTAAACACAGCTCATTAATTTTTACTGCTGTACAGTATTTCACCACAAGAATATATCACAATTTATTTTTCCATTCTCCTGTCAATGAACATTTCAGGTTTCTTGTCTGTTTCTATTTCTTTCTATTCTATTTTCACAGAACAGTGTTACTATGCGCTTTTATTTTCTATTTATTTATTTATTTTTTGAGACAGCGTCCTGCTTTGTGGCCTAAGCTGGTGGGCAGTGGTGCAAAAATGGTTCACTGCAGCTTCAACCTCCTGGGCTCAAGCAATTTTCCCATCTTGGTCTCTCAAAGTTCTGAGATTACAAGTGTGAGCCACTGCACCCAGCCTGAACTGTGTGTTTGAATGTCTGTTGGAACACTTGTGCAAGTATTTCTCTCAGACATATACCTAGGAAAGAATTTTCTGAGTTACAGGCACAACCCATCACTCTCTAAGAATTACTGTTTGTTCCCTATCTTCATCTACACATGGTATTACCCAACTTTTAAATTCTGCCAACCTCGTAGGAGTCAAATTTTATGTGCTTGTAGTTTTGATTTGCATTTCCCTGATTACTAAAGAGGTTGAGTTTATTTTCCCCCTCATGTGATTAGGGGTCATTCATCTTTCTGTGAAATGGGTTTCATTTTTCTCTCGGGTGGTTTGTCATTGCTTATTGATCTATAGAAGTCTTTTGTATATTACTGATTATTAATTCTTTGTCAGTTGCATGTATTGTAAATATTGTCTAACAGTTTATGGTTTGTCTTCACTTTTTCATGATTCCTCTGCATTTACATGTTTAATTTTAATGTAATCGTATTCAGCAATCTTTTCCCTTCGTGTCTTGTTTAAGAATCATTTCTCTGCTCCAAAGTTGTAAAGATATCTATATTTTCTTCCAAAAGTTTCAATGTTTTGCTTTTTATATTTAAGCTTTTAATCTATTTGGCATTTTTGAAGTATGTAGAGTATGAGGTAAGAATTAAAGCTCATTTCCCCCTCATATGGGTAAGCTAATCTCCCTGCACCGTATAATGAGTAGCCCATCTTTTCCCCACTGATCTGCAGTGCCGTCTTTGCAATGTATTAAATATTTGCATTTGTTGGGTTTACTTTCGGTCTCTCTATTCTGGTCCATCTTCCTGCTTGTTCATCTCTGTGCTAATACCATACTCTAGCTTTATGGTAAGTCTCATCTCTTTAGGAGTGTCATTGCTATTCTTGATCCTTTGTTCTTCCATATACATTTTAGAATCATCTTAATTTATATAAGGAATTCTAGACATTAAGAATTACATTTTATTTGTAGTCAATTTAAAAAGAATTGATATTTTTATGATACCTGAGTAAAAATACACAATATCTTTATAAACTCTAAGTAAAGATGTACAATATTTTTACAGTATCTGGGTATTCCTAGCCATGAAAAGATATGTCCCTCCATTTACCTAATGGTCATCTTTTTTTTTAAATTTTATTATTATTATACTTTAAGTTTTAGGGTACATGTGCACAATGTGCAGGTTAGTTACATATGTATACATGTGCCATGCTGGTGTGCCGCACCCATTAACTCGTCATTTAGCGTTAGGTATATCTCCTAATGCTATCCCTCCCCACTCCCCCGACCCCACAACAGTCCCCAGAGTGTGATGTTCCCCTTCCTGTGTCCATGTGTTCTCATTGTTCAATTCCCACCTATGAGTGAGAACATGTGGTGTTTGGTTTTTTGTCCTTGCGATATTTTACTGAGAGTGATGATTTCCAATTTCATCCATGTCCCTACAAAGGACATGAACTCATCACTTTTTATGGCTGCATAGTATTCCATGGTGTATATGTGCCACATTTTCTTAATCCAGTCTGTCAGTTGGACTTTTGGGTTGGTTCCAAGTCTTTGCTATTGTGAATAGTGCAACAATAAACATACGTGTGCATGTGTCTTTATAGCAGCGTGATTTATAATCTTTTGGGTATATACCCAGTAATGGGATGGCTGGGTCAAATGGTATTTCCAGTTCTAGATCCCTGAGGAATCGCCACACTGACTTCCACAATGGTTGAACTAGTTTACAGTCCCACCAACAGTGTAAAAGTGTTCCTATTTCTCCACATCCTCTCCAGCACCTGTTGTTTCCTGACTTTTTAATGATTGCCATTCTAACTGGTGTGAGATGGTATCTCATTGTGGTTTTGATTTGCATTTCTCTGATGGCCGGTGATGGTGAGCATTTTTTCTTGTGTTTTTTGGCTGCATAAATGTCTTCTTTTGAGAAGTATCTGTTCATGTCCTTTGCCCACTTTTTGATGAGGTTGTTTGTTTTTTTCTTGTAAATTTGTTGGAGTTCATTTTAGATTCTGGATATTAGCCCTTTGTCAGATGAGTAGGTTGTGAAAATTTTCTCCCATTTTGTAGGTTGCCTCTTCACTCTAATGGTAGTTTCTTTTGCTGTGCAGAAGCTCTTTAGTTTAATTAGATTCCATTTGTCAGTTTTGGCTTTTGTTGCCATCGCTTTTGGTGTTTTAGACATGAAGTCCTTGCCCATGCCTATGTCCTGAATGGTAATGCCTAGGTTTTCTTCTAGGGTTTTTATGGTTTTAAGTCTAATGTTTAAGTCTTTAATACATCTTGAATTGATTTTTGTATAAGGTGTAAGGAAGGGATCCAGTTTCAGCTTTCTACATATGGCTAGCCAGTTTTCCCAGCACCATTTATTAAATAGGGAATCCTTTCCCTATTTCTTGTTTTTATCAGGTTTGTCAAAGATCAGATAGTTGTAGATATGCAGCATTATTTCTGAGGGCTCTGTTCTGTTCCATTGATCTATATCTCTGTTTTGGTACCAGTACCATGCTGTTTTGGTTACTGTAGCCTTGTAGTATAGTTTGAAGTCAGGTAGCATGATGCCTCTAGCTTTGTTCTTTTGGCTTAGGATTGACTTGGCGATGCGGGCTCTTTTTTGGTTCCATATGAACTTTAAAGTAGTTTTTTTCCAATTCTGTGAAGAAAGTCATTGGTAGCTTGATGGGGATGGCATTGAATCTATAAATTACCTTGGGCAGTATGGCTATTTTCACGATATTGATTCTTCCTACCCATGAGCATGGAATATTCTTCCATTTGTTTGTATCCTCTTTTATTTCATTGAGCAGTGGTTTGTAGTTCTCCTTGAAGAGGTCCTTCACATCCCTTGTAAGTTGGATTCCTAGGTATTTTATTCTCTTTGACGCAATTGTGAATGGGAGTTCACTCATGATCTGGCTCTCTGTTTGTCTGTTATTGGTGTATAAGAATGTTTGTGATTTTTGCACATTGATTTTGTATCCTGAGACTTTGCTGAAGTTGCTTATCAGCTTAAGGAGATTTTGGGCTGAGACAATGGGGTTTTCTAGATATACCATCATGTCATCTGCAAACAAGGACAATTTGACTTCCTCTTTTCCTAATTGAATACCCTTGATTTCCTTCTCCTGCCTAATTGCCCTGGCCAGAACTTCCAACACTATGTTGAATAGGAGTGGTGAGAGAGGGCATCCCCATCTTGTGCCAGTTTTCAAAGGGAATGCGTCCAGTTTTTGCCCATTCAGTATGATATTGGCTGTGGGTTTGTCATAAATAGCTCTTATTATTGTGAGATACGTCCCATCAGTACCTAATTTATTGAGAGTTTTTAGGGTGAAGGGTTGTTGAATTTTGTCAAAGGCCTTTTCTGCATCTATTAAGATAATCATGTGGTTTTTGTCTTTGGTTCTGTTTATATGCTGGATTACATTTATTGATTTGCGTATATTGAACCAGCCTTGTATCCCAGGGATGAAGCCCGCTTGATCATGGTGGATAAGCTTTTTGATGTGCTGCTGGATTCAGTTTGCCAGTATTTTATTGAGGATTTTTGCATCAATGTTCATGAAGGATATTGGTCTAAAATTCTCTTTTTTGGTTGTGTCTCTGCCCGGCTTTGGTATCAGGATGATGCTGGCCTCATAAAATGAGTTAGGGAGGATTCCCTCTTTTTCTATTGATTGGAATAGTTTCAGAAGGAATGGTACCAGCTCCTCCTTCTACCACTGGTAGAATTTGGCTGTGAATCCATCTGGTCCTGGACTCTTTTTGGTTGATAAGGTATTGATTATTGCCACAATTTCAGAGCCTGTTATTGGTCAATTCAGAAATTCAACTTCTTCCTGGTTTAGTCTTGGGAGAGTGTATGTGTCGAGGAATTTATCCATTTCTTCTAGATTTTCTAGTTTATTTGCATAGAGGTGTTTGTAGTATTCTCTGATGGTAGTTTGTATTTCTGTGGGATTGGTGGTGATATCCCCTTTATCATTTTTTATTGTGTCTATTTGATTCTTCTCACTTTTCTTCTTTATTAGTCTTGCTAGCAGTCTATCAATTTTATCTATCCTTTCAAAATCCAGCTCCTGGATTCATTAATTTTTTGAAGGGTTTTTTGTGTCTCTATTTCCTTCAGTTCTGCTCTGATTTTAGTTATTTCTTGCCTTCTGCTAGCTTTTGAATGTGTTTGCTCTTGCTTTTCTAGTTCTTTTATTTATGATGTTAGGGTGTCAATTTCAGATCTTTCCTGCTTTCTCTTGTGAGCATTTAGTGCTATAAATTTCCCTCTACACACTGCTTTGAATGTGTCCCAGAGATTCTGGTATGTTGTGTCTTTGTTCTCGTTGGTTTCAAAGAACATCTTTATTTCTGCCTTCATTTCGTTATGTACCCAGTAGTCATTCAGGAGCAGGTTGTTCAATTTCCACGTAGTTGAGCAGTTTTGAGTGAGTTTCTTAATCCTGAGTTCTAGTTTGATTGCACTGTGGTCTGAGAGACAGTTTGTTATAATTTCTGTTCTTTTACATTTGCTGAGGAGAGCTTTACTTCCAACTATGTGGTCAGTTTTGGAATAGGTGTGGTGTGGTGCTGAAAAAAATGTATATTCTGTTGATCTGGGGTGGAGAGTTCTGTAGATGTCTATTAGGTCCGCTGGGTGCAGAGCTGAGTTCAATTCCTGGGTATCCTTCTTAACTTTCTGTCTCATTGATCTGTCTGATGTTGACAGTGGGGTGTTAAAGTCTCCTATTATTATTGTGTGGGAGTCTAAGTCTCTTTGTAGGTCACTCAGGACTTGCTTTATGAATCTGGGTGCTCCTGTATTGGGTGCATATATATTTAGGATAGTTAGCTCTTCTTGTTGAATTGATCCCTTTACCATTATGTAATGGCCTTCTTTGTCTCTTTTGATCTTTGTTGGTTTAAAGTCTGTTTTCTCAGAGAGTAGGATTGCAACCCCTGCCTTTTTTTGTTTTCCATTTGCTTGGTAGATCTTCCTCCATCCTTTTATTTTGAGCCTATGTGTGTCTCTGCACGTGAGATGGGTTTCCTGAATACAGCACACTGATGGGTCTTGACTCTTTATCCAATTTGCCAGTCTGTGTCTTTTAATTGGAGCATTTAGTCCATTTACATTTAAAGTTAATAGTTATGTGTGAATTTGATCCTGTCATTATGATGTTAGCTGGTTATTTTGCTTGTTAGTTGACGCAGTTTCTTCCTAACCTCGATGGTCTTTATAGTTTGGCATGATTTTGCAGTGGCTGGTACCAGTTGTTCCTTTCCATGTTTAGTGCTTCCTTCAGGAGCTCTTTTAGGGCAGGCCTGGTGGTGACAAAATCTCTCAGCATTTGCTCGTCTGTAAAATATTTTATTTCTTCTTCACTTATGAAGCTTAGTTTGGCTGGATATGAAATTCTGGGTTGAAACTTGTTTTCTTTAAGAATGTTGAATATTGGCCCCCACTCTCTTCTGGCTTGTAGAGTTTCTGCCGAGAGATCTGCTGTTAGTCTGATGGGCTTCCCTTTGTGGGTAACCCGACCTTTCTCTCTGGCTGCCCTTAACATTTTTTCCTTCATTTCAACTTTGGTGAATCTGACAATCATGTGTCTTGGAGTTGCTGTTCTCGAGGAGTATCTTTGTGGCATTCTCTGTATTTCCTGAATTTGAATGTTGGCCTGCCTTGCTAGATTGGGGAAGTTCTCCTGGATAGTATCCTGCAGAGTGTTTTCCAACTTGGTTCCATTCTCCCCATCACTTTTAGGTACACCAATCAGACGTAGATTTGGTCTTTTCACATAGTCCCACATTTCTTGGAGGCTTCGTTCATTTCTTTTTATTCTTTTTTCTCTAAACTTCCCTTCTCGCTTCATTTCATTCATTTCATCTTCCATCACTGATACCCTTTCTTCCAGTTGATTGCATCAGCTCCTGAGGCTTCTGCATTCTTCACCTAGTTCTCGAGCCTTGGCTTTCAGCTCCATCAGTTCCTTTAAGCACTTCTCTGTATTGGTTATTCTAGTTATACATTCGTCTAAAGTTTTTTCAAAGTTTTTAACTTCTTTGCCTTTGGTTTGAATTTCCTCCTGTATCTCGGAGAAGTTTGATTGTCTGAACCCTTCTTCTCTCACCTCATCAAAGTCATTCTCTGTCCAGCTTTGTTCCATTGCTGGTGAGGAACTGCGTTCCTTTGGAGGAGGAGAGGCGCTCTGCTTTTTAGAGTTTCCAGGTTTTCTGCTCTGTTTTTTCCCCATCTTTGTGGTTTTATCTACTTTTGGTCTTTGATGATGGTGATGCACAGATGGGTTTTTGGTGTGGATGTCCTTTCTGTTTGTTAGTTTTCCTTCTAACAGACAGGACCCTCAGCTGCAGGTCTGTTGGAGTTTGCTGGAGGTCCACTCCAGACCCTGTTTGCCTGGGTATCAGCAGCAGTGGCTGCAGAACAGCGGATTTTCGTTAACCATGAATGCTGCTGTCTGATCGTTCCTCTGGAAGTTTTGTCTCAGAGGAGTACCTGGCCGTGTGAGGTGTCAGTCTGCTCCTACTGGGGGTTGCCTCCCAGTTAGGCTGCTTGGGGGTTAGGGGTCAGGGACCCACTTGAGGAGGCAGTCTGCCCATTCTCAGATCTCCAGCTGCATGCTGGGACAACCACTGCTCTCTTCAAATCTGTCAGACAGGGACATTTAAGTCTGCAGAGGTTACTGCTGTCTTTTTGTTTGTCTGTGCCCTGCACCCAGAGGTGGAACCTACAGAGGCAGGCAGGCCTCCTTGAGCTGTGGTGGGCTCCACCCAGTTCGAGCTTCCCGGCTGGTTTGTTTACCTAAGCAAGCTTGGGCAATGGCGGGCGCCCCTCCCCCAGCCTCGCTGCCACCTTGCAGTTTGATCTCAGACTGCCGTGCTCGCAATCAGCGAGACTTCGTGGGCGTAGGACCCTCCAAGCCAGGTGCAGGATATAATCTCCTGGTGTGCCGTTTTTTAGACCCATTGGAAAAGCGCAGTATTAGGGTGGGAGTGACCTGATTTTCCAGGTGCTGTCTGTCACCCCTTTCTTTGACTAGGAAAGGGAACTCCCTGACCCCTTGCGCTTCCCGAGTGAGGCAATGCCTCACCCTGCTTCGGCTTGCGCACGGTGCACTGCACCCACTGACCTGCGCCCACTCTCTGGCACTCCCTAGTGAGATGAACCCACTACCTCAGATGGAAATGCAGAAATCACCTATCTTCTGCATCACTCATGCTGGGAGCTGTAGACTGGAGCTGTTCCTATTCGGCCATCTTGGCTGTCCCCTCTATCTAATGGTCATCTTTAACGTTTTGAAAACTTTTTCCATAAAGGGTTTACATATCTTTCATTAGTTTATTCCAGAGTGTTTTGTAGTTTTGGTTGCTATTGCAACCAAATTTTAAAATTTAAATTTTAAATAAAAATGGTATCTTAAAAATACCATGTATTTTATCCTTTGACTGGTAGACAGAAAAATATATGTTTTTTCATGTTGATCTTGTATCTAGAAATTTAGCTAAACTCTTATTCACTCTAATAATGTGTTGGTTTTCTGAGGTTCAAAATGTAAGCAATCATATTATCTGTGAATATGAAGTTTTCTTTCCAATTATTACTCCTTATTCAGAATTTATTTTTCTTGTCTTTCTGTACTGGCTGGAATTTCCAATACAAGAGTGGATAGAAATGGTGGTTGATGTTCCCTTTTCTTGTCCCTGATTTGTGTATGTGTGTGTGTGTGTGTGTGTGTGTCCATGCATGTGTGTGTGGTAGAGATGGGGTTTCACTATGTTGCCTAGGCTGGTGGTCTCCAACTCATGGCCTCAAGCAATCCTCCTGCCTAAGCCTTCTGAGTAGCTGGGTTTATAGGCACAAGTTATCATGTGTGGCTCTTGGTCCTAATTTTAAAAGGGATGCTTCTAATGCTTCACTGTTGTGTCCAGTGTTTGCTGTAGATTTTTGTAGATCTTTTTATAATTTTAAAGAAGTTACATTTCTCCCCTAGTTTTCTAAGTTTTTTTGATTGCTTGGCAGAATTTTATGTGTTTTCTTCCTTGTTCTGTTAATGTGCTAATTTATATTAATAACTCATAAAAATCATCCTTTTATTCTTAGAATAAATCTAATTCAAAATTGATATTTTATATATTTTATTCATTGCTGAGTTAACTTTACCTTTACTTGGGGAGAAGTTCATCTATATTCATGATTAAGATTGGCTTGTAGTTTTTTTGTATTTTCCTTGTGCTTTGTTTTCGAAGTTGTCTCATTAGATAGATTGAAGGGTCATTGTCATCTTTTTTTTCTTTTTTTCTGGAAGAGTTTGCAAGAATTATCCGTCCCTTGGAAGCATGGTGGATCACCTCCAAATCCTATACCTCTTGGTCTGTTATTGTTTTTATGGGAAGATTCTTGCTTCCTTATATAATTTTTTAAACTTTTCACTTTGAAATAATTATATATTTGCAAGAGGCTGCAAAGGAATGCACAGGGAAATCTGTGTGTTTCTCCTGGCCACCTCTAAGAATTTGACATGGGTACAACCCATAGAGCTTATTCAAATTTCCTTGGTTATACAGGCACCCATTGATGTGCTTGTGTGCATGTAACTCTATGAAGTTTTATCACGTGTAGCCTTGTGAAACCAGCACTACATTATGATACTGAACTGTACCATCAGCACAAGACTCTTTCATGTTACTCATTTATAGCCACCCTCGCCCCTTCCCCATCTCTAGCTCCTGGCATTTGCTGATGTGTTCTGTATCTCTGTTGTTATTTCATCAATATTACATAAATTATGCAGTATTTATCCCTTTAAGATTGGCTTTCTTTTTTCTTACTATAGTTTTCTTTAGGTTCATCTTGTGTATATCAGTAGTTTATTGCTTTTTATTACCGAGTAGTATCTCGTGGATATACCACAGTTAATGATTCACCTACTGAAGAACTTCTAGGTAGTTTCAAGTTTTTGGCTGTTTTGAAGAATGCTTCTATGAACATTTGTGTACAACTTTATGCATAAAAATAAATCTTCAGTTCCCTGAAATAAGTGCTGTGGGAAGATTTTAGACTACTGATTTCAGTTCATTAATGGTTACAGAACTACTCTGAATGTCTGTTTCTTCTTGAGTTTGCTTTGGTAAACTATATTTTTTCCTAGGAATATGTCAATTCTTTTTAAGTTTTCAAATTTATTAGCATAAAGTTCATAGTATTCATTTATTACCTTTTCAGTCACTGCTATTTCTGTAGTTCTTTATGCCTTTTTTTTTTTTTTAATTCCTAGTATGGTTTATTTTTTTTTTCTTGGTAAATCTCATCAGAGGTTGGCCTTAAAGAACGAAGTCTTGGCTTCATTAATCCTCTAGATTGTTTCTCTGTGTAAGCAATACATCAAATATGCCAACTGATGGGAAATACATTTTAAAACATTCTGATTTTTATCTTCTCCTGTTCCTTTAAAGTTTTTCCAGTTAAAGTCTTCCCCTGATTCTGGATAGAAATTCAGATAGGCCCCATGACTCAAGGTTTCTCAATCATGGCACTACTGACATTTTGGGTCAGATAATTCTTTGATGTGGGGTCTGATCTGTGCACTAGAGGATGTTAAGTGTCATCCCTGTCTTCTGTCTACTAGATGCCAGTAGTACTCCCAGTAGTGAAAACAAAAATGTGTCTGCAGACATCGTCAGATGTCTCCTGGGGGACAGAATGACTCCCAGCTGAGGATCCGTGCCATGACTTATGTTCAATCTTAGAAAACATAAAGTCATAGAATAACTTTTTTTCTGACCTTTTAAGTTAAATGCTGAATTCATTTTTCTGCCTTTTTCATTTTCTAAAATAAGTACTCCTCCTTGTTTGTTTTGGTTGTCAAGAGATCCAGTGCCATTTATTGCCTAATTGCAGTAATTAACATATTCCAGATACTTGTGTTTTTTTTTTTTCTTCTGCCCTTTACAGTTAGATTTTAATTCTAATTCTCCTCTTTTACCTTATGATTAATCTTGTGAATGATCTCTGGTCTTCCCAATATAGACCAATGATTATAGTCATGGAACATCTGCTTTGTGGTACGAAACTGTGGTGTATACTGATAGAGGACTCATTTCAGACCAGGAGAAAGGGTGTGTCTGAGAGAGAAGGAAAGGAAGAATGGGAAGGAGCAGTGAAGCAAAGAGGGGCAGGGATGTTGCTGGAAGTCAGCTGGTCTCCTAGTTCTAAGTTTCTATATGCATTAGACTTGCACAGGGGAGCGGCTGGTATTAGTTTGACATGAAAAGAAGTTTAGGGGTTAACCTGGCTGGAGCAGACAGCTGCTCCTTCACTTTACTTGGTCGAGATGAAAAGTAATGCCAAAACAGGTAAGATGTCCCCATTGCTGGCATTCCCTGGAAGACGAATGAAGTGTGCAATCCTGGAGGAGAAAATAAAAGCCGGCTTCTTACATTTTTGGCTGGCTGTGACAGGGTCTTCACTATTCCAAGGCTGTAAGACTGTGAACCTGGATGGGTCACCAGTGAGCAAATCCTTCACCTGCCCCACTAACTTCCTTTCATCAGGCTCATGTATCCTAAGTACCTTCCTCAAAGACCCGCTGTGCTGCATCGCTGTCAGAATCATTCCTTGACATTTGGCAGGAGGACAAGAAGTGAGTGGCAGGCAGAGGGAAGGGCTCCAGGGGCTACTTGGGAAATCAGCTTGAGATGAAATACCAACAGGCTTATTTATTGGCTTTTACCCAGGCTTAGAAGGAAACATTTTGTGAGTTTTTTGTTTGTTTTCAGGAGAGGGAAAGGCCCTTCTGAATGTGGACTAAGACTAAGCCCTGCTGAAAGCTGGGAGACAGAGGCCCTAAGAGGGGAGCTTCTAAGGCTGTCAGTACCTCAGCTTCCTATGACATTTGTTTTTCTATTAATTCTTGGCATTTATATTGCTGTGATAGATCAATTAGCCCCTCACAATGTCTAGTTCATTGACCTTATCATTTATCCTATGGTACCACTGGTTACCACAGGGAGACTGCAAAAGAAACATTTATAATTTTGAATTACTTAAGTCCAGAGCTGGGGAAACATTAAAAAGCTTAGTTTGGATAATCAGCAGCACATTAGGTGAGGGAAACTTTAGGGAATTTTCCTTTTTCTCATCACTCTTGAATTTCAACAGCCATGTTGTATAAGGAAAGGAACAGAACCCACCCCATATAGCGTTGGTGTTTGGATATCTGAAATGACTCAAGAAGCCTTGGGAGATCACAGGATCTCAAAGCTCGAAGGTGTCTTAGAGATCGTCGTATTGGTCAGGATCCTTGGCTGCAGACAACAGAAATGGACTACGGATGACTTAGGTAAAAAAAAAAAAAAAAAAAAAGGGAATTTGCTACAAGGCTGACATGGGCTCCAAAGTTAACGGGGAGGCTAGAGAATGAGGTTTGGGAATGGAAAAAACTAAGGGTGTCTTGGAGAGCTGGGTAGCAGGAATTACAGCAACACTTTCCTAGGGAGAATGGACTCTGCTTTAGTGAATGCTCTCAGGCTGTTCTTTGTCCTTTTAAGTGTCAGCCCTGGGAGAAAGGATCCAATTGGATAAGTTTACAAACTAGTGAGAGTCCAACCAGGAATGAGATCCTGAGTTTCCCAGCTCCCAGCTTGGTGCTTGTTTCAACACGCTTTGGAACCCAGCACCATCAGCCTTCCTTGGGCATAATCATGAGTTTGACCTAAGTGTGTGGGCCAGTCCATGTGTACCACCACATTTTGGGAGTTTGAAAAAGCACTTCATTTAGATTCAGTTTCTATTGAAGGGGCAACCATTGATGCTGTTAATAGAAACTAGTTCTTTATGTGTGTGTTGTGTTTTTTGTTTTGTTTTGTTTTTTTGAGACAGAGTCTTGCTCTGTCTCCCAGGCTGGAGCTTAGTGGTGCAATCTCGGCTCACTGCAAGCTCCGCCTCCCTGGTTCACGCCATTCTCTTGCCTCAGCCTCCCGAGTAGCTGGGTCTACATGCATCTGCCACCACACCCGGCTAATTTCTTTTTGTATTTTTTGTAGAGACGGGGTTTCACCATGTTAGCCGGGATGGTCTCCATCTCCTGACCTCGTGATCTGCCCACCTTGGCCTCCAAAAGTGATGGGATTACAGGCGTGAGCCACTGCGCCTGGCCCTTTTTTTTTTTTTTTTTTTAACAAGCAACATCATCATTTGCCTGAAGAAATCAGCTAGAAGAGGGAGTGTGAAACAAAGTGTAGGACTTCAAACACCAAAAGAACTCCAGGATTTCAGAGATGCTATTTATTCGTCTTGGGGAATGGGATTTCAGTCTGATAGGCAACCTTCCTTGGTGATGAATGTACCTGGTCCTAATTAATTGAAGTCAGTGAAAGCACAGGTTGTCTAGGAGACTGTGCCAGATATTAAACCTGCTGGAGCAGAGGATGCAACTCCAGACAGACAATTACGAGCTATGGTGAAAATGAATTCACCAAGGGCCCAGAAGCACACAGCTCTGGGTAGGGTGCTGTGGAAGCAGGAGGGTTAAGAGGATTGTATGGATTCATTTTGTCTATCCTAAGGAGCTTGTGGCCTACCCCATGAACAGTAAACACGTGTGTTTTTGAGAAGCAGTGGAGGTTGACTCATCTAATCCAAGCTCAGGGATGAGGAGAGGGTTTGGTTTAATGCAAGGGAAGTGTATGTTGCCCAAAATCCATGTAAATAACAGCAGGCAGTTTTAGGAAGGTTACTGATTTGCCAACTGAAGGGTACCTAGAAGTTAAGCGATGGCTCTGTGATCAGCTCATTCCTGTACAGGACACGCAAGGATATACATCTGAACTGCTCTAGGGTAGCAGGCTTCAGCCTCTGTTTCAAAACATCTCTCAGCCATCTTTCTCCCCCAAATCCTTGTGTTATGTCAAACAAATCTTGTTACGAAAAGCAAAAAAAAAAAAAACAACAAAAAAACCCAAAAACCCAAAAGTAAAACACAAAAATCCAGGCAAATAGTGAATCCACCCAGAGAACTGGGACTTGAGCTACATTACAGTTTTGATTTCTAAACAGGAAGCAGTGATTGGACTGTAAGCAACACACACCCATTATCATCAGAACTCATAAGCTTAATTACAGAGAAACTGAAAGCTAATAATTTTTATGCACTGTTATATCCCTAGGAGGCCAGTTACCATGGAAATCTTGCCTGCCTTTTCTTCCACTTGGAGCATATTTATATGGAAAAGGAATAGAAATATAAACATGATGGAAAGATTAAATAAGACAAGGCACAGTTTGCTACAAATATTTTACATTTATTATAAGAATACAATAAAGAGGTTCTGCAGACACATGAGTAGTAACTGGTCTATTGGAAAAGAAAAGGCAATTAAAAAATGATCTAAGTTTACAAAAATGATGAATCATGCTTTAAAAATGTAGAAACAATTAAAAAATATCCTACAATGTTAGCCAAAGTTCAAAGTGTATTTCTTTTGAATGTAAAAACTAACAAATAAATAAGTGTTAAATACAGATCTGAGTAAAAATGATAAAAGATAGACAACCAACTGCTTTATATATTTAGCTTTCATCCATTTTTCAGACTTGTTTATAAAGCCAGATAAACCTGCCAAAGCCTTGTTTGTGTTTTACACTGAACTTTCCAGAAGAAGCACCCTATTTCCAGTGTTTATCCACTTCACAAATATATTATCTTAAAACAACAAAAATGATTAAAGGTGCTTTAGCTTGACATTAAATGGACCATAAATTGGCAAACCACAGCAGTGCTTTGCTCAAAATGCTGCTTGCAGGTGGAATGTCTTTACCAGAAGTGCCTGAGGGCCCCACTCCTACTCCATCATCTCAAACTCTTCTATCAAAGGAAAAAGGAAGGAACTTAGAAAAGTATTTCCACAACCACTCACTATGAGAACCCTAGACTAGCAGGCCACCCTCAGTCAAATGAATGGCATGGGCACCATTTGTACATTTTGTCTTGGCTTTCAATTGGCTTGGGTTCCTAAAGAAGTCAGGGCTGTTGCTGGAACTTTGAGAACTTGATTTTATTCTTCCATTTTTTCATCTGGGCTTTCCCATATGGTTTTATGTCTATGATTTTATATAGTGTTCCAATCTTTTAGGGCACTCGCCCGAAGAAGCCAGACAAAACCAAGAAAAAACACAAAGAAAACCATAACATAAAGCCAGCAGAATTTGCACCACCACCAACCCCCACTATATTCATTTAGATGCTCAATTGGGCCATCTAACTTACTACATTTAAATGTAAATTTATGTAAAATCTATAGACATCTGACTAAAGAAGCTGTTTCAGTGGGAATCCTCAATGCTCTGTAAATAATGATGAACAGAAATGGCCCATAAATATGCTCCTGACCACTGGTCCACATTGACAGTCTGATCATGTCACAGGATGGAACTGCGTAGCTGACATTTTGTATAGTAAAGTGAAATGCTCAGCAGGTGTAAGAGTTTCATGTCTTTGGCCACTTTGGTCATGGATTTGAAATAACTGAGACCCCTCTTGACCAGTTCCCCTTTATCTGTGATTTTGATGTGATGCTTAGAATCTATATTGGGGATTGAATTTATAGTCATAGGATTATAAAATTTACTTGTTATGGGAAATCAGATGAACCTTGTAGAACCAATCTCTTTGACACTAAAGCCAAAAATAGTGAATTCCATTGGAACATGTACATATTCTGTACACTGCAGGTATAAGAGGTCTAGAATCTAAGGTGGAATTATGACAAGTTCTCTTCTGTTGGACTGGTCTTCTTATTGTTACTGAAGCAAAGCAATTCACAATGGCATGGCATGGGATAGACCGCCATAGCATCTTATAGTCTAAATACAAGCAACGTACTTTAGGTAAGGAGAAAATATTCAAAGTCCTATCAAGCATGGCTCTGGGCACCTTTCCCTCTGCATTTGCTTGCAACAGTCTGGCATTTAAGAGCAGACAGGCAAGTTTATTTCTACCAGGTCAAATTATTCGTAAAAGGGAAATTCCTACATAAGAGGGTGTGTTTTTTTCTTTCTTTTGGGTTTAAAAATAAAAGCACGGACGGATGAGCTGGGAAAGACTGCCAGGCTGGTTCTTTTACCTAGGATCTCAGTAATACCAGATTCCAGATTCCCTCTCGGCCTCTAAGGCTTTGAATCCAGGTTAGAGATCTGAACCCCCCCTCCCAAATGGGGGGCATTTAGTTTTTTGTTTCATAAATACTGTCCAGGCAACTCAAAGAAGACCCCAAGGTTATACTATTTGACAAGAGCTATACGAAAAATGACTTTGGACTCTCAGTTTTCTTTCCTGCTCAGTATTTTGCTGCTCCAATGTATGAATTGAGATTTATTTTTTAAGGCCCTCTTATATTTATCCTGTGTTGCTCACAACGCCGACGTTTCCCATTGGTATCTGTCCTATGCTTTCAAAAGAAGGTATCATCTTCTGGGATCAGATGAATTGCTTAAGTGGTTACAGTTTTTGCAAGGGTGTTCTAACTGATGACAGTGGGGTAAAGTGGTATTTCTATTGTCTACTTTGGTTACAATTTGAATCTGGCTTCTTACTATGTCATTTTAGAATCTGCTTTGGATACTATTTAGAATGTGCTTATTCTGATTCTTAGCAAATAGGAAAATAGGTGTGGTGTATGGCTTTTCAGGAAGAATACTTCTTTGAGGAACTGCAGAGTACAATTATTTTCATGCAATGTGCTCTGGGGTCTGTATTTCTAGGCAGAATGGCTTATTTTAAACTTAAGCCTTCATATTTGCTGCCCTCTTTTCTGAAGCTATGAAAAAACCCTTTAACATTACACAATTGAGATACTTTCAGTCATTTGCTGACAAGAGGTGTGTGAAGAAAACAACAAAAGGTATTGGCAATAGAACAGTGGAATGGAAGAACTGAGTATGTCCAGGAGTTTAAGATAAAGCAATTATTGCTAGTGTTTACACATTTCTTTAGTGGGTAGAGGAGGCCACCTGATCAGCTTACTTGGTCATAGGCTGCCTCCCAGGATACCTCCCAGGATACCTCTACTCACAGAAATCTTGCTGTGTTAGGAAAATCTCTCAAGAGCTTCTACTGATAGTGTTACTCATCTAACAAGTGCAACCTGATCATCCTGTCTCCACATCTAGGACTCCAACCAGGTCTGTGATTTCTAACCTGCATCCATCATGGGGCTTCTCACATACTGAGTGTGTAGCTGGCCTTGTTAAGTAGGTGCCTGGGAGTTCCTTAGAAGGCTAGGGGCCCCCAAGCACCTGAGGAGAAACTTTGATTGAGGCCAATTACAACATTATTCAATATAAGCTGATGATAAAGGCTTTACTATTTTGGTAAAGCAAAATCTTGAAAAACTAAAGAGAAAAGGAAATAGTAATCAGAAGTCAAATACTGGAAAAACTAGCACCTGGTAGTATTCTCTGCACCTCATGTGGTAGATGTTCAAGAAAAACTTTCTGAATGAATACAGCTGAGCGAAAACATAATATTCCATTTCCAGCATCAACACTATCACTTAGAACAGTTCATTACTTTGTAGAACACTTGCATCTTGCTGGCCTAAATAATATTTGAGAAGATAGTTAGAAATTCAGGATTTGTATCTCTTAGAGTGAATTCCAAATATTCATTTGTTTTGAGGTTTTTACAAATTTGCTGACAAGAGGGAAGCTAAATCTGTCTTCGTGTCACAAACCTGAAAGACTTTTTCTTTATTAAAATTAAAAATAGGTTCACAGCAATTTTCCTGAATGCTGGCTATCCTAGACATACGTGTGCCATTACTCAGCTTGCTACTGCTTAGGGAGAGGGCTGAACCACCATTGTGTCTGAGGCCTCACAGAAAAACAGAGAAAGGGTAATTCTGATTAAACAATGGTTACCTCCTGAGATTATAGGGAGTGTAGGGAAGAATTAAACCAATGTCCAATTCAATGCCCTTTAAAAAAGTGTTGTAGAGACTTAAGAGGCACGCACTGTTTAAGGACACACAGCAGGAAGCTCCTCAAATCCTTTGTGAGGGTTAGTTTCCTCTATTGTTATTGCATTTATTGTTGGCTTTGGGTCATTTTACATTGGTGCTTTGTTACTGCCCTTCATTTCCTTTCAACCTTCCTTTCTGGATGTCTCTTTTTGTGTCTTACCTTAGGCACCCTGGCTAGCTTTAGGATTTCTAGATTCCTTTCCCTCAAATGTTACTGAAGACAAGGAACATTGCTACTTGTATTCTTCCATTTCTCTGTTGAATTCTATGTTTCCCCATAGTAGCTCTCAACATAGTAAGCTCCCTCTGTGGGTAACTCTAGGAGCCATTTAGTCAGCGTGAGTCCAAAGGTGAAATAGGGCTGATCTAAGTGTAGTCTCACTTAGGTGACTTTAGCCCAGGTTAAGCCTCACTGTAACCAAAGATTCTAATAACGTGTGGATAATCAGTGATCTTAGCTTAAGAAATATTAAATATAACCAATGCAAATGTAAAGAAGCTTTGGGTAGTGTCTTTGAAAAACTGGAATACATATGACCAAATGCATTAGTTGGGAAAATAATGAATATAAGCATTTCCCAGCACACAATCATCTCTGAGCTGGGAATATAACACTGCTCCTAACACAAGGAGAGGTATTTGGTTTACTCTTTGCTAAGGCCCACACACTGGAGATGACTGCTTTTGCTTTAGTTCTGCTGATCTTTTTTATTTTCCATAGGACAGGATTTGGCCTTGTAGCATGTTCTCCTCAGGCTTCCTAATGACATTGTCCAAATCTTTGTTTCACTTTAATTTTTCCACACTCTGTGTGGGGGTGCATCATCCTGTCTTGGAATAACTGGTTCCTCCCTCTTTTGCATTTGAATCTGCTGCCTCAGCACCTTATTAATTATACTGAAGCCTATGCTCATTACTTCTATGCAGTTTAAAGTGACTAAGAATCTAGCACACCAGGATTTTTTTGCCACCCAAGAATCTCAGTCCTTATTAGGTGGCTAAGTGATTCCTAATGCCTACACTAAAAGTTCAGAATTTAATCTCTGTATCGGTATGAGGCAGGAGGATGGTTTTTAATGGGGTACTAAATATTTCATTAAATTGAATTATGGCTAAGGTATAGTTTATACATCTTCTGTAGGACAGCATTTTTTTTGAAGGGGAATTTTTGGGACTCTAAGAGTATAGCAACATCTCCTTCAAGTAGGTCATTCTTGGTACATGAAATCCTGACTTTTAAAATCAGTATCTTCATATGTGGTTTTGGATTCTTCCAAAATATACAGTATTCAGACTTGATGTGAAACTAATCAAAACATAGAAAAATAAATGAAATTAAAATATTTAATGAACATTCTGATATGTATAAGCAAATGAGAGTTAGTCATAAAAGAAGTAACACTATTTTGATGGTAAACTTTCACACTAACTTAGTAGTATAATGGAAATGTAATATAAACTCATTTCCATATAAAATCTGATTCCATTTAATTAAGATATTAATACCTAAAGAAAACATGTCTTTTCCAATTGTCTGTCTCTCTGCTGCTTATTTTGCACTGTTCTGTTTTGTGGGAGGGTCTGGTTTCCTAAATGCAAAAGCAAGTCTTGCAATGACTCACAGCACTAATCAGGGCAGCCAATTTTGTTGATAAGAAACATCTACAATATCAGTGATAAAGGGAGTATACGTAAAAAGAAGAGGGCTGAGGCAAACAACGCTTTTTCAGAAAATATCAAACTTCAAAAGATGCATGGCCATTAAACAGTGTACACAGTGTACTAAGTAAGGTTTTCAGGTACATTCCTAAATCTGATGACTCACCAGAATTAATTATAAAGTGGTGTGACTGAAATAACCCTGAACAACTGTGACTTATGATTCAGATATTTGTATTGTTACATTATAATTTATTTGGATTGTTGCATTTTAATTTTTGTTTATCCCACTACAAGGTCCTCAGTGGGTAGCGTATGTTGTAACTAAAACACTTTCTTCTTGACATAATCTAACACTAGTCCTGTGAAACCATAGTTATTTTGTGGTACTAGCCAATCTTCACAAAAGTTATATGGGAAAACTGAACTGAATATAATATAGATAGAAAAACCAAATTATGGTTTAAAGGAAATTAAAACTATTTCAATTACAAAACATTTTTTCTTCTCAGAATAATCCTAAAATGAAAAACAATTGTGAAATGTGCACTGAAAATACCTAACACAATTAGGCTCTTGGTCTATACTTATCTGCTAATAAGATGTTTCAGTAATATCGTATTTGTAATAAAACAGTGAATTATGGAAGGAGAATTTTATTGCCCACATTAAATTTGGAAGATATAAGAGAATTACATGAGACCTTTCACTGGAGACCTCGTGGCAGGATAGGCTGAAATAAAGCTTCAGTTTCTGAAGTTTAAACAAAACCTGTCAATTTTATTTTCCCGGAAGAGAAAGAATATGTTGGCTTTGGCCTTAGATTACATGGAATACAAAATTAATTTTAGGTTTCACATGTTGGTAATAAATGTTAATTTAACAGTGAAAAATTTCTTTCCTTGTGAAATGATGAACAACCTAAATTGTCTCATAAAGATCCCTTAGTGATTCAAGGTAGAAAGACACCAGTGAGACACAGACTGCTTGTGCTTACCTCCCCCCATTTTAATAAATTTAAAGACTTATGAGAGGAACTATGCAGTAGTGAGAATATATATATATCTTGAATAACCCATTAACAACACAGATTTGTGACTGGATTAATTACATCCGGACCAGAAGAAATTTTGGTTACAACTCTTTTTTTACTAAACAAATCACAGAATTTTGTACATTTCTGAATCTTCCTTTCCCTACATGAACTTCCACATTCTGAACAGTATGTGTGTGCTTCTTGAGCACGGATTAGCCTCATAAAGTACATAATTCCAATAATTATCAGTGACAGAAGGGATGAATAAATTGTGCTTCAAGCACAACAAAATTAACAGTGAAAAATTGTTGGCATAAGTTTTTCTTAATGCATGTGACTATATTAAATTTAATATTCTATATGACTGAGAGACTCCCAATAAGTTATTAATCCTGAACTATACCACTGCCTGCTTTAGGACAAAGAATAAAATGGAATTTAAATGCTACACGTCACGATGTTTTGAAAAGCTTTTTAAATTTAAGCACAGAGTAATGATGTGAACTGCAAATTGTAACAGCCTGGATGAGTGAAATATCAATGCTGTGTTCATTCTTTACACCAGAATGCCAGGATTAAGCTTTAGGTCTTGTTCATAAAACTAAAGCCAAAACCATCATTCTCTCCCCTTGCTGAGAGCTTAGCATGAAGGCACTATGTGATGGGAGGCTGTTTTCTTTAAACAGACAAAGAATATTACAGAGATTCACCTAGAAATACTAAAAGAAGGGTAGGAATATCCCATTTCACTCTTACTTTTGAAGGTTGGTAAGTGCCTCAATACCACAGCACTTCTGAGTTTGCGCTTTGATTTACCATAGTATGTGCCATCAAAAGAAAGCTCCCTTTAGTCTGAATGTGGTAATCATTAAGTATCTATGAAATTTGCAAGGAGATTGAAATGATACAAGTCACTTTTCTCTTCAGTATTATCTTTTATACTCTAAATTTAAAGTACTGGTGTGAGTTCTGTGTGATGGTACAGGCAGCAAACAGCTGGAGAGGGCAGGAGGACTTTTCCATCCCTAAACTCTTCCAATGAATGCAGACCAAATAATCACTAAGGTGATGTTTACCAGGACACAGGCCTGAGAACTTATAAAAGGCTTCCAGAACATATTTAGCCCTGAGCATGACCATCTTCTATATATGTGTTTATCCTGAGAGGCAACTATATACAGATCATGGGGTAAGCTCCCTAGATAAGAGTTAAGATACAGAATCCTATTTTTAACTGAGTTCCATTTTATTCACATGAGACATCTTCAGCACTTTGCTTGCATACCTGACAGCTAATGGTAAGAATGTCCAGGGGGCAGTATAATGGTCAATGAAGGTGGAAGTAGAAATGGGAGGGCTGTCCCTATGTCATATTTCTCATTAATATTCACCTGACTTCTAGACTGTCTACTTCATTCACATCTATCTTGCACCTTGGTGGTGTGTGTGTGCGCCATGTACACACGTGAATGTGTTGGTGAATTAGAATCATGAAATTCTGACAGCACTAAAAACTGGTACAAATAAAGGAAATTACATTTTGGAATGCCCCCTCTAAGGTGAAAATGTTTAACTGAAAGTATGCTGTTATTTCTGTGGATTTGTGCTTTGCAACTGATTTCTCTCAAAATTTTTGTTGCCATTACGAGGACTCTATGAACTCCTGAAACTTTTCTTAGGACTTTTTGGTAAATTTAGACCATAAAATAGAATATGTATTATGTGTTTTTAGAATAGAATATGTGAATGTGTGTTTATAAAGGCATAACTCTGATAAGGTGGTTTTATATTTTCACTTTCTTCTTTACTGTGATAATCATTCTTTAGCTGCTCTTTTCTCCAACCCACTCTCCTGTTCAAATATGTTTCTTGCTTCACAGCTCTCTATAACATCCTTGAAAAGTAACTGCCTCAACTCTAACTTTGACGATGTTTCATGCGTTGTTTTTTTTTTTTTTTTTTTAGTAGAGACAGGGTTTCACCATGTAAGCCAGGCTGTTCTGGAACTCCTGACCTCAGGTGATCCGCCTGCCTCGGCCTCCCAAAGGAGGGAGGGGGCTGGGCACTGTTGGCTCACGCCTACGTGCATTGTTTTCTGATGCCCAGACAAAGGAGGAGGAAAATGACAACCTTACAAATAATGTAGGAGCATGATGATTCTTACATTGGGCTTATACCTGGCAAGAAAGAAAAGAAAAACCTCAGGAGGTCCAAATAATTCCCAATATAAAATTCTGTTTACAAATATAATCTTGTTTTGGCAGAGGAGAAAGCCAGCTGTGGTTGGAACATGTCCTGCAAACATGGCATTACCAATGCTGTTTATAGCACCGACTGAGTAGGGTCTGTGGCATAGGATGGCAGCCCACAAACTGTGCCGGAAGTAGAAACAAGGTGTGGAAAGGATAGCGCTTTTATCCTTCACACGCTGAGAAGCCTGTGCTTTTCTATCTGCCATGGCCTGAAATGGTAGGATTGCTATGGTTAGCTAAGAACGCCCTTGGTAGGACTGCCTATTTCTTTAACAAATTTGCCTTTGACTTTTTACAAGTGGAACGTACTTTTAGAACACCCAGTTAATAAAAAAATAATGGTAGAAGACTGTCAAAGGTAATGTGGTATAAATTCATTGTTAATGAGAACAATAATGTTACTCTGCTGGAGGACGGAGTCCTGAAGGCTGAGTTTGGCGCCATCCTGTCACTATGTGAGTTTTCTCTTGATGATAGTGAGCTCTTTCTGAAGTTCACTGAACTTAGGGCGATTTTCAGGTTTATAATCCCAACACTTCATCATGATTTTGGAAATATCCTCTGGACAGTGCTGGGGAGCTGACATCCGGTATCCTGAAGACCCAAGAGAAGGAGAACAGAGAATTTAGAATGGAGGTAAGACAAAAAATGTTCACACAGGGCATTATGCAGTTATTAACTTTTAGTACCTTATGTTGTAGTTATAAGGAAACAAAACATCCATTTCTGGGGAGGCTGAGTTTTTATTTTCTACAGGTGATGCAGAATTCAATATTACAGAGTCATAGACTTCTAATTCAAAGAACAGTTTTTATTTGTTCATTTCTCAGAAAGTCTGATGTAAGATACATACAAATGCATATTTTAGTTGCTCTAAGTATTCACTTTCAGAATTAGAGCCTGTGAACAGTTTCAAAAAATCATCTCTACAACCTATGTTTCTCAAGATGAAGAGAAGATGAGGATTTTATAAATGTGAATTCAACAGGGAAATAAAAATGAATATGAGTCATATTCTTTTACAGTCTGTTGGTTGGTTGGCAGTGTTTCAGCAGTGCATTGGGTAGTGTGTAAAGGTAGAAGGTAGAAAGGAAGTTAGAAAGGCATCTTCATCCACTTCTACAACCATGCCCCTCACTAGGTCCCAGACATTTCGGCACAGTATTTTATCATGAGCTTTCTTTTTGTTGAGACTGTACACTACACAAGTGCATGCAAGCGTGTCACCATTACTTAGTTATTCCCATCTATGGTCTAGGAACCCCAAAGGGTTTCTTCAGAAGTGCTACAATGTTGTCACATTCTCAAAAACTTCCTGAAGACTAACTACATTTCAATTTGGAATATTATTTAAAAGGAGGTTTATCTGGCATAGAATACAAGAGTTTGAGAAACACCACCCTATTTCTCTTAACAACAGTAAACAGCACAATCCTGCAGCTGTCATGCCCGACAGGGAAAGGGTGGAAGAAAAGCCTATATACCTCTCTCTAGCATTGGAATCCTTTAAAGTGTTTGGATATGTAAGTAAAGAGCAGAGATGTTAGATAAATCTGCTTCTGAACCCCAGAGATGGTCTCATAACACAACCAAACAGTATTTAACACATCTCTCCTCAAGCAGACACACTATAAGCACTGTCTACCCCTGGGGCTGGACATGAACAATAATAATGAATGTATTTGTCTCACCTCTTTCTACTTGCTCTCTTGCTTGTTGATTTGTCATTCCAGGGTATGGACAAACCCCTAAGCTGAAGGTCTCCCAGAGAAGGATGCCAAAGCTCCACACATCACTCTCTGAACTGTATCTCCCTGGAAGGGGAACAACAACCATAACCACGTGAGGCACAGTAGACAAGTAGGTGACCCTTCCTGGTTATGTATGTCTGTGTCAGTCATGTACCACATAATGATGTTTGGTCAATGATGGAGCACATATATGACAGTGGTCCCATTATAATGGAGCTAAAAAATTCCTATTGCCTAGTGATGTGGTAGCCATGGTAATGCCATAGTATAACACGTTACCTTTTCTATGTCTAGATACACAAAAACTTACCATTGTGTTAAAATGACCTTATATAGGTTTGTAGCCTAGATGTGTACTAGGTTTCTGTAAGTATACCCTATGATCATAGAATGACGAAACTGCCTAATGATGCATTTCTCAGAGTGTATCCCTGTCATTAAGCGATACATGACTGTATTTAAACTTACCAAATGAGTTCGACATGCAGTCTTCTTATTCTCTTTACTGGTTTTACATTCCAGGTCTAGTAATATTACCAATTAAATAAATATTCTTCAGGCTGCTAGTTTAATCAAACTAGCCTCCAAATCACTCTCCCTCCCCCCAAGAATAAATATTCAGCCAGTGTGCAAGCTTATTTTCTCTGTGGTATCTGAATGAGATAGATGGTTTATATAAAAAAGATATACGTTTTTACGTTATCAATCCTAGGAGATTAACCAAGTTAGATTCCTGCAATTTTGTCTTATGCCTGCTTCGTTTTCTTTCCATTAAAATTACAAACAAACTTAAAGCAATTAGGAAAGTTTCTTCATTTTTTCACTTATTGCTGTTTACAGATGTTCTTACATGCTTAAAGGTCTCATTTTCTCTACTGATAGTTTCATTTACGAAAAATATTTATGTGTGTTTTAAACAGTGGAAGTTAACATAGCTGGCTAACAAAACCATCTTTAAATTACATGGTACCTTGTTTTGTTGAAATACCTAGGTGCACCTGTTTCACTGAGCTACATGAGCTAAGCTCTTAGAATTTTTTTGATAGTCTCCTAGAGAAGCACAAAGATACAAACCAGCACAAGGTATCTTCTGGAGATGGACATGGAATAAAGGAGGGGGAACAGATCAGTCTTTTCCAATCTCCAGCCTCTCCAAGAAGCTAAGAGTTTCCAAGATGTTCTCAACATATTTGTATTTTTTACTTTTACATATACTATCATAACTAAACTCCACTTACAGTGGTGTTAAAGATTTCTTAAGTTATTTCATTTTCTATCCTCATGTGGTTTCCTGTCTTAACTCTGCCACTGCGGGATTTATAAATGCTCCTCCTCCAAAACTGTCATGTTACTTTAAAAGTACTTAGTGAAAACCAGAGTATCCCTGCTATAATAACTGCTCTGACATCAGAGTGGGGTTGTACTAACTGATTATCATCTCCAGCTGTGTGAATTAGCGTCCTTCTTAGTAGATAGTAATTATGGACATTCTTGGGTGGAAGATTAATTTTCTTGTCTGCCTATCAACTCGTTTCATGCTTGGCATTCAATAATTTAATACTTTTCATGAAAGTCATTCTATGGCTACAAGTTAAGACTAATTCTTTAAGAAAATGTAGGTTATACAGACTCATATCTTATTTTGTAAGATAATATCTGGGCAGAGATCAATAAAGACATATTACATATAAACCAAGATCATACTCCAGAAGTAAAAGCTTATAACCTAGCTCTTAAACCTGGATCTTTGAACCTGCTTTTGTTGGGTAATTTTAACAGACCAAGAGTAACTTACAGTTGTATAGCATTTTGCTACTTTTCTATGTCTCATTTGATCTTCACAATACTCTATAGGGAAAAGGTCCTATCGTTCTTATCTTACAAATTAGGAAATTATGTAGAGTAGTAGATGGCTTGCCAGGGTCACGCAGCTAATGGCGTAACTGGTTGGGAAACCTGCTCACTAAAAATTCTGCCTCCCTCCCATTTCACAGTACTTAGTTACATCATGCTAATATAACTAATTAGAGGATATATCAGCCCCAAATACCCAGGTGACAAAAGGAAAATTTCTGTTCAATAATTGATGATAAATAGATGATTTATGACTTCTTAGTTGGAGATCAGTATTCTATTTTCCCCTTATAAAAACATTACCTTTGGTGACAGCTGTGACTAAGGATAGTAGCAATATCTGCCAAACAGGCTTTGAGTATTCTACCATTTTGTATTTATTTTAAAAAGTATATGAGAGAGACATATACAAAAAGAAAGATTTCTCAGCCATTTATGAGAAGAGTATGAGACTGTATCAAGAGTATTTTCATTTAGGAAGGAGAATGATCTGGCTAGCAATAGGGCTGGGAAGGCCCTGTAGTATTGCTTGACTTTTTTTTTTTTTAAAGCCAAATATACAAAAACAACACTTATGATAAAGCAGTGACAACAGGTTTAATTCTGTACCCCACCCCCTGCTTTTCTTGAGACAGGGTCTCGCTCTGTTGCCCAGGCTGGAGTGTAGTGGCATGATCATGGCTCTGTGGCCCTAAGACAGTTTCAGAGAGGTTCCTTTCACCCACTCCGACCCCGTACTACATGGGAGATTTGAGTGTTTCACCTATTCTGAGACAAGAGTGAAGAAAGAGTATATACTACTTTCATATATGAAAGAAGTATTGGATTAGGCATGGTAGCTCACGCCTGTAATCCCAGCACCTTGGAAGGCCAAGGCGGGTGGATCACCTGAGGTCAGGAGTTCGAGACCAGCCTGACCAATATGGTAAAACCCTGTCTCTACTAAAAGTACAAAAATTAGCTGGGTGTGGTGGTGGGCACCTGTAGTCCCAGCTACTGGGGAGGCTGAGACAGGAGAATTGCTTGAACCCAGGAGGCAAAGGTTGCCGTGAGCCTAGATCACGCTGTTGCGCTCCAGCCTGGGCAACAGAGCAAAACTCCATCTCAAAAAAAAAAAAAAAAAAAAACCCGCTAGGATTTAGAGTCAATCTTCAGTAATTTTAGTCTGTGGGAACTAAACTTCTCTGGGTTGCTAAGAGAAGGCTTGTAGAGTCTTTCAGGAACTCTCTCATTGGACTGGGTATTAAATACTATAAACGTCTCCTATATCAAAATCTCTCCTTCCTTGTCATCTAAATTGTTCTACATTTTATAAAATTTACCAAAGTCTACTAAAAAAGTCCCTCACTGTAGATCAAGGATCTTCAGAGACTGGGCGCAATGGCTCACGTCTGCAGTCCCAGCTACTCCGGAGGATGAGGTGGGAGGACTGCTTGAGCCCTGGAGGGTGAGGCTGCAGTGAGCCATGATTATGCCGCCGCACTCCTGCCCAGGTGACAAAGTAAGACCCTGTCTCAATTAAAAAAAATCTTTAGACTTGTCCTTATTACTTAAAATGCTTTGGGTCTGGCTGTTAGATACATCCAGAAATGAAACTTTAATTTGTAAATACAACCCTTTAGTCAGCTTGAAATTCAAAAAATACACTGTGATCAAGAGGCAGAATTTTACTTGGCAAAACTGTTTAAGAGTAAGAGGACTTTTAAAGGCTATATAACACAGAGAATCTGGCAAATAGAGTTAAGAGCAAATTCTAGAGTTGGATTTTACTGTTAAGACTTTAAGGACTCCCAAGCCCAGTTACAGCTTCCTTAGTGCTTGAAAATGTTTTGTCATCTAACAAAAACCTTTGTGTAATATGAGTATTATAATCTATCTTTTAACCTGTGATCATTCCCCTTAGTAATATAATCTGACCCTAGAGTTAATAACAACAATCAATCACCCCAGAGAGGAATCACTATGGCAAACAGCAGCTCTGCCATTTTTCTCTAGATTCTAAGGAATAGTGGAACTGGCTTGCAATCACTAGAAAGCTCATAAGAACCTCTCTTGCTGACACGCTGAAAGACGACAAACTAAGGGTGAGGGTTAGTATCTGTGGTAGCTGGGTCAGCCCCAATCAATCAACTTCTAAACCAATTACATTGAAAAGCTTTATCTGGAAAACATTTGGTGGTTCCTCAAAAAGTTAAACATAAAATTACCATATGACTTCTAGTATATACCCAGAATAACTGAAAACTGCCCAAATATACAAAAATGGATAAATAAATGGTTGTATATCCATACAATGGATTATTCAGTCCTAAAAAGGAATGAAGTACTGATACATCATACAACATGGATGAACCTCAAAAATCTTATGCTAAGTAAAATAAGCCAGACACAAGATACACATACCGTATAATTCCATTTGTATGAAATTCCCAGCATAGGTAAATCCACAGAAATAAAAGGCAGATTGGTGGCTACTAGGGAGCGACGGGATGGAAGAATGGGAGGAGGATGCTTACTGGGGACAGGGTTTTATTTTGGAATGATGAAAATATTTTGAAACTAGAGGTACTGGTTATACAACATTGTGAATTGTAGTAAATGCCAATGATTGTTCACTTTAAAGTAATTAATTTTATGGTATGTGAATTTCACCTCAATTTTTTAAAAAAGCTTTCTCTAACTTAGGAATTAAATTAAGGCATTTATAAATGCTTTACAAATTAGTTTCCATAATGAGGTAATTTTTCATTTTAAATCAACAAAGAATCATTTTACATTTTTATTCAAAACATACCACCACTCACCAATCCATGGCTCATATGCTGCTTCCCTTAATGAAAATGTAATTTCTAATTTCACTTATAGCACACTTTTTTTTTCTCTTAAATTCTTGAGTTGTCATTTATCTTGTTATGGCCCATTTCATCCCAACCACAGATAATGCAAGTTATATTTATTTCCAGTTACAATGACACATAAAAATTCAAGTGAAAAAAATCCCTGCTGTTTTAAAATGTAATTCCCATCTCCTTCTTTGGTCAAGATTTATATCAATTCCACAGACTGAGATGCTAAGAAACCATGTCGATTTCAGAGTGAGAAACTAAAGAACTGATTACTTAATATTTTAGGAACCTAACATTAGAGGAGGTTATTGGACCAATTATAAGACATTTGAAAGAAATGGTCCAGAGCCACAGCAACACTTACCCTGTGTATAATCTACTACAAAGTCATTTTTTTGGTATAAAATCTCTTTCTCAGATATATAGTCATATTTAAAAGTACTTATATCTACCTTTATAATATAGCAATGTTACATATAGAAATCTGATCAATAATTTCAACAAATTAAAAGGTATGAAATTCACTTATTTGTGTTGATCCTCAAATCACTGTAACTTGCACTCTGTGCTCCCCCTGTAAATATTGCTTGTGAATGTTCTGTGCTGATGCCGTTCATTTTTACCACCAAAAAAAAAAAAAAAAGTGGTCTATTCTCACCATAATTAAGAGCTTCCGGTGCTGTCCATTTAATGGGAATCTGCTTTAAGCCAGAAGATGAATACACTCCACCATCCTCTTGACGAGACATTCCAAAGTCACTGATTTTCAGAACATTATTTTCACCTACCAGGCAGTTTCTTGCAGCAAGGTCCCTAGGTTACAATAAGACATAGAAAACGCCTATTAAAACAAATTGAAAGCCACTTTCACATTTATGATTTCCACATTTTGCATTTTTACATTTGCCATGTATTTATTTATAATGAGGTTAAGAATGCTTGTGATTTACCAGTCCTCATCTTTTCTGTCATAGGTAAAAAACATCCATGAGAACATATGCATATGGAATAGGCCACATGCTAGTTTTCTAGGTACCACATATATTTCCATTTAAATAGAAAAACACCAATTCTAGCTTTAAAAGAGAAAATTACAGAGGAGAGGCTAAGCAAACTTGGCATTATTTTTCCTTTGGCTTTCCTAGAGCAGCATTGTCCAATAAAGTAGCCATCTGCCACATGTGCTACTGGACACCTGCAATGTGGCTAGTGTGACCAAGAAACTGAATTTTTCATTTTATATACTTTTAGTTACATTTAAATAGCTGCATGTGCCTAGTAGATACTGAGTAGACTCTGACAGACAATTCTTAGGGCTTCCCAAAGGTTGGAAAGTGGCTGAGGTACCAGAGAGGTTGGCAACTCTTTTTCTGCTGCATCTGGCCCCGTCTCTCTCTCGCCCCCCTCATCTTGTCCAGTCTCCCTATCATTTACTATATCCCAGCCTCACTGGGCTTCTTTTTGTCCCCAAATGCAGGACGAGTTCCCTAAATAAGGCAAGCTTGTTTGCACTGTATACCCTTTGCACTTAGCTGTTCCCCTTTGCCTCCAGTGTTCTTCCAGTTTTGCATACCTGGCTCCTCTTCATTCATTCTTAGCCCAAACGCTCTCTCTTCAGAGAGTTCTTTCCTGACCACTCTAATCTTCCAAAGTATTTCTGGTGGGGAGGACATTCAATAACCAAATTCATATACAGCCATCCCTTGGGATCCATGATTGGTTCCAGGACCCCCCTCAGATACCAAAATCCAAAGATGCTCAAATTCCTGATATAAAATGGTGTAGATTTGCATATGCACATGCTCCTGTATACTTTAAATCATCTCTAGATTACTTATAATACATAATACATTGTAAATGCTATGTAATAGTTGTTGTATTTAGGGAATGATGCCAAGGAAGTTTGTACATTTAGTACAGACACAACCATCCATTAAAAAAAAAAAAATCTCTGGATGGTTGAATCCACAGATGTGGAACTTACAGATATAGTCATATATAAAAATAACATATAACCAAGTGGAGCTTGTCCTAGTAACACAATGTTGGTTTAACATTTTAAAAGTAATTGATGTTATTCACTAGAGTAACAGAGTATAGGAGGGAAAAACTTGATCATTCCAACTGATGCAGAAAAAGCATTGGACAAAAATTCAAACCCACTGGTAAAACTCAATCTAGAAATATTAAGGAATTTATTTAACGTGACAAAGGGCATATACAAAAAATTAAATCCCGAACATTACACACTTAAATGGTGAAAGGCTAAATTGTTTTCTATTGAGGTCAAAGCAAGGATACCTGTTTTCACCACTTCTAGTCAAAGGGATCTCTTGGAAACAATTTTACTTCTTTTCTGATATCTGCCTCTCAATTTTGTGTTTTCTCTTATGTCTTTTTCAATTTGAAAATCTGATGTTTTTTACATAGAAAATCTTTGGGAATGTTTATAACAATAACTAGAATTAATGATTTACAAGGTTGCAAAAATACACAAAGTATTCTTGTAAGCAGCAAACAATTGGAAAATAAATTCCATTTACAGTAGTACCAATAAAGCAAATACCTAAAAATAAATCTAACAAAAGACAAGTCCTTTATACTTCAAACTACAAAACTTGACTGAAAAAAATCATAAATATGTGAATATTAATATGGCAATTCTTCCCAAATTAATGTATAGATTTAATGCACTCACAACCAAAATTTCTGGCTGATGTGTCGTAGAACTAGATAAATGGAGTCTAAAATGTATATGGAAATGAGGGGTTCTACAATAAAGTAATTTTAAGAAAGGTGTACAAAGTTGTAGGACTTACCTAACCTGATTTCAAATCCCACTAGAAAGCTACAGTTCTCAATACAGTTTAGCATTGGTAGAAATGTTTATAGCTCAATTGAATAGAACAGAGAGGATCTAGAAACAGACCCACATATGTATAGTCAACTAATTTTTTTGGCAGAGGTACAATGGCAATGTAGTATGCACCTCCTAACTCTAGTCAGTGGGCCAAATGCCATCATCCTTGGTCAGAATGAGTTTTTAGTCACTGCAACACTTTAGTCGTGTATAGGATTTCATTGTTAGATATTACTCTGAAGAAAGTACTATGTTTTATAGCTACATACACTTCTGTTGTCATAACTATCTTCATTGCATCACCAGTTTAGAGATTTGTCCTCTGAAATGAGGATTACATTTCTATGAGAGGCCAATCTAAAACTAATTTAGAGATATCTCAATTCAGTGTAAATAAAATTTCAATAACATTTACAGAAAATGCTACTTCCTTTGGGCTGCATTAAGTTCAAGTGAGTGGAAATGGGATCTTTTTGAGATAATCTATGCATTAAATAAAACCTTAGGCCTTTAGGCCATAAGCATGCACTGCATACTCAGTTTGCAAATATTCTAATAAGTATTAAAGGAGACAGAAAAAAGGATATGGTGTCTGGGCTAAGAAGCCAACAATCTAATTTGGGAGATAAGGTAATCATACACCTTTCTTCCTCCTTTTCTCTCTATTCTCTTCTTTATTAAGCCTACTGTTGCCCAGTCCTGAGTCACACTTTGGCAGACACACTAGTACTCCCAGCCTCTTCACACATAAAACTGCTAGAGAACAATCAGTGTGAACCTGTGTGTTACAGACTGCAAATCCTATATGAATTCAGAGGTGAGAAATCTCATAATAGGCTGGTGTTGTCATTCACCTGAGGTATCAGAGATAGCTATATCTCACCACATGCAGAGGGATATAACAGCAAATGCTGCTCACTGCCAAAAGGAGATGGAAATGTTCCATTTATGTCTGCCGAGTAATCTTATTTGAAGATTCAAACTTCTGAGTGTGTACCTTACAAATCATACATAATATGAGACAGGTTAATTAAGGATTAAATAAGAACAGAGAGCAGTTACAGGAACGCCAAGGCCAGCAGGCAATGGAGATGAGTAAATTTTCTTCACTGTCTAGAAAGCACAATGGTGCACGTCTTGTTCTGTGGCTATGTTCACTCTTACAGCAAATCGTACAGTAAGCCAGGAATCACCATAAGGCTGAGCCAGGGTTCTCCTTTGCAATGCTGTTACGTAAAAAAAGTTAGAGACATTTTTGCTTTTTTTTTTTTTTTTTTTTTGGCATAGAAACTATTCCCACTGGGTCTGGATAATATTGAGCCACAAATAACTACTAGCACTTATGAGGAGAAAACCTCTTTAAGGCCCTGGAGTTTCCTGATTCTGGCTGAAACATGGCATAAAACCAACAACCCAGGGAGTGAGGATTAAATGAAGCATACTTCATTTGCTCTACTAGATTCTGATAACAAGGGGAGAATTATTATACAAAATGTATTTATATAGTTAGCTGCAAGCATATTTGGGGGACATTACAGTAGTTAAAAGCACCAACTTTTAAAAATATATGAATTACATTATTTTCTAATAATTTTTATATCACTTATACACAGATACATGTTCTTTAAAAATTTAAACACAAAAGAATGTGACCAAACGTTTCCCATCAGACTTTGCCAATTTCATTTGACTCATTGTTATAAATTTAGATACATACATTCTTATTATATAAACTTGTACCACATGTATATATTTGTTTACAAACCTGACTTTAATTGTACATTTCTTGTTCTGACATTTATTCTAATATCATTTGATGTCCTTCAAAAAATGTTAATAATTTCCTCCATACAGGCCAAGTGTACTGCTTGGCAGATTTATTTACTTTTTTTGTTGACAACTGTGAGTATACGGTTCCATTACTTCTTTCCCCTATTATTCTTAGTTAACATATAATAATTGTATATATTTATGGGACAGTGATATTTTGATATGTGTATACAATATGTAATGATCAAATCAGGGTAATTAGCATATGTATCATTCTCAAACATTTATCATTTGTGTCATGAACACTGAAATCTTCCTTTCTGGCTTCTTGAGAATATAGAATAAATTAACCTTATTCATTCTACACTACTACAGAACACCAGAACTCTTTCTATCTAGCTATATTTTTGGTATCTACAAACCCAATCTCTTTCCATCCTCCCCACCTCTCTACCCTTCCCAGTCTCCTGTACCTTACAGTTCTACTCTCTTCCTTCACGAGCTCGATTTTTTTTAGCTCCCACATGAGTGAGAACACGCAGTATTTATCTTTCTGTGCCTGACTTACTTTGCTTAACATAATGTACTCCAGGCTCATCCATGTTGCTGCAAATGACAGGATTTCATTCTTTTTAAACGGGTAAATAGTATTCTATCGTGTACGTATACACACCACATTTTCTTTGTTGATGGACATTTAGGTTGATTCCTTATCTTAGCTATTGTGAATAGTGCTTTAATAAACATAGGTATCCCTTTGATATACTGAGTTTCTTTCCTTTGGACAAATATGCTGGATCATATGTTCTACTCTTAGTTTTTTTTTTTTTTTTTTTTTAAGAAACTTCCTCACTGTTTTCCATAATATATATATTAATTTACATTCTCACCAACAGTGTATAAGAGCTTCCTTTTCTCTGCATCCTTGCCAGCATTTGTTATTTGTTTGTTTGTGTTTTTTTTGGAGATGGAATCTTGCTCTGTCGCCTGGGCTGGAGTGCAGTGGCACGATCACGGCTCACTGCAACCTCCATCTCCCACGTTCATGCGATTCTCTTGCCTTGGCCTCCCAAAGTGTTGGAATTGCAGGCGTGAGCCACCGCACCTGGCGTTATTTGTCTTTTGATGATAGCCATTCTAACTGGGGTGAAATGGTATCTCACTGTGGTTTTGATTTGCATTTCCATAATGATTAGTATTGAGCTGTTTGAGTTTCTTGGATATTCTGGATTTTAGTCCCTTGTCAGATGAATAGTTTGCAAATATTTTCTCCCATTCTACAGGTTGTCTCTTCACTATGCTGATTGTTTCCTTTGCTGTGCAGAAGCTTTTAAATTTAATATAGTCCCATTTGTCTATTTTTGTTTTAGTTGCTTGTGCTTTTGAAGTCTTAGCCATAAAACCTTTGCCTAGACCAATGTCCTGAAGCATTTCTCCTATGTTTTCTGAAGTAGTTTTATAGTTTAGGTCTTATTTTAAGTCTTCAATCCATTTTTATATATGGTAAAAGCTTCAACTTTTAAGTATTACATCATTTATTAGCTCTTGGAAGTTTGGAAATTTACTTACTCTTAGCTTTAGTTTTCTCATTTGTGAAATGGAGATAATTGTACCTACAACATGAGGTTTTTGTGAGAATTAAATATATAAACCACTTAAACAGAAAGTAGTCAGTGTCAATAAATGTTAGTCACACACAGATACAAAACCGTACGTTCATCATAGGAAGACTTGAATTTAGCCTCAGAAACAATGCATCGGGGAATCTGCCTCTTTTCCCTTTCTAATTAGATTCAACTATTTGACAATTTTCTCTTCACATGAATATAAAAGACACTTAGTTTAGTTCTCCTAAAATACACTTAAATAGTATTTACTATATGCTGGGTACTATTTGAAGCACTTTTTATATGTTAAGTCACTCAGAAATTACCGTACTTATGATCTCCATTCCTATAGATGATAAAACTGAAGACCAGGAAGCTAATCAACTTGCCCAAGGTCACAAAGCCAGTAAGTGGAGGAAAGCAGAAATTGAATCCCAGCAGCACAGCTCCAGAGTCTGTAATTTTAGCCACCTACTATAATGCTTCTCAATATAGCTAATAATTCTCTTTCAGAATGTAATCAAACAACACACAACTTAACCCATGGCCAATGGCTATAACTTTTGAATTTTAAATAAGAGCCAAAATGGATGACCTTTAGGAAAGGAAGTGACACTTCAAACTCCCTCCCTGCCCCCTAAAAACCAACAAAACAAATAACCTATATAATACACATATAAAAATCTGTTTTCTAATGAAGCAGCCAAATGTCACCAACTGCTTTGAAACAATATAAGTGTCCTGATGAAGGACAGTAGGACTGCCTGTTTCTTGCAAAATTTTGCACACAGTAACAGAAGTGGAACCATAAACTGTCTCTTAGAGCACACCAGGAAACTGAGGTTGGGCAAGGTGGGGTGTCTTTGGCAATAGAGGTGGTATGTTGAGCCCTTTTTTAAAAAACAAAAACAAAACAAGGCAATACCATAGCCACTATTTAGCTGATGGCTAAATAAAAGTGATGGGATCAGAGATTGACCAAAAAATAAATGGCTAGCCAGCTTCTTCTGCGTGTCAGATGTTGTTTATTTCCATTTCAGAATCTACCTTATTTCCTTTGAACAGAATACATAAATATGAAATCTCCCTACATTTCTCATTTTCAGTGCACTGCTGATTTCACTGTTTTCCATTCATCATACTGTTCCTCACCTCTTCTCTTCCCTTTGCAACCTCCTTTACCGCACTTCATACCTCTCCCTGCTAAGTTCTGTGCCCATTACTAACGGGGCACTTATGTCTAAAAGAGGCCCCAAAAGGAAGCCTGCAGCTGTAAAACTGTGAAAATTAGTACCATTATTGAAGCGTGTCTGTTCTCTCTCTTTGAAGAATTGTTCCAGTGCCACAGACTTCTGGGAAGATGAAAACAGAAGTCCCGCCTCTTTGAATGCAGCTATCAACTGATGTAGAGTGACAGCATAATTTGTGCTTTTTTGTTCAGGGTTGGTTCAATGCCCTACAGATATTTATTGTGAGAGCAAATGACTGCTTATTCTTGAAGGATCTCTCCTGCTACCTGTCAGGACACTCAGAATACAGTCTTCTCATTTACTTAAAGCCACTGTTAAAATGCATATATGTTACTTGTGGGGAGGGAGGTACATATTATACCACTTACTCATATTTTAGCATAAATTATTCGAATAGATAATTGAATAGACATCACAGTCTTAAGGGATTAGGAGGACAGGGCTGATATGTTCTGACAGTGGGAAAAAATAAGGGAAAACTGGTTGAGCAGAGCAGGCCTGGGTGAGACATGAAGTAGGCTTTTAAGGAATAGTCAGTTTGGGCACTGGGTGAGTTCTGAAGGGTATGACAGAGCACTGGGTGGGGGCAATAATGCAGACATAACTTATACAAAAATTTGTATAGGGCTAAGCCCTGATGTATTTATTCTATATCAGGTTATTTCATCTCAGTACCAGAGGAATATCCCACTGGTGGCTTGGATGCCTCAACCATTGAGTCCATTTACTATATTGGAGTAAGGTTCCTCTCTCTGGAGAAACAGAGGCCTGTGGTGATTCCCTTCAATAAGGATGCTGCCTAATGGCTGGAACACAAAACAACCAGGTTGTTGCCTGACACAGCTGACTGTAATCACTTATGGAAAATACTGCAAGTCATCTGGCTTTCCTTAAAATGGCCATGCTCAGCACAGAGAAGTGCTTGCTGCTTTTGGATCTTTTATCTCATTTCCTTGGGTGACTTCCCTATAAGAGAATTCTGTTGGACATTTACAAGTGCAGATTCCACATATTCTTTTCTTTAGCTTAGAAATCATATTCCTAGATAAAGGGAACTCATACTAAATATGAATGTTGAGATAACTTGGAACCAAACATATAGTGAGAAAGCTTGTCTTAAATTTACCCGAAAAACCCAAGTGGACCTTTCTTTGCATTTAATTACTGTGATTAATCTGGATGGTTTATAGTTTATGAAATGGGTACTAAATTTGTATAGTCAGATATAAATCTCTCTCAGTCAATATTTCTGCTCCCTATCACCTGTGGGCCACATTGTGAAGTGAAATACCAAATCTCCAGGCACAAATTTTAAATAAATATTGATCTATTGTTAAACCTCTTAATAAAGATTCTGGTCTAGAGGAACTTGGTGGGGGTACAGATTAAAAACATTTAAGTAAATGTTTTAATCTCTTCAGTTCACAGAAACATATCAAATTTTACTGGGTAATTTAATAACAAAACTGAGCTTTTGTCTTAAGCAATCAAATTAAAGGCCACTAGCTGTCTGAGGCTACAATAAAATGCACTACAAGGACCTGGCTCAGAAGTTACTCTCAGTATTGATGGCAATAGCGTCTACTCCTAAAAGACTTCTAGAAGAGAGATTTAAAAAACATCCACCCACTCCCATTCTGAGACTATGAAGTGAAAACAGAAGTACTTGCCTGAGTGACAAATAACATAACTTAAAATGTTATACTTGGATGCAATAAGTTACCTGAGCAACAGACAGAAAAAAAGTGACAAAACCACTCCTTACTGAATAGCCGTCATGATAATGGCTATCATTTATTGAGTCCTTTATATGTGCCAGATACCATTTCAAATGTCTTTCATATAACCCATGCTCTTTCAATACTCAACTTCATGCATACTAATCTGTACGATAAATACTTCCACAGATTTTTTCCATAAGCAGTGATGCAAACATTTGCATTGTTGGAAGTTCTGGACTAGGGATTAGCAGAGTTTTCACCCAGTGTTTTCTTTAATAAGCTGTATAAGCTTATATGTTCCACATTTTCCTGGACCCTGGAAATGAGAGCACCAGTTCTTGACTTTCTGAGCATGAGGGCTGCTGAATAATGTCGAACAATTTTATGATCCTTTGCACCACACATCAACCCTGTTGTCATGTTTTATAATGGCTGACAGCAAAAATACAACATGATGAAAAGCTACATACAACATGATGAAAAGCTACTAAGAATTCGACAATGTTTTGAAGTGAATTTACACTCTACTAATCACAACAGTAAAAGAACAGTGCATATAGATAGATATATGCCAGACATTATTCTTATCTGGTGATGCTGAATAGACACTTGGAACACCTGCAATAATCTGGAGGAACCAGGGGTCCGTGGTGCACCAGCTGGTGGCCAGCATATGACCCTTTCAACTCTAACGTTCTGTATACTCCAGGTTAAAGGCATTGTCTTTCTGTAACTAGCCAGATGAATCTAGCCTCACAGAGGTGGTAAATGGTCCTGGCAAAGAGCTTTCCATGTTGCCAGTACAACAGTGGGTGTCAGCAGCTAATGAATACAAGTCACACTCAGAGGGTAAGTTAGAAGAGTTCCACTACCCAGGAGCTCAACTATAACAATGCAGGTATCCTCTAGCTTGCCTTTGCTGAATAACTGTGGATGACAACCAAGAAATCACACTTCCCAACCCTGTAAGAATTTTGGTAACCATTGATTGACACCTATTATGTATCAGGCACAATGCTAGGAACTTAACCTATTATCCCTAATCCTAACAATCACACTCAGAGGCATAGATGTCTTTGTATATGGATACAGAAACAGGCTCAGAGATTAAATAAGTTGCCCAAGATCACATAGCTGGTAAGTGGCTGAGTATGGAATCTGTTTTGCTCCAAAGCTCTAGTTCTTTGTTTTCCACAGTGTTTAGTGTTCTTTTGGTTTCTTTGAAATACTATTCATTTTATCTTGATAAAAGTTACACTCTTTAATCCCTGAGTAGATAGATTTCTGCCATTTTGTTCCTGGGAACTATTTTCTTTCCCATTTAAGACTAATGAAATAAAGCCCCTGACTTAGTACTTAGGCTATGAAATAAGAATATATTGGGAGGACTAAAATATGCATTTTTTTCTGTTCTATTTTCTATAAGGGCATGTAACAATTCCTCCATAATCATTTGTTATTGTTTATAATTTCATGAAGTGATATACATAGTCACACTAAGACCTAAATTAAGATATAAAAGGCATTTAAAGATACAGAGCAACTGTTTAATCTGTGATGCACAAGGTGCCATAATGAGCCTCAGGAACATTTAAATTTTTATATTCTGCAAAATGTTCAGCTACTAATGAACAAATACACCCTAATTATAGTGGAATGCACCTAGATTTAGATACTGAATGTTCTGCAGTGGTTAACTCTTTGCAGGATTTTCTTTGTACAAGGGATGCCACTGACTTTGTACTTTACCAAGAATGCCAATAATGGACTATGTCCCCTAAATTCTCCCAACCAGACACAGCTACATGGTCAGCTTGCACATTTACCTCTGGTTTGGGGATGTCTGATGCCTAGGCCACTCTCCTGGGTGGAAAATGGCAAATTCTTCATCTGGCATATCATCACAAAAAGCATTTTTAGAGTAGTTTTGGTCCCTACATACAAAGGGGAAAAATATTTATTGTAGCACCAGTATTCTGTTAATGGAAAACAGTTTTCAGTATTTATAGGAATTCAAAAGAAGTAATGACTTTTTCATGTATCTCAACAGTTCTTTCCTTGCCTCCCATTTACATTCTTTTAAAATGAAATTTTCATTATTCCCATTTCAATTTCTAATGTTGCTTTCTATGTTTCTGAAGTAATATCCCAGGTGACTTTATAATAAATTTCCCTTCAGTCCTATGATTGCTTGCAGTGTAGAAAACTGAAATAGAGTCTAAGTTATGAATACAGGTCTATTTTACAATAATTCATTTTTATCTTGAAACAAAGATCTGAAATTCAATTTCTTTTCTGTCTCTATAAATTTTCTTTCCATAGTCAGGAAAGCTTTCTTTATCTTTGTTCAATTTTAATTCTGCATTATATTTGATAAGACTTTATGGTATTAAGACTTGATTTCATATGCATAGCTACTTTTCTCGTAGCTCTACAAGATAAAGGTTTTTAAAAATATTTACCTAAAATATTCACCAAATGTCCTTCCATGATTGTTATTCATTTTGTGATTCTTTGATGTAATCCACAAAAAATCTGCATTGTGCATTCATGAAGGATTATTTGAGCAAATATTGACTTTGCATTACATGTGTCCCTTTGGTCTGTTAATGAAATTTGCTTTTACTAACTTGCAGACCAGTTACATAAAAGCGTCCTTTTGGTCTCTTAATGAAATTTGCTTTTACTAACTTGCAGACCAGTTACATAAAAGCATCTGAGAGACTCCAGGTGGACAAAATAATTTATATAAATGCAAAATTTATAATGCCTGAAGGGTTTGGAAGAATTTTCGCAAATTTATAGCAATTTCCAAATTACAGGAAGAAAAATGTGACAGCATTCGGCAACAGTGTACAGCAATGTAGGCAAGTGGGTATCATAGGATCTTGGTGAAATTCAATGTGAATTACTTATGTAAGAACTAAGACATAGGATTTTAAAATTCTATGAAACATCAAATGGTCATTTTAGTGCTATTAGGCAGTAGGCCTTTTATATTATTCAAAATATTTTTTATACATGCCAGTTTATGGTAAATAATCTCTTGAGGAATACAAATGAAGAGGTATGGGGAAGGGGATTCCATGCCCTCTCTGGGTGCACCACCCTCCAGCACCTCCCTCATCTTTAGCTATCTGGAAGCTCTGGAAACACTGTTCTTTTGGGTTTTTATGGAGGCTTCAATACACAAGCATGACTGATTAAACCACTGGTGACCAATTTACCTTCAGCCCTCCTTCACTCCCCAGAGATTGGGGGATGGAGAAAAAAGTCCCAACCCTCCAGTCATGCCTTGGTCTTTCTGGTGACCAGGCCCCATCCTGAAGCTCCCTAGGGGTTGCCAGCTGTCAGTCAACTCATTAGCATATAAAAAGACATCATTTATGCCAGGAAAAGGGGACAAAGACCAAATATATATTTCACAATATCACAGTCAACTCCCAGTCTTCTAATGGGATCTGTTACATCCAAAGGATATATGACTTAAAAGATACTGGGACATTACTAGAATTCATTTTTTAGTCATTAATACTGTAATTTGTCCAGTCCATCATATTGTATGAATATGTCTCTCAGAGTGAGGCCACTCAGGTTTGCAGGTTTCCAAAGCAGGAGTGGTCTCAGAAAACATACAGGTTCACTCTTTCAGGCATTTGGTATAATTAAGCTAAGAGACAATGCCATCTCTTGCTCTGAGCCTCTTTTAAGGTAATATAATATTGGATTTCTCTCATATAACTCACTTGTTCATTTCTTTACCCTCAGCTACTATTTTTCCTTCTGTTCATTCATACCGAAACTTTTCTGCCTTTGGAAGGGACATTAGGTTTGGCTACCCTGCTTGTCTAGACTATAGGCAACAATCCTAGTCCACAAGTACCTCCCCCTCAGACCACTCCCATTCAGATAGGGTAAGGTTACACTGGGGCAGAACTAGTAGGCTATTTTTACTATCAAGCAATATAGTTGCATTCATTGTTAACTCCAATTCTGGCAGAAGGCCCTCAGGATTTCTGACATAAGGTTTAAGAACTGTAGTTACAAAGTAATTAGGGTCTACATTTGCAACCACTTTTAAGACCTTGTTATTTTGGCACAAATGGTAATGAATCTGACCTTAAATACATGCCAAAGACAAAATGTAACTTGGACTATAAAAGGTCCAACATATTTGACAATGATGGTGGAGAAAAGAGATGATCATTTCTGGTTATTTGATCTGGGAACTGAATCAATCAGGAAACATTACTAAGTCTCTATTATGCAGATGAATTTGTATGTTCTAGGAACACTACATTCCATGGTTATTGACTGACATATACACAAAAACCCCTACTATTTTAAAATGGAAAAGACATACTTCCAATTTACTTCGGAGTTTTTGCAAAGTACCATTTTTGTTAATCTTATAATCACAGAATTTAGCCATGTAAAACAGGATATTCATTCATGTATATGTATGTACATATCAACCAGCTGGCACACCATTCATTTATTGAGATCTTACTCATAGCAAGTCCTCTGTTATATACTGCAGATACAGATAAACTAATTCCTTCCCTCAAAGAGTTCAATTCTATAGGAGATAGTTATGCAAACCCATAAATTGCAATATTGAAAATTTCAAGTTTGAAGGTAATGCTGAGAGGTAGGCTCTCAGAGACAGATGTGGTATGAAAAATGAAGCCGTAACATTTTGTACTTCTTTTGTATCTAGGCTAACCTAGCAGAATGTGGTAGAAGTGATTCTATGAAGTTCTGGAGTGTAGGCCACAAGAGACCTTGCAGCTTCCAACTTTTGTCTTTCTGGAACATTCCTGATACCGTGGAAAGAAGCCCCCGTGAGAAACCATGTCGAATGAGAGGGACTCAATCTACAGCCAGCATAAAGGCCCCAGACATGTAAATGTGAGGGTATGTTATACTCTCCAGCCCTAGTAAGGCTACCAATGACTGAAGCTACAAAAGTGATTCCTGGGTAGAACAGTGGAAAACCATTCAGCTGAGCCCAGCACAAACTGTTGACCCAAACTGACAGAACAATAAGAAATAAACAGTTGTGAGTTAAGACACTACATTTTGAGACACTATACTATAAGACAAAATACTTTGGGGTGGTATTTTATGAATCAATAGATAACTGGGACAACAGATTTATTAATAGTGCAAATGATAGCTCAACAGTAAGAATGGGCAGAGTTGGGGTTAGAGATGAAAGAAAAATGATCACTGTTCAGGGAGGGAGCAGAGCTAATTACTTGCTTTTTTCTCATTCACACCTGATAGAAAGCTGTTGCAGGTGCCTTCTCATTGGTGTAATAATGTCTTCTGTCTTGGCCTCTCATCTTCAACTTTGAACTCATTTTAACTGGCTTGTTATGAGTTACAAACCTAAATTTTCCCTCTTCCAAGCTTTGGTGCACTGACATCTGCCAGGCTATTAAGTCATATCTCTGTTAAAATATACCCCAACAGACAGACAGACAAGATGGAAGCCCTGTTGCTAACATAAGAAAATGAAAAAAAAAAAAATCTCATGGCTAGCAGGATGAGGGGTTGGTCCCAATGTTATGCCATAAGTTTTCCTGTAATCAAGCAGAAACCAGCTCCTGAGAAGCATTGCTGAAACAACTATAGCTGGAAATTTTCCCAACCAACCCTGATAGACTGCTGGATGCCAGATGACAACCCCTTTCCCCTGCCTTGTGGTCTTGCCATAACTCCAATTGGACAGAGGACCTGTTTTATAAACACTGTTTATTGATAGACAGCCAGTTTCGGTCAGCTGAAGGCTGCATGCAAATTGCCTTTATGTCAAAAAGGTGAACTACAGGGCATGAAGAGCCAAGTTCCACCTTACTTTAATACTAAAACGCCACCATAGAATGAACATGGGATGTATGTTACATATGTTTACCACCTACTATGCAAGTGCCTGATTTCCCTCATGGTCATAGATTTTCCCCAACTCGGCTCAATATATATACATAAGACTGAGTCTGTGATATATATGTGCGTGTGTATATATATATATATGTGTGTGTGTGTGTGTATATATATGTGTGTGTATATATATATACATACACACACACACACACACACACACACACACCAGTTCCCTCCTCCCACCTGGGTGGTGTGCACTTTATTTCCCTAAAAGTGACCCTTCCCTCATCTGAGGATAGTTCCTCCCTTTGAAAATCATGTTGTCTCCTTTCCTTCCTCTCTGGATCTGATGACCTTTTGTCAACATCTTCTAGGAACTGCTTCTTGGAATACCTTTGGCGCCAGCAAATGCCATACACCGAGAATTCTACTACTACCACTTTTAGTCTGATACAAAGAGAAGGAAAATTTAAACCTGGCATATTGAAACTAATTTAGAGGCACTCGATTTAGAGCAATACAGATAATGATGACCCTGAGCCATCAATAGTGGTCACCTCTTGTAGGTATACCTGGTGTCGGAAAGTAGTAACATGTGATAGACAATTTATAATTGTTTCCATAAACAATTTATTCATTCAAAAAATATATATGTAGCACTTACTATTTGCCAGGCACCGTTCTAGGCAAGGCAGGGAACAACAAAAGACAAGAATTCATGTCCTCATGGAACTTTTATGTTCCTTTGACAGGACCTAGTTAAATAATACATCATCAAATAGGACACATAAAAAAGAATTACTCAAGGATCTCTTCCTTATAATGTAAAAAGGGAATCTACAAAAGGGGAAGAAATGGGGGAGGAAAAACAGGAGCAAAGAAGTGAGACAATTATGACTACATAATTGTTGATTCATCTCTTTAAAAAATGGAGACAAAATTTTAGATGGCGTCAACATGCTAAGTGGAAGGGAGGAAGTGAAAAGTAAAAATATCCCAAAGTCGCTCTCTTGTTCACATACATGAAAATAAGGATTAGGATGTAAAAGGCAAGACTGTTAAGTATATGCTACCAAACAGAAGGTGTGACAATATTGCTATCAAGAAATGAAATTTGAGGAAAAGGCATCAATTAGAATAAAAGGAACCATATTTCTAAAAGGTGGAATTCATGAAAAAGATATGTTAGTTACTAAATGGCAAATGCAGCAAATATAGTGAAAACAACAAGAATCAAGACACATTGTAAGAGCAAGAATAAAAGAAATACAATTCAATAGAGATATAGACATGATTCAGAAAGGAGCAATATATAAAACATGTAATAGATGGAATGTCAGCAATATCAGCACAAATGGAGTGGGCAGCATTAGAAGCAAGTATTAAACAGGGACCAGAGGACCTCCTTCTAAGCAAAGAGCAACTTAGTTAACAATAGTAAATGAAAATGGAGGCCACCTTGGACTATCTTAATACTATCACTAATGAAAGACAGGGTCATCAAATTCTATCCATGTGAAAACAATCAGCAATTATGGAATAACACACTATGCCAGCATGTGGTCTAATTATTAAATAGGCACTGATGTCATTTTGGGGAAGTTGTGTCTGCTTCACTGCTCAGCTTATTTGAAGCAAGACTGATGAAGGCCTCTGAAAACACCTTACTGGGAGCAAATGTGTCTCTGAGAAAGAATGAGCCAATCTACTAGGACTTTCCAGCTATAATCTCAAACATTATTTTTAAAAGTTAACTGGTTTAGGTTTTATGCAGCTTAGGTATTTGGGTGACTGACTACTAATACAACAATAGACAAAACAACCATTGTGCAATAAGGAATTCACTTTATTTTCTGAATGTTTTCATAATCTATTAGCTATAGAATAGACATATAAATCTCATCAAACTGCCATGAAGTTATTGTCTAAAACCCTATCAGACATCCAGAGTAGTTTATTAAGGTTTTCCTTATATTCCAAATAATATTTATGTTAGATGATCAAAGAATACACTAAGTAGCAGAAATGTTTTTTTAAAAATGTTTAATATTTTATTCAAAAATTTTTAGGCCGGGTGCAGTAGCTCATGCCTGTAATCCCAGCACTCTAGGAAGCTGAGGCAGGAGGATCGAGCGCAGGAGTTCAAGACCAGCCTGGGCAACACAGTGGGATCCTGTCTCTATTAAAAAAAATGTAAACCACAATGTGATATCACTGCACATACCCACCAGAATGACTAAAACTCAAGACTGACGGTAACAAGTGTTGACAAAGACATGAAGAAACAGCAGCTGTCATACATTGTTGGTGAGAACATAAAGTGGAACAACCACTTTGGAAAACAGTTTTGTAGTTTCTTATAAAGCTAAATGTAAATTTTTTCCATAGAACCCAGCAGCCACTCACCTTCTAGATATTTTCTCAAGAAAAATAACACACTGACACAAAGACTTACATATGACTATTCAGAGCAGCTTTCTTCATAATGGCCCTAAACTGGAAATAACCCACCTGTTTATCAACTGGAGATTGGAAAACAAACTAATATATTCATACAATGAAATACTCAGAAATAAAAAAGCATAAACATACGCAATAACATGGATAGATCTGAAAAGCATTATAAGTTACAAAAAAAAAAAAGCTAGAACAAAACACATTGCATAGCTCGATCTAAATGAAATTTTAGAAACATCTAAGCTACAGTGACAGATGAGTGGTTCCCTAGGGCCAGAGATAGATAGGAAAAGGATACTGACTGCAAAACAGTGCGAGGGAACTTTTGGGGATGATGGAAGTGTGGTAATGATTACATGACATGACTATATGTATTTGGCAAGACTCATCAAACTGTACCTTAAAATTGGTGCATTTTATTGTATTTATAGTGCAATAAAGGTGATTTAAAAAATAGGCACCTTAAGATTCTTACAAATATATAATATGCAAGCCTTGTGTGAATCTGTTGTTTTTCCTGAGTAAATATCTATTTGTAACTATATAAAATTATAAAGTTAATGGTGTTACTAATAAAGAACTTGGGATGGCATGTTACTGTGGATTTCTTTACATGGGATTGCAAAACAGAGGCCACACAGTCAAATTTAAGTTAAACTCCAGAAAATAAATGTATTAAAATGCTTCTGAGGATAAGTTAAGTTTTCTGCTTCCTAAAAATTATCTTGGTGGGATTTTTGTTCAGTCATTTCCATAAGACCAGCACCCTTGTGGACCGTATTTGTGAGAGAAAAGATATTAGCCTTTTCTAATACAAACAGGATCTAGATGGCACTTACGCTTTCCATTTTGGCCTTTATTTTTGGTAAAACAGTACAAGTAAAATTCAATAAACTATTTTTGTATTTTATTTTAAGATACTATCCCATGGAAAAAATGGCGTTTCTATTAATATCCAAATAATGATATGACTGTCTTAAGGGATTATAATGACCAATTCTTTCAAACGAAAGAACCCTTACGAAACAGATTGAGTTATACTATGAAATATTACTCATTCGGAGATTCCCTATTTGTTTTAAAAGCTATTAACAGTACAAAAATGAGAGTAAAGCATTCCTGAAAAAGTACATATTTTAGACCACTAAGAAACATTTACAAGAAAAAACCAAACAACTCTGTTAAAAAGTAGGTAAAGGACATGAACAGACTTTTCAAAAGACGACATACATATGGCCAACAAACATATGAAAAACTCATCATTGACAGAGAAATGCAAATTAAAACCACAATGAGATATCCTCTCATACCAGTCGGAATGGCTATTAAAAAGTCAGTAACAGATGCTAGTGAGGTTGTAGAGAAAGGAAGGTTTATACACTGTTGGTTGGAGTGTAAATAGTTCAATAATTGTGGAAGACAGTGTGGCGATTCCTCAAAGACCTAGAAACAGAGCTACCATTAGACTAAGCAATCACATTGGGGTTGCACTGGGGTCTAATATACCCATAATGGGCATATACCCAAAGGAATAAAATCGTTCTACCATAAATACACATGTACGCGTATATTCACTGCCTCACTATTCACAATAGCAAAGATATGGAATCAACCTAAATGCCCATTAATGGTAGACTGGATAAAGAAAATGTGGTACATATACATCATGAAATGCTATGTAGCTGTAAAAAGGAATGAGATCCTGTCCTTTGAAGGAACATCCTTAGCAAACTAACGCAGGAAGAGAAAACCAAATACCACATATTCTCGCTTATAAGTGGGAGCTAAACGACGAGAACACATGGATACATAGAGGGGAACAATACACACTTGGGCTTATGAAGGGTGGGAGGAGGGAGAGGGTCAGGAAAAATAACCCAGTAAGTCTAGTGGGTACTAGACTTAATACCTGGGTGACAAAATACTGTGTACAATAAACCCCCATGACATAAGTTTACCAATCTAACCTGCACATGTACCCCTGAACTTAATATTTCAAGATTCTTATGGCCTCATAATTTTAAATCTACAAATATTACTTACAGAAGCATCCTACAGACACTATTTGAAAAGGATATTTAAATAAAGAACCTTTTATAAACAATGAAGCTGTAAGAGGAATACATTAACAACATTCAGCATCTTACTTTAAGCCATTGCTCCTGTTTCTAATCTTACACGTTACCTTCTCTTGATCTTTGCATTTGGTGTCTATGTATGACAAGTACTCAAAAGCTTTTAGTGCACCTTGGAGAGACAGAATTTGAAAAAAGGTCATTATGCTAAGAATGGCAAAGGATAAGACAATATACCAAGGTGTGGCTTTTCTCCAACTCCCACATGTAGCATCCATCAGTCTTTCAGATTCCCAAGAGAAAGTTCAGGTACTAGAGGTCTGTTTTTATCTTAAATTCAGAATTTAGATAGAAAAATTCTCTAGGTGTTTTTATAAAGCCACACAATTGGTCTGGTCCCAAAGGTTGGTTTGTTTCCTTCTTCTATGACCCAGACAGTTGACATTCTGCTTACAAAAACAGACTCAGAGAAGAGCAGGCAGTGCTTCTCAAGGGCTGCCAAATTGTGTCCACTTCGGCATTTTACAATTAGACAAAATTAAAGGCAACAGTAACGAAAACAGTATCTAGACATAAGAAGGAGGTTACTTGAACCAGGATTGGATGAATTTATTTAGCACAGAGAACCGAAATTTAATAGCTCTAAGAATGAATAAAGTAGGGAAGACATAGTATTTTGCACAGCAAGTTATGACTGGATGCTTCCAGAACAGGATTTTTCTTCTTATGAAACACAACACCATTTGCAATTATGTATATAATATTTCTTCAAGAAAAGTTATTGAGATACTGATAAAGGAGATGAGAGAAAATGAACTGAACCAGTTTGCATTTAGCACACAGCAAGGTTTCCTGGTGGACAGGATGCCTCATGAATCTCTTTTCATCCCTGTCATTTGATTCATCACTGTTTCTTCCCATGAAGTCTGCAGACGTGCCAAGCAGTATCACTGAATCTGGAATCTGACTGAATCCTGGGAGTTACCTGTATAGTTCCATAGGCTAATTTTTAATTTTAGGGGAAGAAATCTATTCGGGATGCCTTGTTTTTTTTTTATTGTACTACATCTGAATGTAGTAAGCATGAATGACATTCCAATCTTTCACTAAATATTTACTTGATTTGAGACAAAAAGATATCTTTGGTTCATTTCTTTCCTCCCAGCAGACGCTCTTACAAGGTTTAAGTTGGGATCCCCACCCCCACCAAATGTAGTCTTTCTCTCTGTCACTTTAATAACCATCACTAGGAAAACAGAAAAGGTAGGTAAATTAAAACTAGTCAATGGCTTTTCATCAGTGCAAATCATCTGCTTAGTAGATTACTGCTGCCACAGACTATTTTTGTGCAGAGCCTCTATGAGAGGCCTGGGGAAGGTGGGCTGCGACTATTCGCAGACTCTAGTCTGTGCCTCTGCATTCATAATTTTGACCTTCAAATGTTCCTGAAGTATTCTTCCAAGTAAAACTGCTTCCTTTTGGCACCTATCTCAGCCATAATCCCTGAATCTCATTTTATGAAACAGGATTCTACTGACAGTGTTTAAAGAAGTCCTTTAGTACTGACCGTACTACACACCCCACATTTATATACTCCTTGACAATTATTGTCTTATAAATTAACATCTATTTTATATTTTTCTTGACATGTATTGTCTCTCTAACAAGGTTTTAAGCCCTTTAAAGAAAATAACTACTTCAAATTGCCATTAGCATGAATTCATTCATTCAACAAACAGAGTGATCCCTGTTCATAGTACCAACTGGTTACTGTGGGAGTTCTAGCATGTAATTAAAATATAACACAGAATGAGAGATGCTGCTATAAACACAAAAATATGTGATAGAACAGGTAAAGATTATTTCTGATTGGTGAATGGCAGGAAAATCTGTGAAGGAAAGACTAAGTTGAGCCTCTTGAAAGAAGAGTAGGGTTTTTAGAACTATTTTAAAAGTTGAAAATAACATCTATTATTTTGTTTTCTTACTGTAAAAGCACAAGAAGTTTACTGATAAAATATAGAAAAGCCAAAAGGGGGGTAGGGAGAAGAGTAGCTTTTACCCAACTGGCCAGAGATAATGACTGTTAATACCAGGTTGAATATGCCTAAAGTTTGCTCAGCAGTTTATTTTTTAAAAATGTGATTAAACATACTATATTATATCCCTTTTGTTTTATCTAGCAATATATCTTTTCATAATAATCCCACAAAATTCTTTTTAATGACTGAATTTAAAATTATTTTAATAATTATTTTAAATGACTTTCATTATTGGTATTCATGAACAAACTAATAATTATTTCAGGTATTTTAGCTTCTAAGAATAGGTATGATTCTAAGATATGGCAGAAAAGGCAGAGAGAAAGGAAGAGAAAGGAAGAGAAAGGAAGTAGAAGGTATAACCTGAGCAGAGGTGGAGATGAGAAAGTGAGAAGTGAGTTCAGGGAACAATGAGTACTTCAATTTTTGAGAGGATCAGTAGGTCCTAAATTAATGAAGACACTCAAGCTAGATTCTGGAGAGTCTCGAATGCTAGCTATCATCCGAAGGCAATGTTGAGCCACTAAAGATTTCTTAAGAGAGGTATGATGAACAGAGCTGAGATTTAAAAGAATATCGAAGCAAAAGTAAATGGTAGATTGAATGACAAAATGGAGGCTATAATTCCAGGAGATTGGTATTCTTAAGTGAAGCATTCTCCCTGCCATCATTTTTTTCTAACTCATTTCACAGACTCCCAGCTTCTTTATATAAAATATAGACCAATTTTTATTTTTATTATTTTTTGAGACAGGGTCTCACTCTGTCACCCAGGCTGGAGTGAAGTGGTCTGATAAGAGCTCACTGCAGCTTTGACTTCCGGGTTCAGGTGATTCATCTGCCTCAACTGCCCGGACTCCGACTTCTGACCCCCAGTATATGGGACCTACAGGCATGTGCCACCAAACCCGGCTAATTTTTTGGTATTTTTTTGTAGAGACGGGGTTTCATCATGTTGCCCAGGCTGGTCTCTAAGTCCTGGGCTCAAGCAATCTTCCCACCTCGGGCTCCCAAGTGCTGGCGGGTTACAGGCATGAGCCACCGTGCCCGGCCTATTTAAAAAATAGACACACGCCTGTTTTTTCTCTTTTTTCTTTTAACTTAGCTCTCTCACTTCTTCATCTAGCTAAATCCTATGCATTCTTCAAAACCTAACTCAAGCATTGTTACTTTCAGAAAGGCTTTTCTATGTTACCATAGCAATATTTGTCACGTATCTCATTGAACAGTAATCATAGCCTTGTCTGACTCTGTCTCAAATGTCAGCTTCGTGCAGAACTTCTTATGTGAGTTGGAACCTCAAAACCGAGGTAGATGCTATACAGTAGTTCTCAATACATGTTTGCTGAATAAATGCATCAAAGTACCCAAGTCCCCACTTAAATTTTGAAACTAAATTTGTATTAGAGAAGTTCTGGGTAGGTAAACTAAAATCCACAATTTTAGAAATAATGAAAATTCAATAAAAATGGGAAGTCACTAAGGAAAATAAGTCAATTATTTTTTGGAAGCATATCCTCACAACAGGAAATCTATCGAAGTTAACAGCACTGGAGCACAGAGGCAGACTCATTAGGAAACAGTTTGAAATGCTCGATATCAGAAAAAAAAAATCAGAACTCATCGCCAGTGATCGAATAAAACACTAGCAACAGCAATGTACACTCCAGCAGAAAATTCCAACAAGAAGATAATGGTTTACAAAAATTACAGTCCAGGCATGACAGAGTAAAGGGAGTAGAATTTAGAACAGTGGAAATTTTACAGCCTTGCCCATTACTGTTCACAGCAGTAAATTGCATTTTAAAGTGTTTTCACAGAAATAGTCACTAAGAAAATCTGTGTAACACTGAACTGCCAGCAGATTTAAAAACACAAATGTCTCTCAGAAGGTAATAAAGATCAAATTCAATTTAATTGTGTATATATTTTTGATTGAGAAATAGTAAGTCTACAGTTCTGATTTGACTTGTGGAGAGAGTAAGGGGCTATACCAAGCTTCATCATGATGTAACAAGCATGAAATCCACATAGCTTGGCAGTTTTCAAAAAATACTATGATATTCCTGTGATTTATGGCCTAGGAGAAATAACTGGCTGGGTCTCAGTTTAGCATATCTTACTTACCAAGTGTGGTCCACCTCCTCTTCTCCATTGACTCCATTAGCATCTGAGCATTAAAAAATCTTACCTTTGAGCCCCTTCCAGATATCACCCCATTCTCTGTTTCTATTACTTCACCACCTTTCTTGGCCCTCCATAATATTAATATGATTTTGCCCCCATTACTTTATTGAAACTGCTCTAGCTTCATTGTGGCTACACGCTATGCATACTTAGGGCCTTGTTTTTCTTGATTTTTCAGTAGCACTTTACATTACTGACCACTGCTTCTTTGAAACTATTCCTTTAGTTTCTAATCACTAGACCACTTTTGACTACCCCCTCTTGGTCTCTTCTGCCCATAAATTCCTTAAACATTGATGTTCCCCCAGGTTTGGTCTCAGGTGCTCTTTTCTTTTCAGTCTATAGGGTCTTTCTAGATCATCTCATATACTTCTATGGCTCTTACTGTCATCTATATGCTCATGACTCCTAGAGATCTAGACCTAGATCTCTGCCCTAAATTCCTCTTTTGTTCCAGGGCTTAACTAGGTGCCTCCAGATAGATAGCTCTAGTTTGCTATCCTACAGCTACCTAAAATTTATCATAATCCAAATCTGCTTTATCAGCCAATGGTACTATTCACTAATTTGCTCAAGTCATCTTCCTGAGTGTAGTGTTTGGTGTTTCACTCTATTTCCACTCTGACATTCTATTAATGAAAAACCCTGTCCACCTTATGAACTTAAGGTCTTTCAAATCTATCAACTACTGTCTAATTATACTGCAATTCCCTCAATTCCGTCCACCATCACCTCTTACCTCCTGGCTTGTCTCTGGTATTAGCTTCCTTTAAGCGTTGTCTACAATGCAGAAAAGTGTGTTATTTCTATAACGCAAATCTTATCATTTCTTAGCCCTAGTAAATACAGATTATAATTTTAAAAAGTCTAAATCCCTTAATATCGCTTATAAGGATTTTCATGATTTGGCTGTAGTTTATTTTTCTATTCTTACTTTTTTTAAAAAAACTTTCTCTTATTTGCCATTTGTTACAAATCCACTTAACTGTATTATCAATTAGAACCCCTTTCCTCATCTGGTCCTCAAGAGATATCATGAGAAACTTTCTCAAAAACCTTAGTGAAACCCTGATATAACCACACTGTTTCCCTTATCTACCAGCGTATAGGCTCTCTCAGGAAATGAAGAGAAAGAAATGTTTTTGAGTTCATGCTGGCTTCATTTGACCATCACTTTCCCTTCTATGGACTCACAATCTATTTTATCATCCATTTCAGAATTGTGTAAGAGAGTATCATCAAGCTCTCTGGTAAAAAGGTTTCAGAATCTATGTTTTCACTCTTGTGAAAAATCAAGACAATATTTGCAGACTTTAGTGTTGTAGTTCCCTTTCTATTCTCCATGAGTGTTGAGATCACTATCAACAGTTTAGTGATCTCGCTTGCAGGTTTTCTTTTACTTTGGGCTACAATTAATCTTAACCAGGAAACCCACTCCAAGCAATTAAACTTTCCTAGTCACTCTTGAATTACAAGTACCTCTATGCAATTTCTCTTCTCTCCTGATTTGCCCTATCTCTTGTTAAAATGATCACATCTTTTCTAAGTATCGGCTCTATTCTTCCTAGTTTGAACACTAACCCCCAAAATGTTCATCTTACTTTTTTAACTTGACTACTCTTCATATTTTTCAATGACCTCAGCTCATTAAAAATTTTGAAACCTGCTTACGCTAGTCTCACAGAAAGTTTCTTGCCAGATAGGATACTAGGCAGTAACATATCAGTTAAGAGACATCAATATCTGGTTCTTCATTCCCGAGCACATAGAAGACACTTCCTAGCTTCCTTAGGGCTAGGTGGGCCATATGACAAGAGAATATGAATGTGTGACATGTTACTTTTGAACTAGGGAGTAAAAAGCTTCCATGTAACTATTTAGGGCTCCTCTTGCCATGGCAAATGTAGAGTACATATCGAGATGATAGTTATAAGACGAACCCACACTGGTTTCTCAGAGTTCCTGCTTGAGATGGAGATGCTCTGCAGTTATAGGACCCATAAAAGATATTCCATGAGCAAGAAATACTGTTTTATACATCAAGCCACTGAGATGTAGTATTTATTTGTTATTATAGTGTATATCTAACTTTTCTTAGCTAATATTGGATCTTTCACTATTATTTCAAAATTTCAGTTTTGAAGGTCCCTATTCCAACTGAGTCATTTTTTCATTTTAGGGTCTTAAGATAATGTGGTAGGTTGAATAAAATTTGTGGTAATTTGTTACAGCTACAACAGGAAAAGTAATATAGATGTCGAATAGTACTTGTCCTTTCTCTGAACATTTTGAAAGTGGCTAAGGTATAAGTAAACTATGTCTTAAACGAGATTCCTCTTTCCTTCCATCTTTATCTAAATGTTAATGGTTAAGTGCTATAGGATGTGAGATTTTTCTTCCTGTATTCTTTAACCCACTCATTCTTCCATGTTCATCTTACAGGCATGGATTTGGTTTCCCTTTTACTTTCTATAAAAAAGTTTCTTTCCTACTTTCAGTTCTGAATTATTTATCCTATCTTTCCTAATAAATTGGAACACAGAAATCATTTCATCAAGGCTTTCACCTTTTACATGGTAAAGATCAGCTTCCATTTAATGTTCCCAAAGCTGGTGATACATTTCATCAAGGAAGATAAACATAGCACAGTCTCTGAAGGTTTCTTCCCTGTTCCTTCAGTTTTCATATTTCTAGTAAAGGTTCGTAACTGTTATAGCTATTCATGACACCTGCTGTGAAGAAGTATAATGACAAAACATCTGTCACACTTGTTTTCTGGTTCCAATTACGAGACTTATCAGAACTAAACTCCTATGCAGGGTGGACCCGTTCTTCGAGCAGCATGGGTTTTTTTTTTGCGTAAGTATGCATATTAACTATACTCTTGCTAGTTTCTGCAAACCTAGAGATCCTTAAACAAATATAAGACAATGACTTAAGATCACTGAGAATATGATAATTCACTGCTCCCTGCCACTTGATTCTTTCTGTGTTTTTCCAGGCAAACTGTCTATAATAAAACATTCTGGAGCCAGTCACTTTATTTTTGAGATGAGAAAACAGAGGCTCTGATAACTGAAGTGACTTTCCCAACATGAGAAACAGCATACTGCTAATGGTTAAATACAAGGACTCTGGAGCCTGGGTTCAAATTCAGAGTCTGACACTTATTACTAGCTATACATCACTGGGCCTCATTTTCCTTATCTGTAAACTGGGGATAATGATATCACTTGCCTCATAGTGAGGATTAAATTAGTAAAATTTAGAATAGATCCTGGCAAATAGTAAGCAATACATAAATGTTGATGACTACTGTGTTATGCAGTGAATAAATGATAGAGTTAGTATTAAGAAGTGATTCTGGTGCTCGCTCTTCCCACTGCCCCACCCAAGATCTTTCAGTCAAGTATGATATACTGGAATTGTTAGCACACTTTATTACTGAAAATACAACCGTTAAGTCAAACCTTTTTTTCCCTAGTTTTAGAATGAATTTTGTTGCTGTTGTAAAATAAGGCATTTTTAAAATAAAAAATCAAGCAATCATAGAAAAGCACAAAGAAAAACAAACATATCAAATCCTATCACTTGAAATATCTCTGTATGTATATGTACAACCAGAAGATGTAACTATATCGATGGATAATGTGATTGATCATAACATAATGCTGCTTTTTAATAAAAACTCAAATGAGTGTCCAAATTTTGATTTTTTTTTTACCATAAAATTCTGGTTTAATAGTTTGCTTGAGAAACAGCACCACTATGGTATAATGAAATTTTCTCTGCTTCATGAGATCATAAAAAGGGCTTCATGTTCATCTTCATTTTGACTCTGTGGCTAATGAATAGATTTTCCTAATTCTAAAGGCTAAATCACTTGAGTTTAGCTATATACATATACCATGTATATAGCTATGGTATCTTCTTCCATACTCTTTTTTGATACTCTCTAGTTCTAATCTATGTTTTGTTAATCCATTGTTAATCTATTTTTAAAAGACAACATGAATGTTTTTAAAGCTCAATAAAATATCTCCAAAATGGCTTGTTCTTAATGGCTTATTTTACAATGAAAGTTTTATTACAATGGTGGTAATAAGACAGGTAGTGCATAAAACTACAGGTTCTACATTTCCTTCCTTGACACAGTTTGAAAAGTCCCCTGAAAGGGCTTTGCTTTCCTGAACATGATAGCAAAACTGAAAATGTAGCCATAATAAAGGCATGCATATACACAGAATTTCACCGTGAAGTTATTCTATACTTGCAATTCAGTATGTATCTGATTATATTTGTTTTATATATTGTATACCCACACATATAAATCAGAGACATATGTTGACCTTTTTTTTTCCTGACAGCAATCATAATTCAATACTTTTCCAGAGGGCTGCACGAGTCCTAAACCTGACATTTATATTTATTAATGATTTCTATACAGCCTAATTCTAATGGGTTTATGGTCCTGGCAATACTTCTAGCCTTATGTTGTCTTTTTGAAAATTAGAACTGGTCTCCCCTCTGGGTAGACAAATGGATTGCAGGCTACATTTATTTCCCATGTACCCCCTAATGCAGGGCACAAATTAGATAACTATATGGTGAGTCTGGTAGATTAAAACAAAGATTTGGGATTAAAAAAAAATCTAGACTACCTTAAACTAAGAAGAGGAGCTAGCTGATGATATAGCAGATTTTATAACTTTCAGGAACTGACTTTGATTTTACATTTTTGGCAGCTACGGCAGAAAGATAAATATGTAGGGTTACATAACCTTGTTTCCTCAAGTTCGTATGTATGTACAAAATCATCTGTATAAATCTACAGGCAAATTTTTCCTGGAATTAAACTCAAATGGAGATATTATTTACATCATGGAATAAAATACCTTGACTATCTACAGCTCTGGTTGCCCGAAAGTCTCAGAAATGCTGTACAAACTGAAAATTCTTGCACTGTTCCTAAGAACAGGAGGCATGACAGTAAACCATAACTCTATAAAGAGGCATCTTTGTGGAGCTAAAAATAATGTACTCATTTGCTTTCTGATTTTGCAAGTTATGAGACAAAATTTGGAAAACCTTTTTCAAATTTTATCACATAACTTGTCTGTAAACTTTGTCTCATAACTTTGTCTGTAAAAATGTCCACTGGACTGTTTCTAAAACATGAGAAAGATGAAATGCATTTTGAGTAGGTGCTGGGCTGCTGTCAGATTATGCTTTGACCGCAGGTCTTGTCATGTATTTTCCAGATCATTGTAGCTGTTGCTGTAATGACACCAATCTGTTTCTAAAAGTTTCTTTACTGGAACAATCTCTTCTGGAGTCAAGTTCTCCAGTAATTTCTCCTACAGCAAATGCCCTAATTTACCAATGAAGGAAAATACATCCCATTAGCAAAAGCAAAACAGAAATCACACACCCTGGTCACATTTTCTAACTTTGCATATTTTCCTCATCTTTTACCTTGGGTGAAAGATGTATGTCTGTAGCTTTTGTACCAGTCTGTAAATTTAGTAATCTCTGCATTTTCTTTTCTTGAGTTTCTTGTTTTATGGTCTTTGGAGTGAAAATTTAATATACTGCATATAAAGCAGAAAATCTGATTTTTCATTTGAATTTAGTAGTCTTGCCAACAATTCATCTGAATTTAACCTTATGATTCCAATTCTTGTGTCTCAAAGTAATGTGTAGAAAAATATTACCTCTAATACTCAAAAATGGATAAAACAAATATAAAAACAAAGTGATTTTTAAAAAAATCTGAAACCTCCATCAAAAAAGTATAGCACAGCAGGAAGGCATCATTCAGTGAATTACAACAATTTTCTGTTCAGCAAAGCCATTTAAGACTATTTTTCCACTTTCAAAGGGAGAAGAAACCAGCCAAAGATATAAATTCTTCAAAATACTTAGTCTATATTTCATTATTTTAGAGCCCATTACGTATTTCCAATACAATTGTATTAAATACCACTTTAACTTAACATTATTTAGTAATAATTCAATTATAATGTATTCTGTTTTGATGGCTCACGGTTATGTAAGATAAATTTGCAAAGGGCTCTAATCCAAGGTCAAACATTTAGAATGTCACGAATAAATGACAGATTGTTCTGATAACAATAATATAGCAAAGACACATGAAATTTCATTTTCAATAACGGCTCAGTAAATTTCTATGCAAGGAGAATGTTAATCTCAGGGGAGAAACATAAACAACTATAACGTTAAAGATATATTGTCTCCTGGAACCCAAAAAGAGATAACTTATTGTTTTATTTCCTCTTGTAAGAGCTAGCCAGGCCAATGCCATGCTATTCTATGGCTGTGTTTGCTGACCACCTAGTTCCTAGATAAGTTACTATTTTGTATTCTAGAGCAGTGTCAGAAAAGTCTGAGGGAGAGAGATAACTATGTAAACAATCATAATTAGTGCAGTAAGTGCTATGAGAGAGTAATAAAAGGGGAAGCTAAACAAGATTTGGTAGAGAAATGGGGCTTGCTAAGGAAAATGAGGTCTAACTGGAACCTAAAGGAAATAACAAGGTGAGATGGGTACAGGATGCTCCAGAGGAAGTGAAAGTATGTTTAAAGGTGATGGAGCAAGAGAGGTATACTGGGAAGGGTGGGTTCAAAGGAAGGAAGGGATGACTTAGAGAAAATGAGAGCCAGCTGATCAGACAGATGCTCAGTTTAAGGCGAATGGATGACTTAGAGAAAATGAGAGCCAGCTAATCAAATAGATGCTCAGTCTAAGGCAGGGGTCCCCAGCGCTTTTGGCACCAGGGACAAGTTTCATGGAAGGCAGTTTTTCCACGAACGGGGGTGGCGGTGGGGATATTTTGGGGATGAAACTGTTCCACCTCAGACCATCAGGCATTAGATTTTCGTAAGGAGTGCGCAACCTAGATCTCTCGCATGTGCAGTTCACAATAGGGTTCACACTCCTTTGATAATCGAATGCGTTGCTGATTTGACAGGAGGTGGAGCTCAGGTGGTAATGCTCCCTGGTCTTCCGCTCACTTCCTGCTGGGCAGCTCAGTTTCTAACAGGCAAGGAACCCGTACTGGTTTAAAGTAAATATTTTTCACTTCTGAGTTCTGTGAAGTAATGGAACTTTTTCAATTCATGTTTACTACTGTTCCTGGAAATTTTATTCCCAGCCACATGGTTTTGTTGTTTTCCTATTTATCTTATAAGCGTGTTTCCATATTGTCCTAAAACTACTTACCTACATTACTCTTTTTTAAAGTAATCCTTTAAAAGCTTTTTTACTAGAATTTCCAATACTTGCCATTGTGAGGTCATACCACTGTGAGTTTCTTGATTGATATTAAATTTGTTTCTCTATTAGTGTAGGTATACAAAACTAGATTTGTTTGAGGTCCCTTCAGGATAATACGTACTCTCCAAGCAGTTCTTTGTAGTTCAAAATAAAGAAATTGAGAGCTCCTCATAAGAAGATTTATAAAGACTCAAATAGAACAGTTTTCTTCCATTAGAGGGGGGTTGGGGACCCCTGGTCTAAGGGATCAGACTGTAGGCAATCAGAGAAGTTTAAGGTGTCTCATGCTCCAGATACTCTTTTATCTCTTCTCCCTCCCATCCCTATTACAAGTGAACTACTCTTAGTCTTGTACTCTTTGTAGTAAGGGGAAGAAGAGAAGAGGCATTTGTCAGAGACCTTTTACATTTAAGAGAGGCCTCAAATTTAGACTTTTAAATCATCATCTTTAAATAACGTTGCACATATGGTCACAGAAACATTCACATAAGATTAGAGAATAAAAAGATGCCACAATTTTAAAACCAGGTTTTGCATTTTTTTTAATATATCAGAAAAAAGGAAAGTGACTTGACTATTATTTGGACCTTTTAGAGACCCTGATTGTACTAGGTTATGTGACAATTGCTAGCAATGGGTAAGACAGATGTAGTTTGGTCATATTTTACTCTCTTAAGTAATATTATAACTTAGGTTAAAATGCAGGTCTCTACATCTACATCATCTTTATTTGATGATCTTTCTAATCTTTAGCATCTCCAAGACCATCTTACACACTCATTGCTACTCTGGTACTTACAACGCCAAGCATCAAAGCCTATTGCTAGCCACTTGCTCGGTGAGAATACATACACACATACCCATACCAAAGCCCCATTTTGACTGTCTTGGCCAAGAAAAAAAGTATTTTACATAAGGAAATTATCCAAGTAACTGAGGGATAACCCTTTGAGGAAAACCTTTAAAAAGTTTTAACCACTTTTAGTGAAAAACTTTCTAAAATGTAGCACATACTTTCTTATACTCTTAAACAGAATGAAAATAGTACCCACTGTCCCACACAACTCTAGGAAATCATTATGAACAGAATGACTAAACTTTGGTGTAAGAGAGTTGATACGTCAGACAACTTAAAAGCAGGTTTCTTCTCACATGCTATCTGATGCTTTAAGAATCTTGTCCCTTTCCTTTACTGTCTTTTCAATCTTTTTAAAAAGCATCTTTGTTTTTTTCTCTCTGGACTGCACCTTCCCTGACAGCCTTTTTCTAACCTGCAGATTAAAATCTATGAGAACCTGAAAACCAAATTTATGAGACTTATGCTTAAAGTAAAAATAAAGATGCCTCAAAAGAATCTCCTATACCTAAACTGTCAGTTTCAATGCAGAGAACTGTATGGCATACATTTGGGCTTTAGAGCTCTTTCATGGATTAATTCCCATTCTTAATTATTCACTGGAGAGTTGGAGTTGCAGGATAATTATATCCCAGGTAAGTGAACTATTAAACAGATTATAAAATCTACATGCACCCAGTTAAGACAGATGCCCCTACTACATACTTAACCATCTATATATATATATGTACAACATTTAAAAAAACCTATTAAACAAATACTTCATTGAAGAAGGAGTGACATGTAATTCAAAAATAAATACATTTTTGAGTATGGATCAAAAAATTTAATTTTTCTCTAGTTACGAAAGTGATTGGTCAATGGAAAAAAAGAACAAACTTATTTGGAACCTAACTAAAAATATCACTCAGTATTTTGGTGTGTTTCACTAGTATTTCTCTGTCTCTGTCTCTGTCTCTCTCTCTCTCTCTCTATATATATATGTATGTGTGTGTGTGTGTTCTGTTTGTATAGAACATACATGTTTGCGTGTTTGTGTGCATTGATACTTTTCAAAAAGTTACATCATAGGTTCTAACATCTGGCCTGCCTTTTTCAGGTAGAAATATAGTGTGAACATTTTCTACCAACAAATTTTCTTATGGCACAGGATTTATAATGGCAGCATTTGTATTCTACAAATGGGCATACTATTGTTTATAGAACTAATACTTGATTGTTAGATATTTTATTTTTTCAGGATTTAATTTTTTTCTTTTTTTGAAAACTATCATGAATGATGTTGCATGTCTGTAGTCTTTCTGCATGCCTGTAATTTCACAGAATATATTCCTAGACATAAGACAGCTGGGATAAAGTAAAGGCAAATTTGCACGGTTTTAGAAATATATTTCTAACTTACCGCCCAAAGGGGTTGTGCAATTTACACCCCCACTGCCGGCATATGCATGTCTGTTTTCCCATATCCTTATTCACATTGATTCATAGCATTCTTTTAAATTCTTGCCAATTTGCAGTACACAAATATCTTATTTATTTTTATTCTGTATTTCTTTAATGACTATTCAATTTTAACATTTTTTAAATGTTATTTTTTTGTATATTAATATGTTCAATTTGTTTTCAAATTTTTTTGAGAAGTTTGTGTAATCACTTTTCTGTGACTTGCCTTTCATCTCCTTTACCCATTTTTCCATTCAGTTGTTTATAATCTTTATGAATGGAAGTGGTCACTTATCACATATATCCTGTATTCCTCAACATTTTTGCCTCCATTTATTAATGCTTTAAAAAATACATCGTCTCTTAAATGTTCTCTTATCATATTACTAAATCTTCTGATAGATTTCCATTATTATGTTTTTAAATCTCCTTTGGATTTTCTCCCAATCCACCAGCTCTGAGGTAATGACGCATACAACATAGCAAAGTCAAGTCTTGCCAATGCCATACTTGCCATATGGAGCAACATATTAACCTCTGTGGTTCATTCTGTCAGTACTGCATCTCTGGCATATGGATATTTAAATTATTCAAATCGATGTGTCACTTTGGGGAAGAACTTTGTCTTTTGTGAGGCACACATAATTATACGATATATATGATGTCTTATAGGTACTTCATACATGTCATGTCATACATGTCATATATGTTCATAATTTAAAAATTTTGCCATACAAGGAAATGTTACTGCATGTAGAAATAAAAAAACAAGCCAGCTAAAACAATTATAATAATAACAGAGGAAATGTGGATAAATATGGCTAGAAGCATGTAAAAGATTAGTAGTTAATAATATTACTTGAGTCAGTAACTTTGGAATTTAGGTATTTAACCTCTTTAATGCCAGCTGGATCAGGGGATTTCTACTTGTGCTCCCAAGGGGAGAAAGAGCTGGACCTGGTTCTCCACTTTATCGGTAAACAAATTCAAAAACACTAGAAAAGTGCTACCCCGATATATATATATATATATATATATATATCTATATGTATTTTTTTTGCTGCAAAATTCTGTAATTCTATCAGTCCCCCTCTCTCTGTTGTTTAAATTCAGACAATTAAAATGGAAAACTATATTTTATAAATTATCTTAATTTATTGAGAAATCTCTACATTATATAGTTTTTTATTGGTTGCCTGGCATGTCATCTGTACATATCTTAAAAACTGAATACCACAAGACGTAAATCACCTAAGTTTCTATCTCTATATTATTCATGCAAAATTCTGGGAGATTATTGATTTTTTTAAAATAATAACATACAGCTTATAAATTGTAAGATATATTTTCTAGGCAGCCAAATAGCTTCAATATTCAGCACATCTACTCAAGGCCTTAAAAAAAGCAAGTAGAAACACATTAGCATATATTTCCTGAGAAATGTAACATCAATGTGACAATAATAAAGTTCCAATAATAACATTCAATATGCATACAGCCTCCCTTCCACAAATCTGAAGTTTCCTGAATGATCTCAGAAAATGTTTTACCACACTTGAATAAAGATCTTCTTTTTAAAAAACATTTCTTTATTTTTAAATGTTAGATCTTGCTGGCAATCAAGATGCCTCCTAGTCTGCCTCCATCCAAAAATACTGCTTGATGCCAAGCAATGCAAAGCACAGAGTAATTTAAACAGAGGGGAGAAAAGTTGCGGGGGTTGGGGGAGCAAATTATTTACAACTCAGGCAAGAAAAAAATTGTAATGAAAATATAAAACACTGAAGCACATAATATGTAGGTAAATTTAACTTCATAAAATGATATGAGAAAGTTTCTGTAATCATCCTTTTCCTTCCTCATGTTGTTGTAAAGCTCAGCAAAGAAGATGACTGTGCTATTTTTAAGTCTGGAGATTTCAAAGGAGCATTTTCTTTGGGAACAGAGTCACTTTCTCTGTTTTGGCTGTGCAACTCCAAGTGAGAGTCCCTTGTTCTTCAGGACATAGTGGGTGAAATCAGTGACTTTATGCATGTGCAACATTGGAGCTATCAGAAAGTTTACCAGGAAGGGAGAGAGGGAGCTTTGCTAGGCAAAGCTCTCTATAGCTGAGTGTGCCATGCATTAACACAAAGGCATAACTCTTAATTTGAAACATAACAATAAAGCTTAACTACATTTTCATAAAAAAAAAACAACGAAAGAAATGAAACAATCGTGGTCAGATTTTTTTGACCTTGAAAAACAGAGAAAGGAGATTTGAAGGAGAAAAGTGGCAGCACATATCTCTTCATAGCTTGAAGATTCTTCATAGATGGGAGGAGAAACTGTAACAAATTAAATACCACATTTATTTTCATGTTCTCCAATTTTCTTGATTTGGAATTAGAATCAATACAAAAGATATTTGTATTTGTCCTCATATCTGCTATGCTTCCTTTCTTGCTCTGAGATCCAAAAATCTCTTAAATGCTTTGGGTCCTAGGTCCATCCAAACAACATTTGGTAACATCTCTCTGGCCCTTAGCTACTCCAAGAATGGAGGGAAACTGGCTAGGTCCTGAAAAGGCCCTTGTGTTCTGGTTAGCTAAGTGTAGGAAAATCAAACCAAACCAAAGATAACCCCAAAACAAGCCAAATGCACATTTCAGATATTCTCACTTTTAAAGATCGGAATGAGAATCAGATCTAGGTGTATGTAGATACCATCTAGGTATACACAGATAATTGGAAAAGGCCATCTAGGTAAATGTAGATAACTAGAATTAGCATGCTACAGAGTGCAGGGCTCTGAGAGGATACACTGTTATCTTGATTTCCATAGGAAGACTCAGATCTCAAGGAAGCCAGAACTCCAAGGCTGGCCAGGGACATCACCAATGCAGAATGCACCTTCACTGACTCCCAGTTGGTACTTGTTAAATATCTCCCACACAGCTTCTGAGATATAAGGAGCCTCTCTGATATCCAATTTATAAAATTAATCAATTTCTTGTTTACTTTTTAAAAAACCTATTGGTAAAAATGGTAAGAGGAAGAATATGAAGGATAAAACAGAGCAGGGAAGTCAGGATTCAGAGTCCAGAGAGCTCTCTACCTTCAGCTATCTGAATGAAACACCTTCACCAGGAAAATGGTTCCAAATCATGCTTTTGTGGTGAGTAATGGATTTGACATTTACATTACTGAAACACAGCAATAAACAAAATAAATTCCTTTCCTCATGGAGCTTAGACATTGGTGGCAAAAGCCAGTGTGTTGCTGGCAATCAAGATGCCTCCCAGTCTGCCTCTATCCAAAGATACTGCTTGAAACTGAAAAACACTAGAAAAGTGCTGACCCAAGGTAGATATATATATATTTTATATAAATATATATATATTTTTTGCTGCAAAATTCTGTAATTCTTAGAAATTACACCTCTAGTCCCAGCTTGTAGGGAGACTGAAGTGGGAGGACAGCTTGAGCCTAGGAGTTCGAAAACAGCCTGGGCCACACAGCAAGACTTTTTTAAAAAAACGAAAAACAAAAAGATTGGTGGAAGACACAAAAAATAAACAAGTAAATAAGTGGTACAATTTCTGATAGTTATATCTGTTTTTAGAAAAAATAGAGGAGGTTCGGGGACAGAGTATAAGGGAGGTGGGGTAGAGACTATTTTCGTGGGGTTCACGGATAAGGCCGCTGAGGAAGTGATGTCTGAACAAGGGAGGAGATCTCTGAATTCTGAAATGTAAGTTACAGTTAGGCTGGTAGAAAGGTCTGACATGAAAAACAGGTCGAGTGAAACAAAAACTTACACTGGATCCTAGTTAGGGTTCTGTTTTCTCCCAAAGGTTTTTGCTTGTCCTTTCTTTAACTCAATACTCAGAGGCTGATTAGACAATCTATCTTTTAGGTTGGCAAGAAGACAAGTAAATTTATATGTCTAGAGTCAAGGACTTTATGGCATACTTTACGGCATACAGTAAACTCTTTTCTTTGTGTAAGTGGATTGGGCTAGAGTAGTGAAGTATCTTGTTTCCTGATATAACTCTTCCTGATGCTCCCAAGATTGCTGCAAATGCTGACTCTGACTGTCCATGTTACTTAAAGGAATGACAGGGCTGCTAGCATTTTTCACTGACCCTGAACTCCTTCTTAATGAAACAGGAACATGTGACTCAACATAGATGGGTCCTTGCCTAAATTAAAGTGGCCAGAAGTGGTGCAAGGTTGCTGCTTTTTCCATAAAATAATCACATCCCATCTTCAGTGACAGGATAAAAAAGCAAAGACCCATTTTTCACTGGCTGACCATCAATCTCCCTAACATTGAAGAGGTAAAATTTTTAGGCTTCCTCAGTATCATCTACTAGCTACAATCTACAATTCTAATACTCTGCATGCCTCACATTTTAATATAAAACACAATCTTTCACAGAAGAAGGAGGTCAAGGCTAAAATATATATTGACTTGTCACTAAGAGGTCTGCTGCTTCCATTTTTTCTATTTCTATGTCTTTTTTTCTGTTTCTTTCTTTGTCCTCTTCTCTTTTGTTAGTCAAATTTGCCTTTGATGCCTTTGGCCAAATCTCCCTCCAGAGTTCCTGCAAACCATACCATATACTGTATATGCTCTCTCTACAAATATTTACTTTGGATCCGTGGTACCTAGCACAGAGTCTGTCGTACAGTGGTTGCTTAATAAATATTCCTCAAAAGTATGCCTTTCTTTTCATTTCCCTCAAGCATGGCTCTTGTTATCTTAATTATAAAAATAAGTTTTATAGTCCCTAGAATCCTACCTCTTTGATGAAAATTTTCCAGATGGAGCCTGCCTGTTTGTATAATTCCTACACCTGTTCAGTGGTTCACCATCAAACAATACATCCATCCTTGTCATTTATATAATAAAAACATTAGAGAAGGGAATTAGGGTCAGATTATTAGAATTAAGCAAAGGAGGTGGAACTGAGTTTTCAAATGTTCTAATATCGACAACTTTATTATTATTTTTAAATCTCTTTGTAACTCACATTAAAAGCAATTCTCAGAAAATTCCCATTGCGTAAATAATAGAACATGTTATGGCAGTCTCTGTATTCTCCTTCCCACTCTATCTTCACCCTTTTAAATGAGATTATGAATGCCTTTTCTTCCTGAGCCCAAAGTTACTATGTGAAGGGAGTTGATAATGCTCATGGAAAATTCAGTGGTACTAACAAACCAGGAAAAACGGACCTTGGAATCCACACTCTGGTGGCCACACTGGGAAGAACAGGACATGAAGTCCAAGGCCTCTCCCACTTGATGTGTCTGTAGGCTTTTATGCTGGTGGTTTGTAAACCACAATAAACCAGGCAAACTGTTCTGAAACCTACACTCCATTGGCATAGCAAATAGAATTGGAAGTTTGGTAGTTATATTATTGGTTACAAATATACAGTACCTCTCTCTGCAGGAGGATTACATATCTCCACCACACTGAACGCAGGCAAGGCTGTGTAACTTGATTTAGTCAGTGAAATTTGAGCAGAAGTGATGACTGTTACTTCTAGGAAGTAGCTTTAAGAGCCTGCGCACAGCTTGGCAAGTTCTCTGCCCCTATGATTGTGGAAGTAACTGACTCTCCATCTTCCAATGTCCCTAAGTCGCTACTGTGCCCAGAGCTCCTTTTCTGACACATGGTAGCAAGAAATAAACTTAGCTGTGTTTAAGCTCCTAACATTTTCATGTTATTTGTTACTACATCTATCTGTGTTAGCCTAACTGATACAGAGGTCAAAACTTTTCTAGCTTCTGTGGTGGCTGGAATATGAGGGCCATTTGCAGTTAGTCTGCAGTACCACCTGTGGCTTTTCAGTTTAGTGAACCATCAATCAAGCCCAATGCAGAGGAAAGAAAGAATGCTGCCTTTATCTTCAAGTATTTTATCATAACTTAAAGCTCTTGTGAGCTTTTCTTATTCCTAACATTTCAGATATTCATGATAAAATAAAATATTGTTAACATGGCTTATAAAAAATTGAGAAAGGAAGTTGAATTTATATTTTCAAAAAAGGAAATCTTTGTTTTCTCCCGAAAAAGGTCCTCCCTAGTATCCTGTAGAGTTCTTAACATTAGGTATAGAAGGTAAGAGGGGCCACCTGTACGCCCTCTGAAGGTGCTGACCTGGTTAGGCCTCCATTAAGTCTTATACTTGAATAAAGACCTCAGAGCTGCTCACATGTTCCTACAAGTTTTCTAAGTCTCTGAACATGGCATGCTCGAGATATGAAAGAATAGGAGCTATTGTGGAATATGGGTCCAGAATTTTACCTTGGAAGACTTCTCAATGGACTCTGGTACTTTGTATATTGGGGGCAATAATGACTTATGCGGGGACTGTTCTTGCAACTTCACTTAGATGATAAAGGACTCTGGTACTTTGTATAATGGGGGCCATAATGACTTATGAGGGGACTGTTCTTGCAACTTCACTTAAATGATAAAGGATTTTTATGTCTGTCACATAACAATCTCTTCTCTCCCAATTCATTATGATTTAAATATACTCCACCCTATTATCAGATGGCTCAGAGTATGAAAGGTATTTTTGTGTATTAATAATGTCTCCAGTTATAAGATGTAAGGCTAAAAATTTTGCTATCATTAGCAGCATTATTAAAGGAAAAAGCATTTGAAGTCCAAGACTTTCATAAGGGTAGCATAAAACACTGAAATCATTTTAACAGGTTTTTGTATTTAGTAATTTTTTTTTTCTTTCTTGCTTCCCTAAAAGTCATTAATAGCTTTCTGATGACAATTTTAAAAAGCCACATTTTCTAGCTACATAGGTCTTTCCTAATGTTGTTTTTCTATTTCACAGGCTCATAGCAACACACCACTGATCATACTCTTACAAATGATAGCCAAACTTTTTTCAATGGAATGCAGATAAAAAACTTGGCCAATAAGAGCACAAGATGTACTGACCTTATAAGCAATGGTGTGGTTAGATGCCAATTCAAGATGCTGTTAATGGTGCTTCAGAAAGGATATGTTTTGTACTGTTTCTTTATTTGTATTTTAAATATGATTTTAGTTTAGTACCGGTAAAATTCTGTTATACTGGAATCTACTCTTTTCCATTGAAAGCTTTATTTGAATTAAGAGCCACTCAAATAATCAATTTTTAATATATTAAGCATGTTTTTTGTGTGCACAGAATTTTAAAAAGGCTTAATTTGCTAGTAGAAAAAACTAAATACTTTGTTCACTGTAATATTTCACATTATACCAGGTAGAATTGTTTGTTTACTAGGCACTAAAGATATGTGCAATTTGAGCTTTTTTGGGAATCACAGGAAAATGCTTTGGCTTTTATTTCTGATATGGTTCAATAACATACTTGCCAGTCAGTAATTGATAGCAGTATACTGTGTTTAATTCTATTTTTTTAATTGCAATCCATCTAGCACGGTGTAGATCCTGTCAGCTAATTGGCTGCCCATCTTCCTAACCAATACTTATTTCAGCCAATGTAAAATTGAGACGTTTTCAATCAATTCTTATTCCCACATTGATTCATCAAAATATTAAGCATTAGAGCATGTTAGCAAAATGTGTGTTCCCATATTAACACATCATATCCAGAAGAAAACTGGGGGTTTGCTTTCATAACAGGGGCAATAGTAACTACAGTTTTCTGCTGACTTGCAGAAAACCTCTAAATCTTAATGGGCAAAAAAGTGAAATAAAAACCAGTCCTGACATCTGAAAATGAAGTCATAGTCAAACTATATTTCCTTAAAAATGCTCTCTTTTAGCATTTTTCCTTAAAAACTGCTATCTTTTAGCAATGTCCCTAGGTTATAAAGAAAGAGAAGCAGCAGGAGAATGGCTTGGACCCGGGAAGCGGAGCTTGCAGTGAGCCGAGATAGCACCACTGCACTCCAGCCTGGGCAACAGAGCAAGACTCTGCTTTAAAAAAAAAAAAAAAAAAAAAGACGGAGAAGTAAAGACATAGGCCCTGCCTTTTAGGGGTACAGGGTGGGGGTGGGAATCTTCTGCAGAGTTGACAGCAAGACAGATTCAGGAAGGAGTCTGTGGAAGACAAGGAAGTGATTTTGATAGACAATATTAAAGAAAAGACCTGAGACTCCTATATACCATCCTTGAATCACTTAGCTCTGCTGTGTTCCTTTTAAGCCTCTCTCAATGTTATACCCTCCACCCCATATTTCAACTAGACTGTTCTGGATTTCTCTTCCTAGATGTCCTACAGGTACCTCAAATTCAATAAGTCCAAAAACAAATGTCAAATCTTTGTTCCCTCTGAAACCTGCTCTTAACCCTGTGCCCTATGTCTTAATTCATAGATTGCCATGGGCCCTCTACTTCTGTTAGAAATCTACTCTCAATATCTTCTTGGATTCTCCCCTCTCCTTTACCCTGTCATATCAAGAATTTGTATTTATTCTATTTCTGAAAATGCTTTTGAATTCAACTATTCAACCCCTTCCTTGGCACTCATACTGCACCTGACATAGTTCAAACCCTTATCGTCTCTTTCTGGAATAGCTGTAATAGTCTCCTAACTGCTTCGAGAGGGTACGTGACTTCACAGCCCTTAATCTGTGAAACATCAGATGGAAACACAAGGATAGCTGATTGATATTAAAATAGAGTGAGAGGAACTGGAGAAATCAAGAATTTTTGAGGCAATAACATTTCTTCAAACAAACAAAAAAAACCCAGAAGGGGCTGGGGACAGTAACTAAATCTAAGGCCTTTCGCTGACATAAAGGTCTTGAATTTTTCTTTTATATTTTAAACTATTTAATTGACAAGGGTGAATATATCCAAGGTGTATAACACGATGATTGGATATATGTATATACTACATAATGATTATCACAAATTAACACACATATCACCACCCATGCTGTACCTTGGATTCCCAGAAGCTGTTCATCTTATAACTCAAAGTTTGTGTCCTTTGACTAACATATTCCCATTTCCCCTACCCCTGAATTTCTCTTCTAACATCTTTTTACTGTCTTTGACAATTCCCACTACAAGAAACATAAGATAATAATATGAATTATGAAACATCCTGAACACTGGCAAGTATCCCTTGGCAATCTGAAGAAATATTTTCCTTTTTTGTTGAATGGAGAGAGTAATTGTTCATCCTCTTTCTCCCACCCTCCTTTTCCTGTACATGCTTTGTTCCAGCCCTACATATGGCATTCTCTCCTATAGTTCCTGAAGCAGGAGTCTCTTTAGTTCCGACATGACAGAAAGACTTCAGGCTTGAGCTGGAATGCAGGAAACTGGGAAGACCAAACCAGTGCATTAGTTAGAGACTAGAGCTAGGGAGTAGGCCCAGTACATCTTGCGGGCGAAATAGGCCAGGATAGCATTCCCAAGTTAAATCAAGACACCAGCTAATGGGTCTGGGTAAGTCCATAAGAAAAAGATTAGAATTAACCATGGCAGAAACCTTAAGCTCTAAAGATTGGAGTGGGATTGAAAATTGGTTTTGGTGTCCTTTATTGCCCTTTTTCTCACTAGGTTGAAGCCACAGGGGTACTACAAAAAGGTATCCAATGTTTATGGGCCTTTTGCCAGATTCAGTCTCTTACTAACACCACACTGCCTATCTTTCTACCTTCGTTTGTGGCTCCTTTCCATCAGACATGAGTTCTTTCTCTTTCTGGTACCTGTGCATGGGAGCTTGTTAGATCACTGTAATTTATGAGCTAGATTTCACCTTGGATATACTATCATGAGTTCCCCCCTAGGGCTTTATTCTCTACAACTGGAAGCCAGTCTTGCCCTACCTCTTGGGCAAGTTTAGAAACCCCAAGTTTCTAAAATCCAGACAAAGGTTAGTGCCTTAGCACAGTCTTTGATAATATGTGAATAGAGAAAAACAGGCCTGTCAGGAAAGCTGGTTAGGAACAAACATGGTGGAACTATACAGCTTTTGTAAACCCTAAGGGAGAGTCAATGACTGCATGGTATGTGGACCCTCTGATTGGTACATAGTTGAGGAAGAGACAGAGCAGCCTCTTGTCCATCCTTTTTTTCTTCTGGAAACCAAGGGTAAAGTCTTACAGTAGGATCTAAGATTTTGCTGTATAGAAAAAAATCCTTTCATGACTTACCCTAGGTTGGATGTTTCCTTCATCTCCCCTTTTCCTTTACAGAGCCTAATGAACAGATGAGGTAACCAGTTTATAAAAGCCACTGACATCATTAAGACACAATGAAAAATATATCTTAAGTAAACTAAGAGACTTTGGGAAACACTATTTTAAGGCACAGCACTAGTTTATACAGACAAGTTGTATAGCCTGTATTATCTGAATGTTACATTAGGATAAGGCTTCTTTGCTTCAAATTGATGATATCAAAATTGCTTTTACACCAATAAAAAATACTGCAGGTTACCTGAGTAATTATCACGGAGTTGGGAAGTTACTTGGTTTATACAAATGCCACAGAGGTTAAAGCTTGGACCAGAGACTCATGTGTCTTCAGTATTAGCTAATATTAATAAGATTTTGATTTACAGAATTTATAAATGTGAAGAGGTTTTGCATTGTAGTGAAAAAAAAGCCTAGATCTGAAGGTAGAAAACCTTGAATGAAGCTCTGAAAACACATGTATCTTCACTAAATCTATGTTCTTTAATCTATAAAATGGTGATAATTACCTCATTAGGCTACTGTGAAGATCAAATGAAAATCTGTACATGAAAGTAATTTGTAAGCTATAACTAGCTAAAAAAATGTAGTTGCTATCATTATTCTCAAGATTGTCTTTCTCAGGAGTACAGATTAAAGAATAACTGTGAGAAATATGAAATTACTTTTATATGATATTTATGTGCTACCCATACTTGGAGACATTTCTAAAACATAAAACCAGAAAGGACTCAATTAAAACACTATTTTTTATATATGTATTCTAACTATTTAAAAATTATCTTATGCTTTATCTCCTGTTCAATCCTTTTTTTATTGTTTTTATTTTATTTTTATTTTTTATTTTTAGATGGGGTCTAGTTCTGTCACCCAGGCTGGAGTACAGTGGCGTGATCTCAGCTCATTGCAACCTCTGCCTCCTGGCTTCAGGTGATTCTCCCACCTCAGCCTCCCAAGTAGGGTTCAAGTGATTCTCTCACCTCAGACTCCCAAGTAGCTGGGATTACAGGTGAGTGCCACTACACCCGACTAATTTTTGTATTTTTAGTAAAAACGGGGTTTCGCCATGTTGCCCAGGCTGGTCTCAAACTCCTGACCTCAAGTTATCCACCTGCCTCAGCCTCCCAAAGTGCTGGGATTACAGGCATGAGCCACTGTGCCTGGCTCAATCTTATAGCAATATGCTTTATGGGTAGACCTAGGATGACCCAGGCCAAGCAGAAGGAAGCAAGGTCATACAGAAAAGTTTTACAAAGAGTTGCTTTGCTTTCTTTTCTGTTTTTGAGCACTGGTTATTAGAACTTCACCTTATAGTAGCAGAAATCACCAGAAACAGAGAGGTGTCAGCCAAAGGCAACTGGACTGGTAAAGTCAAAGGAATAAGGTCAAAGGGTAAGGAATCAGGCCAATTTACAAAGAAATGGGAATAAGACAGGCTTAGAGTGGGAGTCCTGGATTACTGGATAATAGTGGTCCTTGTTTTTAGAGAGTTTTGGTGAGTTGGGGAGGCTATAGTCCATTGCCCCCAAAAATCTTGTTTCCCTTGTTCAAACCCCTTCCAGGGTTCCATCTGTATTTATAATATCCAAATTATTCTGCATGACAATAGATTGAACCATTTGAAATTACCAATATGTAACCACTGCGACTTGCAAAAATGTCAGTTACATATGTCTAATTAAATACAAAAAGCCCCACACTATTAAGAGCGTAAACTTGGAGCCAGACTGCCCGGGTTCAAGAGCTGGTTCTGCCTTAGGTTGCTTATATGATCTGGAGCAAATCACTTAACCTCTCTGTACTTCAGTTTCCTCATCTGTAAAAATGGAAGAATAATAATAGTACATCCTTCAAGGATTTTGTGAGGATTAAGTGAACGAATATACATAGGGTGCCTAAAACTGTGTGGTACAGTAAATGCTGAATAAATGTTACCTACCATTATTATCATCCCTCCAGCTTTATCTCCAACCATTTCCCCACCTGTCTTGACTTTGTGTTCCACAGGTATCAACAATGTATCATTTCTTGAACATCTAATGTAGATAATTACATTTCTGCTTAGTATGCGCCTTCCTATCTTTCTTTACCTGGGTCATTCAGCAATGCTTTTCTTGAGTATTGATTATTATACTAGGCTTTAAAGAAATAATGGTGAACAAAATATACACGGTTTCTGCCCTTATGAAGATCACAATCTCATGGGAGAAACATCTGCTGTTTAAAGACTGTTGGTTACTACCCATTTGGACAAAGACTCTTTCCCTTAGCCATGTCCCCTCCAAAGCTATCCTAGGCAGAGTGAATCATTCTTCCTATGTATTAATCATGTTTCTAGGAACATACTTTTATAGTAGGAGGGCACTTGTTTCAATTATGCATTTACATGCTGTTCCTCCTTCCAAAGCAGATTGTGAACTCATCCAGGAGAGAGACTATATATCCCTCTTCTCAGTGGTTTTAGTGTTGAGCAGAGTTCCTTGGCCGAACTGCTCTTAATGGAAGCACAATCAGTCACCAGCTGGTTGTACTGGCCAACCAATTACCCAAGTTAAATCTGTGTGGGAGCCACCTTTCAAACTTAAAAGAACAAAATCTAGTTTTAACTGCTTGTTTAGGACAGGCCTCTAAAGCAGCTGGGGTGGAAAGGAGTCTAATCATATCAGTATGCCATTTAAAAATAATTTTTCATAAATGACAAAGAAAAACCTTAAGATTATAAAACCTCGTGATGTTACATTTCTATTTCACCCTTTTAATTTTGATAAATACTGTAAAGGAAATTAAATTTATCTTTAAAATTTGAAACTTTATGTTTTATATAAAACTCTACCATTGACTGGGATATTTCTTGTTCTGTGTTTAGTTTTTAAAGCACAGCAGACTAATCAAGTCACAAAATATTACATAGCATGAAACTTTTCTTTGGGTATTCGAGCTGTTATTATACCAACACAATGAAATATTTTTAATATTCATTTACTTTTTCATGCTTCAACTTCATAGGAAAATGAAATCAACACAGGAAACATTCTTTTGTCCTTTCAAGTAAGAGAAAAGAGATACTTAGGAACTGATGTATTCCTTTAAAAATAGAAAAATTATTTATCTATCATCACAACTTAGGAAGAGAGAAAAATTATTCCTGACATCTTAGTCAAACCCTTCAGCTATCATTAATAATTAAGGATACAATTATTAATCAGAGGTAAAAAATAACATCTGTGATTAAAATGCTGGTCTTTAAGAACAAATTTTGGAGTTGAAATATATTTTTAATAACTATCAGCTACATTTGATGCAATCTTTTATACCGAATTTTGTTTATAGGCTTTACAAGAGTGCTGGAAATGGCAGACACTAAAGAGAAACTAGTTGACTGATGGGAAATATGTAGAATGTAGTTTTGTTACATAAATTTGTATTTAGGGAACAATTATCACATAAATGGAGAAGATACAGATAACAAATCTTTCTTGACGTGGTCTTGCTTCAACTTTCAATTTTTCAAATAGTCAAATGTGCTTTCTTTTTTATCTCAGAGATACAGGTAACTGTTTTTAAGACCTTGATAATTATGCAGTACCTTATAAAATTTCTGCCATTTAAAACTGTGAATAAACAAATATTTTTAAAAATATTGCCTTTACTAACCTTTTTTAATTTTTCAAGTAAACCAGCCAAATTCATCATACTATTATCATTTATAAATATTTAGAAATAAGTCTTGAAATAGCTAACAGAGTAATTTTGGCTGTTACTTTACTTGTTTTTGCTGCTGCTGCAAGTTGAATTTTAATAGTTCAGACAAAACTTTTCTGTTTTTCTGTAAGTCACATTATCAGATTTTCTAGCATTGTTTGCATACATTGTTTGCATATCTTCATGATAGTGTTTTTCTCCTCTAAAAGGAACACTTTCTGAAATGAAAGCCAGGAACTTATTGACTGACTTATCTCCTACAGTCACTTTCAAACTTATCAATTTATGATATGCACTTTATCAAGCTAGATAACCCTTTGCCCAAGAACATACTAATATTTACTTTTCAATAAAACTGAAAGTTACAGTATGACAAAAATCCCAACTTAAATACCATGAACATCTTCTACAATGACTTATACATGTTAGAAATCATTTTGGAAACTACATATGAGGACACATGCTTTGGTTATTTAGCAACAGGCTTCCCTCCATACAGCACCCTTTCTATCTGCCCACAGCTCTGCTCTCACCCGCTGTACATTCAGTCTCTGTTCCTGATTTGTTCTTTATTTCAGTTCTCTACTAAGAGGAGCCTGAAGTCTATCCTCAATTCCCATCAGTTGGTTTGGGCTCAGATGACCTGACAGTCCCTTTTCACCAGGTGCTGCCATCTGGGCTATATTCCAAATTGTCAGCATTCTTTTTCCATAAGTATACCAACCATCCTCCAAACCTCTACCCAGAGATCTGTATTCCCCATAGATTGTCTGAGGCCTCTTGGAGATCAACATCAACTTGAATTGGACTAAAGGGTACCTGTTTCCTCAGACACTAGGCATTAGATTTTGGCCTGATGGTCTCCTGTCCTGGGATCTAGGCCTTTTAACAGTCAAAGTAGAGCGGACCTTCCTTCCCTGCCTCCACCTGTTTCTAGCACACTCTTCTCCCATCCTCACAGCAGAACCTGCTGGGGTTAAAGTTCTAAGTCTAAATTTCACTAGAAAGACTATAATGAAGGAATTTTTGTTTTGTTCACTGATGCATCCCAAGTTCCTAGAATAGCTCCTGCCACATAGTAAGCACTCAATAGATTAAATGAATAAATAAACTGAATGCCTTAGCTGTATTTTAATTTTAGTTGCCCCTTTTCAGGAATTTATTCTTTCTTATGGAAATTTCTTCTTTCTTTCTTATGGAAAAAGATTGAGAAATCACAGCCCGTAATATCAGATGTGATATTTGGCTTAGTACCAGCTGCCTATTTTGGTTTTATTTTTGGGAATTGGGTAATTTTTAACTTTGTGAAGATGCCCAGCATTTAGATCCCAATGCCGACAACAAAGTATTTGGTTGTTTCTTTAGAAAAGACAATAATATTGATGATAATAAAAGTAACTGCTTATTGCATATTTACCATAGACACATACTTTAGGGACATTTATCTCATATAATTCTTGCAACAACTTTATGAGATGGGTAACATATAGATGAGATTGAGAAGATGCTGGACAAGTAGCAAAGCCTGAATTTTAACTGGATCTGTCTGAGAGCAAAGTGGTTTTAATTTACATGTCTGGCTACTGTAACAAGGAGTATGCATGATACTAACATGGCTAAACAATGATTCCTAGGCTCTTAACCTAATAACAAAACTATTAGCTAAGAGCACATCAGAAAACAAATATAGATTATTTTCTGTTCTTAGCAACAAATACCATAATGGCATATGATGGCTGCTCAGTTACTATTACTGACAAACTAAAAGCACTCATCAGCATTATTTATAACATCAGTTATGTGGAGAAAAGATATCTCACACACCCAAAAAATAAATACATTATTGATCTCATCTTTCCTATTGGAAGAAAAATTGAAATATTAGAAGAAAAATTGAAATAATGTAAATGTTAAAATTAATGTTCTACATTTTAGATAAAGAAAGCTTAAGGTAATTATCATAACTAATATTACTAATGCTAAAGCTCATTATATGATTAATATTAACCAACTATTGTCTGTCTCCACTGAAGATCACAGGGGAAAAAATCTTATGCTACAGCAAAGGATTATTAAGATTGACAGGGAAGAACTCAATAGCTGTAAAATTTATTCAATACAGAACAAGGTTGTATTAAGGAAGGTTGATAAATCTCTAAACCTTAGAGATCTTTAAAAATAAAATCAGCAATCAGCCATATTCGATGGCTTAATCTAAAGCCCAAATAAATGAACAGTTGAGGTCTTTCAATTTCTACTGCTAAATGCTAAATAATCCTACAATTTTGAACTTGTGAGATTTAATGTGAAATATCTCAAGAGATGATTTACCAGAAAAAAGTTTTTTGAAGTAAAAAATTAGTTTCTCTCTTCTCTAACTTCCTTGAGACAAACATATATCGAGTATCTTCTATGTCAGAGATATAAAGCTGAATAAAACATGGTTACTATGCTGAAGAGCACACAATTTAAGAGATGAGTATATAAATGAAAAGTATAAAGTATAAAACAGCAAGTGATATCACAGTTAGAAACTGCAAATAAACTTTGGGGAAGCAAATTCAAATATTAAAATGTTTATTAAATTCCAGGCACTGTATTAGGCACTGGAGTAAAAAAGATTCCCTTGTCTTCACAGACCTTACAGTCTAAGGCTGTGCTGTTTGGTATGGCAGCCACTAGCCACATATGATTGCTGAACAGCTGAAACATAGCTAGTCCAACTGTGATGTGCATAAGTAAAAAATACACACTGGATTTTGAAAATTTATATGACAAAAGAATGTAAAATTTATCAACAGGCAGCAGGTGGTCAGAAAAAAAAACATAAAATACCTCATTAACAAATTTCACACTAATTGCATGTTAAAATGATAAATTTTTCATGTATCTGTATTGAGTTAATATATTATTTAAACTAATTTCATCTGTTTATTTTTATATCATTTTATTTTCTGTTTCTATTTTTAATGTGGCTACTAAAAATTTTAAAATTACATATGTAATTCATACTACATATCTTGGACAAGGCTAACAGGAAGTACAGACAAATTAACAGAGGACTATATACACTATGACATCTTTAATAAGTGTTATGATAGTGTAGTACAAGAGAGAAGGAAAATACAGAAAAGCCTTCTCAGGGGAAAACTGGTTTCTCTTAAACATCAAAATGTGAGAAAAATATCAATTAAAACTCAAATTATTATATGTCACATATTAAATGCCAAATTTTCTATTAATCAGATGTATTTTCACTATAATATTTACTATGGGATAAAATCTCTAATCATCTTTTAAATCATTTTTAAAAAATGGGATAGGTTTTGTAAAACTATAAAGGTATTTCTACTCCGAATCACTATGAAAGAAAGCATAAGTATAAATGTAAAAAAAAAAACCTATGCACAATTATTAATGCATTGTCCTTCTAAAATATTCATGTATAAATATGAAAATGCAAATTTATTTTTATAAAATTAGAGCATACTACAACTATTATTTGGTACTGTGATTATTTCTCAATAGTAAAAGTACGATCCCATATATGTGAGATGTAGGATATTCCCCAAAATTTGTCATTATAAACAATAATATGATGGGCAACTAAAAACACACATATTTGATGTTTTGATTATTGCCTTAAGACAAATTCTTAGGAGTTGAATTGCTGTGTAAAAGGGTATGCATTTTTAAAGACGTTTGACACATTTTAATAATTCCTATACAAAAAACTTGTACCAATTTATACATCTGCCTAGAGCATATAAGAGTTTGTTCTAAATCAACTTCCTGTTCATGTCCTTTGCTCATTTTTATATTTGCTTTATTTTGTTTTGTAAGAGCTTTTTATATTATGAAATATTAAAATTTAGTTTATCGAATATGTTTCAAACCCTTTTATCCAGGTTTCTAGGTCATCATTTAACAGTGACTGGTTGATTGTTATATGGAAGTAGAAAGCAGTGAAATAAAAGTAGAAAGAGTCATGGAAATCTGAGGAGGTTTTAATAAAATTACCATATGATACAGGACTTTAATATACCATTTTAGGATTCAGAACAAGTCAAAAGTAAACAAGTATATATAGATATGAAAAGTTTTAGAATAATTAATGGGAAAATTAAGATGTATGTTTGTGACACGAAACTCTTAAACTGTAACAAATTTTCCATATTCTCCAATAACTATTATTCAAACAGAACAAACTGCTGAAAAAGTGGAATCATTTATTAAGATTCTCCACCCAGAATTCATTTTGTCATAAGATAAGGTATGAGTATCTGACTTTATTCCTCTGCCACCACCCCAGCTCTACCACCAATAGTTACATAATTGTTCCAACACCATTTATGTAAAATAATTTAAAATAATCCACTGATTTAAAATATCATTTTTACTATATTCTAAATCTTCATATTAGTCTATTTCTTAACAATATACTCTATTTCCACATACACTAAAAATAGTTCTCATTTTTACATATATCCATGTCTACCCACTAGTGCTTTAATTACTATAGCTTTATAAAATGTTTTAACGTATACATGGGAAAGTTCTTTTTCATCCTTCTTTATTTTGCAATGTTTTCTCAATTTTTGTGACATATTTATTTTTCCAGACACACTTTAGAATCATTTTGTAAAGTTTTCAAACAAAAACTTTAAGTTTTGAAAATATATTAAATGTATCCTCCATATATTAAAATAATAATTATAACTCATTTAAGTTTGCATAATATGTGTATTTATTATTTTAGGTACATTGACACCTACATACTATAGAAATTTATGCTTGATTAACCTATGGGTATTGCTGAATAGTAGTGTGGGCATCTTAATACAACCCCCATTCTGTATTGCTACACTGGGGCTTAAACACATGAGAAGTGCATGCTACAAGAGAGCAAACACCAGAATGATGACAAGCTATCTTTTTTACTGATTTTTATTAGGTAACTCCCAAGTATGAATTAGAAATATCATCACATTATCGAGACTAAAGGCAACTGTCTAAAATCACATATTGATAGTAAAAGTGTTTATTGTGAATGACTTATTTAGAAGACTTATTTTAGGTTCCCAAAACTTACAAATGAAAGTTGTCATAAATATTTATAATATGCCAAAACTCATTATTACACGTACAAATGTGAGAATCTGGGAACTGAAAGAATACTATTTCATGATTAAGAAATAGTTCTCAGTATGTCTCTTATAAAAAAAAACTTGTATATCTCACAAAGGTATGATGCTAATGACTTGTGTGATCAATAACTGGGTAAGGAAGGAGAGGGTAGGAAAATATATTTCTTTTCCACGGCTAGGATAAACTTAACCTTCAACACTGTAGCTGCTCAGCACCACTTTTACATTCCACATCTCAATTTAAATGCTAAATCAAAGACTTATAATAATTTCTGATTAACAGTTTTCAACAGAACTGGTAAAAGTTAAAATCAAATATGGATAAAGCAGTACAGTAAAAAAAAGATCAAATAGTTGGTCTATAAACAGTGTTTATACTACCAAAACTAGCAAGAACATACATTAGAATTTCAATATTATGAAAAATAACTTTTAATTAGAGAACACATACATTGATTTTCAGGAGCCTACTTCTGAACATATAGCTGATTCTGGGTCCCTAGTAAAATGTAAAAATTAAGTTTGAACATAAAAATATTTTCATTTTTAATGGCTCCTAATATAGTTAATTAGTAATATTTTTCTAATCTTTAAAAATAAAAATGGAGGCCAAGCATGGTGGCTCACGCCGTAATCCCAGCACTTTGGGAGGCCACGGCAGGTGGATCACGAGCTCAGGAAATCGAGATCATCCTGGCCAACATGGTGAAACCCCGTCTCTAATAAAAATACAAAAAAAATTAGCTGATGTGGTGGCACGTGCCTGTAATCCCAGCTACTCAGGAGGCTGAGGCAGGAGAATCCCTTGAACCTGGGAGGTGGAGATTGCAGTGAGCCAAGATCACGTCACTGCACTCCAGCCTGGCAACAGAGTGAGACTCTGTCTCAAAAAAATAAAAATAAAAATAAAAATAAAAAATAAAAATGGAAACACAGTTGAGGCACATATTATACGAACATTAATATAGTTATTTGAGGTAATACAGACATACAATACACACAGAGACACACTCTGAACTCTTTATTATATGTTCTAATGAAATAGTGTAAATAATCCCCAAAGGTGGATAGTTTTAAAATAATGGATTTTTGTATTGGTATTCAATACAGATACGTGACAAAGCCCTTGTTACCCCAGAGTAACTCTATATTGAAAGATAATCCATGATTAGATGGAAGTGCACACAATAAATATCAATACATATTTACAACATGTGAGAAATAGTCTTGGAACGTTCCCAACACAAGAATGTAGCAGTTAGATTTCTTTGTATTGGAAATACGTGATTTCATGAAAGGCTAAGATAGAGCCTATTATAGCCTTTTCTGCTGGTTGGTAAATCCCTGAATAACCTTTGAAACACAGCCTGGAAACTTGTTCTCCCTAATCTTCACATCGCTAACTCCCTCAGTGCTCAACAAAATGTAGTCTTTCCTGACTTCCTATACTTCCATATAGTTTATTCTTTACACTTTACCTTGTTTGGTTCTATCACAGCATTTATCAAAGCTAGTGTATACCTAATTATTTGTTTCTATACCTGCTTTTTATCTGCCTCCCTTACCTAAGATGAGTTACATAATGACAAGGAGCAATTCAACCAGTACCTACTGTGATGCTTGGCACAAAATAAACAGTCCAGTATCTGCTAACTGAATGAAAAAAGAGATCAGACCTGAGAAGGCTTGTCTCTATTCACTGCAAGTTCATACCCATGAGAGACAGAATCAGCAATAAATTATTATTCATTAATCAATCCCTTTCTTGAAAATTAAAAATTATTTTTTTAATTTACAAAATTTTCTCGTAACCATGCTTGGATTTAGACTGGCATAGCCCTGAAATCAAGATCCTAAATTCTTTTTCTTCCAAGAACTTTCTTTGTAGTGGCTCCATGTATAATGGATAAGGTGAATATGTAAACAGAGGATAAAAGCAAAAGAGTATTGCTCCTGTTGCTCTAGCCCTTCTAAGAGGAATGAAGGCTAGAGTGCTTAAAGATACAGCAAGCATGTAAACGGCAGGGTTCCTACCTCCGTGTGCACTTAAAATGGGGCCAAGGGACTAGATGAACAGGTGCAAGGAAGGGGGAAAGGAAGTGCCTAAGCAGCTATCTCACCCTACACTGTGAATGTTTAGCATCTTTTTTCTGTGTTTTACAGGTAAGAACTACAATTATTTCCAAGCACATAATTCTGATTATCCACAGAGAATCCAAAAAAGATCAGGGAGTCTGACAGAAAGTATGGTTTCTGGAACTCAGCCAATTACTGGCTGTATCAGAAAAGAAAAAAAAAAACAGCTATAGATATGAAGTTCTGAGCACTAAGAAATGAATCAGCCATCTGTGGATGTAGCAGTTTCAGCCTTCACCGTTTCATCCTTTCTGACAAAGGTGAAGAACAAAGAGTCCCGAAGAAGTCAGGTGATGCCTAAAAAGAATTTCCAGTTTAGGAAAAAGGATATTAGGAACAATCTGAGAATGTTCTTATTCTAAAACTATTTCTCAAAAGTCTTACATGAGATGATTTACAAAATAAAACACTTGGGAATATCAGGTTTTTAGAAGGACTATATGAAGAGAGAGAGAAAAAATCCAGTTCTGTTACCTTAACATCTCAGAAACAATACTGCTACTACTAAGACCAGCTCACATTTACAGAATGATTAAAATGTTCTAAGCACTGTGCCAAACACTTTACACTGAATCTTCACCAATCTTCTATAAGTGCTATTATTATCCTAATTTCATAGACTGTGTTATATGTGAGTTTGGCGAGGGAAAGATGGTCTGAAATTATATTATTTTAAAAATATGACTGCAGTAGGAAGAGACACTGAACTTAGTCACAGATGTTTACAGGTTTGAATATAAGATACTTTTAAGAAAAATTCAGTAAACTTATTTATGTAAAACCATTTACATAAATAGATAAAATATTTAAATCACAATTAATTTTCACAATGATTATGATTTTATGGTTATGGAATTATCCAAATAATACTTCACAAAACGTTGGAACTTATCATAGTATGTAAAGAGTTCTAATGTATGTATGTAAGAGGAAAAAAAAAGATAAGAATTCTAAATATTTAATTCATGGGGTGTTAGAATCTTGAGAACAGAAAGTTTAGTGAAAGAATAAAGTCATTTGTTTTAAGACTTTTCCTACTGATTAGCAGTCAACTTCTATCTTTTTTCTTTTTTCTTTTTTTTTTTTTTGAGACAGAGTCTTGCTCTGTCGCCCAGGCTGGAGTGCAGTGGTACAATCTCGGCTCACTGCAAGCTCTGCCTCCTGGGTTCACGCCATTCTCCTGCCTCAGCCTCCTGAGGAGCTGGGACTACAGGGGCCCGCCACTATGCCCGGCTAATTTTTTGTATTTTTAGTAGAGACGGGGTTTCACCGTGTTAGCCAGAATGGTCTCGATCTCCTGACCTCGTGATCCACCTGTCTCGGCCTCCCAAAGTGTTGGGATTACAGGCGTGAGCCGCCGCACCCGGCCCAACTTCTATCTTAAAAGGAATGTTTATGTTTCTAATCTTGTATTTTCTTCCTTTTAAGTGTTTTTCTTCCTAAATAACTGGCCCAGAGTCACAGTTTTGAGAACTTGATTTAAGGCTGCTGTCAATCAGGAAGGGTAGCAAAACAACAACAACAACAACACTATTAAAAAATGTCTGTCTTCTAAGAAATGACAAACAATTGTATAGCTGGAAGATATTATGCTTCAAAGAACAACTGATACTTTTCTGAATACAGAGGAAGAGAGGAGGCTCCACAAAGTCATTCTGGGCAATTTACATTGGGGTTTAATGAATAACTCCTTCCATCTCACAAGTACACAAAGAGTTCATAAGCCTTAAGAACCAACAGTCTAAGCACAAGCCACTTAATGGAAATATTGCTAATAATTTCCCACAGCATTTAGTTAATGAAAGTCTTCCTTCCAACTGATTATTATAACAAAGGTAAAGAAAACTGCCAAGCACCTAGTTTTTTGTTCCTTTTAATATGTCTTTTTTGAGACAGGGTCTTGCTCTGTTGCCCAGGCTGGGGTGCAATGGCACAATCATAGCACACTACAGCCTCAACCTCCCAGGTTCTGTCAATTTTCCCACCTCAGCCTTTTGTAGCTGGGATTACAGACACACACCATCATGCCCTGCTATTTTTTTTTTTTTTTTGTATTTTTTGTAGAGATCAGGTTTTGCCATGTTGCTCAGGTTAGTCTCAAACTCCTGGACTCACTGATCTACCTCGGTCTCCCAAAGTGCTGGGATTACAGGCATGAGCCACTGCGCCATGCTCTTTTAATAGTTCTTGCATTATCAATGTAAACATAATGTAAACATACAAATGTAAACATAGAACAACATAAGCCCACAGTGTAACTAGATACTAAGATGTTCAATAACAGGTTAAAATGTTCTCCAGACAAAAGGAGCAATGATCAAAATGTAAATTCACCTTCTTTTGCCCAGCAGTCACTGATAATAGAATTAAATTTCAGTCTGATAGATAATATAAGAAGATAGAAATAATAAGTTAGAAAGCAGGAGAATGGAATTAAAGTATAGAATCTTTATTAGTTTTCTCTTTGCTTGTTAGTTTGTTTATATAACCAGTGGTAAGTTGACATCAGTTTAAATAAAATAATTTGTTATATTATTTGGAAGCCTCATAATCTCAAATTTAAAAACATACAAGAGATATACAAAAAAATAAAAAGCAAGAAATTAAAATATAGCACCAGAAAAAAGTCACCTTCACTGAAAAAAAAAAACAAACAAGGCTGGGCGCTGTGGCTCACACCTGTAATCCCAGCACTTTGGGAGGCTGAGGTGGGTGGATCACGAGGTCAGATCAAGACCATCCTGGCTAACACGGTGAAACCCCGTCTCTAATAAAAATACAAAAAAATTAGCTGGGCATGGTGGCGGGTGCCTGTAGTCCCAGCTACTCAGGAGGCTGAGGTAGGAGAACGGTGTGAACCTGGGAGGCGGAGCTTGCAGTGAGCCAAGACAGCACCACTGCACTCCAGCCTGGGCGACAGAGCAAGATTCCATCTCAAAAACAAACAAACAAACAAACAAAAAAACAAGACAGGAAGGAAGGAAATAAGAGGGGACCACAAAACAACCAGAAAATAACAAAATGGCAGGAGTAAGTCCTTACTTATCAGTAACATTGAATGTAAGTGGACTAAACTCTCCAATCAAAACGTATAGAGTGGCTGAATGGATTAATAAAAAAAAGACCCAATGGTCTACTGCCTACAAGAAAAACACTTCATCTATAAAGACACACATATCCTGAAAATAAAAGGATGAAAAAAGATATTCCGTGCAAGCAGAAACCAAAAACGAGCAAAGGTAGCTATACTTATATCACAACAAATAGGTTTCAAGACAAAAACTAAAAAAGAGACAAAGAAGGTCATTACATAATGAAAAAGGGGTCAATTCAGCAAGATACACAACAATTATAGATATGTATGCACCCAACACTTGAGCACCCAGATATATAAAGCAAATATTATTAGGGCTAAAGAAAGAGTTAGACCCCAATACAACAATAGCCAGAGCTGTCAACACCCCACTTTCAGCATTGGACATATCATCCATACAGAAAATGAACAAAGACACATTGGACTTAATCAGCACTATATACCAATCGGACCTAATAGATATTTACAGAACGTTTCACCAAAGGCTGCAGAACATGACTTTTTTTTTCCTCAGCACATGGATCATTCTCAAGGACAGACCATATATTAGGAAGCAAAATAAGTCTAAAAACAGGAAAACAGGATTAAAAATTGAAATAAAGTACATCTTCTCTGACAACAATTGAATAAAACTAGAAATCAAAATCAAGAAGAATTTTGGAACTATACAAACACACGGAAATTAAACAATATGCTCCCAAATGACCAGTGAATCAATGAAGAAATTAAGAAGGAAATTTAAAAATGTCCTGATACAATTGATATGGAAACACAACATACCAAAACCTGTAAGATACAGCAAAAGCAGTACTAAGAGGGAAGTTTAGAGCTATAAGGGCCTATATCAAAATAGTGGAAAAATTTCAAATAAACAACTTAATGATGTTAACTGAAAGAACTAGAAAAGTAAGAACAAACTAAACCAAAATAAGAAGAAATAGTAACGATCGGGGAAGATAAATGAAATTGAAATAAAGAAAATACAAAAGGCTAACAAAATGAAAAGTTTTTTTTTTTTTTAAGATAAAATGGATACACCTTTAGCCAGACTAAGAAAAAAAGAGAAGACCCAAATAAAATCGAAAATGAAAAAGGAAACATTATAACTGATACTGCCAAAATTCAAAGGATCATTAGCAGCTACTATGAGGAACTATAAGCCAATACATTTAAAAACTTAGAAGAGATGGATAAATTCCTAGACACATAAAACCTACCAAGGTTGAACCATGAAGAAATCCAAATTCTGAACAGAGCAATAACAAGTAATGAGACTAAAGCCACTATAAAAAATCGTCCAGAAAAGAAAATCCTAGGACCTGATGGCTTCACTGCTGAATTTTACCAAACATTTAAAGAAAAATGTTAATCCTACTGAAACTATTCCTGCCCCCCAAAAATACAGGAAGAAGGAATACTTCCAAACTCATTCTATGAGGCCACTATTAACCTGATACCAAAACTGGATAAAGACACATCAAAAAAAGAAAACTACAGGTCAATATCCCTGATGAACATTGATGCAAAAATCCTCAAAGTAAGAATAAACTGAATTCTATGACACATTAAAAAGATCATTCATCATGACCAAGTGGGATTTATCCCAAGGTGAAAAGATGGTCCAACATACATGCAACTCGATCAATGTGACATATCATATCAACAGAATGGAGGACAAAAACCATATTATCATTTCAATTGATGTTGAAAATGCATTTGACAAAATTCAACATGTTTTCATGATAAAAACCCTCAGAAAACTTGGTATAGAAGAAACATAGCTCAACATATTAAAAGCCATATATGACAGACCCACTGCTAGTATAATACTGAATGGGGAAAAACTGAAAGCCTTTCCTCTAAGATCTAGAACATGACAAGGATGCCCACACTTTCATTAGTGTTACTCAACATAGTATGGAATTCCTAGCTAGAGCAATCAGACAAGAGAAAGAAATAAAGAGCATCCAAACTGGAAAAGGAAAAGTCAAATTATCCTTGTGTGAAGATGATATACTCTTATATTTGAAAATACCTAAAGACTCCACCAAAGACTATGAGAACTAACAAAATACATTCAGTAAAGTCATGGGATACAAAATCAACATACACAAATTAGTAGCATTTCCATATGCCAACAGCAAACAAGTTGAAAAAGAAATCAAGAAAGTAGTTTCATTTACAATAGCTACAGATAAAATTAAATAGCTAAGAATCAACTAATCAAATAAGCAAAAGATGTCTATAATGAAAACTATAAAACATTGGTGAAATACGGCCATCAGAGAAATGCAAATCAAAACCACAATGAGATACCATCTCACACCAGTTAGAATGGCAATCATTAAAAAGTCAGGAAACAACAGGTGCTGGAGAGGATGTGGAGAAATAGGAACACTTTTACACTGTTGGTGGGACTGTAAACTAGTTCAACCCTTGTGGAAGTCAGTGTGGCGATTCCTCAGGGATCTAGAACTAGAAATTCCATTCGACCCAGCCATCCCATTACTGGGTATATACCCAAAGGACTATAAATCATGCTGCTATAAGGACACATGCACACGTATGTTTATTGTGGCATTATTCACAATAGCAAAGACTTGGAACCAACCCAAATGTCCAACAATGATAGACTGGATTAAGAAAATGTGGCACATATACACCATGGAATACTATGCAGCCATAAAAAATGATGAGTTCATGTCCTTTGTAGGGACATGGATGAAATTGGAAATCATCATTCTCAGTAAACTATCGCAAGAACAAAAAACCAAACACCGCATATTCTCACTCATAGGTGGGAATTGAACAATGAGAACACATGGACACAGGAAGGGGAACATCACACTTCGGGGACTGTTGTGGGGTGGGAGGAGGGGGGAGGGATAGCATTGGGAGATATACCTAATGCTAGATGACGAGTTAATGGGTGCAGCGCACCAGCATGGCACATGTATACATATGTAACTTACCTGCACATTGCGCACATGTACCATAAAACCTAAAGTATGATAATAATAATAATAATAATAATAAAAGATAATAAAAAATAAAAAATAAAATAAAAAATAAAAATACATATACTAAACACCCCCCCCAAAAAAAATTGGTGAAATAAATTGAACACAAAAAATGAAAAAATATTCCATGTTCATGAACTGAAGGAATCAATATTGTTAAAAAGTCCATACAACCCAAAGCAATCAACAAACTCATTGCAATTCCTATCTAAATACCAATGGCATTCTTCACAGAAATAATGAAAACAAAGCTAAAATTTAGATGGAACCACAAAAGACCCAGAATAGTCAATGCTTTCCTGAGCAAAAAGAACAGAATTGGAGGAAACACATTACCTGACTGTAAAATATACTACAGAGCTATAGTACCCAAAACAGAACGGTACTGGCATTAAACATAGACACAAAGACCATTGTTAACAAAATAGAGAACACAGAAACAACTCCATACATCTACAGCAAACTCACTTTTGACAAAGAGAGCATACATTAGAGAAAGGACGGTCTCTTCAATAAATGGTGTTGAGAAAACTGGAGATCCATGTGCAGAAGAATGAAACTAAACCCTTATCTCTTGCCATATACAAAAATAAAATCAAAGCAGATTAAATACTTAAATCTAAGACTTCAGTCTGTGAAACCACTAAAAGAAAACATTGGAGAAACTCTCCAGGACATTGGGCTGATTCTTCAGTAATACCTCACAAGCACAGGCAACCAAAGCAAACATGGACAAATGTGATCAAATCAAGTTAAAAAGCTTCTGCACAGCAAAGAAAATAAAGTGAAGAGATAATACAGAAGAAAATACTTGCTAACTATCCTTGTGACAAGAGGTTAATAACTAGAATACAGAAGGAGCTCAGACAACTCTATAGGAAAGAAAAATCTAATGATCCACTTTAAAAATAGGCAAAAGATCTGAGTAGGCATTTCTCAAAAGACATAAAAAGCGCCAATAGGCATATGAAAAGGTGCTCAACATCACTGACCATCAGAGAAATGCAAATCAAAGCTAAAATGAGATATCATCTCATGCCAATTAAAACGATTTCTATCTAAAAGACAGGCAATCACAAATGCTGGTGAAGATGTGGAGAAAAAGGAACTCTTGGCACACTATTTGTAGGAATATACATTGATACAAACACTATGCACCCAATACAAGAGCACCCAGATTCATAAAGCAAGTCCTTAGAGACCTACAGAGACTTAGACTCCCACACAATAATAATAGGAGACTTTAACACCCCACTGTCAACATTAGACAGATCAACGAGACAGAAAGTTAACAAGGATACCCAGGAATTGAACTCAGCTCTGCACCAAGCAGACCTAACAGACATCTACAGAACTCTCCACCCCAAATCAACAGAATATATGTTCTTTTTAGCACCACACTGCACTTATTCCAAAATTGACCACATGGTTGGAAGTAAAGCTCTCCTCAGCAAATGTAAAAGAACAGAAATTACAACAAAGTGTCTCTCAGACCACAGTGCAATCAAACTAGAACTCAGGATTAAAAACTCACTCAAAACCGCTCAACTACATGGAAACTGAACAACCTGCTCCTGAATGACTACTCAGTACATAACAAAATGAAGGCAGAAATAAAGATGTTCTTTGAAACCAACGAGAGCAAAGACACAACATACCAGAATCTCTGGGACACATTCAAAGCAGTGTGTAGAGGGAAATTTATAGCACTAAATGCCCACAAGAGAAAGCAGGGAAGATCTAAAATTGACACCCTAACATCATAATTAAAAGAACTAGAGAAGCAAGAGCAAACACATTCAAAAGCTAGCAGAAGGCAAGAAATAACTAAGATCAGAGCAGAACTGAAGGAGATAGAGACACAAAACACCCTTCAAAAAATCAATGAATCCAGGAGCTGGTTTTTTGAAAAGATCAACAAAATTGACAGACCGCTAGCAAGACTAATAAAGAAAAAAAGAGAGAAGAATCAAATAGATGCAATAAAAAATGATAAAAGGGATATCACCACCAATCCCACAGAAATACAAACTACCATTAGAGAATACTATAAACACCTCTATGCAAATAAACTAGAAAATCTAGAAGAAATGGATAAATTCCTGGACACATACACCCTCCCAAGACTAAACCAGGAAGAAATTGAATCCCTGAATAGACCAATAACAGGAGCTGAAATTGAGACAATAATTAATAGCTTACCAACCAAAAAGAGTCCAGGACCAGATGGATTCACAGCCGAATTCTACCAGAGGTACAAGGAGGAGCTGGTACCATTCCTTTTGAAACTATTCCAATCAATAGAAAAAGAGGGAATCCTCCCTAACTCATTTTATGAGGCCAGCATCATCCTGATACCAAAGCCTGACAGAGACACAGCAAAAAAAGAGAATTTTAGACCAATATCCTTGATGAACACTGATGCAAAAATCCTCAATAAAATACTGGCAAGCCGAATCCAGCAGCACATCAAAACGCTTATCCACCATGATCAAGTGGGCTTCATCCCTGGGATGCAAGGCTGGTTCAACATATGAAAATCAATAAACGTAATCCAGCATATAAACAGAACCAATGACATAAACCATATGATTACTCAATAGATGAAGAAAAGGACTTTGACAAAATTCAACAACCCTTCATGCTAAAAACTCTCAATAAATTAGGTATTGATGGGACGTATCTCAAAATAAGAGCTATCTATATGACAAACCTACAGCCAATATCATACTGAATGGGCAAAAACTGGAAGCATTCCCTTTGAAAACTGTCACAAGATGGGGATGCCCTCTCTCACCACTCCTATTCAACATAGTGTTGGAAGTTCTGGCTAGGGCAATCAGGCAGGAGAAGGAAATAAAGGGCATTCAATTAGGAAAAGAGGAAGTCAAATTGTCCCTGTTTGCAGATGACATGATTGTATATCTAGAAAACCCTATCATCTCAGCCCAAAATCTCCTTAAGCTGATAGGCAACTTCAGCAAAGTCTCAGGATACAAAATCAATGTACAAAGATCACAAGCATTCTTATACACCAATAACAGACAAACAGAGAGCCAAATCATGAGTGAACTCCCATTCACAATTGCTTCAAAGAGAATAAAATACCTAGGAATCCAACTTACAAGGGATGTGAAGGACCTCTTCAAAGAGAACTACAAACCACTGCTCAAGGAAATAAAAGAGGATACAAACAAATGGAAGAACATTCCATGCTCATGGGTAGGAAGAATCAATATCGTGAAAATGGCCATACTGCCCAGGTAATTTATAGATTCAATGCCATCCCCATCAAGCTACCAATGACTTTCACTATCCAGGGAAGAGATCAAAATAATATACAGCAAATTATTATAAAAATTTAGGCATATAAATCTTATTTCCAGAAGCCTTATTTTACATAAGAATGATATGAGTTTATCACAAAATGACAGAAGTACACAACAATGTCCTTATGGTTTATAAGACCTTGATATTTCCCTGTTTCACATGAAATAGTGGAATTATAGGGTGTAGAGAATTACCAACACATGAATTATTGTTTTGTAGTCACTATTTCTTCTGACCCACAGAATCTTATACAATGATTTCGTCCAATGTACAGAGAAATAGACTTAAGTAGGCTAAACATTTAATGGTAAAGGTCATTAAATCTTTCTGGTTTGCCATACTAGAATGGTTCTTTTTCCTTCAGGAATACATTCTGAATTGTACCATTGTAAGTATAATGGAGTTAACATACTATATCTGAGAAAGAATAAGTAGTGCCAACAAAGTCCCTTAAAATAAAGGTAAAATCGCGTATGAAAGATGAAGTGGAAAGCTAAAAGCCTGGATAAATTGTCTCACAAAAGGTTCCCTTCCAAAAGTTCTGACACTTATGACAGAAAATAGCAAAACCATAAACTTAAAAATTCTATTCATATTCTGTTCTTTGGCCTTTTTAAAAAGCATAATCACAAAAATATGTATTTATTATTCATTTCACTTTAGTCTTTACTCTGAACTGCTGATAATTTTCATTCATACAAAAAGTGGAAAATAACATTATGTTTAAAAATGCCATTTGTCTTCAAACTATGTTTGTCTTTACTTACAAAGAGTGACATCCTGAAGCCAAAATGCAATGCAAATGTTTTATGTGTAGGAAGACAGGCTGCATCAGTAACAATTATCTTGAAATATGGTGGCAGCCTATAATCAATGACATCAGCAGAAGCAACATGTAAACAGAATAAGGCAAAATAGCAACATTTTAAATGAATAACTTGATGCAGATTTGGTTTAATTCACCAGGTGGGCTTTAGAACTGAAAGAATCATTGATTCCTTAACATTTTAGATGACATACACGTTGTCAAAATATACTTTCTTTTTTTTTTATTTTTTTTTATTTTTTTTTCTTTTATTATTATTATTATTATTATTATTATTATTATACTTTAGGTTTTATGGTACATGTGCCCAATGTGCAGGTAAGTTACATATGTATACATGTGCCATGCTGGTGCGCTGCACCCACCAACTCGTCATCTAGCATTAGGTATATCTCCCAATGCTATCCCTCCCCCCTCCCCCCAACCCACAACAGTCCCCGAAGTGTGATGTTCCCCTTCCTGTGTCCATGTGTTCTCATAGTTCAATTCCCACCTATGAGTGAGAATATGCGGTGTTTGGTTTTTTGTTCTTGCGATAGTTTACTGAGAATGATGATTTCCAATTTCATCCATGTCCCTACAAAGGACATGAACTTATCATTTTTTATGGCTACATAGTATTCCATGGTGTATATGTGCCACATTTTCTTAATCCAGTCTATCATTGTTGGACATTTGGGTTGGTTCCAAGTCTTTGCTATTGTGAATAATGCCGCAATAAACATACGTGTGCATGTGTCCTTATAGCAGCATGATTTATAGTCCTTTGGGTATATACCCAGTAATGGGATGGCTGGGTCGAATGGAATTTCTAGTTCTAGATCCCTGAGGAATCGCCACACTGACTTCCACAAGGGTTGAACTAGTTTACAGTCCCACCAACAGTGTAAAAGTGTTCCTATTTCTCCACATCCTCTCCAGCACCTGTTGTTTCCTGACTTTTTAATGATTGCCATTCTAACTGGTGTGAGATGGTATCTCATTGTGGTTTTGATTTGCATTTCTCTGATGGCCAGTGATGGTGAGCATTTTTTCATGTGTTTTTTGGCTGCATAAATGTCTTCTTTTGAGAAGTGTCTGTTCATGTCCTTTGCCCACTTTTTGATGGGGTTGTTTGTTTTTTTCTTGTAAATTTGTTGGAGTTCATTGTAGATTCTGGATATTAGCCCTTTGTCAGATGAGTAGGTTGCAAAAATTTTCTCCCATTTTGTAGGTTGCCTGTTCACTCTGATGGTAGTTTCCTTTGCTGTGCAGAAGCTCTTTAGTTTAATTAGATCCCATTTGTCAATTTTGGCTTTTGTTGCCATTGCTTTTGGTGTTTTAGACATGAAGTCCTTGCCCATGCCTATGTCCTGAATGGTATTGCCTAGGTTTTCTTCTAGGGTTTTTATGGTTTTAGGTCTAACATTTAAGTCTTTAATCCATCTTGAATTGATTTTTGTATAAGGTGTAAGGAAGGGATCCAGTTTCAGCTTTCTACATATGGCTAGCCAGTTTTCCCAGCACCATTTATTAAAAAGGGAATCCTTTCCCCATTTCTTGTTTTTCTCAGGTTTGTCAAAGATCAGATGGTTGTAGATGTAATCCAGCATATAAACAGAACCAAAGACAAAAACCACATGATTATCTCAATAGATGCAGAAAAGGCCTTTGACAAAATTCAACAACCCTTCATGCTAAAAACTCTCAATAAATTAGGAACTGATGGGACGTATCTCAAAATAATAAGAGCTATTTATGACAAACCCACAGCCAATATCATACTGAATGGGCAAAAACTGGAAGCATTCCCTTTGAAAACTGGCACAAGACAGGGATGCCCTCTCTCGCCACTTCTATTCAACATAGTGTTGGAAGTTCTGGCCAGGGCAATTAGGCAGGAGAAGGAAATCAAGGGTATTCAATTAGGAAAAGAGGAAGTCAAATTGTCCCTGTTTGCAGATGACATGATAGTATATCTAGAAAACCCTATTGTCTCAGCCCAAAATCTCCTTAAGCTGATAAGCAACTTCAGCAAAGTCTCAGGATACAAAATCAATGTGCAAAAATCACAAGCATTCTTATACATCAATAACAGACAAACAGAGAGCCAAATCATGAGTGAACTCCCATTCACAATTGCTTCAAAGAGAATAAAATACCTAGGAATCCAACTTACAAGGGATGTGAAAGACCTCTTCAAGGAGAACTACAAACCACTGCTCAAGGAAATAAAAGAGGATACAAACAAATGGAAGAACATTCCATGCTCATGGGTAGGAAGAATCAATATCATGAAAATGGCCATCCTTCCCAAGGTAATTTACAGATTCAATGCCATCCCCATCAAGCTACCAATGACTTTCTTCACAGAATTGGAAAAAACTACTTTAAAGTTCATATGGAACCAAAAAAGAGCCCGCATCGCCAAGTCAATCCTAAGCCAAAAGAACAAAGCTGGAGGCATCACGCTACCTGACTTCAAACTATACTACAAGGCTACAGTAACCAAAACAGCATGGTACTGGTACCAAAACAGAGATATAGATCAATGGAACAGAACAGAGCCGTCAGAAATAATGCCACATATCTACAAAATATACTTTCAAACAGAAATGAAGCAATACATTGACACTGTTATTTTTTTTTTCGTTTTTTTTTTTTTTTTTGGTGGGCAGGGGGGGTAATCTGACAGAGCATTCTCCATAAAAAGGGAAAAGAGAAAATCTATGAAGCAACAGAAACAAGTTTTAAACAAAGCCTATAGATAAAATAATTCTTTTATAACTGAAGTCTAGAGTCAGTACTACTACATTGCTTTTCGACATCTATCAGTAAAGAAAACTAGCAAACATCGTTTCACAGGTTTCCATCTCCCAGTATAGGTTACAGATTTTTGGAAGCGTGGCGATCTCTTCAGGACACTGCTACCATTAGAGCGAGGTGGCCAAGGGAGCAGAGACACTGTAACTCAAAAAAGGCCCCCAGCACACTCCCTTTGAGTTCATGTATCCAATCTGTTGAAAGAAATATTTCCCCAATTCAAGCCACTTTAATTTCTTTGGTATCTCATCATTTCATGTTATTATATATTCTGGTTGAATGTGTATGTCTCACATCTTCTTTTATATGAAAAACCTCCTGATGGAAAAGAAATTTTTATTTATTATAGAATTCTCTGTTAGAACTAACACTATGCCTACCACAGAGTAGACCAAGGCTTAAGAAAAAGAGGAGAGGGGTAAGAAGAAAAGGAAAGAGTTTACAGTAGTATTTGTGTAAGTGGTATTTTTATAATTTTGAATTATAAACAGAAAGCATCTAATTACCAAGTTTACGAATAAAAATACCACAAACCACAAAACAATTGGAAGCTGAAAATTCTGATTTTTCTGAAAGAACAGAGGAGTCGCGCCAAACAAACAAACAAAAACTGCACAAAATCTGTCTGGAAACTTACTTATAGAGATGTCTAAAAATAACTTGAACTATTTCCAAATTTTAGGTTGAATAACTTGAGGATAACAATTATTATAAACGAACATAAAAAAATCTCCTAGGTGAAGAGATAATTAGTTAAGATAAGATACCACTTACTTTGCTATGTCCATGCAAATCCTTTTCCACTTGGAACTGCCTAGGCTGGTGAATAGGTATGGCAGTATTACTTGGAAAATACCTGGTTTCAATTTGGATCTGAGAAACCTAGGAGTCACCTTCACCCACCATCACCAACCTATCAATAAATCATATTGATTCTACTTCCTAAATAGTCTTTAATTTTATATCTTTTTCCTATCACTACTATAGTTTAGGCCTTTCTCATCTTTTGCCTAACAGGTCTCTCTGGTCTTACATGTTTACAAATTTTCATGATAAAAATGTTACTCTTCATTAGCAACAAGCATTTAATGACTACTGTGTTAGGGCCTGAGAAATTTAAATAAAATAATTACTTTTATAATATCTCCTATGAGGACAGTCAAGAATTGAAATAAATTCATTATTAGCAACAAAATATCTACTGGCTTCTCCATTAAGAACCAATGTGGAGGAGGGAGGGATGGTAGAATGGAGGGAAGAAAGGAGGGAAAGAAGGAAGAAGGCAATCTATACACTCAAATGGCTAACAAAAGTAGTTGGTAAAACAAGACCTTCATTTTAGAAGATAACAGGGCATAATACAAACAATAGGGACAGAGAGAATGAGGGGAAGTTGATGAGGTGGGAGTGGAAATGATTTGAGCACAGCCTCAAAGGAAAATTAAAGATAGATATGCTGAGAAGAGGGATGCTTTTGTTCTCATTTTAGAGTATGGGTCTGTAAAAACATGGCCGATGATCCAAATCCAGTCTGCTTTATTTTTTTGGCAAAAAAAAATTTTATTGAAACAAAGACATGTTCTTTTTACATATTTTCTGTAACTTCTTTCAGAATGGCAGAGTTGAGTAGTTGTGATGGAAACCATATGACCTAGAAAGCCTAAAATATTCAATACAGTGTTTGGCCCTGAAGAAAAACTTACGGAGCAAGGGTTCAATCATTTTTTTTTCTCATCCATTTATTATCCTCAAAAGTTCCAAGTTAAAACCCTGCATGATTATAGATAGCTTCATAAGCAATGAGGTCTTGATATTAGCATATAAAAATGAAAAGAGCAGTACCATTGACTTTAATATCTTTATTAAATATTATTATTTTAATAAAGTTTACTTCTTTCTACTCAAACATCTGCAGGGTTTCACAATTCAAAAGCGATAAATGAAAAATTAATAATTGATAGCTACTGGGAAATAAATTACTCATATTAAATTTAGTCCGGGTATGCTACAATCACCATTTGCCTATATAGTAGTTACAAAAGACATTGTTTATGAATGAAATTAATCAAGTCCTTTTACATTAGAGTGAGGGATTAGTGCAGTGAGTGGGAAAGTAAGTACCCATCACTTCCAATATACAGTTCACTGAGTGGACACACAGACTTTCAATTCTAAGAATGTCACTTTAGCACTAATCATCATTATCACATTTACTTAGAAAGCATAAGGGCAATAGCTTAGAAAAGCCATTCTTAAGGCCTTGATTATATATATTTTTCTATTTTTTTAATCTTGTTTCATCTGTTGCCTATTTCCCATGGCTTTTCTCTTACATATTAAATGACTTAACATTAGATAATGTTTTCAGTATATGCTCTTTGGAGCAAATTAGGGAAATTTATTTTTTCCACTAAATATCATTATCAATGAGTAAGCATTTATAAAGATAAAATATACTTTGTGCTGCAAAAAGTTAAGATTTCTTAACACTTAACCTACCTTTAATTCTTTTGTGCATGAATTACTCAGCTGTACTATGCGCCAGGCATTGTGCTAGGCAAGGGGGATAGTACCTCAACATGAATATAGTTCCACCCTTGAAGAGGTTCCCGGCTTGTGCTGTGCATGCATGGACACATAAAGCAACAATATTTAAACAACTTCAGAAGAACTCAGTAGCTTGAAGAGTTTCCTATGAAAAATTTAAGTAAATTTCTGTTGCCTCAAGAAGTGAAAAGAGAATGTCTTTCCTTCCACAGACACTGCTTAAAAGTAGTGGTTCTCAGACATTTTCATCCAGTAATATAAAATAATTCCTGAAACATCCTGTTTCCTTTGCTTCTTACTGTTTAAAAAATTAGAAAAAGAAATATATTTGAGTAGGTATATATAGTCTACACCGTTTCTGTATCTTTTTCCACTGCTTAATGTAGGACTCCTGATATCCTCAAGTCATAGATATGTAAGCAGAGGTTCCTAGGATAGATCAAGATCAGGCAGGAAAAACCCAGTTTTCGCTTCAGCAAAGACTTAACAAGCCCTCCTCATATTATTAACCTGTTACTATTAACTGAGCAATTGTGGAAGATGAACTCTATATTATTCTGACATCATCAGGCTGGTTCTAGTTTCAGCAGTGATGGGAGCCTATTCTTATCTTTTCTCAAAACCTAGAGGATTTTAGACCATGGCCACATTTTCTTGCATTGGAAATGACAGCCGGACAGGTAGATGGATTAGGAAAGACAGACGATTCAAGAGGGCATGGATATCTATGAAAATGTCAAAGGTTTCATACTACTGAGAAGAGGCTGTATATTTGATATATCAGATCAGAAAGCTGCCTGTCTACTCTTCTTCAGTAGGATGCAGACTAACGGCATCAAGAATAGGAAGTTATAAGATGCACTGCTGGAAACTGCAGTGACCCTTCTGCATTAGACATTCAGAACAGTGAATGTTTAAAACTCTAAAACAGTGATTTAATAAAGATAATGGGAAAAAAGCTAATTCCCCTCTCTCCTCATAAAGACAAGAAAACTAAGGCCAAAACACACCAGCTAAAACTTTCCTAATGTTGCAGTATTTTTCTTCCAAGTAAATAAAATGTTAAAGATGGAAATATGAAAAAGAAAGAGAGAGCAAGAGAGCTGCAGCCAAAACCTCTGCGCATAGTGATCTCTCTCAGAACCTGCTTTGAAGCAGTGGCCCACACCAGGGAAGGCCCACTGAGATGACCAGCACTGGATGCCAATAGTAAGTTTTACTTCAGCTACATTATAGTTGACACAAGGTCCCTTTGCAGTGGATACATAGAGAGGCTGCATTCTTAATTAGAATAATGATCACCATCTACATTTATCCCATCCAAACCTTTTTTAACTTGCACCTTCTTCAACCCATTTATTCCTTCAGCTATCTTTGTTTTCTTTTCATTTTCTAATATACCTTGGTATCTAACTCCCTCTTCATCTACAACTGGATAATAATTTAATACTACTATAATTTGAACTGCCATTTAGTTTTCTCAAAGACTTATCTATGTCTTATTTTAATTTAACCTAAAAAAAAAACCAAACAAACAGTGACTGTGAGGTAGGTTATCATTATAACCCTCCTTTAAATTTGCACTACTTCTTTCCCCACAAAAAGCAAATAAAACTGTGTAATAAAAGAAGTTCAGCATTAAAAGGTTAATTTAAGAGCACAATAAGCAGGTGTTTTTGTTCTATAATAAAAATATCTGTCCATAAGAAGTAAAAATAGGCACACCAGACCACAAACAGTAACCATTCTAAGTTATTTTATACAAGAATTTCTTATGGTGTCGCTATGTTTCCCCACCCTAATCTCATGTTGAATTACGTAATTCCCAATGTTGGGGCGGGGGGGGACCTGGTGGGAGGTGATTGGATCATGGGGGCAGTTTTCCCCGTGCTGTTCTCATGATAGTGAGTTCTTATGAGATTTGATGGTTTAAAAGTCTCTCTCTCTCCTGCTGCCATGTGAAGAAGTGCTTACTCCCTCTTCACCTTCTGCCGTGATTGTAAGTTTCCTGAGACCTCCCAGTCATGCTTCCTGTTAAGCCTGTGGAAGTGTGAGTCAATTAAACCTCTCTTCTTCATAAATTACCCAGTCTCAGGAAGTTCTTTATAGCAGTATGAGAATGAACTAATACAGATTTTTTTTTATAAGGTTGATGCAAAAGCAATTGTGATTTTTGCCATTATTTCCAATGGCAAAAACTGCAATTACTTTTGCACCAACCTATATAATAGAGTTCATTTTGCTTTAGAGTACATAATCTTTCTTTAGAAGGGAATGGCCTTTTTTTATACCAAACATAATAGCAAATAAATGACATCTTCTCTTTCATGTCACCTTAGTTCTATAGATGACATTGATTCTCCGAAAAAGCCATGATCTGTTGTTTTTATTAACTAGCAACAACACGGTTATTCACTTAGGTAAATAATAATGACCTGTGTTCATTTACAAGTCATAAAACCAGAGACCCCAGATGGAAAATATAACCCTCTATAAATTATACACATATTTAATTTTACTTATCTCTCTAAATCAATGGGTCTATGTACTAGGATACTATTAACAAAGTATACTTCTAAAGATCTAGAACTTATTTGGGAAACATATGCCCAATTTAAATATAAAAAATTGTAGCTAAGACTCTGAGTGCCATTAATTTCAAGGTCTTCATTTTTCTTCCATAACAAGAATTATATAGTGTGATAAAACAATGCCAGGAGGAATGGTACTCTGTCCATCTTGCTCATGATTATATCACCAGTAGCACAGTAGTCAGCATATAGTAGCATCCCAGTAGAAAAGAAGCTATGAGTTATGTTTTTCTTTCATTTGGCTCATTATAGTTTGATGTAGTAATATGTTAAAATTGTTAGAATTACAAAATACAAAAAAGAATTCCACTGATTCTTCATAAACCTGGAACAGATCAAATTGCTATCGACTACCCCCACCTCATGCAGACTAAAAGCCACAGCCCTTTCAATGGCTTACACGAACTTTATGATCTGGCCATGTAACAACTCACCTAATTTTCTGACCTTGCTGGCTTACTTTGACACACCTAGCACGCCCCTGTCTCTGTCCTAATTTTGCAGTTCCAACGCTCACTGCCAGGAAGGCTCTTCTCACTGATATTCACATGGCTCACTCTTTTATCTCCTTTGGGTCTTCTCTTAACACCCTATATAAAATGGTGCCCATCTCCACCATCCCTTTCTCTTTTGTCCTATTATCCTCTATATCACTTTTTAACACATGGAATATTTTATATTTGATTGTTCATTATTTTTTAAAAATACGTTTATTATCCACTTTCCCCAATTACTAAAGTTCCCTAAGAGTAGAGCTTTGTTTCATTCATCAGTGTAGCCACAGAATCTTGAAGAATGCTTGGCCAAAACATACTCAGTATTGGTAACACTTAGCTAAAGGGGTAATGAAAGTGAAGTAGCAGACTATGGAGATATGAGTGGAGTCAGAGATACACTGCCTAGAGACAGCCCGCCTTTAACTTTGCATTTTTCCCAGAGTGAGGATTCAACCTTGTTAACACTGGATTTGGCACAAAAACCAGTACAGCCCTATGTTTAAAACTTTACATTCAACAAACCTACATAGATGTACAAGTACACCCTGAATGGGAGTATAATTAGCAAGAAAATGAGCATCTCAGATTCAACAAGGCCCTACCCTTTTTAGATAGTGTCACTATTAGAAACTCTGGGGACCATGGTAAAGTGAATTGAAATATCATGCATTTGCTCTTGCTTTATGTGGCCATCTTTTTCTGGAACATTTCTGTATCTTCAACTAAACAGACAACTTAATCTAATCTTAAAATGGTATGGGCGTGTGTGGTTTCTTCTTAAGTTGTGGTCCCCCTGAGATGCTGTGGGGAGTGGAAAGCCTTCAGTTACTCCTTTGCTACTTAAGTAGCCTTGCCTTCTCTAACCTGAATCAGTATACTGGAGTGAATATTATCATCCTGATTTTATACTGGAAGAAACGAAGCATAGTAAGTAACTTCATTCACTCATTCAACAAATTTTTGATAAGCAATGACTAGAAGCTCTGTATTGAGTACTAAGTAATGGACAAAATAAAGTCAATGTCCTCATGGAACTTACAGTCTAGTTGGGGGAGATAAGCAATAAAAAGGAAACCAGTTATTTTATATATGTGTCTATATAAATACATGCATATATACATGTGAATATATGCACATACATGTGTATGTTTATATAAATAAAATAAACATCAGGTGATAGTAAGGACTATCACAAAAAATAAAACAGGTTATGGGTTACAGGGAATTCCCAGGTTGGGAGGAGGGGAGGTCTAAAATCACACAGCCAATTTGTTGAAAACCTAGGATTCACGCACAGAGCATTCCAGTTTCAAATCGGTGGTCTTAGCCACTATGCTGAAGCTGCTAACTGCTCTGCAAATGCTTACACTTAATAGATATCAGAGTTGTCAATGTGGATGGAAACAGTCCAGACTGGCACAGAACACTTTAAAAGAGAAGCCTGGGACTGAAAAGGATTTCTTGTAGTGCTTTGGTATTTAATAAAATGATGAACAATATTTTAAAACAGTAATTGGGCAAAGAACCCAGTAATTTTAAAAATTGAGAGTCAATGTCCAGCAAATGGTACAGGCTAGAGTTCTCTAGTTCTGTAGGTTGATTGCTCCAATCCTGCCTTGGAGGCCAGAGAGTAGGAGACAATTTGCAAGCCAGAAGGTCAAACTTGTTTCTGTGTCATCTATGTTCTGATGAATTCCCCAGAATTTGATCAAGACTAACTAGAAAAAGTGAGTTACTTTATCATAAATCAGGTTTGACTTGAGAACATGAATTCTCAAATCAATGGTTGAACCAATGGTCAACCAAGTTTTGGAGGTAATCATGAACCCAATTCCACTGTACTGAGATTGATCTCCTGCCTGTTGGATGAACTTGGTATGAGATAGGATTTAAGGAGACTGAATGGACCAACTGGCAGTCCCTATGACATGAAATGTGAGGGAATGAATCATCCCAGGAAAATACAGAGATAGGACCTATAAAAGATTCTCTTCTCCCTACAACAAGGCTTTCTCTAAATCAGCATTTATTAGTTTTAAGTTTTGCTTCATAAGAGAGACATCCATATGGCTGATCATCTTCACAAAAGGGAAGAAAATGATAAATATATCTAATATATAGTTTAATTATTTTGCTTCACAGATTTTGTCATCAGCTCAGAATAGGCCTGAATCTTCCACTTACTAGCTGTGTGACATTAGAAAAGTTACTTACTCTTTTGTGGCTCAATCTGTTCTATTATGAAATGTAGATTCAATAGTACCAATCTCATAGAAATATAAGGATTAAATGAGAATACGAATGTATTCGGCAAACAGTGAGCAGTCCATGAGTGTATGATAGCCATCTTTTGAAGCCTTTTAGTACATGCCCCATCATCTGAGAACTATCCCCTTGCACACAAGAGATTGGCTCCTCTAGCTCTAGGTAACAGTGACCCTGTACACTCTTTTCTGTCTAGCCATGTTATTAAAATCGGGATAGACATTTAATATAAGCTGGCCCAATTATTTGTGTCCATAATTTGAAATTTGAGCTCAAAGACTAATTAATTACCTGCAGATGCTGGGGCTGGCAGGTTATATTGGCCTAAATGTCATTTGAGGGCGCTTTGCAAGAGGAGTGGAGGAATGTAGTCTTCAGGGCAAGAGGGAAAATGAGCAGCAACACATTAAAAAGCATTAATGAAACTCCAGATGAACACAGAGGGAAAGACAAAAAGAGATGCTGCCTTGGTCCCTGACTGCTTCCCGCTTACTAGTTTCAAGAACTCCAAAGCGTGGCTGAACTTTCTGTCCCTGAGTTCTGTGAGATAACCCCATAACTTTCCTTATGATAAAGGAAACTAATACAGGAACAACCAAATATTGCATATCCTCACTTATAAGTGTGAGCTAAATGACGAGAACTTATAAAGAATGGAACAACAGACACTGGGGTCTACTTGAGGGTGGAGGGTGGAGGGAGGGAGAGGAGCAGAAAAAATAACTACTGGGTACTAGGCTTAATACGTGGATAATGAAACAATCTGTATAACAACCCCCCGTGAAATGAGTTTACCTGTATAACAAACCTTCACATGTACCCCCTGAGCCTAAAATAAAAGTTAAAAGAAAAACTCCTATGGCTTAGTTTCTGTTCCTTGTAATCAAATATTCCCTAAAAGAAAAATGGTAACTGTAACCATTTGTAATTGTTTAATGTAAAAGATCACTTTTTTGACACTCTGAATCCAAAATGTACTTATTGTAATTGACTGGAAAAAAGTCAGAAATGAGGAAGAGTATGAGACATCAGCCAATTTTCTCTTCTATCATATCTGTGTAACACAGGACATGGCTAGCCCTAACCAAACCATGAAATAGCCTTAATGTACTATTCCCTTCATTCCTTCTCCTCTCACTCTCAAGGACTTTCAGTGTGCTCAATGGACTGCCCTTAAGTCCTCAACAGTCTCTGCATATGCTGCATCTTTCCTACCAGTAACCATAAATAGTTAACTACTGTCCTCTGACCCTTTACTCCAAATCTCTCATTTTTGTTTTCTAAAGCAGCAGCTAGATATGCTAGTACATTAACCCAAGCCAATATGTTAATTGGCTAACATAAAGGAAGGTCTCTTTTTTCATTCCTGGAAACATATTATACATGTGTCTTTAGGGAAAAGTCCTTAATTAAAATGAGTGAAACTAGTAGTGGGAAATTTTTACCCTGAATAAAGTAGTAGGATAAAAAGTTTTTATAAAGGTGTTCACTTACATTATCTTTTGTATGATAATTGCACTGCATATACAAATACCAATTTGTAACAGGAAAAAAGGGTTAAAGAAGGACCATATATTCTTCATACATTTAAAATTATTGAGCAGTCCTCTCTGTATTGTAGCAAAATTGGTTTCAAAGCTAAAAATAAAAATACAGCTTAATATATTCAAAATTATAAATCAAATGTTAGAACAAGAAAATTATTCATAAATGCTTAGTCAACTAACTGAGATTATCACATCTCTATGTTAATCCTGTGTGTTTAATTAACAGATAAAACATAAAGGGGCATTCTATACAACAGTATATAAAAATGAAAAAAAAACTCAAGTTCTTATTAAATAGAGAAGCAATAACAAAATGCTCCTGCATTTCAGCAACTGTTCATTAAATGATAAAAACATCTTGGTTTGTCATTCTAAAATTATATTTCGCAGCCTTCAGAACCCTCTTCTGTTTTTGCTCATGATCATTACAGAGTGCAGATGTTAAATATAAGCTTAGCCATCACATCAAATACCATTCGGCCTTCTGCCTTGACTTTCCTAGGTAATCAGAAGATACCTCTGTTGTACAAGGCAGTAGAGTAGATTCAGTGTGTGGGCTTAGAACCAGAGTGCTGAGATTCACATCCTGAAACTACCACTTGTTTTTAATATGATCTTGGGCACAATACTCAAACTCCCTAACTGTGAGTTTCCTCATGTGTAAAACAGGCTTAAACAATAGTACTGCTATTGTTTTGAAGGTTCATTCATTTAGCTTCAATTGCTAGGCACTGTTCCAGGCTTTTGGAATCCATTAGTGAACGATATGAATAAAAATCACTGATCTCAGGAAGCTGACATTCTCAGACATTGCATCTAAAGCACTTAGAACCATGTCTAGTACTCAGTGAGCCCTTAATAAATGCCAGCTGTTGGGGTTACTAATACTTGAATGAGACAGAGCAAAACACTGGCACTAGAATGACAGGAAATGTGTCAGAATGGAGTCAGCACATTTAAGACCTAGCAGTGGCCCAGCCACTAATTGTTTAGGCGACCTTCCTTTAATCTCTCTGGGCCTCAGTTACTGAAAGTGGTCTTACGGTGCCTTCAATTGAGTATATGGTAGATCATGAGTGACAGAAATGATGAAGGGTTCAAAAACGTCACAGAAAACATTTTATTTTATTTTTATTTATTTTGTCTTTATTTTACCATTTAAATGATTTGAAGGTGCACCAAGGACAAAATGCTTTTTCAGTATATTCACAGTTAAGGAAAAGCTCAGACACTAGGTAATCATTGTCAGTTCAAAAATAGAGAAAAAAATACTCAAAGATCATCGGGAAAAATGTAAATGGTCAGAAGCGTACCAAATCTTTTACTTAATAAAATTTGAAGTCTCAAACACACACACACACACACACACACACACAAATATAAGCTGGAAGCAGCATCTTACATTTAACTTAAAAAGTACACATAGGTAATCCTTATTAGAAATCACTGGACAAGGCAATCTCTTCTAGAACATATAAATGAAATATAATATTATTCCCTTCCTGGCAATCTTAGCCTTCCTAAATTAGTTTTCCCAATGAAGCTTAAAAATAATATTAGTCTTGGCCGGGCGCGGTGGCTCATGCTTGTAATCCCAGCACTTTGGGAGGCCAAGGCAGACGGATCACGACGTCAGGAGATTGAGACCATCCTGGCTAACGTGGTGAAACCCTGTCTCTACTAAAAATACAAAAAAATTAGCCAGGCGTGGTGGTGGGCACCTGTAGTCCCAGCTACTTGGGAGGCTGAGGTAGGAGTATGGCGTGAACCTGGGAGGCAGAGCTTGCAGAGAGCCGAGATCGCGCCACTGCACTCCAGCCTGGGCGACAGAGTGAGACTCCGTCTCAAAAAAAAGAAAAAAAAATATTGGTCTCATACATATTTTCATGAGATTATACATTTTTTAGGGCTTTGTAAATTTTGTTCAAATTAGTTTTCTTTTTCCAGTTAAAATTCATATTCTTTCAACAAAATGTCCACTATTAAGTCATGCTCTCTCTTACAAAGCATTGTAACTTTGCTTTCAATTTTCCTTCAGCTGGAATCTTCTTACTCCTTCTATTCAGTGACATACCCATCCACCAAGTCTCACTCAGGGGGTATCCTCTGCAAAGTTTCCCTGATTATTCCCATCATAGTCCCCATACTGACAGGTCATATTAGCCTCTTTTGATATTACTCCCAAAGAATTCTGTAGATTTTATCACAAAATTGACTATCTCTTTGCATTATTGTTAACTTTTGTTCTATCCATCTGAGGGCAGTGACTATAATCTTCATTTTCGTAGCCCCTGGCACAGAGTAGTCAACTGCCCACATTTGTGGAACACTGGAAATATCAATGTTTTCAATGGATAAGCAAAACTCTGACTGATTAATAAAATAAATGTGGTCTAATATACTTTAATTCGTAAAGTTGTTAGCTTACTCCATGATAAACAAAAATCACTGTGTTAGAGCAACCAAACATGAAGAGAATCAGTATAGAGTTGAAAATTAGAAAAAGAAATCATATTCTACTTAACCCCTCCAAAATATATCTTTTCTGATATTGACAATGACATATGAAATTAAGAAATGTTCCCCAAACTCCCTATAGATTATGGTCTTTCACTCAGGTATATGGCAATAAAAAGTGTGTCCTCCTTTTACTTTCTGTAGATATCAAAGAACAATGGCACAAAGCCAACTTTTAGAAATAAACCTGAATAAAAACAAATTTGGCCGTGGGATTCATCAAGAATAAAACCATAAATGAATGCCATTACCATTAATATCAAGTATGTCAATCCTGAATCCCCTTAACTTCAAAATCAGAGTATTCTTTATAGATGACATCTAACAATCTAGTAACATACCTTTGTAAGTAAACATACACACACCACAAAGTTTATCAGTGTATTTCAAACAGTTCATAAAGTACAAGTAGGAAAGAAAATTTCACACTGGCCTATAGAATAGTTTTAAATAAAATGCCGTTGATTAAAACTAAACCAAAATTCCAACTATACAGCAATCCTCAAGCTGTAAACAGAAATAGTTTCCACTAGAAACTTGTAGCAAGAGAACTCTTCTGGAAGTTAAATGGGAATTACAACAAGAACACTTCCAAATGCAGGTCATTTCTTAATGCAGTAACCTCTTTCCATTTTATAGTTGTAATTGTTTTCCTATAACGAAACACTGCTCTGCTCGTCTCATATCAAAACAATAAAACAAAGCTAAAGAAAGAATATGTGTCCTTAAAAGTTAAAAACACTATTTTGGGAAGAGACAATTGGAAATATTTTCAAGTATGTACTGAGTTCTAGTGACCTCCCGTCAGTGAACAGGATAAAATTTGTAAATTCATATAAAATTTAAAGCAGATTTAAAATTTTTGCTTGAATTTGTTGGACACAAAGCTTGGCTTTGTAATTCACAGACATGCATTTATTTTTGTTATGTTTTGGCATATCAAAAATGAGACTTAGAACCTTTCCTCATTACCTGAAAAACTAAAGGGAACTTTCAATCATGTTTCACATTATTTTAATTCATTAGAAATTTTTTCAGTGAGGAAAAAACTTTTCACTGTAGTAAATCCTGTATTTTTTTTCTTTCATATTTCTTAGGAGCAAAAACACATAATCTATGTCTTAACTCTACATCAAGTAAAATTCTATTGCAACTACTACTATTTCCAAAGAAAGAGCTACGTAGGCTGGCACATAGGAACAGGGTTCTACAGCACAATTTACTACTATAAAAAAATTCAACACAAAGAATAATTTATTTTATCAATACAATACTATGAATTGGTGAGGTACTAAAATGAAAAAAAAATTTATCCAAAAGAGCATTTAATGAGTCTGAAGAGGAACAAAGGACCACTAGTTGGGAGGTATCATAAAATTCATCTAGCACTCAAGATTAACAAAGGAAATAAGAAACCAGATAGTTTAGAAGAATTCAACGAAAGTGAGTAAAGAAAAATATTATATTGTTGCTATATTATGGCTAGCAAGGAAAAGTCATAACAAACATTTTTAAATGTCAGAAAAGTATTTATGAGAATAAAGACAAAAAGAAGATATTCTATGCCAAAGATGACAAATTTGGGGCGCGTGTGTTAATACTCGTGAGTGCCCTGGCAGATGTGACTAATTGATCACTGGACTCTTTATGGCTGTTCCTAGAATTCTTCTCAACATATACAGGGAGAGCCACTACCATTCACTAAAAGTTGGCGCTAGTGCTGAAACCTATTTGTCAAACCCGCTCTCACTGACATTGTTCAAGATGTTCAATTGGGAAACCTTCCCAGTAGGCAAATGGCATAGGTCTATGCACAACCTGCTAGGATATATGGTCAAGAAAGGGTTGACTTTCAAAAATTTGTGAAGGCACGAAAATTCTTAAAAAGCAAAGTGGGAAAAAACAACATTACAGCAGATAATATTATGATTTAGAGAGGGAAATGAATTCAAAAAAGCTAACTGCCAACTACAATGTAGAATAGTTTCAATTCCCATGACATAGGCATTTATACAGTGACCCGTTTTTTAAGAAAATAATCACTACAAAAAGTAGCAAGAGATTGAAACAATGGTCCTCTCAAATGCAATGTCCCAGAAATTAAAGAATAGTCGTGGTAACTGACAAATTAAAAGAAGTTTCAATAATGTGTATTTATTACAGTTTAAAGCCCACAGGCAGTCTAATGGTATGAAAGAAATCAGAGACAAAACGAGTAATTACCAGAGAGAATTTGAAGCACCTCAATACCTTGGCAACCAAAATTACAGATTTTCTCCAAATGAAGAGCAAAATCTTTATGGTTAATTTTAACACAGTGTTGACCACTAATGAAATTAATGTTAGTACAATTTTTATCCAGAATCAAATGCCTTTTAAGTCAATTCTTATCATGTGATTCAATCTATAGTCATAGAAAGTAAAACAGAAATACAATGATAATGTCTTATTTTTAGTTAATTTCCAAAAGAAATCTCTCCATAGAAATGAATTTTAAAATATATGCAATTGTTGAACCATATTTAAAATACAGGTCATAATTATAGTTTCAGAATAAAGCTGAACACTGAGTAAAATTTGGGGTGACGGTGGGGAAATTAAGTCAAAAATATCTATTGAGATCAAATAAATGTATAGTCAAGGTGATGGTAACTTTGTTTTCCTTTAATTATACATTATACAACCTCACTAGAGTATTAAAGCAAAGCCTGGACAATGATACCCCTCAGAGAAAAATATACTTCAGTAACAAAACCAGTTAGATAAAGTGCAACAGCTCACTCTAGCAATGAACCTTGCTCCACATTAAACAGTATTATGCACAGTTTCTGGTGCATAAAAAATGCATCAGTTCTCCACTTCATTGTGCTTATTTATACTTAGCCATATTTAGGATCTGACATGAATTCTGCAGCAGATCATAAGTTGTACTGACATTTAGCACTAAAAAACAATTCCCGCTACAAGCAACTAAAACCACAATGTATAAAGCATTAAGACCAGGTCACTACATACAACCAGAACAAGTTTCATAAAATCTCCTTTGAAATAACTATTATTTATTTTCTCAATACGATGCCATGAATTAGTGAGGTACTAAAATGAAAGAAAAATTAATTTGTCCAAAAGAGCATTAAATGAGTCTGAAAATCTTTTACCCTTGACCAAATTCACTGTTATGAATTGCTGTTTTACTATTATGCTTTTCCATGACTTCATATGTAATTTCTTTGGAAAATGAGAATAGACAACACATGAAACAATCTTATCTGATTATAAGGCTGTAGTTTCTTATATTACTAAATTGTAGTACATTCCATGTCACTGTTTTTCATGATTATAATAAAACAAATTCTTACTAGCAGGCAAATCACTGTCTAATTAGGTACTCACTTCAAGTAAGAGGAAAAAGGAGTGTTTGTATAAACTATATAAACAACTAGCAGAGGACACTTCCACACAAAATACAGAAAACAACAAGAAAAGACATAAGTTTCATGAAAGAAAATGACTTCTGTATTGTGGCAAATACATCAGTTTTCCAGCATTCTATTAATAAAACCAAAAATTGCTTTAAAAATGTTCTCCTTACCTGTGTATACAGTTTTTACTCTCGAGATACAACATACCAGCAGCAGCGTCTAATGAAAATTTCACTAACTGTTTGAGTTTTAGTTCATCCTTCTTCCTTCTCAGAAAGGTGAGGAAATCACCTCCTAGAGGAATTGATAGATGAACAATGAGACAAAGTTACGATGAAAGTCACATTTATCATCTATTTGGATCTATAAGGAATATTTGACAGAGCAAAATGCATTACACATTTGGCCATGCTTTTTGCCCAATTTGTTTGATGTGAGGATAACAGAAAACATGAAAAGAACACATCATATTAGAAAACAGACACCATAATCTCTTCTAGATGCAGTTTAAGTACTTTAAGTGTTTCACATTGTACATTATCCAGGTCATAATAACACTCAAAAATCATACTTTTTCCTTTATTACTGTTTTTACCAATTTGCTTCACTAAAATCTATGGAATTTGATTTTCTCTAATACCACATGAAAACTATATTATTATGAGTCAAATATGAGTATGTAAAAAGTAAATTATAAAAGCTAATTACAAAAAAGTAAATTATATGGATTAGCTATTAGATTCAGTGATTGCTTAAAAAATTAGACTATTAACACCAACATAACTGATAGCAGTGTCCGGACAGAGAGAAAAAGAAAAATGCTATGATTTTGGCCTGATTTACTCACTGACCCAGATTGCATTTTTATGTATCAAATAAATTCCAGTGAAGTCTTAGAAAAACTTCTTAAACCTTTATGGTCCAAGACATACATAATATGAGCTAAGTAGTAATTTGAAGTTTACTAGTAGCCACATTTATAAAAAGTTTTTAAAAATGTGCAATTTATTTTAATAATATAGTTTTCTTGAATCTAACATATCCAAAACATATCAACATATGTCAATATGAAAATTTTAGTTGAGATATTTTACATTTTAAAATAACACTCTTTGAAATATGATATTTACTCTACATTTACAATACATCTCAATTTAGATGTAAATTTCATCTGAAATATCTGATCTATATTTACATTTCATTAAATTTACAGCTGAAAAGTAGATTCACATACCCAAGATGTTCCAAACAGGCTTAAAATTTTCCAATTACTGAATCAATATCAGTATTTTAATTTAAATCAATTAAAATGAAATGAAATTTAAAATGCAGCTTTTTAGAAGCACTAGCCACATTTTAAGAGCTCAAGAGCCTCATATGGTCAGTGACTACCATACTGACTAATGCAACCATAAACTTTGCATTCACTCTTAATATAACATTCAAAGCTCTGGCTTATTTTTCTTTTTAGTTACTTTATAGTTTATTGCACTATTAAAAAAAGAGTTAAAGTATATTAAAATATATGTTCTCTAAAAACAATCTTTCCCACTTTCTCTATTAGGCCCCCAGATATTAAGCCAGAATTTTAAAAGAGGGATTAGCATTTTATTTGCCATTTCTAGACTATTTTTTTCTTTTACTTTCTTCACCAGGGATCTATGCTTTCTTAAGTAGAAAAGCTATAGAGGTGAAGACTTAGTGGCTTTTTCCTTAATGAGAATACCTACAAAATAAACATCTGCTTAACTCTCCTTTAAATATCCTCTTCTTTTCTAACCTTTTCTCTTATTCACAGATTAAGTATTACACAAATTTAGGTGAGCCATTAACAAAATCAAATAAGCTATATGCTTTAAACATAAACTTAATGGTGTCAGACAATTTTTTTCTGTTATTTTTAAGAGAATACCAAATATATTAAATTACCAGGATGATGACTGAAATAGTTTCTATCAAGCTTTACTTAAAAAATCGGAACAAAACCTGATTTCAATAGTGAAAAGTAAAATTCCATTAATTTATCAACTTTAATAGGTACTAAAATGCCTATTAAAATAGACTTGAAATCAATATTTAGTTCAAGCTATTACTTGAACCAATATTCACATATTAATTCTTTTGTTAGATATATATATCTGTTTTAGAAAATGTGTACCTTCTGGTTTTGAAACCACATAGTATTCTGTCTGAGCTATAGAATAACTTTTAAATGAAATGATCTTTTCTGCAATTTGCTTTAAAAGCAGCATATGACATAACCCCAGTGTTGTTCTGTAGAATCCTGATACTTTTTTTTCCAGTTAGCACTTTATCATCTGCCTCCTGCCTTTTAAAAATTTACTTCTTGATATAATACTCTTTGTACTCCCAACCCACATTTGTTATTCAACAAATTATTTAACAAATAAACTATTATTCAACAAATTACCAAATATTGTTTAATAATACATAATATATTAATAAACAAAGAAAAACACTACACTTAAATAGCATTAAATAATGAATGAAAAGTGATGTCCAGAAAATAAAGTACTAGGAAAGCAGAGCTATATACAACTCTTTCCAAATACTGTAACACAGTCAAAGATACAGAAGGGGTTTCTGATTGTTCTGTAGTTAATCCAACAGTATTTCTGCCTTAGAACAATTTCTTGCTTCAAGTCATTAAATCTAGGAAAGTAAATTTTAAATTTATTTCCGATTTATAGTTATTTAAGCCACAGATATAGGAATATTAAGTGAAGGAACACAATTCCACCATTCCACAAGACCAGTCAGCTTCTTGCAGAAAACTAGAGGGAAGCAAGGACCTCAATAAAAATTAAATAATTATGAATCATTATTGAAAGCCCAAGCCTTCCGCAAGTACAAGTATTAAGAACCCTGAAGCAAGAAATAAACTCCCCAGGAGGCAGAATATGGGACTAAAGTTAGGACACCCAGAAAATAACTCAGACTGGGCCAGAGATATTCTCTTAGCCACAATACTCGATTATCACCATTAAGTGACAAACTGAAGGCTGATATCAGATGACATAGTCTTTAGTGTTCACTGTGAAGTTATTTTAGAAGGCAGAGCCTGTCCCTTTCAACTTGTTCTTTTGTCATTTTCATTAAGTGCCAATACAAAAACCTCTCTTAGAATTTGTGATATACGCAATATTCATACATGCAGCACACAGGTATATATGCATATGGATACATATAGCATAGAGTATCCTACCTGACCATTGCAATAAGGATCTTGGTGCTCAAAGTAGGCAAAAAAAAAGATAACTCACACCCCTTTTGTAATTCTGCTTATCAAGACTTTTTTCTGTATGGGTATGTTGCACATTAAACCAAAATGGGATAGCTTATTTCCTAGAATTCTGTAATAATGTTAAATTTCTAAGACAATACTTACAATGTTTTTAATAGTCAGCTTATAGTTTACTAGGGAGATAGCATGACTTGGTGAAAAGACATGGACATTTAAGTCAGACTGACTGACCTAGGTCTGATTAACCAAGCGGCCTTGGGTAACTTTAATCTTTCTAAACTTCTGGAAAACAGAGATTTAATACCATTTATTTCTCAAGACGGCTTTGAAGACTAAAATGTATTTAAAGTATCAAGCATGTGCCTAGCACATAGTACACACAATAAATACTATTACTATTTATTATACTATTATACTTTATATATTATATAATTACATATTTATATTTATATATTTATTATATATTTATCTACTGTTATAAATACTATTTACTATTTATACTATTACTATTATTGTTGTTGTTATTTTGTAAAAAACAAATGAGAAAGGGTTGTAGTAGGGACTTGGTGTTTGCTGTATAACATCTGTTTTCCCTGATTCATCCCAATTTCCTTCATGAGACTGCCCCTCTACCATTTTGGAGGGTATTAACCTGACCCTCAATAATAAGGGTGGTCCTAGACTGGCTTAGCCCAATGAATGAAATCTCTTCCCCTGCCCAAGTGATTGGTTCAGCAATAGGCACAAATCTTAAGAAGATTAGATAACACTGAGAGGCAAAGATGCTTGAAGAGTGAAAGAAACTTTTTTGAGAGAAGTGCCAGGGAAGAAGTACAACCAGACATAAACATGACATCACATAATATCGTGAAGATTGGCAGCCTCAGGATGAAAGCATCCTAAGATGCATTCACGGAAAGCAGAAAAGAGTGAAGAAAAGATACTAGCCATTGGTGACATGCCTGAGCCACCGAATTACATACTGCCTGTAGTGTGACTTTCCTCTAAGTTTTTCAATTAACTGAATAAAGCCTGTAGAGTTTTTTTATACATCTTCTGTATTAGCAATTTGAAGATATCTAACGGATAAGATAATATCTGTATCAGAAGGTCACTTTGAGGATTAAATATATATATTAAATGTCTGAAACAAGTAGAAGTGTTTATTATTGTTTGCAGCCAACTTTTAATGAGAGGATAGGTGGTTATTATTTTCAATAACTGTTTCTCAAAGATTTCTGCTACTCTGTGCTGTGAAAATTTGATCTTACCTGTTCTTTCAGTATTAATGGGGCTCGGAGGAACTGACCACACTAAACATAAACTCAGTGAGATTATTATGCAACAAGAATATTAATTTATAATTTGTAATTGGAGAGAAGAGATCATCAGGGCAATACCACTAATGACTTCTTGTCATTGGATCATAGGGATCTGAATTTATCTTCAACAAACTTCAGAGTTTATTCAATTAAGATATATCAGTTCCCCAGTGATGTATAAAATGTATAATTAATTACCCTTGTTTTTAGGATACCAATTAGTTTCCTGAGAAGTTTGGTTTAGCTACATTCAATTATTCGTTAAAAAATAGGCTAGTAATCAAGGCAAATACTAAATCATAGAGAACTATTTTGGGGGTCCATTTATGTCATTATTCAGAATTCTTATTTTTAAAATGTTTTGCTTTTTAACCAGCAGTGATGAGAATTATGGCTGTTAGCAGCCCATCAGAAATGAGGGGGAAAAATCGATATGACAAATATAAACAATGAATGCTGATGTAAACTGCACGGCATGAAACACAGAATAGATTTCATACTATAGGATATAAACCCAAACAAGTTCCTGAAGAGGAGAGGACCAATGCAAACACTAAAGCAGAGGATACTGGCTGCTACATATAGGGTATATTTATGAGAGATGGGCTGCACAGAAAGGGAGATTAGCCAGGAGAGAGGGCTCTAGTTGCTGAGTGGGTTGATGATGGCTTGTACCAAGAACAAACCATAGAAACAAACTGAAACATTAGATCTGAAAAGACTCAGTAATAAGCTAGAATTGGGTCGGTTTGTGGGGAAAGATGAGGAAGATTAAATACTAAAAAACAGAAAATGACTCCAAAAACATACTGGCTTTCCTGATGCCTTTTCCTTCTTTAAAAAAGTACTTCCTGAACAGCTTGCTACCCAAGTAACAGAATTCAGCTAGACCAAATGCAGAGCTGAATGTGTGGGTTTCCTAATTTGGTCTAATAAATAGCATCAGTCTTTTCAGATGAGGTTCCTTGATGGTCATGTTCTGCTAACACTAGAATAGCACGAACCTTTTGCATTTTTCCTTGGCAGGTGATTTTTGAGAATATAACCCAATAGCAGTTATGATAACAGTTCTGTAATATAAAAGGGTACATTTCACTGTATTTTTAATTTGCTTGTTCAAGAACCAACAGCTATACTCTTGCCAGACATGATGTAAACTGCCAGGAGAGATGCCATAGTCAACTTTGGCAAACACTCAGAATGTTTGCATTAGAAGGGACTTTGGAGATAATCTAATCCAGCCTTTTCATATTATAGATGAGGGAACCGAATTTATTTGACTTATATTTTTAAGGCGGTGATTTTGGTGATATTACTGAAATTCTAAGGCTATGTGTCTGCAAACCATGGCCTTGAGCCCAATCCAGCCTATTGCCTGTTTCTGTGAATAAAGTTTTATTGGAAAACAACCACACTAATTCCTTTACATATTGTCTATTGCTGCTTTCATGCTATAATGGCAGAGTTGTGATGGCCTGCAGAGTCTGCATGGCCCACAAAACCTAAACATTTTATTATCTGGCCCGTTATCAAAAAAATTTGTCAACCACTGTTCTAAGGTACAGATAGAGTAGTATCTCTTATATGAAATGACTTGGACCAGAAGTGTTTCAGATTTTGGAATATTTGCATTACACTGATTGGTCAAGCATTCCAAATCTGAAAATCTGAAATGCTCCAGTGGGCATTTCCTTTGAGTATCATGTTGGCCCTCAAAAAGATTTAGATTTTGAGGAGCATTTTGAATTTCGGATTTGGGGTGCTCAATCTGTATTACTCAAGTATTCCATATAGCTGTAGTTCCTTTCACTGAAATAATGCTTATGATTGTTTTGTCTATTTTCAACCAATATTTTACTTTTCACTCTGTTTTTGTAGCACCAGAGTTCAACAGTACTGTTATTTCTTAATTCTCAAAAAAAAAAAAAAAAAGCTGGAAAGGTGGATTTACCAATTAATTTTTTATGTCTGGAGGCTGATACACAAATTTACACACAAACACACATGCACATTGAGACCATAAGTCCTTTGCCATCCTCCCCATCCACAACCCACTGTTTGCCACCAAGACAAAGAAGTTCGACTGTCTGTCTCTCTCCCTACTTTGATGCTAAACTACTCACTTTTGTATTTTTGGCTTCTTATTCCTCTCAAAGTTGCCTCTGATATACAGTGTAAAAGCAAGAATGAAAAAAAAGGAAAGTCAGATGTATAATATGTTCGCTCTAAACCCTCCAGGATACCTTTCAAATACTTAAATGCTACAATGGTGTTTTTTTTAAACAAAAAGAAAAATCAATGGAATACTCATTTTGATACCTATCTGCTACAGGAAAACCTGCAGAGAAAAAAAGAAGGCATCAATTCAAGCTTCCTTACATTTTTAAAAGAGATGTGAGATAAAATGACATCCACAAATACATTTAAATTTAAAAAGGGTAAAATATTTACAAATGTCAACAATATTTTCTGAAATTGAATGTATCATAACCCAGATATTTTAGGGATATTAAGATCCCCAAAACAATGATATCAGTGGATGTCATACAATCTTATTAAATAATTAAAAACAGAAAATGTCATACAATCTTACTATTTAAATAATTAAAAGCATAAATTTTCACAATTATGATAATTTGTTGGTCATAGTCAAAATTTACATGACGTAAAGATTTTGATCAGAAATACATTCACCAATTATAAAACTGCTTCTATCAGATTACAGAAATCTTATATTAAAATAATACTTGTAAAGAACACATTGCAGCAAGAGTTGGGAATGTCTGTATTAAAACAAGGCTGAATAAACAAGAATCTTCTTTCTCACTTTTTTATTGTGGTAAAAACCACATAAATTTACAACATAAATTTACTGTATTAACAATTTTTAAATGTACAGTCCAATCTTGTTAACATATTGCATATTGTTGTACAACACATCTCTAGAACTTTTGGTTTTACTTGATTGAAACTCTATACAAATTGAACAACAACTCTGTTTTCCCTTCCTTGCAACCCCGGTAACCATCATTCTACTTTGTTTCTGTAAGTTTGACTACTTCAGATATCCCATATAAGTGGAATTATGCAGTATTTGTCTTTCTGTGGCTGTTTTATTTCACTTAGCACAATGTTTTCAAGGTTTATGTATGTTGTAGCATTTGGCACGATTTTCTTCTTTAAGGCAGAATAATATTCCATTTTATGTATATACCCCATTTTCTTTATCCATTCATCTGTCCATGGATATTACACTGCCTCTACTTCTTGGCTGTTGTGAATCACACTGAAATGAACATAAGTGTAAAAGTATCTTTTCAAAATCTTGTTTTTGATTCTTTTGAAAATATATCCAGAAATGGGATGGCTAGATTATATGGTAGTTCCAGTTTTAATTTTTTGAGGAAGCTCCATATTGTATGCCATCACAGTTTTGCTTTTTCACGATCACAACAATGCACAGGATTGTTTTCTCCACATCCTCTCCAAAACTTTTTATCTTCTACTTTTTTTATAGTGGCCATCCTAACAGATGTAAAGTGATACCTTATTGTGGTTTTGATTGCATTGTCCTGATACTTAGTTATACAGAAAATCTTTCAATTTGCTTATCTACATGTATATCTTCCCTGGAGAAAATGTCTAAGTCCTTTGCTCACTTTTTAATTGGGTTTTTTACTTTTTGTTGTTGAGTTGCAGGAATTCTTTATTTATTCTGGATATTAAACCTTTATCAGATATGTGGTTTGTAAACTTTTCTCTCATTCTTTAGGTTGCTTTTTCCCTGATGGGTTTTTTTGTTTGTTTGTTTGCCATCATAAGGTTTTTAAGATTGATGTACTCTCCCTGTCTATTTTTGCACTAGTTGCCTATGTTTTTGGTGTCATATCCAAATATCATTGTCCAATCAAATATCCATGTTTTCTTCTAGCAGTTTTATACTTTCAGATCTTACATTTAGGTCATTTTAGGCAAGTCCAAGATAAAGGTGTCAGCAGGCTTGGTGTCTGGTGAGGGCCTGATCTTTGGTTCCAAGCTGGTACCTTGAAAGCCGTGTCCTCTGGAGAGGATATACACTGTGTCCTCACATTATAGAAGGGACAGAAGGGCAAAAAAACAACCCCTAGCTAGTCCCTTCCAGCCTTTTTATAAAGTCACTACTCTCCATCATAATGATGGTATTTCTTAATAAATAAATTTCTTAATAAATAATAAAGAAAGCTCTTCCCTCTTTATTTATTCACCTCTGAAGGCCCCACCTCTTAATATTATCACATTGAGTCTTAGGTAAGAAGTGTGTGTGTCCAGGGGGTCAGGGAGCATGTAGATTCAAACCACAGCATTTGTCTCCTGGCCCCTGAAAGTTCATGACACACTGGGGTGGGGTATTTGCCCCAAAGACCTTGGGTAGCCCTACACTCATGGCTTGGCTATGTGCAGTGTATATTGTAGCTCTCAAGGGTTGAGGCTGGGTGCCTGCAGCTCTCTCAAGCTGGCTTTCCATGTTGGTGGCTCTACAGGTCTGGGGTTTTAGGAGTAGCACTGAGCCCCTGACTGCTAGGCATTGCTCTAGTCGGGGCTCTCTGTGGTGGCTCTTTGCCCGCAGCAGTTATCTGCCAAGGCTCTGAGGCTCTCCGTGGAATCTGGGTGGAGGCATCCATGCTTCCACAGATGTGCACACTGCATACCTGCAGTTAGCACCATATGGACACCACCAAGGTTTATGGCTTGTACTTCCAGAGGACAGCACCTGGGCCCACAGGAGCCATATCTGGGGTGACCGAGGAACACTACACCAGGATGCAAGGATTAGAAACTTGAAGCATCCCTGGAAAACACCCTCCAAGGCCCAATGGGTTCCCTAGCCCCCTTAAAACTGTACTGCCTTCAAGGTCCTGATAATATGGGCCTATGATGGGAGTGGCAGTCTCTAAGATCTCCAAAATGCATTGTTTTGATGAATAGCCTCTGTCTTCCTTCCATCCAGACTAATTTCCCTATTAAATTGGTTCAACCACACCTTCAGTGGTTTCTCCCATTCTTTTACAACCTGGTAAGGCTGAGAATTTTCCAAATATTTATGCTGTGTTCCCCTTTTGATTACAAATTTCATCTTTAATCTGTATCTGTCTTCTCACATTTTCCTAGAAGCATTCAAGAGAAGCAACATAGCACTCCAAGCTCTCTGTCCCCTTCTCTTACTTTTATCCTTCTGAAAATCCCCTAATGTGTATATTGGTCCATGTGATGGTGTCCCATAAGTCCCTTAGGTTTTCTTCACTTTTCCTCCATTTGTTTTTCTTTTTACTCGTTGGATTTGGTATTTTCAAATGACATATCTTTGAGTTTAATGATTCTTTCCTGTATTTAATCAAGTCTGTTGCTGAATTCCACTACTAAATTTTATTATTCAGTTATGGTATTCTTCCACTCCAGAACTTTTGCTTAATTCTTTTTTATAGTTTCCCTCTTTGTGAGTATTCTCATTTTGTTCATTCATTGTTTTCCTGATTTTTTTGTTTAATTGTCTGTGTTCCCATGCAAAGCACTGAACTTTATATTGAATTATTTGTCAGGTAATTAATAAATTCCCGTTTCTTTGGGGGTTGGCCTGTAAATTTATTTTGCTCCTTTGACTGGGCCATGTTTCCCTGTTTCTTCATGTGTCTTGTGATTTTTTCTAAGTTTATGCATTTACAAAAACAGCCACCACTACAAATCTTTATGGACTGGCTTCATACAGAGGAATATATACACCATTTAGTCCAGCTAGATATTTGGGGAATCTCTGAACTCTTTTTGGGAGGATGTGACTTGAGATTGTGCATGTAATTTCCCACCTAGAGAAGTTTGCAGTTGTCTTTTTTAAGAGCTTGCAATCTCTCACTCCATTTGCTGTCTGCTGTACTACCGCAGGTTCTGTGGCATTGCCACAGCATAGTCACTCTGCTCTCCTTGGTTCTCAAAGCCCCCAGTGATCCAAAGGCCATTGGCTCCTCATCAGTGATGAGTAGGCAACACAGATACCAGTCCTTCAGACAGACCTCCAAAAAGCCAGAATACTGGATGCACACTCCACTCATCTTCTTCCCTCCTGAAGAAGAAACCACACGTTGGGTGCTTCCTCCGAAAGGCACCAAGCCAAGCCAGACTTTCTCAGCAGCACAGTAGGTCCTTTGGTACCACAGGAAGCCACTTCTACTCTCCCTTGTTTTCAATGGATCCAGGCATCTAATCTATGCTTGTTTCATCAGTGTCTGGGGTCAGGTTAAGACAGAAACCAGTTCTCTGGCGAGATCTGTGAAAAGCTGGAATATTGGCTAAACATTTCATTCTCTTCCTCAAACCTAGGAGAAATTGCAAGCTGAGAAATATGCTCCTGGCACTAAGCTATGCTGGCTTGGTAAAGTCAAAGTGCTTTTTTCACTCATTTCAAGATGGCTATTCTTGGCTTTGTACTTGCCCGGTGTACTGCAAATTCTTATCTGGTTTCTGGAGTTCTCATAAAGTATTTTAATCCATACATTGCTATTAAGTCAGTATCTCAGTAGAGGATCAAGGACTGAGACTTTCTATTCTGCCATCTTGCTGATTTCACCTTCTCCTTTCTCACTTTTGACTTACAAAATGTTGGCCAGTATGCTACAAGGTACTAGCACTTCATCATTTTCACATCTTACTGAGATGCTGCCCTCCTTAAAGTCAGTGGTAAAAACCATTAGTCAGTCCTTTGTACTTCAGCATTTGTTTACAATGCTTCAAAAAATGTTAAAGGGGTAACAATTCCATCTTAGTGGTATTTCACTTTTCACTATGTGTTTTCTCTACCAGGGTTCAACAGTACTATTTTAAAAAAAATTCTCAAAGAGGAAGCTGGAAAGGTGGCTTCACCAATTTCTAAAAAATGTGATGAAGCTGATACATTTATAGACAAATACATACATACAGTGAGATCATAGATCTGCCACCCACCCGATGCACAGCCCACTGTCTGCAACTAAAGCAACAAAGTCTAACTGTCTCCCTATTTCCATGCCAAATACAAACTGCCATTTTCACTCTTCAGGGATTATATTATACACATTTTAAAATCATTCCTCAGAAATCTAGGGTAGCCTACTGCAGAATCTCTCTTAACTTTGTGAGTCACTATCCTTAATACCTTTTTCTTTAGATGAACCACATGTCTCAGTGCAGGTATCTTCATTTAATAGTTTTCTCTATAAGAGGCTGTTGTTTTTTTAAGGAGGTCTTGATAACTTCATCCACCTGGGGTTATATGAATTGTCTATAATTCCCCTTGAATGACACTGGCTGACTCAAGGGATAGGGTACTACCTAGTAGGTAATCCAGAAATAAACAAATTAGCCCTTTATATAACTTACTCTTAATTTTATAAAAGGATTTATTTCGCTTAATGATTTACGCATATGGAAGAGCATTAATAAGCTTAGAACAATAAAACTTTGACTTCCTCAATTACTGGCTATGTAAGAAAAATAATACTTTTCATCTTTGTATCTTTGCAATTAGCAAATAATTCCCTTTCATTTCTCACCTCAACCCCAATGCTCAACCACACCACATTTCTGGAATACTGTTCACCTAAAAATTTTCTGATGCTACTTAGATGATTCTATTTGTACCTAAGAGGGAGGAAAATGCCTGCTTAAATATTTCCCATTATTGATTATCAGAAATGACATTCCATCTTTTTTAAAAATGATTAAATAATTTAGTACCTTAAATACAAAGGCAGAGAAAACTACCGTGGAACCAAAAAGCAAACAAGAAAATTAGATTAGCAACTTACTGCCTGGTCCAAATGATAAGCCTAGGAGATATAACTGTTAAGTTCAGCCTAGGTTTTAAAAACAAAAGAAGAAGCAATGCAAATGGGAACCTACCAATTCAGAATCAAATGCTTTCTCTCTAGATCTGTGGCCATGACCTGTAATATGTAATACATTTTTCACTATGATCCCAAGTGCAAATATTCCTGTGTGTATAAAACTGAAGAAATATTAATAAAGAAAGATTTACTATGGCCAATATATTCTTATGTCTCCTACTGTGTTTGATTTGTAAATGCATATGAAAACCACTAAATTCATTCCATTACCTATTAATGGGTCATGAGCCAAGTACTAAAAAACATTGCTATAATACTTTATAAAATTAGATTTTGAAATATTCAGGGATTGTCCCTGAGATAGAAATTCAGGTAATAGTTACTATATTCTGTAAAATCATGAACATCTTTAAGAATGTGATAAAAATTATAGATATTCTACTCAAATGCTTACACATACATACATGTTGCATGAAATTTTTGAGGCTGATTAATATTTAAAGTCCATACATTGAGGCAAAATAAACAAATAAATCTCCTCCCACTACCAAAACAAAAACCAAAAAAAAAAAGTGCACCAAGGATTGGAAACTTTTTTTTTCCAATGAGGATTACAATGACAAGCCCATTATACCTCGAAGAATATGTTCAGAGATTAAAAAAAACACACAAGCAGAGGTAAATATAAAATGATCGCCCAAACTTCTAGAAATAAATGAAGAAAAATTGATAAAATTAAGATAAAAAGACAAACATATAATCGGTGTTGGATATTTAAACAAACTTTTCCTCAATAATTAATAGAATAAGTAGAGCAAAAAGAAATAAAGATTTGGAAGATTTTAGTATGTTATCAACCAACTCAATATAATTGAACATAGAATTCTACACTCAACAACTACAAAAGGCACATTCATTTCAAGTGTGCATTAAGTATTCACCAAAATGGACCATGTGCATGGCAAATAAACGAGTCTGAATAAATTTTAAAGAATAAAAGTCATACAGAACATATGACCTCAAATTAATTCAGTTAAAATTAATAACAAAGAGGTTTCAAGAAAATGTCCAAATATTCAAAAATTGAGCAACACACTTTTAAATAACACATATGTTATAGGCTGAAATTTGTCTCTCCAAAATTATTATATTTAAGTCCTAACCCTTGGTACCTCAGAATGTAATTATAATTGGAAATAGGTTCTTTAAAGAGAGAATTCAGGTAAAATGAAGTCCCCAGGGTAAGCCCTAATCTAGTATGACTGGTATCCTTATAAGAGGAGGAGATTAGACACAGACAAAGGGAAGATCATGTGAAGACACACAGAGAAGATGACCATACACAAGCTAAGAAGAGAGGCCTCAGAAGAAATAAACTCTGCTGACATTTTAAATTTGTAGCTTCTAAAATTGTGGGAAAAAAATTTTTGTTAAGTCACTTGGTACTTTGTATGGAAGCTCTAGCAAACTAATATATCATGGAAAGAAAAGACAAGAATGAAAGAAACCACAAGAAAAATTAGAACATGATTCAAACTAAAGTATAATCAGAATTTATTTTATATAGCTAAACAGTGCTAGGAGGGAAATTTACAGCTTTCAATGCTTATGTCAGAAAAGGATGGGAATGAAAATCAATCTACATACATTTCTAAATGACAAAGCAAGGCAGGAAAAGGCAAATTTAAATGAAAGTAGGAAGAAGGAAATAATAAAGGGCAGCAATCAACAATGAGAAACAAATTATAAAAAAAAAAGCTAAAAGTTGTTTAATAGATTAAATAAAATGGATAAACACCTAGGAAGACTGATCTCCTCCATTCCCACAACCCACCAAAAAAGGGGAGAAAACACAATTTACAAATATCAGAATTGAAAGATGAAACATCTCTACAGGTCCTACAGATGGGAAAAGAATAATTAGGGGATATGATAAATAACCTTATGGCATACACTTGACAAATGAGATGTAAGGACCAATACCTTGAAAGACAACTAAAGTGAACACAAGATAAAATAAAAAAAATTAAATAGCCCATATTGTGAAGAACACTAAATTTGTAGCTAAAACACTTCCTATAAAGAAAACTCTAGGCCCAGATGGCTTCATTGGTAAATTCTATAAAATACTTAAGAAAAAAATAGAATCAATCATATACAAATTTTCTTAGAAAAGGAGAAGAAAATATTTCTAACTCTTTTTATGAGTCCTGTATAACCTTGATACTAAAACCTTACAAGGATATTATAAGAAAATTATAAAACAATGTCATTTGACAAATTTTATAAACACAATATATATCATTAATAGAATGCAGCAATACTTTGAAAAGGTAATACAACATGATGAAGTAGGTTTTATCCCAGTAAATGTTTAACATTTAAAAATCAATCTACAGCAATTCAACATCATAAGGGGAAAAGGAGAAAAATCATGTAATCGTATCAATAGATACAGGAAAGCATTAAACAAATTCAGTATCTACTAACGATTTTTAAAAATCTCTCAGCAAACTAGGGAAAGAAGAGAACTTCCTAGGTCCTACAAGGAACACCTATGGAGAACCTACATCTATCACCATACTTAATGGTAAAATATTGAACACTTATCTCTCAGAATCAGGACCAAGGGAAGGATGCCTGCACTTACTACTTACTATTTATCATTTTACTGAATATCTATCCCAGTGCTATAATTCAGAAAAAAATGGAAAAATTAGAAAGAAGTAAAATCTCTTTGCAGAAAATTATGAGTACACAGAAAATAAGAAAAAAAATCTACAAAAAAAAATAATCCACCAGATTTGGCAGAACAGTGAATTTATGAAGGTCACAGAATACAAACTCAATTATCAAAATATCAATTATATCTCTATATGCCAGAAAAAAATACTTGAAAAGTAAATTAGAAAAACATCCTTTATAACAACAAATAACAAAATACATTGGAGAAATTTTAAAGAGGGATGTTTTAAACCTTTATACTGATAAGTACAAAATATCTCTAAGAGAAGTGAAAGGAGGGCAAAATAAATGGAACAATGTATCAAGTCCATAAATTGGAAGGCTTAATATTGTAAATTTCCCCCATATTGATTTACAGAATTAATGCAATCTCAACCAAATTCCCAGAAGGCTTTTTTGTTGAATTTGACAAGCTGCTTCTAAATTTTTCCATAGAACTATAAAAGATCTACAATAGAAAAAATGTTGCAGAAGAACAAACTGTGAGGAGTTTGACTATCCAGTTTTAAGAATTACTACAGAGTTTCAATCAAGAAAGTACGGTTTTTCGTTTCAGGATAATTACATAGATCAATGGAACAAAGTCCAGAAATGACCCACAATTCATTTATAACATAGATCCTGAAGCAACTCAATGAGGAAAGGGAAGTCTTTTAAAGAACTGATAGTTGGAAGAACTAGATATAACTGTATGGAGAAAATATAATTTCAACCCCCTCGGTCACATCATAGGTGAAATTAGTTTCAAATGATTTATAGATCTAAAGTATAAGGCTCCTAAAAGAAAATACAGGAAAATATCTTTGTGATCTTGGAGTATGTAAAGATTTCTTAGGACTCAAAAGCAGTAACCACACAAAGGAGGGGTAGGGGGAAGATAATGGGACTACATCCAAAAATATTTTTTTAAAGAACTTTTGCTTATCAAAATATATCATTACACAAATAAGTATAAGTAAACCATACAATTGGCTATTTTTAAAATTATTTTTTTTATTTTTAATTGTGGTTAAAAAAAAAACCCCACATAACAGAATTTGTCATTTTTATCATTTTTAAGTGTACCATTCAGTAGTGTTAGGTACATTCACACTGTTGTGCAATGGATCTCCAGAACTTTCAGAACTGGCTTTTATTCAAGTTTTATGAAACACTCCTACAATTCAGTAACAAATAGGTAAGCAACACAATAAAAATGGGCAAAAGGAACTTCAAAAAGAAGATGTATGTGTGGCAATAAGAATATGTAAAGAGAGTTCAGTATCATTCACATAAAGTTCAAAAATAGGCAAAATTAATCTCTTTTAAAAGTCAACAAAGTGCTTGCCCCTGGTGATGAAGGTGGTTAGGAATGGGTGGGAGTGACCAGGAAGGTGTATGAGAGAGGATTCAACAGTCATGTCCTATTTCTCAATCAGGCTGGAAGTAACATGACTGTAAACACTTTGTGATAATTCAAGCTCTGTACTTAAGACTTGTGTTCTCTGCTGTGTATTATACTTTGTTAGGTCTAGGATTTTACCTTGTTTATAAGTTAATAAGCTAGCCTATTATTTTTTCATGCATGCTGGCAGAAGGCATGATACTCACAGGTCAGAGACAAAGGACTTTATTATTCATAGCATAGCATGGTGGCATTGGGGATGAGCCTAGATGGATACCTGCACACAGAATAGGTTGTAATCTTTGAGTCTGGGATGCCTGCCATTTTACAGCAGGCAGTAAGCAAGCCTACTCTTTGTCTTACAGGGAGGCATTATTTCATCTTTCAGAGTTGCTCACTATAGATACATCCCTGAGAAATGGCCTGGATCAAGATCAGTCAGGGCCTTGCATTCTTAATATACCCAGTAAGATGTGCAGACATGCAAGTGATCTGTGGAAATGTATCTCTTCACATTTTCCAACAAAAAGTTTGCTAGATATTTTTATACTTCAAAAAAACTAGATTAGAGGAATGCTGTAAATAAAATGCAACAAGAGTTCAGCCAAGCCATTTGAGCTATCATTACAATCTTTGGGTTAAAATGGAGATAAAGCGAAATGGATAGAATTATCGTTAAGTGGATTTGTAGGCTGAACAATAATAGCCATGGAATATTGATTTAAAGTTTGATGGAGATCTGTCATAATGTTATCAGTGGTATGATGTGAGACTGCATGCTTAATCTCCTTTTCAATATTTTCATTAAGAACTGGATGAAGACCTACAAGGCATGTTACACACAGAATGAAAAATATAAGTAAAATTAATTCTCATGTCCTGGAAATATTAAAAATATTTGGATAGATATCAAAGCCGCTTTCAATAAGTGAAGAGCTTTTTCAAGTGAAGTAAGAACTTGATTATTTCCTATATAACTTCAGGTTTCAAGCACAGTTTATATTTTTACACATACTAGGGCAGCATATCATTAATTATTTCTTCAAGAACACTAAAGGAAATCTTCAAATATAGATTTAACACCTATCTTTTCACTTTCAAATATTTGCTTCAGGAGAATTTAAACTGCCTCTGCCTTTTTTTCTTTTTGATTGGGTTCAGAACAGAAAGTTATCTTGCTTAGCATTTAGAATAGAAAAGTGCAAAGGGGGTTCTTTTGATAGGTCTGACAGATTTCCACATGATGAACAGTCAATAATAAAAAGATGATTTCTCATATTGGATAAAGAATTTAGAGGTACTAAAATTTCCTAGGATGGATGACATTTCAAGGCAATTAAATTCTTAACTTGATCTCTCAAAGGAAAACATATAAAACTGCTGACATTCTAATAGAGTACAGTAAATGGAATTATTTCGGTAGTATCTGATTACAAGTAGTACTTAGCCCACAAACACTTGGGGTTTTAAAGAAAATCAGGACAAAAAAAAATCCCTTTCTCTAAGAGGTAAAACTCTCAGTAGGAGTTTAATATAAAAAGTTTGTCTTTCATATGTTTAATAGTTTACACGTGCTGTCATAGGCATTATCTCATTGAGCTCTCTTAATAATAATGTAAGTATTAATTGACTTTCCCAACAACGTACTATAAGTCAGGACCTGGGCTGGGTCTCAAATCCATGTATTTTATCTAGACAGCAGAATTTTATTGACTATAGCGGTTTTCCAGGTATAGAGCAGTGACTGTGTTCTGAAAGGACATGCATTTGACATTTGTCAGGTGAGGCACATATGACAGTGAGGAACAGATCTTCCACAAAAGAGAGTACTGGGTGCAGGGTGGTGCAGCCACTCAGGTCACACAGTAAGCTCTTCAGCTAGCCATCTCACAGAATGTATCCTGTGACACATTGGGCAAGAGTAGGGAGTCCTATCTAGAAATGAACAAAGAAAGAATAACGCTCAAAGGACTTTAGAGTAGAAAAAATAAGACAAAAAAAATAGGTGCTTATTTCAGGCAAAGTGCTGAAGGCCTTCTAACTTATCATCAAAGTACATTCCCTGTCCCCCAGTTCACATTTCATACATAAACTATAATAAGATATAGTAAAATAATGGCTACACAAACACACAAGTAATATAATGGTTCAGAAACCTTCATGGATTCTGAAGAGGTAGGAGAGGGATCCAGAGAACAGGTTAAGAATGGAGCATTCTTCCTTCACTGGGAGGAAACAAAGAAGTACCTTTAAAGTACTTTAGGAAAAAGTAATAAAGTAATAAATATTGCTTTAGGATAAAGTAATAAATATTGCTTTAGGATAAAGTAATAAATATTGCTTTAGGATAAAGTAATAAATATTGCTTTAGGATAAAGTAATGAATATTGCTTTAGGATAAAGTAATAAATATTGCCTTAGGATAAAGTAATAAATATTGCCTTAGGATGAAGTAATAAATATTGCTTTAGGATAAAGTAATAAATACTTTAGGAATATTGATTTTAAAGGGGATGTATTAAATCAAAACAAAGAAAAAGTTCTTGAGAATTAAGCATCCATAGAACTAGGTTCTAAGACTCATATTTCTGTTTTATTTATATTTTCCTGTTGCTGAAATTTCTGTGCTAAGTCAGTACTACCACTGACAACTATTGAAGTTTCCTCCTAAGTAACTGCTTAGGAGAAAAAGCTAAATCGGTTTCAATATAATACCGAGAATATTCTTTTCCTTAGATATCATTCAGGGTATGAAATAAATGTTAATGCCTTATTTGGAGTTTTTCTATTAGAATTTAAGTCTGTACTAGAAACAACTCTAGGCCTCTAGAAGCAGAAAAATGTTTGGCCATAAACAGATATTTCTCCTAATTCAGATCGTAATGAACGAGGTTCCCAATTACACTTAATTTTCTCATATCTAAGTTCGGGAAAAAGATAAGATTAAAGTAATTTGTTTCAAATGTTTTTCTTAGGACAAGTACTTCAGGAAAGAGATAAGAGTCATGCACACAATAAAATTTTAGTTATTTAAAAGAAAAAGACCCATTCTATATTCATTTAAGATTAACTTTGTAGAGTTTTACTACATAAACTTGCAGATCGTCTTTTCTCACTCCAACTTTACAAGTAATTAGTTGTAGGAGCTCAGACAACTTGCCCAATTTTTCTGGATTTCACTGATTACATAAAGAGATGAGGTTAGAATGCTGTCTAAAGTCCATTCTAGACCAGGAAGCTCAGCGCAATAAGGAAGTGGGACTGTGGAGATTATTTAACCACCATCTCTGGGTTCCCTGTTTTAATATGCTCTACTTTGAACACTTTGCATGAAATCATATTTTATTATTTGTAAAAGTCTTCCATCCTTGCTACCCAGCATTGTCCCTCTTTACATCAAGACTGTGGCACTGTTAACTGTGCATATGTGACCTGTTGAAAAGCTGGAACTCCTCTGCAATCCTTCATTCTCAACTCTCGATCCAATCTTATAATCAATCTCTGATCTACAATTCAAGCAATCCGAGAATAATGTTTTACTCATTATCATAGTTTATTCTGTATATACGACGTACAATATTTTTCCTTGCTCCTATCATTTAAACTTTACTGTCACTGTTTTTGGCCCAAGTCCATATCCATTTACTTTTGAACTCACAAGAACTTTCTTTATACATCTTGAACTCAGATAAATGGAAATACTACCTTACAGATTGCCAGCTAACTCACTCCCATTATTCAGACCTAAAATTTGTAAGAATCAACTCCTTGATTCAACAAAAGATGACTTTCACCGATACCTGAAAATCAAAATGGGTAATGCATTGTTTATTTCTTTACAACTCACATAACTTTATTTTTTAAGACAGTAAATATTTAATTAACTAAATTTTTGATTAATTTATTATCTATGTGACCTTTCCACATTCACTCACATGGAGTATTCCAACCCAGGTCCTTCATCAATTTCCAGAAAGCACAGACTAGTAAGCCACTTTGCACAACACTATGTGCAAATAAGCAATTAAAATTGTTTCATTAAAATGATAGGTTAAATGCCAGAGACAGCATCAAAAGAATTTAGATTACACAAGAATTCCTTTCAAGTTATCATAGATTATTTCTTACAGGGTGTTATTTTTATGTTATGACATGCATATAAGTTTAATGAGCAAGCAGATAGAAAAATGCTATGTATAATTGGGATTTTCTTTTTCACTCTAGATACACTTTATTCATTTAACCATGGGGGGAAAAATGTATTTATCAAAAAAGTAGCAGTTTTATTAAACTACCAAGCCTATAAGCTTAAATGTAGAGCATAGTGAAGTCACCATCCACTCAATAGGCTGGCAAACAAAAACTACTTCCTGTAATTAATAAATTATCAGAAACTGCTACAAAAGCATGTAGCATTAAGTCTAGAAATGGGGTCAGGGTTAGGAGAGAACTGTGGGGTTGGCATTGGCTTGGCTATGGTGTCTGACAGCTACATTTCAGGGCAGTTTAAGCAGGGAAAGGTCTAAAAATCTGCAGAATCTTATCTAATGTGATATTTTCTGTGCTGAACAGATTTCTTTGAGGTAACTATAACCTTTCTTGGGAATCATTTCCTTAGCCTTCAAGCCAGATTTTTACTTGGGGGTTCTGGCATCTACACTGACACGTGTTCTTTCTAAAACCAGAACAACATTAGTATGACTTCCAACTGTGCATACAGGGGAAGATATTTTATTAATGCTAGGGAAAAAATGAGGAAAGCTAAAATTATTATGTTTTATAATTCATTCACTCAGTAAATATGGTCTAATATGGCACCATAAGACAGTCAGACTTACGATGAAAGAATAAATTCAGTTCACACTTCAGAGCATCAATCTGGAGTTACCAATGTCAAACAAGCCTTCAATTGCTTCCCAATATCTCCCACTTTCCAACAGAGAGGAAGGTGTTTTCCCCACCCCTCCCAATAAACATTATCCCTTGTGAAAGTTTTTTCTCCACCTTTATGGACAGTTTCTTCTCTCTACCATTTGCCCCAGGTGGAGCAGTGGTTAGGACACTTCCATAATCACAGCATCTTATAAAGTTGATTTTAAAAGGGTTTTTCTTTTCAACTAATAAGATAAAATAGGTCTGGTAAATATCTGTTTGTCTCAGTCTCGGAACATCACCACTAGAAAAAAATAAACAAGGAGAATTTACACAAATTCATCTTTAAATGTCTCCCATAACTCACTCAATCTGATATTCAACTATGTGGGTATGGTTGTGGTAAGACTGAGGATCTCACATATGGTCTGCAGATACACGAGAACAAATAAAGGTGAATGCAATGTCATACGTTCTCTTCTTTCCATCCAAGAGATCAGGTAAGAATTTTGGCAAAAAGATTTACCTGGTAGCTATATATTAAAACCCAATTACTAGTGATCCTCTCTCAAGGACATATTAAGTCATAAGGGGACCAACTCTGGCAGTATTCAAAATATGAGAAAATAATGGAGACGTTCTATGTAATCGGTTGGCAAATTTTTCAAGATACAAACTCCCACAGGGTTTACAGTCTTTTATATTCCTAATGTGTGACTACACCCATCATTTGAGTAACTTCGTCAATATTTACTAAATGTGTAACTAGTTTTTACAACAGTTGTCTATTCTAAAACAGTTTATCAACTTCTCATTGTGTGGATGATGTGAAAGAGGGAGAGTCAGTAAACAGACCCAATCAGAGGCATATTCCTCTTTCTTGAGGTAAACTCAAGAAAATAAAGAACATTAGTACAGCTGGCTCAATTCTCCAGATCTATCCAGGTTGACTGAGAAAGAAAAATAAACTGGAATGTCTCCTAATTTTAAGACAGATGTAGAGACATCACCCAGAGATGGAGCTACCTAAATAATGCAATATTAAATTAGCCACGCAGATTTTAATAATCTTGTCAGTAGATACAAAATATTTCTGGCTAGTAATAAACTAATAAACTACCTGATTCTCCACAGCATTATTTTTAAGACTACCACTGGTGTGACAGTTTGTAGATTCCATTGACATATCCTTGAGGCTTTAACTGCTGTATATAGGGACTATAGAGGGATGTCATTAGTGGCACATATGTCTTTCATTTTGCTCCTTTTGTATTCTTATACTGTAGGTGTTCTTCACACAGATGTTGCTGAACTATTCTGAAGCACTCCTGGATACTTCTTCAGCCCAGCCTTGGACTTTTACAGTCCCTTGAGGATACTGGTGATTGCTGACACTAGTACTACTTGATATTAGTTTACTTCAAAAACTTTTTTGATCTGCAAGTTTACAATAAATAATCTTTTTGATCCATAATTCCCTCCTGTGTAAAGTGGAAATTATAATAATACCTAAGTACTATATAAGATGAAACAAATCAAATTATTTATGATTACAAAAAAACTAATCAGACAGGTTTGAAAGTTCTTTATAATGCTTTGTCCAATTTAAAAACATTTTAAAAAAACAGTAATAATATTAATTGTGTGGTATCCACTGCTTTTTCATTGTCCCTTAATATGGTTGGCTGTTAGTAGTGAGACAAATGATACACATAGTGGTTACTAGCTATGGAAAAAGGAAAGTCAACAGGGCAGGAAACAAGGAGTACTGCCCTGATGGACGGTCTTGAGTACATGTTCTACTTCTGTTAGGTTTAATGACAGAGTTTACAAAGACCCTGCAATGCAAATGGACCATAACAAATTGATACTATGCTTTAAAATGAATGGTAACTGGGAAGAGTCAATTTTAAAAGCTAAATTCCACAGTCTTCATTTTGTAGTAATTTCCATCAATAAGATACGTATATTATTTTAAAAGATGATTCTGAATGTAGAAATTATTGATATTTGTTAACAATTATTTTACCTTAAGGTATTTTTTAAAGGCTTTTGGTTAATTGTCCAGACAAGACTTGATTTAGCAGTTAATTCATATAATAAGGTAAAAATCAAGATTGATGTAAAAATCTAAGAAAATTTCATTATGGTTGCTCACGTACTCTAAATGGGATTTATCTTGAAATAGCTCTTGATGACTCCTCACTGTGTGAAAGAGTGATTCACATTTTTGCCCCACAGTGCCTCAACATTTTTCATTTTAGCAATATTGTTAAAATCTGACACTATGCAGTTTCATTATTGCTTTTAATAATATAGCTGATATTAAAGACAGTGTATAAAAGGCAGACAAGGTAGCTGACATTTATGATGGTATATAAAAGGCAGACAAGTGTAAGAGATGTGAAGAAGATTGGCCTGATTCAGAGGCTCTCTGTGATAAATAAGTTAGCTCTGTGTATTGGCTCTGGCCATAGGGCCTCAGGCTTATCATCATCCATAACGACAGCATGAAAATAACCACCTCACAGGGCTGAAGCGAAGATTCAAAAGTGATTAGCACAGTGTCTGAAATACAGAAAGCTAAAAACTCAAGATATAGTTGCTCTTACTGTTGCTGTTGTTACTATATGTTGTTATTGCTACTATAGGGAACTTAACCCAGACTTCCAGTTTGAAACAACCTTACAGGCCAGGTGCAGTGTCTCACATCTGTAATCCCAACACTTTGGGAGGTCAAGGCAGGTGGATCACATGAGCCCAGGAGTTCGAGACCAGCTTGGGCAACATAGCGAAATCCCATCTCTATAAAAAATAGAAAAAATAGGCAGGTGTGGTGGCATGTGCCTGTAGTCACAACTACTTGAGAGGTTGAGGTGATCACTTGAGCCAGGGAGGGAGAGGTTGCAGTGGGCCATGATTACACCACTGCACTACAAGCCTGGCAACAGAGCAAGACCCTGTCTCAAAACACAAAAAACAAAAGAAATTACAGCAGAATGCTATAAAAAAGTACATGAATCCACTAATTATCCAGTGGGCAAGGAAGTCATTCAAAATGACCACTAAGAGAAAATAAAAACAGGGTAAAATTTACTTCAATGAAAGCATAATAATAAAGTTTTCTTTTAGCCTAATATTAGTAATGTTGCTACATAATAGTTTCTGTCACTGTTTTGTTACATGATAGAAGATAACTTGGAATGTCTTTTTTCTAAATTTTACTGTTTTCGCTTTCTCCTTATAATTTTTTTGATGATATAAATTCTTAGAAAGAATAGCCATAAAAATGCTACACATAATTAATGTAAAAATGTAGGTGGGTGTTATAAAGCTTCAACTGGAAAAATATAGACTGATAAAAACTAAGAGGTAATGTTAAAAGAGTATGCGTTCCCTGAAATAGCTTCTAATTGATTTTTTCATTTTTCTTTCCTGAAGATACATTATAAAAATAATTAGTGTTTATATACTTTATTATGATTATGGATATGCATGCCACTCCTATGTGGAGAATCCCAGATAATTAGTTTTTAGAAGGGAAGAAACATTTCAAACTGAAAAAAGATAATATTCCTTATTACAAAATATATTTATAGCAAGCTCTAACTATGACTAGCTTCCAACCATGATTAATTTAGGTATGTTTTTAAGTGGTAGACAGGTACATACTAAAAATGCTAAGCAGGCTGGGCACGGTGGCTCACGCCTGTAATCCCAGCACTTTGGGAGATTGAGGAGGGCGGATCACGAGGTCAGGAGATCCAGACCATTCTGGCCAACACAGTGAAACCCCGTCTCTACTAAAAATACAAAAAATTAGCTGGGTGTGGTGCAGGTGCCTGTAGTCCCAGCTACTCAGGAGGCTGAGGCAGGAGAATGGTGTGAACCTGGGAGGCGGAGCTTGCAGTAAGCCGAGATCGCGCCACTGCACTCCAGCCTGGGTGACAGAGCGAGACTCCACCTCAAAAAAAAAAAAAAAAAAAAAAAAGCTAAGCAAAAGCCATTCCAAAGATATTTTTAGCCAAGAAACAATCTAGAAAATAATATTCAAAAGTTATATGCTTTCATATATTTGCTATTGATTAATAGATCAGTTTTACAACTAGATGTAATTAACATACCATGCTTAGATAACAACAGAAAAGTGGCAAGCAATGGTATTAATGGAATAACTACATTTTTTTACATTAATTTCTTTCTAAGTCTTAACTAGTCAGAATCTTTGGAGTTACTCTTTAAAAAAGAACAAGAAAAGAGAGAGGAGCGTAAACAAGAGATGAGAGAAGGGCTGAAGGATTTGCAAGCGGAAGTGTACAGAGGGGACACAGGAAAAGTTAGAAAGCTAATACATATACGCACAGAATTTTGATGCTTAAAAACTGATTTTATTAAATTAGCAATACCTGGTTTAGATATAACTTAAATTTGATATATTCCATACTGATATATAGAATACTATGAACATGTCACGAATTCATTAGTATTGTTTCTGTTTATATTTCCAAAGAATCATTTGTTTTTTAATCACGTTGTATGTTAATATTATGAATACTTAGTACAGCAAACTAACATTTACTTAGGTTTTTTTTTTTTTATTATACTTTAAGTTTTAGGGTACATGTGCACAATGTGCAGGTTAGTTACATATGTATACATGTGCCATGCTGGTGTGCTGCACCCATTAACTCGTCATTTAGCATTAGGTATATCTCCTAAAGCTATCCCTCCCCTCTCCCCCCACCCCACAACAGTCCCCAGAGTGTGATGTTCCCCTTCCTGTGTCCATGTGTTCTCATTGTTCAATTCCCATCTATGAGTGAGAACATGTGGTGTTTGGTTTTTTGTCCTTGCGATAGTTTACTGAGAGTGATGATTTCCAATTTCATCCATGTCCCTCCCTACTAAGGACATGAACTCATCATTTTTTATGGCTGCATAGTATTCCATGGTAGATATGTGCCACATTTTCTTAATCCAGTCTATCATTGTTGGACATTTGGGTTGGTTCCAAGTCTTTGCTATTGTGAAAAGTGCCGCAACAAACATACATGTGCATGTGTCTTTATAGCAGCATGATTTATAGTCCTTTGGGTATATACCCAGTAATGGGATGGCTGGGTCAAATGGTATTTCTAGTTCTAGATGCCTGAGGAATCGCCATACTGACTTTATTTACTTAGGTTTTCACATCACTTACTGCACAACACACTGTATCTGAAAAATGATTCACGACCCAAACTCTACTTTTGCAAAAGTGAGCAAAGCCCTGGTTCCAAAAGATACCTGTTCCAAAAGATACCTGGTTCCAAAAGATACTCTTCAATTTCTATGAAGATTCTAAATGGTACTTTGATGCTTTTATGAAATCAGGTTTCCTGACCGCCCTCTTTAATTTACTTTGAGCTGTGCTCCAACAGATAGCTGTAAAATTCATTACTGTATTAATAGTACTGCAGAGTGGAACTCCAAGTATATGGAATTCCAGGCTTTAGGGCCAAGGACAGCTATGGGTCCAGGGAAAGTTTAAATTAAATTTTGTAGTCACTATGAATTTGGTAGAGTTTACTGAGTTTCTATCTTTGACTTACTTCTAAAGATGTTAGAAATTAATTTGAGACCCAACTCTAGCAATCCTGCATGATATTACAATGTGTCTTTTGATACAACAGCTCTACTCTGGTTTCACTATAGGGTTGTGATTCAGAGAACTGGCACTGGATTCTGGCTAGATGTGAATCCTGACAAGTAGCAACTGAAAAGTGTGGAATCTTGGACACCTAATTACTTAGTCTCTCTTTGCTTCAGTTTCCTTATTTGTAAACTGAGGATAATAATATTTTAAAGAACTATGGTGATATCAAAGAAGTTCTACATGTTAAGTGCTTAAAACAGTGTTTTGCACAAAAAAATACTCTAGATATCATTTTGCCCTGCCAGCTTTTTATTTTTCCTTCACTATGATTTCTGTTTTCTTTGCATTTTAGCCAACCTCAAGTTTCAAATACATTTTTGAGTAAGACAGAATAAGTGTTTATAAAATGTGAAAAGAAAAGTGTACAATTTTTAGGTAATGATTCTTTTACTCAATATTTAAAGCTTTATCCAAGTAAACACAAATAATGTTTTTTTTATTATTAAGAGTTTAACAATTTGTTACTTTTCCTTCCTAAGTGTAGTGTAATATAGTTGACCCTTGAACAACTTGAGTTTGAACTGTGCAGGTCCACTTATATGTGGTTTTTTTTCAAAGGCTGACTTTTCATGTAAGTGGGTTCTGCGGGGCCCACTGCAGGACCTGAGTATGCATGAATTTTGGAATATGTGGAAGGGGAGGAGGATTGATTTACGAAGGGACAAGTGTAATCATTATTTGGATATGAAAGTATCACATTCATAAAGGCTATGTGCTAAAGTTCACAAGTTCCTTAAATTCACAAAATCTTTACTATACATAGTTTTCCCCATTAGATATTTATATAATGGTGAGATATAAACCACACAAAACAAAGACATGCTAAGGTGCAGATACTGGCCCCTTAGCTAGGATCAATTACGGTATAAATGATTCACAGCCTAACACTAGCCTCAGAGCTCATATTATCCTTAAATAAATTATGACGGACTATATGGCATGACCCATGAGGACAGAGATGGTCATCGATGCTCTGACCACTGGCCAAATTCAAGGTGTTTGAGTCTTGCTGAAAGCTGAGATTGGACAGTGTAGCTCCTCAAGTATCTCAAATAATCAGATGTATCATGGAGTTAGCAGAACATAAACTACTGTTTTGTAACTATCTTCCAATATAACACAACCCAATAAAACACACAGATCTATTAATTAAAACAACTAACAGTGTGTACTAGGTTGAATATTGTCCCCCCAAAATTTATGTCTACCTGGGACGTCAGAATATTACATTATTTGAGAATAAGATTTTTGCAGATGTAATTACTTATTATGTGATCATATTAGGGTGGGCTCTTAAACCAATGACTAGTGTCTTTATAAAACAAAGAAAATAAAGATTTGAATATAGAGACACAAAGACACACAGAGGGAAGAAGGCTATGGTGATTGCAGAGACAGAAACTGAATGAGGTACCTGCAAATTAAGAAACACCAAGGATTGCTGGGAATTGCCAGAAAAGCTAGGAAGAGGCAGGAATAAATTATTCCCCAGAGCTTTTGGAGGGAGCATGGCCCTGGTGACACCTTGAACTTTCTAACTTTCAGAATTGAGAGAGAATAAATTTCTGTTGTTTTAAATCATACAGTTTGTGATATTTTGTTACTTCAGTCCTACCAAACCAATACAGAGTATACCACACTCATCTTCAAGCAGATTTCATTATAGACCTTATATTTCCTTTGAGTTTGATAGCTGGATGTGGAAAGAGAAACATAGCTTTAAGTCACTATCACTAAAAAAACTGATTAAAGGGAAACACGACATCACTGGCCTACTGCTTTTTCTGGAATCACTTGATTAAGGCATACGATTTCATTTATTTTTTGTTGTAACAACAACAGAAAATACCGCACAATCTGAGTTTTCAAAGTCCTGGGAACAAATCCAGAGGAATTAATGACTCTGAAAAAATATTAGGTTGGTGCAGAAGTAATCGCGGTTGTTGCCATTAAAAGTTTTTATCATTACTTTTCATGGCAACAACCGCGATTACTTCTGCACCAACCTAATATGTTAGATAGACTATCTTTTGAAATACATGCCAACTCACATCATTTACAGTTTTCATTCGCCAGCATAGAATAGAAAGAGGTTTTTTTTTCTGTCATGTTTTTAATTGCACTCAGGTAGCAAAGAAAAATTCGAGCCTGCCTGAAAGCAGAAATGTCATAAGGGTAAACAATTTTCTTAAAAGATCTAATTAGTTGTATCTAAATTATTTATATCAAACAGTACAATGTATATACAATCTTGGTCTTATTTATATGAGAAAAATGTGAACCTAAAATATCTTTCTGATTTATATTTCTGTATGAAGAATTAGGTTCATAACATAACTCACACTCAAAATTAGATGTCCACCAAGACCATCGTCAAAAAATGTTATATCACTAGCAAATATGGAGGAAGAAAAATTCCCTCATGAGGGTAGAACTATATAAACATTGCCATGTAAAGCTTTTCACAGTTAATGGCTTTTTTCCAGTTTCTCCACTCATTAATTTGTTGCTTAATAAGAATGTTAGTTAAAAATTTCTGGACACATGATGTCCAGATTGTCAATTATATATGTTTTCTAAAATTATTTTGCATTACCAATGAAACATAATAAAAATTTCCCGTTTCCTCTTCTCATATACTACTTTTTTGAACTGGAACAAGGAAAAAAAACCAAAATTCTGTTAGCTTTTTAAAGATAAGACTGTATACTGTTACAGACTGATTTGTGGGAACACTATATCTTAAAAGGAATTGTCTGATTCTATGATCGTTGTATATTTTCAAGCACAATAGGAACAATATATGAAAAAGATGATACATATAGAGATAAAATTACAGGGCATTTATTTGTCACTATCAAATGGTTTACTCAAGTAATGTAGGTTTCTATCACCAGTGATATCATGTGGATGTGATGTACCCCCTGATGTGATATAATGAGAAGGGCATTTTGCCTGTGTGATATTTTTCCAAAATCCATAAGGTCAGTCTAATTATGAAGAGAAAAAATTCAGACAAACTCCGATTAGCAAAAACATTTTCATGGACATCTAGCTAATATTCTCAAAGACTGTCAAAGATGATGAAAAACAAGGATAGACTGAGAAACTCTCACAGACTAGAGGATACTGAGGAGATATGACAACTAAATGCAACATAATGCCTTCTATTGTAACCTGGAAGCAAAAGAGGGCATTACGGAAGAACCAGTGAATTTTAATTATAGTGTAATGTTTGGCTTAAAAAATGTTTTTACTGATATTCTCATTAATAGAATATAGACATACACAAATTTGGAACATTCACAATTATAGAAAATACAATATAGGATTCATGGTATATATTATCCACAGCAAAGCTGCCATACGATAGATACTTGATATATACCTGTTGGTTGAAACATGGATGAATCATTTATTTTTTAAAAATGTCTATTTTCAGCAAAAGATACATGAAGTAATCATGTTTGTATTACAAAACAACTGCATTAATTATAATCAAATTGCCTCTATTCGATTGCAAATAATCCTGAAATGTTTCTGAATTATGTTATTCGCATTTCTAAATTTGTCCTTTTTTCTAAATAATATAGAAAAGCCTTATCTATACTGTGACTTATTTTTAACAGACTTATTTTCTTCTCTACTTTCTGTTCCCAAGTATTGAGTCTAAATCATGCTGACTAGAGCCAAGAGTGAAATTCTTTTTCTACAATTTAACAACAGGTCCACCTTGTAATTCACTTAACGTCTCAATGCATATTTTTCCATCAGTAAAATGGCATACAATAAGTGTTATATTATTATGGATCTACTGTTATGTTATTATCTTGCTCATCACAGGGAACACCTAAATTTCTTGGGTTTTTCTTTCATTAGTATTTCCAAAGTTGATTATCTTCTAAGTCAAGGTAGGTATACTCATCACGGAACATGGTGATGTTTAAAATACTCCCTTTCAAAATATACTATTCCCTCAAATCAATCTGTAAGGGTATCATTCCCCAACATATTATACTGAACTGGATAGACCTTAAGTCTAAAAACATGTGGCATGTCTTATGTTCTTTCATTTATATGACCAGGTGAAACATGTTTTCATCTCCTTTTCTCTCAATGTTTTCAATAATCTTTTCCCAGCTTTATTTAAAAGCTATTTCTGGACTTGCAGGGACATATGGTTGGGGAGATGGAAAAAAATCAATCTTTATTATTAAAAAGGTTATCATGTAATAATTACTCCAAAAAAGCACACAAATGGACTGCCAATGAGTTTGATTTACACTGAACGAGGAGAATAGGCAAATCTCAACATTTAAGATTGCTACTGCAAAAAGCTATAAAAGTACAATCTTAGAATTGTTCAATAGTCTAAGCTTATGTGTGGCTGCAGATTATATAAAACAACTTTACTGTCCATTCAACACTAAGAATTACAAACCAATAAAAATGAAGTAAAACAGACCAAATATTTTACTCATCATCCATTACATTTAAGGTTTTTATTTCCTTAGCCACTTAGAGTTCAAACAGAAAAAAAAAAAATTCTATGGCTCATCTTTCTGAAGTAAATAACACAGGACGTCAATGATGGATTGGAAATAGAAGGATATTTTGAACAATCTTTGACATCAACATCTTTTCTTCTTTTGGCAACAACCTTGTCATTTGCTCTGGAATACTACCAGAACCTATCCTCACTTGGACTCAAAAGCTACTCTTCATACCACAATCATTTCCCACCTCAACTATTAAAATTAAAGTCTTCATAAATCTATCTTCAATATACTCAGGTGGTAGAGACAATGCAGCCAACTTATTTTATCATTTAACCCTGTCTTACATACTCTGGTTTCCTATGTGTCTCAGCACATTTCAGAAACTGTTCTTCTATTCATTCATATCCACCTCTGACAGTTTTTAAACTCTCTAAAGATCTCTTTTCCTCTAAGCCACCTACTAACTATTCACGTGTGGTCTAACTTTGATTTGCCTATCTCTTACTATCTCTGAGTTTGTGATTTTGCTTAGACAAACTGCCTTCCAAACTCTTGCCTATTACAAATAACCATTTTTTATATCTCACCTCAGAAACACATTCCTTTCTATATTTATGGCTGACTTTTATAAAATGTTTGGTCTACTAAAAGCTGCTATTTGTAATTGTATGGTGTTTGTATGATTTTTCCCTAGAATCTAAAGGTTTAATATTTGCAAATATCAAGAAAAATTTACTGATCTACACATTAATAGCATTCTTTCTCTGAAATTAAAATTTGTTTGGTAATAGTCTAGAAGGAAGAAAAAAAAATGAAGGCCCCAGATTAATTTTTTAATTAGTTAGTTAACGTTTGGACTAAGCCAAAATGGGCGACTACTACTGCTGTGAAATTACTGAGTTTTCAAAAGGTTGGATATCATTTATTCTGAAATATTTAGGTATTACAAGAATATGATAACTCATTGAACTGAAAATCCAATCTATACATAATGTTACTTCTCAGCCCAGATTAATTTACCAGCAGGTAATATTTACTAAGAACTCAGAATGAGTTAAGAAATGAGCCACATTCTTTACATATAGTATTTCATTTAACCCTTTGAGCATTATATTCTTTTCCCATTTTATAAGTAAAAATGTTGAGGCTTAAAGAGATCAAGTAGCATGCTTAAAGTCACACAGATGATAGTAGAGCAATAATTTAAAACCATATATGGTTCCAAAGCCACAGTGGTCATGTTTACACCAGCATAAGTCACTTCCAGGTATAACAGCATCTAAATAAGAATTACAGTGCATTTTGCATTCCACTGAGCCTCTCTTTTTATAAGTGTTAAAGTGAGTAATAACAGAGCAATGGGCATGGTGGCTCACATCTGTAATCCCAGCACTTTGGGAGGCCAAGACGGGCAGATCACAAGGTCAGGAGTTCGATACCAGCCTGGCCAATATGGTGAAACCCCATCTCTACAAAACATACAAAAATTAGCTGGGCATGGAGGCGGGGGCCTATAGTCCCAGCTACTTGGGAGGCTGAGGCAGGAGAATTGCTTGAACCCGGAAGGCGGAGGTTGCAGTGAGCGGACTCCGTGCCACTGCACTCCAGCCTGGGCCATAGAGTAAGACTCCGTCTCAAAAAAATAAAAATAAAAAAGATGACTGAGTGAACCTAAACGCTTTGGGAGCAGGTATGTTTCCCACTGGGCTTTCTCAGTTTTCTAAAGAAATTCTGACTCCATAATTGAGTACTCTGGAATACAATAAATTTGGTCTGAGGGGAAATTATACAGAGGTATCAGAAAAAAAAAAAACTTTCTGATATTCTTATTCATAAAGAGTAAAATTCCTTCTATGATCACGGCTAGATGTGGGGCTTGCTTGACTGTAAACTCATCTCCTATACATACCTGCTTTTATATAAAATATTATAAAGGCTTCTGGAAGCACAGACTCCACCAGGAGCCACTATCTTTTCTAGAAATCTCTTGAGTTCAAATCGAATGCTACCTGAACTGTGGATCTAGAGGTATAAATTTTTGGGAATGTTCATGAATCTTTCCTATACCATATCTATTTAGATATTCAAGAGAGTAGAATTTAACCCAAAATATATATCTACAAGAAAGAAAACACAGATGTACAAAATTTTGACTGAAGCACTCTGTATTACTACAGTAGCAGATGATTAGAAAACATAATTATCAAGGAGGCACAAACAGATACTACCAAGCTGTTAAAAGAATAAATTAAGTCTACATATACTGATGTAAATAACTCCAAGATATTTTATCAAATGAAAAAAATAAAGAGGGCAGAACAGTGTATAAGCTATCATTTGTGATAAAAAATAAAAAGATGTATATACACATATGTCTCCATTTGCATAAAAAAGCCCTGGAAGGATAAACACATAACTAAACAAACAAAAATAACAACAATAAAAATCCCACAAAAAGTAAGAGGAGCTATCTCCAAGAAGAGAAACTAAGGAGAATACGGGTCATGAAAAGAAAGATGGTTTTGGTGTCCCCTATGTAATCTCTGAAAATTAAAAACAACAGCAACAACAACAACAACAACAAACCAGTCACTCCACTCCCTAACACACGACTGACTGTATGGCAAATAAAATCCAATTGCTTACCCTGACCTGTAAGGTCCTACCTTTCCAATCTTATGTCAGTCTCTCTAAGGCTCACTGAGCCGCAGTCACTCTACCCTTCTGTTCCCCAAACACAAAAGCCTTTTCCCACCACAGGTTTTTGCATTTGCTATTATCTGAGCTTTTTCCTAGCCCTTTGCACAGGTTATTTTTATCTTTCAGATCTTAACACAAATGTCACCTACAGATGATGTTTCCTAAGGCCCCTAAAACAAAATAGGTTCCACCTGCTACCATCTCTCTGATCACTTTTTTTATATCAAAACTTGAAATAAATTTGTGATTATTGTTAAACATATGTTTCTCCCATTACACTGTGACTTCTTTGAGAAAAGAGATCACTGATACATTTTTCACCAGCATATTTTGTACGGAACAAAGCTGGTGCCCAATAAGTATTTAACAAATAGTGTAATTAATCCAAATCTCATAATAACAGGTTTATAAAGAATAGAAAGTCTTAAAGAAAAACGGGTGTATTTCTAAGTTTCAGTCACTTAAATACAGGATGACACATTTGTCTCCAACAAAAAATAAATTAATCATTGCATCTCCTGGGTTTATTTTTATCAGAACTGACGGGTTTCAACTATTTTTGAAATAATAAAGCTCCATCAAATTATAGCCTCATTAGTTTAGAAATCCTACTTAACTTAAAAAGAATTTAGAAGTATAAATTTGATTCTTAAAAGCAAATAATTTCAATGATGTAATATTTATAAATTTTGTGCTATGTAATTACCTATGTACAAAATCTTTTATTTTAAAAAAGCACATATAAAGATGTAAAAAATTGTAAAACAACAGATATTTGAGTCTCTCATCCTATTCAACAAATGGCATGAAATCATGATAGGTGTTAACTATAGGAAGGGTTTATTCCTTAATTTATAGCAGCCAAGATAGAAAATACAGAGATTCAACCACTTGCTGGTAGCAGGTATCATCTTTTGAAGTCTTTATCAATGATCTGGTAAAGGCTCCTCAAACTAACTCAGACAAACACAGAAGAAGAAAAAGGTCTTAAAAAAACAGATTCTAACCTGAAAATATTTAATATATGTAATCTCTTACAATAAAAAGTTAAAGACACTATAGAAAGTCACCTCTTTAATCACTTTCACTTTGCTATACAAAATCTTTCATTTTGAATGTGGATATTATCAAATGTGATCATGTTTTCTCAAGTTTGATCCAGAATAATTTACGCAAATTTACTCTTTCAAACAAAGGTTACATTTTGTAGGTACATTTATTAGGCTCTCAATCATATTCTCTCTGGAACTGAAATACACACTTATAAATAAGTACCAATGACAATCTAGTTTTACAGGAAAGGACAAATGAAAGCAAATAAAGAATTAAAAAGTTCCACATGTACAAAACCTTGTTATGACAGTTTCTAATATTATTTTCACATTTCACTGACAAGAGGCTATACAATGCTTAATATAATATGTAATCCTTCATAATGAATTTGTGAACCCCTGGGCTCAGTGCTCCACCCTCCTTAGGCTCCCAAAGTGCTAGGATTATGGGATGAGCAACCAAGCCCAGCTGATTTACCTTCCTTAATATTAATGCACAAGGTTCATTGCTTTCACAAACTTGAGAAGAGTCCAGATATTTCGCATCGTCATCATTTCTGAATACAGAGGCTAACTTATAATTAAAAAGGGATAAAATTTACAAATAAAGGAGTAGCATTACAATATCTTTGGCTAATGCTGACAAGATCATGGCTTTTATTTGGTTTCTACATAATAGAATCTGAATATATATGGTACATCGGTGCGAGCAGGAAAAAATAAAACAGAATATTCACTTTTAACTTGGATTCAAAAAATGTTTTTTTAAAATTTTGATTCAAATGATTTTCAGTTGTCTTTTAATCTTGGAAAAACAGTATGGGCTCCAAACTGTTTTAATGAAATTATAGTCTTCCTTACAATTCTGATAAAATGAAAATTTCACACTGATACTCACTGTTAGTTTCATATATATTGGATAGGTTATTGGTGAAAACCTATTTGTAAAAACAAGCCACTTTATGTAAAATTTGGTTTTTATTTCAATTGAATTCACCAGTTACACTAGTCCTGCTCATACCTCTAACATTTGCATCAAATATAAGTAGACTGCCAATAATAAAGTAAATTTTCTTATTATTTAAAATATTACATTAAACTTTGTTCATCTTTTGGAATTTTAAGACTTTTCCATGTATAGTAACAAAAATATAAAAATTACCACCTACAAAGCCAACAGTGAAACTCACAGTACCTTTAAAGAAACGTTCATTCATGTGGAAGGATACATACGTATTCATAACTCCTACACTTTCTTTTCAATTGTGAAGGAACTTCAAATAACAGAAAGTCATTTAAAAAACAGAATCTAAGAGGAAGAGTGGTTCAGAACATGCTTTGTCCTGCTCACCATGCCACCTGCCTCTTTGCTGGAGGTAGTTACTCATAGGTATAAATGCCATCAGAAGCTCAGAACATAAAAAGCATATGAGTAATACTACTCAGACATACATAATGCATCTATGGCTCAAATGTACCATGAAAACTTAATGTTTCTTACAACATACCAACATTTCCTCATTAACAGAAAAAAATCCCTTGGCACTCTTTAAAACCACTCAAAGAGGTGACAGAGTAATAGTTATAGATATATTTTCTTTACAGAAGTGATCCTATTAACTGAAATAGTTATATTTTTATTTTATTTCTTATATTCTTCTTCTGGGTTAATGTCTTTATTATTTAGCTCAACCTCTGGGAAAGAATATACACTACTAGAATAGATGCCTACTAAAAAAAGAGTGGCCTACTAACAGAGTATACCTAAAAAACATTAGGAAAAAAGGTCAATACCACACGTGTGGAATGCCAATAGGTTTCCAACTTACGTCATATGTAAATTAAATAAAGTAACTCCAATTTACAAGGATATTACTGACTTTAGTATCTGCAGGAATAGCCAGTTTAAACTATTCCATCTGTATTTGCTTTGGGATATTAAGCAGCAAGTGAAATACTAAGCAATCCAAGGTATCACTGGGGTCAGAAAGAAATATCAATTTAAAATTGCTATCTTTCTAAATGTTGTTTTGAAAATACATTATATCAAAAGTATTACGCATGATGTAAAATGACAACCAAGAGCATAATATTTTGACTTTCAGTAATGTAATACTCTTGAATTATAAAATAAAAATGGGAATGTCTAGGTTTAGATATAACATCGGTTAACACAAAAAAGAAAAAAAGTACTCATTCTCCCAAATTGAAACTTACTGTGCACTAATTTATAATTGCATGCATTTAGGCTGATATCAAAGTTGTTTTAAAGGAATATTCTACCATCATCTTCAAACAACACAAAATAATAAACTCCACAGTATTGGGTTTTCTTTAGTAATCCGTTTGCAACATTAGAAAATTCAGCCACTGAGTTGCTATATCTTAAAGTTTTTTGAATGAAATATTAATTCAAGAATTACTATGTTGTTCTTTTAATCGGCCTCAAAACTGATTACTGTGAAGTAAAATTGTAATATAATTGGCAATGGGTTAAACTATGCTAGGAAAGGCACCAGTTCAGACTTTGAGGATTCTCTTTTAGTGAGTATGAGGCAGGAGTCACATTCCTTAATCCTTTATTGGCTCAATTTATCCTTTCTACATTTATCACGAGTGAACGACACAAATGCCAGGCAAGTATCTAGACTCCAAATGCTGGGATTTGTTACCAAAGCAGCTGAAACTGTCATTGCCAGTTAACTACTATAGTAACCTTCCAGAGCTGTGAAGTCACATAACTGAAACTGACTGTTAAAATCCTGTAAAAATATAAAATTTCACAATAAATGGGAAGGATGAAACATTTATTTTTTAAAAGAATTTAACTTTTTGGCAAAAATTAGTGATATGTACTATAGAAATTACAAATGCAAATGAAAAATTAAAAGAAAAGGAATTTTGACAATTGAAAGATTTATATGGAAATCTTAAAGACATTTATGAGAACAATATAAATAATCATGTCTAGATTTCTAAGCCTAAAATTTATAAGCCTAAAATAAACCAAATGAACTCAATTATTTTTTTAAACCATAAATAAAACGTCATGTTACAGAGGTGAGATAAATTTTGACAACGTCTTAAGCCTGGTCAAAACTCTTCAAAAATTCTAAAAGTTCCAAAGTCATAAGTCATTTTAAAATTAAGATGAGTTTGAGGATTGCCAAGGGCCATGAGTCTGTGTGAGCTGAGCAATGTACCAGATAATATAACATTTAATTAGTTCCAGGAAGTTCTGAACTCAAAAAGAACATTCAGGTCAAAAAGAAGGGAGTAGTTACTAATCCCTAGGGAAAGAAAAAGTTGAGATTGACATTATTTTTCAGGCTTTCTAAAATTAATCAACTTTACCCAGTCAGCACAGGTGTTATTGTACTTGAAGGTTAAGGTGCTAAGTCTCCTATTCATCACGGCACCTTTCATTGCAGTCTTAATTTAATCACATATATGAAAACAAATGACAGCTGTCTAGACTATATATTTTATATATAACAATATATATTGTTATATATAATTTTTTCTTTTGAGACAGATTCTCACTCTGTCACCCAGACTGAAGTGCAGTGATGTGATCCTGGTTCACTGTAACCTCTGCCTCCCAGGTTCAAGCGATTCTACTGCCTCAGCCTCCCAAGTAACTGAGATTACAGGTGTACACCACCATGCCCAGCTAATTTTTTGCATTTTTAGTAGAGATGGGGTTTTTGCTTTGTTGGGCAGGCTGGTCTTGAACTCCCGGCCTCGAGTGATCGACCCCACCTTGGCTGCCCAAAGTGCTGGGATTACAGGCGTGAGCCACTACGCCCAGCCAGGACTAGAAATATTCTTTTAACTCATAGCTTGTCACTTTTAAAAGTCCTCTCTTAATTTGAATTTCTAAGTAATAACTTGTCTATAAAGTAAGGGGTCATCTTTTAGCATATTAGAGGTTTTTTTTTTCAAATTACCCATTGCCATTTAGAGCTGACTTTTGTTTGATTTTACTTATCGAGCAACTCATAAGCAAGCAAGCAAGCAAGCAAGGAAGCAAGCAAGCAAGCAAGCAAGCAAAGTATTCATAATTCAAGGGATGATTCAAACAAAGACAGGATCATCTTGGACTACTCACTCTAAACTTGAATTCTCAAATGCTTATAATCTCCTCAAACATTACTCTGGTTAAAACATATTTTGGATTTATGATTCCAAAAGGGCTCAGTTATCTGACAAGAACAGGAGCAAATTAAATCTTTGCATAATACATTTTAGAAATGATTTGCATATTAGACACTAGGAAGTTATTAAATTCTTGCTTTTAACCTAACAGTTTTCTAAATCTTCCCTCCACAGCTTGATTCCCAGTAGAGAAAAAAGAAACTCAAACAGAAATTTTCCTGTTTACTGAAACAAGCTATTTATTTATCTATGCACAAGGTTGAGAAATTATGAAATAGGGATTCATGTTTTCATCCATAGAGTATCTCGCACAGACATTTTGCTTGAATTTTCATTTCATAAAAGGATTATATATTTTGACCCACATAAAAATCTAATTACACAATAGTAGAAATAGAGTACTATTAGCCTACTTTCTATTTAACTGATGTTGACAGGTCACTTCAAGCTCTCTGTACCTCACTTATTTAATAGTTTCTTTGTAAATGGAAATAACTTCTAGTAGAATAACTGACATAATGTTAAAGTGCTTTGACAACTGTAAAATATTATGTAAATGTAAGATACTATATATTATTGTGCTAGTTTTATAATAAAAAAACTAGCTGATTATTTCCCTATTATGTCTTTTATAAAGATAAAAGACAAATAATTTTGAAGTGGTCTTAAAGTTTATCAGAGGTTTCAAATTTTCAAAAAAATTTCGTAACAATGAAACAATTCAAGGTTATAGCTAAAATTTAGAGGTCATGTAATCCAATCACTTCAGTTTTACATATGAAGAAAATGTCACATGTAAAGGCTAAACATTACAACATACAATCACAAATGATGGTAAAAGGGAAGAACTGAAGACAAACTGTGCTTCCCAATTTGTTTTTAGGTCATTCTTGACTACACAAGTATCAGGTTAGGATAGAGTTAGAAGCAGGGGCAGGAGCAGGTTCAGTCTGAGTTAAAGTTCTGGCTGGATTATAGCAGGCATTTTAATTAGCCATTTTTTTCCTCTCAGCCAATTATGAAGTATAATGATATTGATGATGATGATGAGTACAAACGCATAGCGATTATGTGTCAAGCACTCTAAGATATTTATGTAGATGTTTACATATGTGTTTTTGGTGTATATATATATATACACCAAGATTGCAGTGACCCAATCTTGGCTAACTGCAACCTCTGCCTCCCGGGTTCAAGCAATTCTTCTGCCTCAGCCTCCTGAGTAGCTGAGACTACAGGCACACACCACCACGCCCAGCGAATTTTTGCATTTTCAGTGGAGACAGGGTTTCACCATGTTGGCCTGGATGGTCTTGATCTCTTGACCTCATGATCCACCCACCTCAGCCTCCCAAAGTATTATTTTACAGATAAGGAAACTAAGGCACAGAGAGGTTAAAAGTAAGTTGAGTAAGTTTATACAACTTAAAAGAGACTGAGCGAAGCTTTCAGCTAAGACTGCCTGGCTCTTGAGTTTGTTGTTTTGTTTTTCTTAGGAAGTATATTGAAGCTTAGTTTATATATGTAAATTCTACCCAGGTTACTGTACAATTCAATGAGTTTTGACAAATTTAGAATAATTTCATCACTCCAAAAAGAACCCTCATGCCTGTCTGTTGTCTATCCCCATCTACACCCCAGTCCCAGGAAAATACAATCTTTCTTTTTCTATAGATTTGCCTTTTCTGGGTATTTCATATAAATGGAATCATATAACGTGTAGTCTTTTGACTTCACTTGGGATAAAGTTTTTGAGGTTCGTCCATGTTGTAGCATATATTAGTAGCTCATTTTTCTTCATTGCTTAATAGTTATTTACTGTATGGATATACTACATATTGGTTATTCATTCATCAGCTGATGGACATTTGGGTTCTACTTTTAGGCAATTATAAATGATGCTTCTATAAACATTTACATACAAGTATTTGCATGGACAGAGGTTTTTATTTCTCTTATGTAGATGCCTAGTAGTGGAATTCTTAGGTCATATGAAAGATTTTTATTTAACGTTTTGAGAAGACTTGAAATTCTCTTCCAAAGTGACCATCATTTTACGTTCTACCAGTAATATATGAATGTTCTGGTTTCCCCATATTTTTATCAACACTTATTAGAGCTCCACTCTTCACCACTAACCTCTACTGCCTTTCAATAACTCTGTACATTTGTCATTCCACGTTGAAATAAGAGGGAGAGAGGAACTAAGCAAAGAAATAAGGGAAGGAGACAGAGATCTCATAATTGTTTTTTGTTTTGGTTTTGTTTTTTTGAGATGGAGTCTCACTCTGTCGCCAGGCTGGAGGGCAGTGGCATGATCTCAGCTCACTGCAACCTCCACCTCCTGGGTTCAAGTGATTCTCCTGCCTCAGCTTCCCAAGTAGCTGGGACTACAGGTGTGCGTCACCACGCCCAGCTAATTTTTGTATTTTTTTTTTTTTTTTTTTTTTTTTTTTAGTAGAGGCAGGGTTTCACCATGTTGGCCAGGATGGTCTTGAGAAACCCCATAATTCTTAAAAGCTAACCAAGTCTATTTAGTTTCTCCAGTGCTTTTCATAACCATGTATTTATAAGGTTTTGATTTTGTAGTGGAAATTCGTTCAAGGGACTTTTGCTTTTCTGCTGATTTATCTTTACAAATTCTGAGATGTACATCTGCTCTTTGATGAGAACAAAAAGTGGTATAGTAAATGTTAAACAGAAATATATTTAGAGAAGTAAGTAGAAGGTGGGAAGAGGTTGTTACCAAGGTTTAACTTGAAAATAGCATAAAATTGGCCAGGCACGGTGGCTCATGCCTGTAATCCCAGCACTTAGGGAGGCTGACGTGGGTGTATTACCTGAGGTCAGGAGTTCGAGACCAGCCTGACCAACATGGTGAAACCCTGTTTTTGGTGAAACTAAAAAATACAAAAATTAGCCGGGCATGGTGGTGGGCTCCTGTAATCCCAGCTACTCGGGAGGCTGAGACAGGAGACTCTCTTGAACCTGGAAGGCGGAGGTTGCAGTGAGCTGAGATCGCACAGTTGCACTCCCAGCTGGGAAACAGAGCTAGACTCCGTCTCAAAAAAAAAAAAAAAAGAAAGAAAGAAAGAAAGAAAAAGAAGATAGCACAAAATTATATCATTTTTCAAACTCGTTATTTTGGCACTATTTTCATGATAATATTAGAAAGTTAGATATACCTTGTTTAAGACTAGAGGATTCAAAGACATGTCTAAAAAGAACACCACTGGAGATAAGAAAACATAATTGGTCAACCATAAATCCAAAAATTTTAAAACAAAAATCAATTATTTTTAAGTTTTGTAGAATTAATACCACATAATCCTATAATACTACAGTATCTTACCATTTTAATTTTAAATACTGGCAAATAAATATGGTAGCAAAGAAAACATATTCAAACAATTAAAAGATGTCTTTTACTTTTTTCTTCTTTATTGCACCAACTATAACACCCAGTACAGTAAGAGAAGTTGTGAGTGCCAGCATATCTATCTTATTTCTGATATAAAGGGGGAAAACATTTAGTCATTTGTCATTCATTCATTAAATATAATATCAGCTATGGGTTTCTCTTAGAAGCCCTTTATCATAATGAGGAAGTTTTCTATTCCTTGTTTACAGAGAATTTTATTAAATCAGGAAAGGATGCTGGATTTTGCCAAATGTTTTTTTCTGCATTTAAATAATCATAATTTATATTTTATCTATACGATTAATTATATTGATTTATGAAAGTTAAATCAGCTTTCAGTCCTGGGATAAATCCCACTTGATCATGAATTCTTATATATTGTTAAATTTGCTTTGTTAAAATTGTGCTTAGAATTTTTAAATCTACGATCATGAATGATATTGGTCTGCAGTTTTCTTTTCCTGTAATGTTTCTGTCTCATTTTAGAATCAGGGTAATGCTGGCCTCAAATAATGAGTTTAGAAATATTCTTCAATTTCAACTTTCTCAGTGGGTTGTATAGAATTGGTAATATTTTCTTCTTAAAAGTTTGGTATAACTCACCAGAAAAGCCATCTTGGCCTGGAGTTTTCTTTGAGGAATGGTTATTTAAATGAGAAATTCAATTCTTAAAAGGTATGGTACTATGCAGGTTCTTTATTTCTTCGTGAATGAGATTAGGTAGTTTGCATCTTTAAGGAAATTTGTCCATTTTATCTATGTTACCAAATTCTGGGAGGCTGAGGCAGGAGGACTGCTTGTGACCAGGAGCAAGGCTACAGTGAGCTATGATCACACTACTGCATTCCAGTAGGTGACAGAGTGAGACCCTGTCTCTAAAAATAAAATAAAATTTGTATAAAGTTATTCATAACATTCATTATCCTTTTAATATCTGAATATTCTGTGGTGATATCACCTCTCTCTTCATATTAGTAATTTCTGTCTTTTTCTGATAAGTCTGGGAAGACGTTCATCAATTTTACTAATCTTCTCAAAGGACTAGCTTTTAGTTTTATCATTATTCCCTGTTTTTGTATTTTCCATTCCATTGATTTCTGCTGCTATCTATATTGTTTCTTTTCTTCTACTTATTTTGGTTTAATTTGCTCTTATTCTAATTTCTTAAGCTAGAAGCTGAGGTTGTTACTTTGAGTCCTTTCTTCTTTTAGTGGTACATCAGTGATAAATCTGACAAAAGATGAAGAGTCCCATATGCTAAAGTACAGAATCTTGCTTAGAGAAATTGCAGACAACCTATGTAACTACAGAGATATACTAAGTCCATGGATCAGAAAGCTTAATATTGCTACGAAGTCTATTTTCCCCAAATTGATATATTGATAAAATAAAATCTCACTTTAAATTCTACCAAGCCTTTCTGTAGAAACTGAAAAGCTAATACTAAAATTAATATGGAAATGCAAAGGACTTCTAAAAGAATTTGAAAAAGAAGAATAAACTGGGCTAATACTACCTGATTTTAAGACTTTTTAAAGAACTATTATTGCGTATATTAAAGGTATACAATATGTTATGGAATACATATTAATAGTAAAACGAATATTATAGTGAAGCAAATTAACATATCCATCATCTTACATAGTTCTCCATTTGTTTATGTGTGACAAGAACAGCTAAACTCTACTCATTTAGCAGGAATCCCATATACAGAACAATTTTATTACCCATAGTTCACATGGTGTAAATTACATCTCTAGACTTGATCATTCTACATATTTCCTTCTTTGTATCCTCTGACCTACATCTTCCCATTTCCTCTGTTCCTGCCCTCTGCCCTAGTGACCCCTGTTTCGTTCTCTATCTCTGTATATCTGACTTTTTTTAAGATTCCATATATAATATGTAATATTTTTATTTCTGTGTCTGGCTTATTTCACTTAGCATAATGTCCCCCAGGCTCATCTGTGTTTTGACAAATGGTCAGATCTTGCTCCTTTTTATGGCTGAAGAATATTCCACTGAACACATGTAACACATTTTCTTTATCCATTTCTCTGCTGACAAACATTTAGTTTTTTTCCGTATCCTGGCTATCGTGAATAACACTGCAATACACACAGGAGTGCACATATCTTTACAAGGGATGATTAAATTTGCTTTGGGCATATACCCAGAAGAGGGATTGCTGAGGTACATGGTAGCTCTATTTTTAATTCCTTTAGAAACCTTCATACTGTTTTCCATAATGGCTGTACCAATCTTCATTCCTACCGACAGCGTACAGGGTTTCTCCATACCCCTGCCAATATTTGTTATCTTTTCGCTTTTTAAAAATAGCCATCCTAATTGGAGTAAGGTGCTATCTCACAGTGGTTTTGATTTGCATTTCCCCGATGATTAATAATGCTGAGCACCTATCGTATATCTGTCGGCCATTTTTATGTTTTCTTTGGAGAAACGTCTATTTAGGCCTTTGCCCATTTTTAAAAACAGTTCTTTATTGTTTTGTTTTTGTTCTTTGGGTTTTTTTTTTTTTTTTTGAGACAATGTTTTGCTCTCTTGTGGCGCATCAGTTGTATGTGATTTTTTTTTTTTTTTTAAAACAAGGTTTCACTCTGTTGTGGCACATCTGTTGTGATCAGTGGCATGATCACAGCTCACTGCAGACTCAACCTCCCTGGCTTAAATAATATTTCCATTTCAGCCTCCTGAGTAGCTGGGACTACAGGCACACGTCACCATCTCTAGTTAATTAAAAAAAAAAAAAATCATAGAGACAGGATCTCACTACATTGCCCAGGCTGGTCTGAACTCCTGGATCCAACAATCCTCCTGCCTCAGCCTCCCAAAGTGCTGGAATTACAGGAATGAGCCACTGCATCCAGCCTCCTCTGCCCATCTTTAAACTGAGTTATTTGCTTTTCTACTATTCAGTTGTATGAGTTCTTTATACATTTTGGATATTAACCCCTTATCAGGTATATGATTTGCAAGTAGTTTTCACAATCTGTAGGCTACTGTTTCATTTTGCTGATTGTTTCCTTTGCTGTGCAGAAGCTTTTCAGTTTAATATAGTCCTATTTATTTATTTTTGTTTTTGTGGCCGGAGTTTTTGCTGTAATATCCAAAAAATCATCACCAAGGCCAATGTCCCAGAGTTTTCCCCCATGTTCTCTTCTAGGAATTTTATTGTTTCTGGTTTTATATTTAGGTCTTTCATCCAATTTGAGATGATTTTTGTGTATGGTATAAATAAGGGTCTCATTTCATTCTTTTGCATGTGAAAATGCAGTTTTCCCAGCACCATCTATTGGACAGACTATCCTTTCCCCTTTGTGTCTTCCTGTCAAAAATTAGTTGACTGTATATGTTTGGATTTATTTCTGAGTCAAGACTTATTATAAAGCTACTGTCATCAAGACATTGTGGTATTGGCATGGAGACAAAAGGATTGACAGAAAAGAACAGAGTCCAAAAATAGAGACACATAAGTATGAAAAAATGAATTTAGTATGAAGGTAAAAAGTTAAGTCAAGAGAGAAAGAATAGTCATTTAAAACAAGTGGTGCTGGAAAAACTGGATATCCACATGCCAAAAATATGAACTTCTAAGCATTTCCCACACCATATACAAAAATTAACTTGAAATGGGTCCTACACTCAAATATAAACTTTAAAACTAAAAGTAAACTTAAGAAACAACTTTTAGGACCTTGGGTTCAACAGTTTTCTTAGATATACCATCATGATCCATAAAAGAAAAAAATTGATTAATTAAACTTTATCAAAATAAAGATGTTTTTCAAAAGACACTGTTAAGAGAATCAAAAGACAAGACACAGACTGAGAGAAAAAGGATTTGTATCCAGAATATGTAAAGAACCAAGACTTAATTATAAGAAAACAACCAACCCAATTTTTAAAATAGGCAAAACGATTTGGACACTTGACCAGTGAAGATATCCAAACGTCAAATAAGCAAATGAAAACATGCAAGACATCTTTATTCAGTGGGAAAGGGCAAATTAAAATCACAAAAAGGTATAGAAGTATTAGAAAGGCTAACAACTAACCAGGCCAAGTAAGTGCTGACGACGATGGGGAGGAAGTGAAACTATCATAGACTGCTGTTGGGAATATAAACTAGAACAAAAACTTTAGAAAGTCATTTGGTAGTTTCTTAAAAAATTTAACATGCAAATGCCAGATGATCCATTCATTCCACTACTAGGCAGTTTCCCAAGAGAATGAAAGCATTTGTCCAGATGAAGGCTTGTACAGGAATGTTTACAGCAACTTCATTTAGAGTAGCCCCAAACTGGAAATCATCCAAAAGTCTATCAACAGCTGAATGGATAAACTGCAGTATATTCATTAAATAGAATTGCACTCAGCAATAAAAAGAATAACCTATTGATACACATTACAATATGGATTAATCTTAAAATAATTATACTTAGTGAAAAAAAGTGCTTACTGCATGATTCTATTTTTTAAGAGTTCTGAGAAATGTTAATACCCAGTGACAGAAAGCATCTTAGTGGTTGGCTGTGACAGGGTAGTAAAAGGTAGAAGAAAGGAATTACAAAGAGGCATGAGAAAATTTAGGTGCTATAGATTTGTTCAAAACATGAATCTGCCACAATGAGCTTGACAGCCTCCATTACTTTTTTTTGTTTTGTTTTTTGTTTTTTGAGACGGAGTCTCATTCTTCCACTGAGGCTGGAGTGCAGTGGCATGATCTTGGCTCACTGCAACCTCTGCCTTCTGGGTTCAAGCGATTCTCCTCCCTCAGCCTCCCAAGTAGCTGAGATTACACAGGCATGCACCACCACACTCGGCTAATTTTATTTTTAGTAGAGATGGGGTTTCACTATGTTGGCCAGGCTGGTCCCGAATGCCTGACCTCATGATCCACCCACCCTGGCCTCCAAAGTGCTAGGATTACAGGTGTGAGCCACTGTTCCCAGCCGCCTCCATTACTTTTTTGAGACTTGTGACATTAATAAATGTGTGATATTAAATAATGAATTATATCATTATTTGAAATACCTGCATGACTTGGTGATCTGATATTCTCCAAATGACTGAAGCATGATGCTATAAAATCATGCATGGGTAAAAGATGCATTCAAACTGCAAGATCAACCAATGAACTTAATGTAACTGAATATGAAAAGTTCACTAATAAGATTTGAGATTCCACACTGCAAACAGCCTTTAAGAAAATTTAGCAAAATCTACTGTGGTAGATAGAATTTGAATATGGCCTCCCAAAGATGTCCTACTCTAATACCTGGATCCCTATCAGCGTAAGTACTGCTCATAATATGTTGTATCATGTACAGTTGATCTTAAAATAAGATTATCCAGGTGTGCCTGATCTAATCATACAAGCCCTTTTAAAAGTAGAGAGTAGCAGCTTTTACGAGGTATCAGCACTTTTCTTTCATTAGGGGGAAGGCGTGAGGAAAGTACCAAACAGCAGCGGAGTTTTAAACTCTAAATAGACAGGTCTGAGTGCCTGAACTTGCCTTTTCATTTTACTTCATCCTCCAAGGAGTTCAATCACTTGGCGTGACTTCACTTCTTTTAAGCAAAAGAGTGGTGCCCAGGCAACATGCGTGACTGGAGCACTTTAGGCAAACTCCTTGACAAGGTTCAAGCCTACTCAACTGCTGGAGGGAAGGTGTGGCTGTCAGTACTTTTCATTTTCCGAATCCTGCTGCTGAAGACAGTGGTTGAGTCAGCCTGGGGAGATGAGCAGTCTGCCTTTCGTTGTAACACTCAGCAACCTGGTTGTGAAAACGTCTGCTATGATAAGTCTTTCCCAATTTCTCATGTGCGCTTCTGGGTCCTGCAGATCATATTTGTGTCTGTACCCACACTCTTGTACCTGGCTCATGTGTTCTACGTGATGCAAAAGGAAGAGAAACTGAACAAGAAAGAGGAGGAACTCAAGGTTGCCCAAACTGATGGTGTCAACGTGGAGATGCACTTGAAGCAGATTGAGATAAAGAAGTTCAAGTAAGGTATTGAAGAGCATGGTAAGGTGAAAATGCAAGGGGGGTTGCTGCGAACCTACATCATCAGTATCCTCTTCAAATCTATCTTTGAGGTGGCCTTGCTGATCCAATGGTAAATCTATGGATTCAGCTTGAGTGCTGTTCACACTTGCAAAAGAGATCCCTGCCCACATCAGGTGGACTGTTTCTTCTCTTGCCCCACGGAGAAAACCATCTTCATCATCTTCATGCTTGTGGTGTCCTTGGTGTCCCTGGCCTTGAATATCATTGAAGTCTTTTATGTTTTCTTCAAGGGCGTTAAGGATTGGGTTAAGGGAAAGAGTGACCCTTACCATGCGACCACTGGCCCGCTGAGCCCCGCCAAAGACTGTGGGTCTCAAAAATATGCTTATTTCAATGGCCGCTCCTCACCAACTGCTCCCCTCTCGCCTATGTCTCTTCCTGGGTACAAGCTGGTTACTGGCGACAGAAACAATTCTTGCCGCAATTACAACAAGCAAGCAAGTGAGCAAAATTGGGCTAATTACAGTGCAGAACAAAATCGAATGGTGCAGGCGGGAAGCACCATCTCTAACTCCCATGCACAGCCTTTTGATTTCCCCAATGATAACCAGAATTCTAAAAAACTAGCTGCTGGACATGAACTACAGCCACTAGCCATTGTGGACCAGCGACCTTCAAGCAGAGCCAGCAGTCGTGCCAGCAGCAGACCTCACCCTGACGACCTGGAGATCTAGATACAGGCTTGAAAGCATCAAGATTCCACTCATTTGTGGAGAAGAAAAAAGGTGCTGTAGAAAGTGCACCAGGTGTTAATTTTGATCTGGTGGAGGTGGTACTCAACAGCCTTATTCATGACGCTTAGAAAACACAAAGACATTAGAATACCTAGGTTCACTGGGGGTGTATGGGGTAGATGGCTGGGTGGGGGCGGGGGGGCGGTAAGAGAGGTGCATGTTGGTATTTAAAGTAGTGGATTCAAAGAACTTAGACTATAAATAAGAGTTCCATTACGTGACATATAGATAAGAGCTTTTTCTTCCGGCAAACACCCCTAAGAATGGTTCTGTGTATGTGAATGAGTGGGTGGTAACTGTGGCTAAATATTTTTGTTTTACCAAGAAACTGAAATAATTCTGGCCAGGAATAAATACTTCCTGAACATCTTAGGTCTTCTCAACAAGAAAAAGACAGAGGATTGTCCTTAAGTCCCTGCTAAAACATTCCATTGTTAAAATTTGCACTTTGAAGGTTAGCTTTCTAGGCCTGACCCTCCAGGTGTCAATGGACTTGTGCTACTATATTTTTTTATTCTTGGTTTCAGTTTAAAATTCAGACAAGGCCCACAGAATAAGATTTTCCATGCATTTGCAAATCTCAGCGTTATACATATATTGTTTTTCCAGCCACTTGCACCATATCATTACCATCACTTTTTCATCATTCCTCAGCTACTGCTCACATTCATTTAATGGTTTCTGTAAACATTTTTAAGACAGTTGAGATGTCACTTAACATTTTTTTTTTTTTGAACTAGAGTCAGGGAATCAAGCCATGCTTAATATTTAACAATCACTTGTAAGTGTGTGGAAGTTTGTTTTGTTTGTCATGTATTGGTACAAGCAGATACAGTACAAACTCACAAACACAGATTTGAAAATAATGCACATACAGTGTTCAAATTTGAACCTTTCTCATGGATTTTTGTGGTGTGGGCCAATATGGTGTTTACATTATATAATTCCTGCTGTGGCAAGTAAAGCACACTTTTTTTTTCTCCTAAAATGTTTTTCCCCGTGTATCCTATTACGGATACTAGTTTTGTTAATTATGATTCTTTATTTTCTCTCTTTTTTTTAGGATATAGCAGTAATGCTATTACTGAAATGAATTTCCTTTTTCTGAAATGTAATCACTGATGCTTGAATGACAGAATTTTAGTACTGTAAACAGGCTTTAGTCATTAATGTGAGAGACTTAGAAAAAATGCTTAGAGTGGACTATTAAATGTGCCTAAATGAATTTTGCAGTAACTGGTATTCTTGGGTTTGCCCTACTTAATACACAGTAATTCAGAACTTGTATTCTGAGTTTAACAGTCTTTTGGAGTGACCAGCAACTTTGATGTTTGCACTAAGATTTTATTTGGAATGCAAGAGAGGTTGAAAGAGGATTCAGTAGTACACATATAACTAATTTATTTGAACTATATGCTGAAGACATCTACCAGTTTCTCCAAATGCCTTTTTTAAAACTCATCACAGACGACTGGTGAAAATGCTGAGTACGACACTTTTCTACTTGCATGTCAGCTACATAAACAGTTTTGTACAATGAAAATTACTAATTTGTCTGACATTCCATGTTAAACTATGGTCATGTTCAGCTTCATTGCATGTAATGTAGACCTAGTCCATCAGACCATGTGTTCTGGAGAGTGTTCTTTATTCAATAGTTTTAATTTAGTACCAAAAAAAAAGTAGAGAGTATTCTTTACCTAGTAATGCAACAGAAAGTTAGAAAAATTCAAAACACTTGAAGGATTTAGCAGGCCCGTGCTGACTTTGAAGATAGAAAGACCATGTGAAAAGGGATGCAGGCAACCTCAAAGAGCTAAGAGATGCCCCTGGCAGACAGCAGGCAAAGAAACAGGAACTTTAGACATATAGCTGCAAGTGACACGATTCTGCCAGCAACTGAATGAGCTTGGTAGCAGATTCTTCCCCAGAGCCTCCAGATAACAGCTCAGCCTGACATCCTGATTTTGGCTTTGTGAGACCCTGAGCAGAGAACATAGTCAAGGCTGCCAGGACTTCTAACCTACAGACCCTGTCAGGTAAAAAATCGGTGTCACTTGAAGCCCTCAGGTTGTGATAATTACTAATGCAGCAATCAAAAGCTAATACTTTTACATAAATCAAAATACACAGAAACTCGGATCCAACAATCTCACTACTGAATTTTTACCTACAGATACACTTCCAAATGATTCTTACAGTGAGTCCAAGGATATTCATTGAACACTGTTTGTAAAAACAAATATTAAAAATAAAAATGACCAAACTATCCACAAATAAAGTTGTGGTTGAATAAATCATGTAAATCCACAAAATGGAATATTCTGTAGCCATTACCAAAAAAACGTAGAATTGTATAGATAACTGCAAAACAGTAAAACCATCACACATTACAGTAATAAGAAAAAAAAAAGCAAGATCTGAAACAGTGATGGAGTATAATTTGTTTCATAATTAAATTTAAAGCATCTGCATTAAACATTTTTCTGGAAAAAAAATTAAAAACTGTAAGCAGCAATTAGCTTTCAGATATAATTAGATTGTTGAGTGGAAGGTTTCATTTTCAATTTTCTACCTTTTATTATATTTTCAATTTTCTAATGAAGTTTATTATTCTTATTCATTTAAAAAATATAAACAGAGGTTACTAGTCAGAGTCTAGATAAACACTTGCTGGCTCCTGTACAAAGCTGTCTTCTTTTGTTTTATTTAACTAGGACTTGTCATCTGATTTGCATCTATGGTCCTTTAACAATTACAGTAAGACCAAAATCACCTTTCCTCAAGTCCGTCCCACCACCCAAATCTAAGTTTTTCAGTGGCATTCCTTATTATTCAGGGGCTTCATTTGTACCCATGTAAATGTTAATATGTATTTTTATAATATTTACACATTTAAACCATTAAAACATACAATGTACTTAACACAGACAATGGATCTTGATGAGGATAAAGATGATAATGATCTAGGTATTCTGCAGTTACATGGTAATATTGAGAAATATTTCAATAGCAAGCAAAGCAGTATAACAAAACAGAACCAATAATTATAAATCATGAAAAATTAATTTCTGTAAACAGAAATTAATGAGCAGTCTACAATATTATTTTTACTTAATATATTTTAATTAAAATTAGAAACGTTTTACATAGTTCTTTAAATTTTTCCTAAAATGAGTAAATAATTGTTAAAAGTAAAGCAAATCCCTTTCACTTATTTAATACTCTATTTGTAAAGCTTATGAGATTAAATTTTACTTCTGCTTGTATCTTCAACAATAGGAAGTTGGACAATGAAAAAAACTTTAAAACATACCATTAATATAGCACTTCAAAGTTTTCTTTGTTGTCAAAAGTTATTAACATAAAGGTGTTGAAAGTCACCAGAAATAAATACCAAGACATATTCATAGACTGATCACCTTCTTTTTGTTTGTCTACATATGAAAGAAGTTCATAATTCAAAAGTGATTCAAAGCATTGTGAGATTATTATATATAACCATCAAAAAAGAAGTTTTGCAGGGTGCTGTGGCTCATGTCTGTAATCCCAGCACTTTGGGAGGCCAAGGCAGGAGAATCACATGAACCCAGAAGTTCAAGACCAGCCTGAGCAACATAGTGAGACTCCATTTCTACAAAAAAAAAAATTAAAAATTAATTTAAACATGTAGAAGAGAGGTTGTGTGGAGATGTACTTGGAAAATGATATACAGTGAACTAAATATAAGATAGTACTATCACTGTTATAAAGTCTAAGTACACTGCCTTTTTCTAAATAGTGTTTTGCACATAAAGATATATAACTGAATTCCATGTGTAACTATATTCTAATAATAAATGTGTCTTTTTAAAAAAGCAGTTGACATTTTCTAGAAAATAGCAAAGTGCTATAGCCTATAAAAATACTGAGTATAGGTACAGACTCTTTTGTTATCTGGAAATGTTAAACAAAATCCTTGGAAACTTTACAAGGAGAAACCAAAGAGATTGAACATACAAAAACAATAAAACATGACATTAAAATGTTATCATGCAAAATTCTCAGATCACATTACCTGAAACCAGTTCCATAATGATGTAGACAGGCTGTCTTTGTGTGCAAACTCCTATAAGTTTGACAATATTGGGATGATCATATTGCTTGAGAATTCTAGATGAGATGAAAATATAAGAATAGTTATCATTTGAATAATAAAGCATTAATTTGTGATCACAAATAGTGTTTACAACTAGAATACTCTTGAATCATAATTCAATTTTAAAAATTTCAGTATGACCCCAAATTATGATAAATTGGATATATACAAACGAGTAAAGCCTTCCCTCAGTATCTGTAGGAGATTGGTTCCAGGACCCCCGTGGATACGGAAATCTATGCATGTTCAAGTCTCTTATACAAAATGGTGCAATAATTGCATACAACCTACATGCACACTCTTATATACTTTAAACCATCTCCAGATTACTTATAAGACCTAATATAATGTAAATGTTATATAAATAGTTGTTATACTGTATTGTTTAGGGAATAATAAGAAAAAAAAATTCTGTACATGTTCAGTACAGATGCAATCATCAACATTTCCCCCCCCCGCCAATATTTTTTTTCTGTGGCTGCTCAAATCCACAGATACAGAACCCATGGAGACAGAGGCCCAACCATATTGATACACACTGGCAACATAATGTGGATGCAAATGAGTCAATTCTCCTTAATTTAATATTCTTTTAAAAATTATTATCTACTCTGAATGATTAACAACCATGTTAAAAACTAGTTAATCTAAAACATGTACAACTCCCTTCAAATTATAATATCTGGTTTTAGCCACTACCACAAAAGTACAGCTGAAAAGTATTAGTGGGCCAAAAATTGTAAGCTGCTGGGGTAGCATATATATATATATATATATATATATATATATATATATATTTTTTTTTTTTTATATATATATTTTTTAACACACGCACTGGATTTTAAAATACATAAAATAAGAAATCATTTTATACTGGCAAATGCTACAGGGTAACCATTTCATTGGATTTTGTAATAGTTAAATACTTTCTTGATCAGGATCAATTTCAAAATGGTAGAAACAAAAGTTCTGAGAAAGTTGGATAATTGAATAATACAGTTTCAACAGAGACTTCAGCTGAAGCAGAGTAGACTTTGTTTGGATAAGGGCAAAATTTCATCAGAGGGCTATGAAAGTAGGATAGACTTGAAACCATGTCCCTAAAGAGTTAAGAAAAAAAACCTCAACACAGTAATGATCAACAAAAATTCTTGAGTTTGCAGGATAGCACATAAAAAAAGAAACAACTTGCTCAATCACTGAAACTCCCGTTGTTTATAAAAGAACTGGCTGAAATTGGTTAGAACAAATAGGGCTGACTGGCATCTGTGCAGGAACAAGCTTGCTAACATCACAGCCTGAATTTCCACTGCATGGTTCAGACTAACTCCCCCTGGATTTGCACATATGAACCATGAGATTGCATGAAGAGATAACTGTGTGTGGCCAAGGACTTTCCGGGCCTCCCATTTCCCCTTCTATCAATCACTTAGTAATTTCAAAATCTACCCCCTCAACCTTTTCTAATAAAACTATTGCTTTGAAATCATTAAGAGTTGACGTTTAATAGCAAGCTTTTCTTTTCTGAAAGACCTGGTGTCACAGTATTGGCTTCTAGCACACTGGGCAGTGAGCCCCTTCTACTTGATAATGCATTCACCTATGGGACTCCAAACATGAACTAAAAATAAACTAGATTCCCTCAAATGCCTGTCTGTCCCAATTATTTCTATTACCAAATCTTATTGTTTATTATCTTATCAACAGTTATAAATTCGCTCATCTTTGAAAACTGCTGTATACTTTCCTAAGAGAATGAAAAAGGTAACTTTGGAGAAAGATAAAAAATTTACGCATGTATTGTACATGTACAACTAAACCAAGGATAGGTATAAAAATGTTTTAGATAGACAATATAAAAAGAAAGAAATGAAAAGACAGACTGGGAATAATTCTAAAGGAAATATTCTGCTAATAACTTTGGCCTTGCAACTTCTACTAGAAATTTAAAAGAAAGGTTTAATGATGTTTGACTTTAATACTTTATTTAATTTCTCAGGTTAGAAACTGTTTAAGAAATTTGCACAATGAAGCATGAACTCAGATAATATTAAATATTTAAATATACAGTTCTAGCGTCTACTAAAGGACACTCGGAAGTTTGCATGAATATAAGTTTTGTTTTTAACATAAAACTTTATAATTTCACCTTAAAAGAAGAAATTAAACTCTACTTTGCAATAAAACAAGTTAGAAAGAAATTTAAATATTTTTGAAAATATGTGAGGCACAGTCTTTTACCTTAATACTTATGAACAACTGTAAAATAATGAGGCTGTGAATTTCAGTTGTGTTAACATGCCTTTTAATTCATCATCAGAATTTCTTTTCTGACTTGCTGACAAGTCATGAAAAAGGTTTACCACTTTACTCTGCAGATAATATTTCATAGATGCATCCAACTAGTTTAGCCATTGCCATTATTCATTTTTAGATGATGAATTAGTACACATATTAGTACATATGCATGGCTGTATGCCATGTAACTTATGAATAGTTCTCTTGTTGCCATGGAAATATTCTCCCATTGCACTTTCCTTTTAATACACAAAAACATATGAATCCACGTATCTGTTCCTTCCCCATCCATCCATCTGTCCATCAATTCATCCATTTCCCACGCACATGTCCATCCAGCTTACTCTTTCCAAAGTGGCTTTCCATTTGTTTTGTGTTTTGTTGTATATAATCAATTTTACCACTAACAGAAGAGTTTTAACTATGTGCAACATAGGTAGCAGGTATTATTTTCTATTATTTAGCTAATAATAGAAAAAAAAGAGAATAAATCATCTTAGAAGATTAGGAATGAAAAAACATGCAAACTTTAGAAGAAATGCCAGATACTAAGCTGAAATCTGAGGTTCTCAGAAATGAAACCTAACAGCTGAGAAAAGAGAAGCAAGCAGTACTATCTAAGGAGGGTAGGACAGATATAATCTAAGGAGGGTAGGATAGATATAATTATATACTTAAATGTATATGTAAGCTATACAGTTGAAGAAGAAATCTGAGGTTCTCAGAAATGAAACCTGACAGCTGAGAAAACAGAAGCAAGCAGTACTATCTAAGGAGGGTAGGACAGATATAAGTATCTACTTAAATGTATATGTAAGCTGTACAGTTTATGTATATAATACATTAATATTTTTATCATAAGCACAGTATTGCATATATACATATATGTATATGTATGTGTGATGAAAGCAAAATATCTTAACATTTTAAGAACTTGAATAATACTGCTTTTTAACACCGGGTTTGACTATGATTGCTGAATTGATCTGCAGACTATCACAAAAGCACAAACTTTTGGATTCCACACTGTAAAAGTGCTTACCCCTACTATTTCAGTAAATCACAATTTAAGATGTCTTCAAACTTACATTTTAATAAATCATTTACATAATAAATATATATTTTGATTACTTTAAATAACTCACTTGGCTTCTTGTAAAAATTTTATTTTCAATTCCTGAGGAAGATCTTCTTTACATGTTTTAACAGCAACAGAAGTTTTATCCTTTAACGTGCCCTTATATACTTCACCAAAATTTCCCTGAAAATAGAAATACATTCATTGTCTGGGGTAAATGACAGCATGTATATCTTTGCCAAATACAAGGAAAGGTACCAAAGAGGAGGAGGTGCTTACCTACATGTCAATATCACCTGTGATGAACTAATTTCTATCAGACATATGAACTTCTAACTTTACTCTATGGCTAGGACATATTTTGGCATAAAATGCCTGATTTGGCCAGGTGTGGTGGCTCACGCCTGTAATCCCAGCACTTTGGGAGGCTGAGGTGGGCGGGTCACGAGGTCAGGAGATCGAGACCATCCTTGCTAACACAGTGAAACCCCGTCTCTACTAAAAAAAAATACAAAAAAATTAGCTGAGCATGGTGGTGGGCGTCTGCAGTCCCAGCTACTTGGGAGGCTGAGGCAGGAGAATGGCATGAACCCAGGAGGCAGGGCTTGCAGTGGGCAGAGATTGCGCCACTGCACTCCAGCCTGGGCAACGGAGCGAGACTCTGTCTACCCCCCCCCCCAAAAAAAAAAAAAAAAAAAAAGGCCTGACTTATAGTGTATTTATTTTAGAAGAGAAGAAATTTTGAAATCTATTTTTTAAATTAAATCCAAAACATTACCAACAAGATAAACAAGGCTAACACACTAGCACAACAGCTATTCTTGAGTATTCTCTTAGGTTTTTTTACACTGCATATGTATTTTTTACATAGCTATAATCATATTATGCAAACTTTTTTTTCTTTTTTTTTTCTGAGACAGAGTCTCACTCTGTTGCCAGGCTGGAGTGCAGCAGCACGATCTCGGCTCACTGCAACCTCCGCCTCCCAGGTTCAGCCTCCCGAGTAGCTGGGACTACAGGGGTGCACCACCACACCCAGCTAATTTTTGTATTTTTAGTAGAGATGGGGTTTCAGCATGTTGGGCAGGATGGTCTCGATCTCTTGACCTCGTGATCCACCTGCCTCAGCCTCCCAAAATGCTGGGATTACAGGTGTGAGCCACCACACCCAGCATATGCAAACATTTTATAATAAACTTTAATGCTATTGTTGAGCAAGAAGTAACTAAACTAGAAGCCCACTATACTTACTGAGTTTTAGAGCAGTAAGATGAATGTAACTCTTAATATTTCAAGTTCACAAGTTAAAATTTATACCTTGAACTATTGCTTATTAATAAATAAAATTATTAAAATACCTTAAAATATTTTTAACAAGTCTTATATTCAATTTTTACTATTTAATCTAATAGTCAACTCAAATATTTATAAAACAATGATCATGTTTTCATAAAAAATAAACATACTTAAACAGTAAACATTCATGATAAATTTAAAAAACGAAAATTTGAGCTTCACATCTGTTATTCTCAAGAGATTGTCTTTTACCCACAATTGTCAGATTATCTATTACATCAGAGGTAGAGCTGAGAGAAGATATTAATTTACATGATTACTGCTGGGCCTCCACTTACCTAAAGCACTTACAATTCAGCTTGTCTAAAACTTACTGTTTTATTAATCAAAAGATTCTTCCTGGCTATATTACTTTTTTCAGTTACTAGAACCATCATTTGCCTTGTAAGCATTCAGACCCTACCTCCATAATACTTTTTGTCTTATTCCTTACATCTCAGAAAGGTTACCCTGATTCATGATCTCAATTCTGTTACCTAAACTGATCTCATCTTCAGCCCCTCACCTCTCCCATTCACCTACAACAGCACTGCCAGATTAATCTTTCCTAGAGAAAACTTTGATTATACTACTGCTTTGTTCAATATCCATCCTTCAATTACTATCACTTTCTTGGCCTCTATATCGCTCCACATTATAACCCCCAACTGTTACATGTGTTCTGAACTGAAATACATAGTGATCCCTAAATACGTGTCATGCCTTTTCTACATTTTTCCCTCTGTGGAAAATGCCCACCTCCAATCAGAAGCTGATACCTCATCTTTAAGTCCATTTCTTATGCCCCTTGTTCATGAAGACTTTCTTGATTTTCCCAAAACTATGTCTCCTGTCCCTGAAAACACATATCCCCATTGCCCTTTGTGTCTTTCTAATGGTTTCTGCCCTATTTTAAGAGGTACTGGCACGTACCAGGCATTTGAAAAATTTAAACATTAATTTAGCAACCATTATCCAGAGAATGTCAACTCTATCAATGGCGGTCAGGGGCACAGTCTTCAGACACCGAGAAATGACTATGCTTTCCCAGACCACCTCTTCTCTATCCAAAGAAGTGAGGAGGAAGCTCAGGACACTCATCACTCTGTATCATTCAATCATCATTCAACGCAAACCTTTGCTTTAAAGGGGAGGTGAGGGACTGAATATAAGATCAGCTTAGGTGACAGAATTGAGATTCTGAATCAGGGTAACCTTTCTAAGATGCAAGGGGTGAGACAAAAAGTCATGAAGCATGACTTCATCTCTGCTGCTGCCCTTCAGTCCCTGAGGACAAATCTTATGCCCCTTGACTGTGTTTATGTCAGTCAACGTAAGATGACCCTGTCCTAGGTTAATCTTCATCTCTCCCTCTCCAGCCCCCTCAGATTCAGCATACTTCTATTTGATCCTCCTTTCTCATCTAACTCCGACTTGCATAGGGCCTTCTGGAATTCATGGCCTATCATCATCAAAATTATATTTTCAATCTATTCTTTCATCATTTCCTTTAACTTCCTGTTCTAACAAAATCCTGGCTCTCACTTGAGAAGACCCAAATGGTGGATGAACTTCCTTTTGCCATCTAAACTTAAGTGATGACTTATTTTCCCCACATATAATCCTACTATTGCCCTGCAGATAGAACACAGTGTTCTATTACCTACTTATCGCTGGCTTTAAACCATTATCTCTCCCACATTCCTGCATTCCTGAAACTCTGAGCTTTGAAAATTTGTCACTCAATTATATTACCCACTATTCCTCACTCCAGCTGTCATTTACTGAATTTGAAAATTTTTTTTATTGGCAATTTGAGCCATTGGGTAACTGTCAGTCTACCCAGTGTCCTAATTCTTTGTAATTTCAATAGACATTTAAAGGACCTTCCAACAATTCAAACTTTCAGTTTCTTGAACATCTCTCCTCCAATTACCTTGCACTCCAATCTATTTTCTAGGGTCATATTTTAAACTCTGCCATACCAATAATGCAAATGCTCTACAACATCTATCTCATTCATTTCAACTTCTGGTTGGCTTCTATCTTTCTAGCTTACTTCCTCTTCTTTTTTGAATACTTATCCAGACTTCAAAAGTCCTTTGACTTTATAGGAACTGCCAATCTTTCGGTTCTATCACTTTTTACATCATTCTTTTATTATATTCTCCTCCTTCTGTATTCCACCTTAAATTCTATGGTCAATAATTATAACTGCCTTCCCATACACTCTCAGTTTATTTGCTCCTCTGTTAATCTGTAAAACTCCCTTAGCAAATCTACAAGTCTGATTAAATCCAAAACTCTGCCTATTCTGTACCTATAAAGCTAATATGGCTGGAGAAAAACCATAATCATGCTGACTGATTTAACTTTAAATTCATGAACACAAACCCTTAGGGGGCCCTTAGTGCTACTCAATAATCATATTATATTTCTTTAGACCATTCACACTCCCAGTTTTCTGGATGACTGCTTCTCTTCTATTCTCTTCTCAAATCTCCCATCCTCATTCTTAGCTGATGCTTTTGCTTCCTACTTCATTTCAAGAATTGAAGCAATGTAAAGAGAACTTTGGGCTCTATATTGACCCACCTACCAATTTTCCTCGCTGTTATAAAAAGTGAACTACTGTGTTTCTATTAAAGTCAATCCTCCATTGTGAACTAAATTGCATCCCCTCTTACCTACTCAAGGATGACGCTCTAGCAATTTTTCATCCCTCTCTCTTAAATGATGAATTTTCACTAGATCATTCCCAACTGCAAACTAGTATGCTATTATTTTTCTCAAGTTAAACAGTAACAGTGACAAAGCACAAATCATTCTCTTGAAACTATCACCCCACATCTCTGATTTCTTTTGCAGCAAAACTTCAAAGAATTACATCTTTGCTATCGCTAATTCTTTCCTCCCGTTCCTCTCAAATCCATTCCAAACTGGCTTTCACCTAAAGCATTCCAAGGAAATTGCTCAGCCAAGTCATCAGTGATCTTCTCATTGCTAAATCCCATCTTGTTTGGCTTTTCAGCATCATCTGACACCACTGATCACTCTCTTCCTTGGTACATACTTTCTCTTCTTGTCTTCCAAGGCATCATATCTCCTGGTTTTCTGCCTTCCTACTTGGCTGCTCTTTTCAGCCTCCTTTGGGGATTGCTTCTCTTATCTCCACCTCTTAATGTTCGAGTGAGCAAGGCTCAATCCTTGATCCTCTTCTCTTCTTCATCTAGACTCACTCCACTGTTGAATCCATCTAATTGTGGTAAGTACCAGCTATATACTAACAACTACCAGATTTGTACTTTTGACTCAGACCTCTTTTCTCTAACTCCAGACTTAATACCCAATAGTTTCCATCATCCCCACCTGGAAGTTTCATAGAAAAACTCAATACATCCAAAACTGAACACCTCTTCTCGTTCGCTGAAATCTTTTACACGTAGGACTGAAATCTTTCTCTAATACCCCACATACAGAGTCCATCAGGATATTCAATTGGTTCAATTTCAAAAATACATCCAGAACTCACTACTTCATACCACCTCCATTGCTATCATCTTAATCTAGCATCATCTTTTAGTCAGGTAAGTTCAACTGCCTCCTAACCTTCCAAGTTGTCAGCCTATTTTCATAACTCCCAGAGTAACTTTTTAAAAAAGATCATGCCATTCCTCCTCTCAAAATTGCCCACCAGCTTGCCATTTCATTCATGATCAAAGCCAAAGTTATACAATGACTTACAAGGTCAATGTAATTTATACCCTCATCACCTAACAGACTTCCTCTCCTATCATATTCCCTCTTGCTTACTGTTACAACAAAAATGTTTCCCTTGCTCTTCAAACAAATTGTGCATTGGCTATTTATGCTGCGCAGACCCCTCTTCCCTCAGATGTCCATGTGGCTAAATTTCCCACCTCCTTCAAGTCTTTATTCAAAAGTAAACATAAGATAATAAGGTTTATCTGGATTTCCTACTAAAAACAGCAACTACAACTAGTAACGCTTCCAATCCATCTATTTTTCACAGGACTTAGCACCCTCTAACATGATAAAATTTACCTATTTATTATGCTTATTGTTTATCTTCTCCTCCTAGAGAGAATATTAAGCTCCATTAGAGAAAGGATTTCTGGCTACTTGCTCATTGAAACTGTAAAATGTGTCTAGAAGAGTGCCTTGCACATAGTAGGCATTCAAAAAACACTGGATGACTGAATATTTATTGAATACCAACTATCGACTATAGCTGCATCTGATACTGTATATCAAGTACAGTCTAATAAAAGTATAGTGCTGAATACAAAAAAAAAAAAACAAAAAACCTCAGCATTCCTGCCATTACCTTATATTACAGCTTAACTCCAAAGTCTCTAACGATAGGAATCATGGCTAATTGTCTTAATTAGCCATGTACTCTTAAGCAGTATACTGTAAATGATTATTTAAAATAGGCAGTGAAAAATGTTAAATAACCATTTTCCTGTACTTAAAACTACTGGATGAAATTAAGCTACACACTGCCTCAAAGTCACAGTCTTTTATTTAAAATAAATTCATTAAGACTGACATATTACTTGTCATTGAGAAAATAATTATTATTTGAAACAGTCTAAGGAGCTAAATTCCTCCTAATACTTTATAGCATAAACTAAACACAAAAATAGAAATATTTCTCTTTAACTAAAAATATTTTTTCCATAGTACTAAAAAGTCTGTCCTTCTAAATGTATTCTGCCTTTATTTCAGTAAATGCTTTAGTTTTACAATTTATTATTTAATTGTATCATGGAAATTAATCTTTGTAGTATTTTTTGGCCCAGTCACTGCTACTGAGTTACCTAGAGCAAGGGAAAGAAGAAATATTTCCTTAAGGATGAGGAAATAAACCCAGAGGAAATAACATACGAGTCACTGCTTTTAGCTTGAGGTTCTTTAGAATTTGCTTAAAAAATATGCCAATAAAAATCTGCTTTCCAATAACAATTTGATGCTTCCATTTGGGAAAGGTATTTTAAAATAATAAATGATAAGAATCCTGCAAACTACATTATTTCAACAGAGATTTACTTTCTCAGATATTTTTTAAAAATAGGGGAAAATAATCAATTCATCAAGTTTACATTTGAATAAAAAAAGTAATGAGTAATCATTTCTTTATGTAAAATGTTGAGCCTTAATTAAGTTCAGTACTGATCACTCATGTGTATGTTAGCTTTTCCTAAATATACAGATTTTTAGCTATTTTTTTGTATCACACCATGAAGCTAAACTGAATTCACATTTTTATATATTAATGGAAATAATCACTAATTAAGTCACTAACAAAAAAGTGAATACCTATTCATTGGAACTCAATTATAAATAAAACAGTTATTAATAAATTTTCAAATAGTCCATTTGGTTAATTCTCAAGTATCTGCCATTATTGTTAAATAACATATACTTGACTACGGCCTATCAGTTCAAAGAAACTTCCAACTACATTGGAAGAAAAGGGACTTTTATTATATATAGTTGCTTTTTCTGATTAATAGAACTGGTTATAAAATTAATATTTATATTGAAACAAGTGTCTTGTCCACATTTTTAGATTGAAATATGCCCAGTGTTGTTACATACTGTAATTCTATATACAATCCTGAAATCCCAAGAGGCAGTATTTCATTTTTTTCTAAACTATCACATGTAACCAGAAACAAAAAGAACAAGACTATTAGGTATTTATTTAAACTTTTATTATCTCACTGTTTCTTTTCAAATCTCAGTTCACTAGTTTTGACTTTACTGCATACTGAAATAAAATCATTATGATTTTTAGTCCTTCCAGGGGAAAACACACATATAATATTCTTCAACGTTAAGAATCATCCTTAAATCTTTCAAAGACTTTCACACATCTATTTCAGAGAGCATCATATAGCATTGTGTTCTAGTGAATGTGTAATGTGCCTTGCAGCAATATAAGAAAAGCTTTGAAGAAAATGAAAAAATCTGCAGTCTTCACAATCAATATAGAGACTTCTGTTTATTTAGCTCAGCTGATTACATACCTTGCCCAGTAATTCTCCCAATGTGACATCTTCATGACTGAGAATCCATTTCTTGTCCTACAGCAAAGAATAAGAACAGTTGTTTAGTACAAGCAAGGGTACACTTCTTGAAGTTGCATTTGAGCCAGTGGAAGGTCGACCTAAAGGGATATTTCATTCAGACCATTCAATCAACAGCACACTAAGAAGTTATAACCCCAAGATGCTGTAAAACAAATTTAAGAAACGATACTACACAATAGGATATTAAAGTCTACATTACAGCCAAATTCTATCAGAAATCTCAGCCTTTGAAATGATAGTATCCCTGTAATTAGAACACAGCATGTACTTTCCACCAACCATAAAGTTTATGTTATGCTATTATTTGTCATTTCAAAAAGCTGTCATAAGTACATGAGGGAGTTTGATTTTACAATGCAAAATTTTCAGTTCTCATTTAATCTTAGAAATTATTTTTCTATTCAAATCATATTACTAAGAGCTAATTTTTCCACATATAAATGAGCCATGAGTTATAGCTGTCTATGACACTTCATATAGTCCCATATCTTTCCCAAGTAATCTCCTGTGGTATAATAAAGCAACAAACACCAATTACAATATCACTAGGGTGCATAAGGCCAGTGATGCAAACATATCATTGAAAGAGAGCATCTCATTATCTGATCTCAAGAACTGATTACTAGAGGATATTTTATCATTTAAAAAAAGCTCAACTATGAAATGCCACAATACGTAACGTAAGAAAAAATATGCTTTTTAATGAAGGAAGGAAAAAGGAAAAAAGTAAGATAAAAGGAAGGGAGGAATAAAAAGGAAAGAAAGAGAGGAACGGAAGAAAAAAAGGAGGGGAGTAGGAAGGAAGAGTTGGAGGAAGAGTATCCTGGTTGATATATTTTATTTATGAGTTAGGTTTCTTATTAATGTTAGAGTGTAGTTTTCCCCTCATTACAAAGACAGATTGAAATGTAATGATGATCTATGAGTTGTAACAAGTAATCAGACATCTTGAAGTAAAAATTCACCCTAACTATGACTTTAAAATGTCCTGGACAGTTATTTGAAGTGCTTTACCTTCTGAAATACCATGTGGCAAACACTCAACCAACACTCTCTGTTAGGTAAACAAAGGGACAACACTGATTTTTAAAATGCAATAGTTTTTATGCATAGTTTTTCCACCTAAATATAAAGTTAATGCTATAAAGATCCTGGAAGAAAACTTAGGAGGATAACGTCATGATCAAGTGGGTAAGTGAAGGTTTCTGAGAGAAGCACAAAACAACACTAACTATAAAAAAGAAATGAAAATTGGACCTCATCAAAATTGAAAACATTGATTCAAAAGCACCATTTAAAAAATGAAAAGACAAAATACAACCTGGGAGAACATTTTTGCAATACTGAATTTCTATCTGATAAAGCATTTGTATGAAGAACATATACAAAACTCGTATCTCAACAACAAAACAAAGAACCCAGCTCAAGAAATTGTGTAAAAAAAGTTCAGAAAAGATGATGAACAAATAGCCAGTAAGAACATCAGAGACACTTAACGTCATTAGTCACCAGTGATATACAAATACAAACCATAATAAGATAGTACTTCATTACTTCGTACCCATTAAGATACTAAAATTAAAAAGATTAACAATATCAAGAGATTGTGAGGGTGTGGAGCAACTGTAATCCTTATGTATCGCTGGTGAAAATGCAAAAGCATTTTCTTCCCAAATGCAAAAAAAGCATTTTTGCATTTGGGAAAATAATTTGGAAGTTTCTCATAAAGTTAAACATACACATCCTATGACTCAAATTGCTCTCCTAGGAATTAACCAAAGATAAATGAAAACATATCCACAAAAAGATTCATCAAAAAATGCTGGAAGCAGCTCTATTTGTAATAGCCAAAAACTAGAAACAATTCATATGTCCATCAAAAAGAAAACTGATAAACACATTTTGGTACATTCGGGCAACTGACTATTCGGCAATAAAAAGGAACTTACTACAGATGCATACAACAGAGCACTTGCAAATCATTTTGCTGAGTTAATAAATCTAGACAAACTTTACATACATAGATACTAATTCCATTTACATAAAATTCTAGAGAAGGACAATCTATAATGCTAGGTATCAGAGAAGTGGTTGCTTGGGGCAGGAGTTGAGAAAGACTGACTGCAAAAGTGAAAGAAGCAACTTTGCGGGGGGTTATAAAAATGTTCTATTCCTGGCCAAAATGGTGAAACCCCATCTCTACTAAAAATACAAAAATTAGCCGGGCGTGGTGGCGCACACTTGCAGTCCTACCTACTCGGGAGGCTGAGGCAGGAGAATCGCTTGAACCTGGGAAGCAGAGGTTGCAGTGAGCTAAGATCGCGCCACTGCACTCCAGCTTGACGACAGAGCGAGACTCCGTAAAAAAAAAAAAAAAAAAAAAAAAAAGTTCAATTTCTTGGTGTTTCATTGAACTATATATTTAAAACCTGTGGAAAATTTTATTTTATATAAATTATACATCCATAAAATTCATTTTTTAATAAAAAATAAAAGAGCTGTACTTTCCATTTGATTAGCAGTTCTGGGGTTTAATTCTCCACCCTACACCCTATATATATATATAAGCAAATGTTATTCTTCTAAGAGTGCCATCTGGCAGTCAGGAAAGTTATTTTAAAGTTGCAAACTGATTCTTGGACAGCTTTTCCACTTTAGACAATGATAACCTAGGCAGTTCAGCCCAATCCTTGTAGTGCAAACCACTGAAAAAACAGGATGAAATGTAGAAACAAAAACACAAAAAGAAAAAACAACCAAACAAAGAAAACCCCTAAACATCCATTTAAAGGCACTGGAGAGCTACTAAAATAGTGAAGTATTGACAGACTAAAGCTAGGTTAAGAAAAGAAGCCATGTCAAGGATTTATGGGCTACTTTTACCCTTGAATGTACATGGTCATTGTGAAAGCAGAAGCCAATAGGTTAAAAAATACAGAGAAAGTTCAGGGCCTGCAAGGAGAAGAGGCTCTGATAAAATACCCCAGGCTTTTAATAAACCCCAAACATACCACACTGTGGTAGAAAAAGCAACCTGGAAATGAAAAGAAGTAAGCCTACCTTCTAAACATGTCCATCATGGATTGAACCAAATTAGGGATTGGCAAACTAAGTCTGCAGACCAAACTGGCTCACTGCCTGTCATATCAAAGTTGAATTTCAGTGTCCTTAGATAATTGATCAATAGATCTACAAAAATTATCCAGTGTAAGTTATAGACAGAAAAAAAAAAGAACAGTAGAGAACAGAATGTTGGTCAGCAGAAACAGAAGGTGTGAGGGGTTGAGGAATGGAGATAAGTTGACCAAATGGTACAAAGTCTCAGTTAGATGGGAGGAGTAAGTTTCCAAGATCTATTGCACAGCAAAGTGACCATGGTTAATAATAATGTATTTCTATTTCAAAATTGCTACAAAAAGCTCCAGATTTTAAATAATCTCACTATCAAAAATAAGTTATGTGAAGTAATGGATATGTTAGTTAGCTTGATATAATCATTCCACAATATATACATATATCAAAACATCACATTGTACTCATACCCATAAATATATACAACTATTATTTGTTAATTAAAAGTAAAAATTTAAGTAATAAAAAAAGTCATGTGACTCAGTCTGTAAGAGGCAGGGATAAATGCCCGAGGAGAATTCAGTGACTACTTTGATCAGAATTTGGTACCTGCCGTTTCTGTGGATAGTCTGCAGAAGTGTTGATAGAGAGGCAAACTCCCAATCTGTTAAATTGGATAAAGACGGGGTAGAACTACCAACCCTCTCCCCCTTAGGTATTAAATGGAATATTCCTAAGGAGGCTGCTAAGTGGCTGAGAAAGACATTCAATATCAGTTATACGATGATGCTAAAGCTTTACTTATGCCTCTGAAATGGTTTCAGAGGGCAAGTCAAAAGTAAATTTGGGAACATGGACATTGAGTAATGCAGAGTTGGAGAACGGGGAGTTGCTGAAGAGCCTGAAACTCTGCATTTGCCTTTATTTTTACTGACTTTTCTCCTTCTCCCCTTCTATCCAAAGGAAAGAAAAGTCACACTCAGAAGATATGGCCAAAGACAGCTGCAGCTCGCTCCTTAACAACTGCTCCAGAGCTGGTTTCTCCTAAAGTGATTATACTACATATTTCTGGTCTCTATCTTTGCTCTGTTTTTTGTAAAGGGGCAAGGAGACTTTTTGCAACCTTCTCAAATATAGAGAAAAAACAGAAAAAATGGAAGCAGACTGCCTCTTAGTCTCTTCCAAGAAATAGGAATAGTAGCTTTATCAGTTCACAGGTTAATGAATGAAAATAAAAGTTGTAATTAAGTATAAATCATCAGTAGAAATAAGGCAAAGACATAAAAGATGTATTACAATAGGAATGAATAGAGTTGACAGAGTTATATTTGACATTTCATTTGCTTGCAAGTGATCTGTGACCATACAGAAAAATCTGCAGACCTGTGTTCAAAACTAATGGTTAAATTTCCCTGATCTTGAAGCTACAACAGATTGACTTAGACTCCTGACATGTTAATATTTGGATTCTATTCTTTATGTTAATTCCTGAGTATTAAAATATCATGATTACGGTAAAAGAAAAATATCCACTTTTCCTATTTATCAATTCTCTTATTTTAGAGATATTCTGGAGATATAAATTATGCACTTTGGTAATCACTGTAAGATACGGGCTGCATATAAAGATTTTGGTGGCCTTACAAACCCATGAAATCACAGTGTACCTTCTAATTGCCTAAGCAAATAATACTTATTTTTATTCATTGATTCGTGAGTGACACAGAGAAAAGAAGAAATGAATGAGATGGATTAACCGCCCTTCTGGGGAGTTGGCTGATGCTACTGAATCTAGTTCTAGTAACTTGTGGATGTGAGGTAGCAGACTGTCCCTGTCTTAGTTTGGGTTCTCTCAGAAGCAGACCCTGAGACAAGGATCCAAATGCAAGTAGTAGTTAATTTGAGAAGCACAAGGAACAGAAGGAAAAAGAGATGTAATACAGGAAAGTGGGGGCAACCAATAAGGTAAGCTATTACCTGTTGAGTGAAAAAATGAGGCACAGGGAGGAAATGTAAGTGTGTTGGGTGAAGGGTAGGAGTTGGGCAAGAATACCTGTGTAAAAGAAACATAGTTTCTTTTCTAACCTATGATTAGTGGTTGTCGTAGTTCCACCAACATTAGCTCTCTTCTCTCTAACATCTCTAAAGAGTTTATTTTTCTACTTCACTGCCAACAAACTTTCTCTCAGTCTGCCATGCAGCAGTCTCTCTGGCATAGCCCACAGAAGCCACCACTCCTATGGGACTCAGTATTAACTACGCTGGTAGAGAAGGGGTGTAAGTCTAGGAATATGAACCTGGAATTTTAAGATAGAACTGTCAGTATATAAGGATATATTCCATTAGACTCATGTAAAATGGCAGTTATGCTCCGTACATTGCATATGTTATAGATACATTTAAGCATTGGTAGCACCGCTTCTCTAGGAAAGTTCGTCTCCAAACAGATGAGTTAAAGATAAACTTAGATTACACTCTGTTCAAAATGTCATTTCAAGTGTCACATGAGTAATCTAAGTGATGATAAAGGATTTCAGAGGAAAAGGAAGCCATATTGTGCTAGAAAAGTCAGAAGAAGTCTCAAAGAATAGGTAGTATTTGAGATAAGTCTTGAACATGGATATGATTCTGATATGCTAAAAGGAGAAAATAACTTTGGCAAAAGCATAGAAAGAAGTAGAAATCTTCTAGATAGAGTGAATACACAAGAAGACTGAAGGCAAAGAGTCTTTAAAGGGGAGCAATGTTCAGTGAAAAACTAGAAATGTACTTTCTAACCAGGCCATGGGGAGCTTAAACAAGGAATCAAGTATTCACTTAATCTGATAGACCAGAGGTCTCCAAATACTCTTTATTGTGTAACCCTTTAATTTTTTTTAAAAATGTGAGCATTTGTTCTACTATACAAATATATAATGTATATTATCCAGCATCCAAACAAACAATTAAAATACTATGGTCATTGGACAAGTTCTAGAAGCATAATTCTCTCTGCTTCTTTCCACAGGAGAGTATTATAGCTATAAACCCTGGACATAATTCAAGAGGGAAACAAGGAACTCTGAAAGATGGTATGAGGAGGGTGAATTGGTTTGGGACTCCTGGAATGGGAGAACAGAATAGTGGCAGGATGTCTTCCATCCTACTGCCACAACAGAAGGCAGTTTGACTTCCAACATAGCCATAGAAGGCAGCTCAGTTAGGCCTATTCCTCCCCTGGATTATATGACAGTCCTCAAAATGAGCAAATGAGCCCAGTACCACCTGCAAGCGGATTGACTGGAGATCCAACTAACAATAAGTAGCTAAGGGAAGACTCCCTTTCCCAGCTGGCCTAAGACTGCTTTGCCCCACCAAGAAATACTGGTATGGCCCAGAAATAACAGGAAGATAGATCCCAGCCAAATGAGCGACCAAGCCTAAGAGGCCTCTTTGTCTCTGTGGGCCTGTTATCTCACTTCCCAACTGAGAAATAACAAGGCAGTTCAGTTGCATTGGCAAGAGAATCACTGCCACAAAATGAGACCTATCCTGGGAAGTCTCTTTGTCTCCATGCACTGAGACTCCTATCTCCCTTGCCAGAGATGACAGGGCAGCATGCCTAACGGGAGAAAGAATCCCACCACAATAAGGCCCCAGCCCAGGAAGTACTCTGTTCCCCAGAGGCAGGAGAAGTCTACCAAACAATCCGATAGGCCTAAGATGCCCTTCCTCAGAGAAACACCTGGCAGCCCAGACTTGGGGAATTCCTTCTACTCCTAGAGGCAGCAATAAAATGAACAAGTTAGAAGGAAGCCCAGTGGCAGCAGATAAACCAACAAAACAAAATAACACCAAAAAAGCTCTAAAAATTGCACTGTCATTGAAACCATTTAAAGCAGGCCAGGCCCTATCTCTTAAACCTAAACAAGGTAACTACCTGCAAAAATGAAAGATTTAAATGGGACCCAAGATGTCCTAACATAATAGATTATATGTCTAGGGTACAATTAAAAATCATCCATCATATCAAGAGCCAAGAAAATCACAATCTGAATGAGAAAAGATAGTCAACCAATAGTGGGATGGATCAGATGTTGGAATTATTCTGACGAGGATTTTATAGCTGCCAGAAAAATGCACAACAATCACTTACAAATTCCCTTGAAAAATATGAAAACACATAGATTATCTCAACCATAGAAACAGAATTTATTAAAAGAAGAACCAAATAAAAAGTATATAACTAAAAATTACAAAGCAAATTTTTAAAACTCACTGAATGGGCTCAATAATAAAGTGAAGATAAGAGAGGCTAATCACCGAACTTGAGGACAGATCAATAGATTACCCAATTTGAACAACAAAGAGAAAATAGATTGGGTGAAAAAAAATGAACAGAACCTTAGGAACCTGTAAGGCAAGCAATCCCACATTTGTATAATCTGAGATAAAAGGAGAGGAGAAAGAGTAGGGCTGAAAGAGTACTTAAATAATGACTGAAACTTCTCAAATTTGGCGAAAGACACAAATCTACAACAAGAAGCTGACAGGACCTGAAATACGATAAACACAAGTAAATTCCAGCCAAGATTCATCATAATCAAACTTCTGACAAGGAAAACAAGGAGTCTTGAAAGCAGCCAGAGAGAAATCACTTTACCTACAGGGTATACCAATTCACAGAAAGCAGACTTCTCTTCTGAAACCACACAGTTCAGACAAAAGTAGCACAGTATCTTTCCAGTGTTGAAAGAAAATAACTGTCAACTGTAAATAGTAAATGTGGTAAAACCATCTTTCAAGAATGAATGGAAAATAAGGCTGGGCACAGTGGCTCACCCTAGCACTTTGGGAGGCTGAGGCAGGAGGACTGCTTGAGGCCAAGAGATCTAAACCAGCTTGGGAAACAAAGTGGGACTCTGTCTCTAATTAAAAAAAAAAAAAAAAAAAGAATGAATAGAAAATAAAGACATTTTCAGATAAAGAAAGCCTAAAAGGATGTAGGCAAAACCAAAACCAGAGTTCTACCTTAACTTTCACAATAACTCTGTGACGAAAGTTTAACAAAGTAGGTCTGTTTCATTCAGTTTCTGCTCATCTCTATACTCTTGACGACCTTTGGTGAAAATGAGAACTAAACTACCATCATGTTCGAAAGTTACTGAGTAATGTTAGTCCATAATGACTGAAGTGGCAGGTCAAGAAGAAGAACTAGGTTGTTAGCATGTTTAAAGTAAACATAAATATCCATTCTATGCACATGGTACCTGGTTTGGAGTCCTCACCATGGCTGGTCATGTTAACAAGTATGTGATCAGCCCCTGGTAAGAACTTTGGACTCCAAAACTCAAATGGGATTTCCTGAGCAATGGTATCACACATGGCCTTGCAGTCTGTAGATAGAAAGACTTAGCCATACAATTCCTGCTATAAATAGGGCAAGAAAGCCTCTTTTGACCTAGCTTTTACTGTTCCTACATGAGTCAGTCTTTTGCGACAATAAATCCCAGCCTTGAGTATAACTTTATGTTAACTTATGTGAGCCTTTCTAGTAGATCACTGAACTTGGGGGTGTTAGTGACACCATCAAGCCAGGACTCTGAGGTTCTGAGAGACAGGCTACTCTGACAGCAAATGGCAGAAACAATGTTTGAACCCATATATGTCTGACTCTGAAGCTTATGTCCTTTCTAACAAATTATACTGTTACCCAAAATAGAGTAATTTATTTAAAGCAATGCGTATGACTCCTTCAAGTTCAGAGATAATGATGCAATCAATTTTAATTAATTGAAACACAATGGGATATAAATTCTATTTTTAGTTTCAAGTTCTAGTCCTAACAGATTTTTTAACTTATGATTTACATACTTTGTTTCAAATTATTTCTATGCAAATCAATTATAGATTGCTCCTCATCTACTGCGTTCATTAGATTATAATCTAATTTAAAGCTTTGCATTTTGCACATTCACAGTTTTTGTGTCAAAAAATGAAATCACAAAAAACTTTACAGTTGTAATCAACTATGTCTTAATATAACTGGCAGAGTTATGAGTCAATTTTGTATAATCTTTATGTAATCTGTAACCTAAAAAAATAATGACTCAACTTCGGTCTCTATACCACTTATTTCCACCAGATAAATGACAAATATTCCATTTTCCCACAATAACTCTGTACCAAATTTTCTATAAAACATAAAATCACTTAAAAACAAGGTTTCAACAAAATTGTCATTACTATAGTACTATAATGAAAACACTATGTAAATCACACATCTTTACACAAGTAGATACAGTAATAAGCAAAAGCTATAAAAATAACTGACAATAAAATCTAACTAGTTTTAAAATGTTAAAACCTAAATTTTAGAATTTTGCCTCACAAATGTAGTCATTTTAAATAAAGTGAACAACTATCAAATAAGCAACATCTCCTTTGTTCACCTGCTGAAGACAACCAGCAGTCTGCCCAGGCTGCAGGGGACTAACTGTGCTTCTTGGTGGACTGCTACAGGGTCCAGATGGTCATTATTTATTACGTCAATCAACCCCTGCCAAATCGCTTTGAATGGTTGTGCCATTTCTTCCTAAAGTTATCCCTTTAAAGGGCTTTATGGGGCACAGGGACATATTTGAAATTGGATCTAAAGTAGGTGAGTCAGAGTGATTAGAAGTGTGACTTAAATTAACATTTCCCTGGGTTGGGAGCCAACATGGCCAAATAGGAACAGCTCCGGTCTACAGTTCCCAGCATGAGCAATGCAGAAGACGGGTGATTTCTGCATTTCCATCTGAGGTACTGGGTTCATCTCACTAGGGAGTGCCAGACACTGGGCGCAGGTCAGTGGGTGCGCGCACCATGCGCGAGCCGAAGAAAGGCGAGGCATTGCCTCACTTGGGAAGTGCAAGGGGTCAGGGAGTTCCCTTTCTTAGTCAAAGAAAGGGGTGACAGACAGCACCTGGAAAATCGGGTCACTCCCACCCGAATACTACGCTTTTCCGATGGGCTTAAAAAACGGCGCACCAGGAGATTATATCCGGCACCTGGCTCGGAGGGTCCTACGCCCACAGAGTCTCGCTGATTGCTAGCACAACAGTCTGAGATCAAACTGCAAGGAGGCAGCGAGGCTGGGGGAGGGGCGCCCGCCACTGCCCAAGCTTGCTTAGGTAAACAAAGCAGCCAGGAAGCTCGAACTGGGTGGAGCCCACCACAGCTCAAAGAGGCCTGCCTGCCTCTGTAGGCTCCACCTCTGGGGGCAGGGCATAGACAAACAAAAAGACAGCAGTAACCTCTGCAGACTTAAATGTCCCTGTCTGACAGCTTTGAAGAGAGCAGTGATTCTCCCAGCACACAGCTGGAGATCTGAGAACGGGCAGACTGCCTCCTCAAGTGGGTCCCTGACCCCTGACCCTCGAGCAGCCTAACTGGGAGGCACCCCCCAGCAGGGGCAGACTGACACCTCACACGGCCAGGTACTCCAACAGACCTGCAGCTGAGGGTCCTGTCTGTTAGAAGGAAAACTAACAAACAGAAAGGACATCCACACCAAAAACCCATCTGTACATCACCATCATCAAAGACAAAAAGTAGATAAAACCACAAAGATGGGGAAAAAACAGAGCAGAAAAACTGGAAACTCTAAAAAGCAGAGTGCCTCTCCTCCTCCAGAGGAACGCAGTTCCTCACCAGCAACGGAACAAAGCTGGACGGAGAATGACTTTGACGAGCTGAGAGAAGAAGGCTTCAAACGATCAAATTACAGGAGGATATTCAAACCAAAGGCAAAGAAGTTGAAAACTTTGAAAAAAATTTAGAAGAATGTATAACTAGAATAACCAATACAGAGAAGTGCTTAAAGGAGCTGATGGAGCTGAAAACCAAGGCTCGAGAGCTACGTGAAGAATGCAGAAGCCTCAGGAGCCGATGTGATCAACTGGAAGAAAGGGTACCAGCGATGGAAGATGAAATGAATGAAATGCATTTAACCCTGAGTTGACACAGCACACGTTTCAAACAGCAAGGGGTTGGGGGAAAGGCCATAGATCAACAGCATCCCAAGGCAGAAGAATTTCTCCTAGTCAGAACAAAATGGAGTCTCCTATGCTCACCTCTTTCTACACAGACACAGCAACAATCTGTGCAAGGGCAGTGCAAGATGTGCTTTGTTAAACAGATGCTTGAAGGCAGCATGCTCTTTAAGAGTCATCACCACTACCTAATCTCAAGTACCCAGGGGCACAAACACTGCAGAAGGCCGCAGGGACCTCTGCCTAGGAAAACCAGAGACCTTTGTTCATGTGTTTATCTCCTGACCTTCTCTCCACTATTATCCTATGACCCTCCCATATCCCCCTCTCCCAAGAATGATCAATAAATACTTCATAAATAAAAAATAAAAAATAAAAAAAAAGAAGGAGGAGGAGGAGATCTAGAGTTGAAGGCAATCTACAAGGTATATCAGGTTGGGATAAATATTTTGATATATTCATCTATGAGTTTTGTTCCCCTCCTCTTTGTATTTTTCTCTTTTCTATTCCTCCAAATGTGCAAGTAGTGGGCTCTGTGGTCACTATCTCTGGGCAGGGCTGTGACAGAGCAGAAAATAAAAGTTGCCCACCAAAAAAAAAAAAAAAAAAAAAAAGAATTTAGCTAATAAAATGGTAGTCTCTTAAAAAAAAAAAAAAGAATGAAATGAAGTGAGAATGGAAGTTTAGAGAAAAAAGAATAAAAAGAAACGAGCAAAGACTCCAAGAAATATGGGAATATGTGAAAAGACCAAGTCTACGTCTGATTGGTGTACCTGAAAGTGACGGGGAGAATGGAAACAAGTTGGAAAACACTCTGCAGGATATTATCCAGGAGAACTTCCCCAATCTAGCAAGGCAGGCCAACATTCAGATTCAGGAAATACAGAGAACTCCACAAAGATACTCCTCGAGAAGAGCAACTCCAAGACACATAATTGTCAGATTCACCAAAGTTGAAATGAAGGAAAAAATGTTAAGGGCAGCCAGAGAGAAAGGTCGGGTTACCCTCAAAGGGAAGCCCATCAGACTAACAGCGGATCTCTCGGCAGAAACTCTACAAGCCAGAAGAGAGTGGGGGCCAATATTCAACATTCTTAAAGAAAAGAATTTTCAACCCAGAATTTCATATCCGCCAAACTAAGCTTCATAAGTGAAGGAGAAATAAAATACTTTACAGACAAGCAAATGCTGAGAGATTTTGTCACCACCAGGCCTGCCCTAAAAGAGCTCCTGAAGGAAGCATTAAACATGGAAAGGAACAACTGGTACCAGCCGCTGCAAAATCATGCCAAAATGTAAAGACTATCGAGACTAGGAAGAAACTGCATCAACTAATGAGCAAAATAACCAGCTAACATCATAATGACAGGATCAAATTCACACATAACAATATTAACTTTAAATGTAAATGGACTAAATGCTCCAATTAAAAGACACAGACTGGCAAATTGGATAGAGTCAAGACCCATCAGTGTGCTGTATTAAGGAAACCCATCTCACATGCAGAGACACATATAGGCTCAAAATAAAAGGATGGAGGAAGATCTACCAAGCAAATGGAAAACAAAAAAAGGCAGGGGTTGCAATCCTAGTCTCTGATAAAACAGACTTTAAACCAACAAAGATCAAAAGAGACAAAGAAGGCCATTACATATGGTAAAGGGATCAATTCAACAGGAAGAGCTAACTATCCTAAATATATATGCACCCAATACAGGAGCACCCAGATTCATAAAGCAAGTCCTGAGTGACCTACAAAGAGACTTAGACTCCCACACATTAATAATGGGAGACTTCAACACCCCACTGTCAACATTAGACAGATCAACGAGACAGAAAGTCAACAAGGATACCCAGGAATTGGACTCAGCTCTACACCAAGCAGACCTAACAGACATCTACAGAACTCTCCACCCCAAATCAACAGAATATACATTTTTTCAGCACCACACCACACCTATTCCAAAATTGACCACATACGTGGAAGTAAAGCTCTCCTCAGCAAATGTAAAAGAACAGAAATTATAACAAACTGTCTCTCAGATCACAGTGCAATCAAACTAGAACTCAGGATTAAGAATCTCACTCAAAACCGCTCAACTACATGGAAACTGAAGAACCTGCTCCTGAATGACTACTGGGTACATAATGAAATGAAGGCAGAAATAAAGATGTTCTTTGAAACCAATGAGAACAAAGACACAACATACCAGAATCTCTGGGATGCATTCAAAGCAGTGTGTAGAGGGAAATTTATAGCACTAAATGCCCACAAGAGAAAGCAGGAAAGATCCAAAATTGACACCCTAACATCACAATTAAAAGAACTAGAAAAGCAAGAGCAAACACATTCAAAAGCTAGCAGAAGGCAAGAAATAACTAAAATCAGAGCAGAACTGAAGGAAATAGAGACACAAAAAACCCTTCAAAAAATTAATGAATCCAGGAGCTGGTTTTTTGAAAGGATCAACAAAATTGATAGACTGCTAGCAAGACTAATAAAGAAAAAAAGAGAGAAGAATCAAATAGATGCAATAAAAAATGATAAAGGGGATATCACCACTAATCCCACAGAAATAGAAACTACCATCAGAGAATACTACAAACACCTCTACGCAAATAAACTAGAAAATCTAGAAGAAATGGATAAATTCCTCAACACATACACCCTCCCAAGACTAAACCAGGAAGAAGTTGAATCTCTGAATAGACCAATAACAGGAGCTGAAATTGTGGCAATAATCAATAACTTACCAACCAAAAAGAGTCCAGGACCAGATGGATTCACAGCCGAATTCTACCAGAGGTACAAGAAGGAACTGGTACCATTCCTTCTGAAACTATTCCAATCAACAGAAAAAGAGGGAATCCTCCCTAACTCATTTTATGAGGCCAGCATCATCCTGATACCAAAGCCGGGCAGAGACACAACCAAAAAAGAGAATTTTAGACCAATATCCTTCATGAACATTGATGCAAAAATCCTCAATAAAATACTGGCAAACCGAATCCAGCAGCACATCAAAAAGCTTATCCACCATGATCAAGTGGGCTTCATCCCTGGGATGCAAGGCTGGTTCAATATATGCAAATAAATAAATGTAATCCAGCATATAAACAGAACCAAAGACAAAAACCACATGATTATCTCAATAGATGCAGAAAAGGCCTTTGACAAAATTCAACAACCTTCATGCTAAAAACTCTCAAGAAATTAGGTATTGATGGGACGTATCTCAAAATAATAATAGCTATCTATGACAAACCCACAGCCAATATCATACTGAATGGGCAAAAACTGGGAGCATTCCCTTTGAAAACTGGCACAAGACAAGGATGCCCTCTCTCACCACTACTATTCAACATAGTGTTGGAAGTTCTGGCCAGGGCAATTAGGCAGGAGAAGGAAATAAAGGGCATTCAATTAGGAAAAGAGGAAGTCAAATTGTCCCTGTTTGCAGATGACATGATTGTATATCTAGAAAACCCCATCGTCTCAGCCCAAAATCTCCTCAAGCTGATAAGCAACTTCAGCAAAGTCTCAGGATACAAAATCAATGTACAAAGATCACAAGCATTCTTATACACCAATAACAGACAAACACAGAGCCAAATCATGAGTGAACTCCCATTCACAATTGCTTCAAAGAGAATAAAATACCTAGGAATCCAACTTACAAGGGACGTGAAGGACCTCTTCAAGGAGAACTACAAACCACTGCTCAACGAAATAAGAGTTTACAAACAAATGGAAGAACATTCCATGCTCATGGGTAGGAAGAATCAATATTGTGAAAATGGCCATACTGCCCAAGGTAATTTACAGATTCAATGCCATCCCCATCAAGCTACCAATGACTTTCTTCACAGAATTGGAAAAAACTACTTTAAAGTTCATATGGAACCAAAAAAGAGCCCGCATCACCAAGTCAATCCTAAGCCAAAAGAACAAAGCTGGAGGCATCATGCTACCTGACTTCAAACTATACTACAAGGCTACAGTAACCAAAACAGCATGGTACTGGTACCAAAACAGAGATATACATCAATGGAACAGAACAGAGCCCTCAGAAATAATGCTGCATATCTACAACTATCTGATCTTTGACAAACCTGAGAAAAACAAGCAATGGGGAAAGGATTCCCTATTTAATAAACGGTGCTGGGAAAACTGGCTAGCCATATGTAGAAAGCTGAAACTGGATCCCTTCCTTACACCTTATACAAAAATAAATTCAAGATCGATTAAAGACTTAAACTTTAGACCTAAAACCATAAAAACCCTAGAAGAAAACCCAGGCATTACCATTCAGGACAAAGGCATGGGCAAGGACTTCACGTCTAAAACACCAAAACCAATGGCCACAAAAGCCAAAATTGACAAATGGGATCTAATTAAACTAAAGAGCTTCTGCACAGCAAAAGAAACTACCATCAGAGTGAACAGGCAACCTACAAAATGGGAGAAAATTTTTGCAACCTACTCATCTGACAAAGGGCTAATATCCAGAATCTACAATGAACTCCAACAAATTTACAAGAGAAAAACAAACAACCCCATCAAAAAGTGGGCGAAGGACATGAACAGACACTTCTCAAAAAAAGACATTTATGCAGCCAAAAAACACATGAAAAAATGCTCACCATCACTGGTCATGAGAGAAATGCAAATCAAAACCACAATGAGATACCATCTCACACCAGTTAGAATGGCAACCATTAAAAAGTCAGGAAACAACAGGTGCTGGAGAGGATGTGGAGAAATAGGAACACTTTTACACTGTTGGTGGGATTGTAAACTAGTTCAACCCTTGTGGAAGTCAGTGTGGCGATTCCTCAGGGATCTAGAACTACAAATACCATTTGACCCAGCCATCCCATTACTGGGTATATACCCAAAGAACTATAAATCATGCTGCTATAAAGACACATGCACACGTATGTTTATTGCGGCATTATTCACAATAGCAAAGACTTGGAACCAACCCAAATGTCCAACAATGATAGACTGGATTAAGAAAATGTGGCACATATACACCATGGAATACTATGCAGCCATAAAAAATGATGAGTTCACGTCCTTTGTAGGGACATGGATGAAATTGGAAATCATTCTCAGTAAACTATCGCAAGAACAAAAAACCAAACACCGCATATTCTCACTCATAGGTGGGAATTGAACAATGAGAACACATGGACACAGGAAGGGGAACATCACACTCTGGGGACTGTTGTGGGGTAGGGGGAGGGGGGAGGGATAGCATTGGGAGATATACCTAATGCCAGATGACGAGTTAATGGGTGCAGCGCACCAGCATGGCACATGTATACATATGTAACTAACGTGCACATTGTGCACATGTACCCTAAAACTTAAAGTATAATAATAATTAAAAAAAAAAATTAACACTTCCCTTTGATTCACAGTTCTCCAGGAAGAATGCCCACCAAAAGAAAATACTGCTAATAGTAAAGAACAACCTTATTCTATTCCTGTATATCTCCCCAACATTCAAAACTGAAATAGAAGTTCTTGCTTCCATGTGACTGAAGTTATATTTTTAATTCAACATTTTCATTTTTAAATCATTGTTTTTGATAAATAATTCTACCTTAAATACAGGCCAATTCACTAATACAGTAATACAATCTATTTCTCAGCAAGAGCCAATGTAGTGCAGGTTCAACATGAGGACTTAATTACGAAAAATACTGGAAATACAAGCTTTGTCCAGCCCCTGGTCAAAGGGATAGTAGTAATCATCCAGTGTAATAGTTTGAAAGAAAGAAAAAAGGCAAAATTTAAATCAGACTTCAAAAAAAATATCATCTCACTACAAAGATTTAATACCTGTAGCAGATGAATTTCTAAACATATTGACAACATGGTATTTTGGAGCTAATGCACAAAGACCAACATATAATCCATAGAAAGAATAATTAGCTGGGTGTGGTGGCTCACGCCTGTGATCCCAGCACTTTGGGAGGCTGAGGTGGGCAGTTCACAAGGTCAGGAATTTGAGACCAGCCTGGCCAACATAGTAAAAGCCCATTTCTACTAAAAATACAAAAAAATTAGCCAGGCATTGTGGCGGGCCCCTGTAATCCCAGCTACTCGGGAAGCTGAGACAGGAGAATTGCTTGAATCCAGGAGGTGGAAGTTGCAGTGAGCCAAGATTGGGCCACTGTACTCCAGCCTGGGCAACAACAACAACAAAAAGAAAGAATAATTAACAAAATGTCACAATACATAAGATGATTCTCAGAGATTTTTCTACTACTTATACTGAGAAATATTTGCTATCTCTATTTCTCTTTTATATACAATTTTTCATTCGGTCTGCTTCATTATTTCTCTAGCTGGCTCAGCACATTTATTCCACTCAAAGTCTCAGCCATAGAACCTTTTTATAATCCAAGAATTATTCAGAATTTGATCAGCTTTGTCATTAAAGTTATCAGGGTTGCTTTAGAGGAAAAAAAAAAAAACTTATTGAAAAGTATGCAAAGTAGTTGCGCATCTGGAATCTATCTGAGAAGCTTTTAGTAACTGAGTATTTGTTCAAATGTTCTATAAATTCATTCTAAATAATCCAAAAGTACTTTCTTCCCAAATGGTTCTTATTTAGGAAACACACACATTATTACCTTTGAAAATATTTCATTATATTTGCAAGCTACATAAAATAGTGTATGTGTATAATTTATTTTATCCTATGATTCTAGAAAGGATTTTAATTGGTTCTTATTTTTAATGTATGTCTATGCAATTTCCCTACTTATAAAATAAACTTGTTTATTATAGGATAGTATTAATTGAACAAAAGGCTGTATAATTTTCTGTACACATATAAATGTTTTCTAACTCATTTTTATTCATCTCAACTTTAGAATGTCTCATTTTTCTTGACTAAAAAACTCTCAGAGCCAACAGTTATGCCCTCCAAAGGAAGCAATGCAGGTGATAACAAGTGAAAAAATGCTGATACAGACCCTTTTCAGGTTCTGGCAACTGAGTGACTAAAAATAGCTAGCTAGAAAAATATGTATGTTCAACACAGTCTATCAAATTCCTACAAGAAACATCTTATTATTCACCTCTAAATACTATGTCATAGATTTATCCCTTGTGCTGATGAATTCTTTAACAAACATGATGTGAAAGGCACAGGGGCTCATTAAAATGAAAGCAAAATATAGTTTCTGCTCTCAGGAGTTTCTCATCCAGTGACAAGAAGAAAAAGAAAGGGGGATTAGACAGTACCTTTATCTTCAAAGAGCAAAAAAGATGAGACTCCTGGCTTTTTCCTTTCATTCTTTGGTATCTACCCACCGTCCTCCATACCTCACACACTCTGGCCATTATGAAGAAGGGGTCTCTATCAGATGGGTTTGGCACTGCCCCCAGTGGCTACCAGAAAAAAGGAGACCTGCCTGTGAGTTGAAGTGAATCGGGATCTTGCTCCCAAGGACCTCTCTCCACTGCTTTCTTTTGTTTTCTTTCCATTCCATTCTGCATAGGGTGGTAGTCTTATGAGGAAGAGATATGCAAGGAGTGACCCTTGTCCAGGCTTCAAGGAATACACAGTGGTGTCATTTTGTTGGGCTGTTGGAACCTGACACTGGCAAGAGGCGTCTGAGGAATATTATGTACTATCCCACTGAGTTTATCAGAATCCTCTTCAATAGCATCAAAGGCTAAGGAAACTACAATGATCTACAGCACTGCAGAAATAGTCTTCTGTTCTATGTATTTGTTAAGAGACTAGGCTATGGAGCGAAACTGCTTGAGCTTGAAATATGGCTGTTCTGCACTAGCTGTGTAACTTTCAGCAACATGGCCTCTTTCAGTCTCAGCTTCCTTATCTGCAAAATAAAGATAAAAAGAGAAGCTACTATATAGGGTGGTTCTAAATATTAAATGAGATCTTAATAAAGTACTCAGTCAGTGCCTAACATATAATAAGTGCTTAATAAACATTAACCATTCTTCCTCTTACTCAAGAACCCTCAAATCTTTGGGGGAAAGGGGAGTCCATCATCTCTCATACTGTTCTACTCCTAGCACCTTGTCTTTCCTTTTAAGCAAACCACAACTGCTCTTTCATTCATTCAATCAACAAGTATTTACTGAATATCTATCACGTGACAGGCACTGTGCTAGGCATTGGCTAGATAGGGTGAGTGAAACAATGTCCCTCTTCATGAAGAGAAGAAAAAGGGAAAATGTTTGCAAACTAAAAAAAAAAAAGTTACAAAAAAACCCCAAAACACAAACAATACTGAGATAGAGAATAAAAATGGCCATAAGGGAACCATTTAGATAGATTGGCATTTGAGCTGAGACTGAAACCAGGCAAAGGTAGGAAAGAATACTGCCAACAAAAGGCACAACTGGAACTAAGGCTCTGAGACATAAGGAGCATGTGGTATGTTCACGAAACAAAAGGAGAGTCCACATTGTTCCCCTGAGTTCGACTTGGACGTATCCAAGTGCCTACTTGAAATCTCCACTTGATTGTCTAATAGTATCTCAGACTGACCATGTTCACAATAGAACTCTCAATTCCTATCTCCCTAAAAAATTGTGTTTCTCTCATAGCATTCTCTGTTTCAGTAAATGTAACTACTATTCATCCAGGTTCTCAACCCAAAAATCTTAATCATTCTTGATTATTTTCCCTGCCTCATTCTCCACATACAATGCATCAGGGAAAATGTTAGATCTACTTGCAAAACATCACTCAACACATACACTTTCTGTCTATCTCTACTCCTACCAGTTAAGACCAAGCAAACATCATTTCCTTCCACAGATCACTATAATAGTCTTTTAACCTGATTTCATGCTTCCATCCTCCCTTTACATACATTTTACACATAAGAAAAAAGATGTGGTTTCTTTAAAAAGATGTAATTAAGAACCTGCTATTCTCTCATTAAATCCCTCCAGTAATGCCCCATTGCTCTTAGATTAAAAACCAAGCTATTATCTATAGCATAATAGGGCATTATCTAGTCCCTGCAGATCTCTATCCTTATGTTATTTCATTCCTTCCTCTGAGGACCTCTTTTGATTCTTTATGCAGTTGAAGCATCTGGTTATTGTTGATTTTGATCCTCTATACATTTGTATGACATAGTTACTCTAGCTGGAATACCCTCTAGTTAGAACTCATTTGTTTTCTTCTACAAGTTCATGTTCCAGGTCTTGACTTGAATCGTGTCTCCTCAGAGAAACTTTATCTGACCATCCTATCTAAAGTGACCTTCACGAGGTAATAATATATTTCTATATATTATGTCATTAGCCTTTGTGGGGCCCAATGTCACATGTCTAAATATGTAAAACCTACATATCAAGTTAACAAAACATTAAATGTGACATGTTCTTTTCCATTACTTTGACAAATATACCTCCCTAATAACCTGGAAAGTCAAATATTCACTTCAAGACTTCCGCACTAGAACATGGCAGTATAGGAGAAGTCTCCCCAGGTCCTACACTGCAAGCCTGCTTGTCTCTCTTCCCATTCCTGGTTCCTTTATGCTCCTCATGTAGCCTAGTATGTGGTATCTCTAGACTCTCCTTCCTGCATATTCCAAGCTGCATCCATGTGTTCCTCAAATATATTGGCCACCCTTCCTGTGGTCTACCCTTGAGGCAATGGACTTCCCTTGAGACAATGGACTTCAGTCATTAGCTTGGGCAGGGCATGGAAGTGGGCTCAGGGTTGCTGGGACAGGAAATATGAAGATCTACAGACTCTGACGTAGAATGCATGGACTGTATATGGGCACATATTCAGGTACTTTAAACTCCTCAACTGTAGGGAGGGTGCAACTGGTAGACTGCCAAAATGGAGCCAGAGATGTAGCCCTCCTTTTGGATCTAAGGACATTATTACTCTGCTTGTTTCCTTTTTAGCATGATGAACCTATAATTATCTTATAAATTATTTGTTTACCTTTCTCTATCTTCTCCCTCTAAAAGGTAAGCTGCATACCTACAGGGGCTTTATCTGTCTTGCAATGCTTAACATGCAGTAGGTATTTTTTGGATTTTACTTCTTGTAGTAATGCAACATGAAAAAACAACAACTTTTAGGAACAAAACGCACACATTTCACAAGGTCATGTTTCATCAATATCTATCAAATCTAAGAAAGCTTGTTTTTCTGCTTTTCAATTAATCTTATTCATAGAAGACATACAGTTTAGTAGAAAATTAATTACTTTATAGTAATGAGATGGGATATATGTTGTTTATCCTAAAGCTTTAGTAATGTTATAAAGTACTAAGATAAGCACTAAGAATCCTTCATTATAAACTAAAAGCTAGTAGCTAAGAAAAAATTGGTGAAGAAAGCTTACTTTTAGGAAAAACACTTTTATTCTAACAGATTCTAGTATTCAGAATATCCCTCTAGCAAATGTTGTTAGAATACTAAAAATGAAAAAAGCAATTCCCACTTGTGAGTCTACAATCCATTAAATGACTTGATAATTATGTTAAGTATACCCTTATATTATGCATATGCATTTTTAAAAATAATGTACATAGAAGTTTGTTGATTTCAACACTAAAAGAAGCATCCAGAAAGACTTCACACAGGGAAGTCAACATTACAGTCCCTGTTCTCACTCTTATTCAGGTCAAATAAATCTTAACAGACCTACAGTTAGTAAGCACACCTGCTAAAATCTAAATTCATTAATTAAAATGGTAGTAGGATAACATTGAGTACAGCAAATATACGTATTATATATATTCACCTTTTTGGATCTGATCATGAGGTGGGTGTGCAGTATTTTGGCATTTCTGATAAACGATGTGTAAAGTAGCTACACTAAAATTATTCTACTTAATATGAAGCAAAACACTTAAAAGAACTTGAATTTAAAGGAGAATAAAGATAAAATGGTTCCTTAACTCCTGGTTATAAGCATACCAACAACATGCTGGTCTTTATGTTCTGAGTGTTAAAAACAAACAAACATTTCATTCAAATTAGACCCAAATCAAACAGGACCATTTAGAAAATTTCAAAACGATTGAGATAATTATTCCACTACAGTTCTTCAATAATTAAAATGAACAAAAGGGGTTCATCAGTACAAGGCCTTTTGTTTGGCAAAGTGGCTGAAAACCAATTTTGAGGTCTTTTTACAGTGTTCATAAAAGGCCGAGTGTTTCTGGATACTAAAACAAAGTCATAAGGCAAAGCTTGGCCGCAAAGTGTGTGCCAAAAGTTCACAAGGGGATATATAATATCTGGATAAAACATAATTAATCTTTGTCATCCATCAATTTCTCTAACTAGGGAAGATTTCCAGCAAGCCAATTTTAGTAACCAAAAAATTCTAAGTCATATAGAAGGAAATTGAGATCTAAATGTGGCTTTTCTTCCTCGATCTTACAAGTTAATGATCTGAAGGAATATTTCTCTTTATTAAATAACAAAGAATGAAAGGGATGTTATTTGTTCAGTTCTAAGTTGATTTTTAGAAGATTCTTTAAAAAAGAGAAATTTTGGTCTTATTTCTAGAACTGTGGTAGAGACCAGTGAGATGGGCCAAATTTATGCTTTATTATATATGACTATAAAGTAATATTACTGATTTTTTAAAAGCGTAATTTCAAAGTAAGCTTATTCTAAAAATGCTGATCTTGCTCAAGGCAAGATGTTTTAAGATTGATTTTAAAATTAATTTCCAAATGCAGGAAAATGGAAATTCATACTTAAAACTACCTTTAAGCAATTTAAGAATATTTCTAATGTCTGTAGATTATCAATGTACATACAATTAATTTTCAGAAAGCCAATCATTTAGAGTCAAATCTGGTGGGCGTGTTAGGAGGTCAAACTTGGTGAAAAACAGTTGCACTGCAAAGCAGTAAGACACATTTTATTTTGGATTAAAAGTTACCTTGAAGTAAATTCTAAAAGAAACAAATTGCAAAGTATCATTAGGAAAAGGCAGCACTGCTACAATTTTTTTCTCCAAGGTGATTTTGGTGATAATGTTTATATTGTTACCATCGGCACTTTAAAATCAGTCGTAAAACATTTTTTATATATAAATATATCTACAGATATATAAAGAAATAGGTTAAGTCTGGAAAGTAAAAGGTTATTGTCAGGTGTGTAACTCACTTCTTCCCTGGGATTGCAGGGAAGAATGCTAGAACAAATGAATGACCCCCACCAGATCTCTTTATAAAGTTATTAAAATTGTTTTTCAAACTTTAGCCTGCATCAGAATCAACTGGAAAGTTTGTAAAACATAACTGATGTCTCATCCTCAAAATTTCTGAATCAGTAGGCCTGGCATAGGGCCCAATAATTTGTATTTTTAATAAGTTCCCTTATGATATTGATGCTACTAGTCTGGTGATCACACTTTGACAATATTAATAATGATACTTTGACTAGATACTGGTTTGGTAATCATACTTTGACAGTACTAATAATGATACTAATAATGACCACACTTTGACAATACTAACAATGATACTTTTGTATTTACTTGACAGAAAGTTATTAGGAAGGACCTATCTATTACATAAAATGTTTTCAGCAGGATATATTAGTGGTCTTCTAGACTGCTATTGTAAATAAACCTACAATTTAAAATTTTATGAGGGCACGGCTAGAGAATATGACATAATCACATAAGAATTTTTCTTTTAATGAAATTAATGGAGTATAAAACTGAAGTGTTCCAAGACCAAAATAGCATACACTGGAGCCCATCTCTTAATCCAAAACCAAAATCTAATCAAATGTGGATAAAGGGACATTTTTTGAAGCTGTCTATGATACATTCAAACCCCTCTGGAAAAAAATATTATACTTGTGCCTGGTTTCTGCTTGTATCTTTTGAATTATTAGGATATTATGGTGTTAGATAATATCTATGATTCATATAAATCAGCTTTGACAATTCAATCTTTTTTGTTACATAAGTGAATTCTCAAAGTCATATGGCTCAACAGCAGTACTACCCACAGTAATCAAGGTTTCCTATTCTGTTTTACATTTTCCTCTATTATTTGTCCAAACAAGGGCTTGGGAAAAAATATCCAGAAAACAATGTGGGTGAAATCCAACTCTACTACTTAAGTCCCTTCTAAAGGTTCATATTTTGCTTACAGAACTTGATGAATTCTTAACAATGTTGTGGGAAATAATTATTATATCTATGCCATTTTAGATGGTTTTTAAATGCCAAACACTGTAATGTTTACACATATATGATTCAAAGGATTACATGATTCCATTAACATCTACACAAACCTACCACACAACCACAATTTACAGATAAGGAAATGGAAGCTCAGATTGATAAAGTAATTTAACCATTCTACACATCCACTCTTGTGGGACAAATCTTTGATTCTAAAATCTGTATTCTTCACCACCAAACCATAGAGAAAATTGTGAAAAGGTAAATTAAAATGAAAATAAGGGTGTAAAAACCTTGCTTCTCTAAGGTTCTCTACATGTGTAGTTCCAATGGTAAGATATCAATTATTTTAACTTCATCTTAAAGCCATATTGAATTATTGATCAGTTATCAGTCACAAATCTTTATATAATCAATTATCAGAAGACAATCTATTTCTAAGTGGGCAGGATAAAGCAAAACCACTCAATGACTATCACTGATATTAATACTTTCTAGTCAGTGTTAAGCAATTTTCATGGAAAATTTGTGGACTTTTAAAATTATTTCAGCCTGTATGTCTCAGTCTCATTTTTTCCTTCTTATGTCTCCAATTCAATGAAAACGTAATAAGTAGAAGTAAAAAATCCAAAATATTAAGTCATTTGACTTAATATTTAGTTAGGCATTCTAACTAAAACAGACAGGAGACAATAGGTTGATCATACATACATGATGCTTTCTTTCCCTACTATTACAAAGTAAGATGTTAGAAAACAGGGTTTTTAAAAAGAGAATCTATAGAGAAAATGAAAACAAAGGGTTTGTTACTATAAAAGTCCCAACAATCATGTATGGGACCAAAGATGGAGGTTGTCAGGGAAAGAAAAGGGTAGTGACTCTCTACAATGCATTAGTTCTCACAGTTGAGGGAAAACAAGCAGGTTTTGTGAATTTCTTGGATAATGGTCATTTAAGTATTCACATTTCTAACCTGAGTTGTTGGATTTGGTCTCTGATAAGACTTATATTTTATCTTAAAGCAAATAAATAAGTTAAATAACTATAATAACATTTAAGACCAATGATGATATATATCCTCCAAAACTAGTCAACAAAATAAAAGCAAAATGAATTTTATTTTGATTTGGACCCAAGCTAAAAGAACTAAAATTTATGATATGCAAATAAGTTCTCTCTTTTCTTAGGAATTACATTATTTCAAGACAAAGGGTTCAACAATGAATAACAGAAACAGTGTGAATATACAAGACTTATTTATAAAGCATGAAAATCTTACTATGTCATTTGGGTATTTCTGCAGCAATCATGAGCAGAGGACATCATATCCAACATTTTGCTTCAAAACAATCCAAAGCAATTCTTAAAACAATATGCTTTGTATTTGTAATGTATGAAATAAAATACTTTAAATTCTATAATAACTATCTTGTCTTTTCTAATAATTTTTGATTTGCAAAATACATATCTTTTTGAAAAATTTGAATAAATCTAGGGATATTTTTCTTTCCAAGCCCCTCATTGGCCCTGCAATCCTCTCAAGCTCACATTTCAAAAGGCAACATAAAATAACTGTCTCATTTCAGTAAAAAGCCTGTAATATTAAAATTCCTAAAATAACTACGCAATAGAAATAAGAAAACAGCATGTTTATTACATGGTGTATTGGTCAGCTTAGGTTGCCATAACAAAGTATCATAAACTGGGTGGCTTAAACAACAGAATCTGCTGAGGGCTTTCTCACTGGATTGCAAACTGCCTTCTTCCCACTGTGTCCTCACATGGCCTCACATGGCATATTCACAGGTAGAGATAGGTCTCTCTCCCTCTTATAAGACCACAAAACCTATTGAATTAGGAGGCCATTCTTATAACCTTATTTAACCTTAATTACCTCCTAAAAGCCCTACCTGTAAATAAAGACATGTTGGTGGTTCAACATATGAATCTCAGAGGAACATAATTCTGTGCATAACACATAATAAAAAACTATAATAATAGTGTGGAAAATATGTATATATTCAAATAAAGAATAGATTCTAAACATTGACTAAGTATACACATACACATTTCAAAGTTTTGCTATTGCTTTGCAACAAAAGCTTTTTGTCTGACAAGCGACCTACAATTAAGTCATTTGATTTACATCTGTGGTCATGGCTTTATCAGTGATAAAAGAAAGCTGGTCTGATACAATCAGAGACACCAAAAAAGTACAAAAGTGTGTATGGATTACTGTTGTCCTTGGTTAAAGTGAAACCAGTTTTCTTCACACACTGCTTGCAACTTCACTTTGCTTTATAGGAGTTGCTCAATCCTCTTATCTTTATTCATATTCAACAAAAGTCCAAATCAGAATGGCTGATACACAGTGAAGTTTTAATCAACAAAGACAATCTTGAACTACTCAGAAACTAATCCTCCAGTATTCTGTCATCTGGCCTTGTCATCTTCAAGCTTATCATCAGCCTACAGAATTGGAATGGATAAAGTTGTCCAAAATGAACAATACATTGTATGCTCCCCTACACAGGATGCCTTGGAATACATAAAGATCTCGTAGAATAAGACACTGACAGGGCTACAACATTAGCATGTAATTATAGTCTGTGGTTACTGAAGAAGTACACAACTTGGGTCAGATATAGAGGGAAAAAGTCACCTAGAAAAGGGCATTCTCAGCTCCTGGTGCCTTTGTTCTCTTTGCTCACTAATAGTAATCCTTAAACTAAATGTGACCCAGTCCTCCAAGAGGAGCAAAGGAAATGCAAATAATCATCCCCATTCAGGAGCATCCAAAGCCACAGAAGGTAAATCTCAGATGCAATATGACATAGTGGTTCAAACATTAAAGACATTCTTGGGAGTATGGAGGGGAATGAGGAGGTGGAAAAAGGCACACGATGCTGACAACACAGAAAAAAGCCAATTTCTAAATGACAGCAACTCATTCAAAACTAAAATTTAAGTTAAAAAAAGGCTTAATTTACAGTAAGAAAACCGTATTTCTGCTTTAAAATATAGAGTTGCTCAGGATTCCATTTCATTTTGAATTACCATATATAATGCTGTCTCCTGCTTCCCCCAGGCATGGTGTGCTGATCCTGCTCTAGTGTTTCCACAGTTCTGTTCATGCTTATGTCACCTGTCAGCCTGGATTATACTGATCTATTTACCTGTCAGTCTCCACTGGCAGATAGAAGCTGTTTGAGGGAAAAGGCTATGTCTCACTCACCAGTATAGCTCCAGAGTCTATCAAGAAGCTGTCACATAATGGGCATTCAATTAATGTGGCATGAAAGAAGGAATGAATATATGCTCCCTCCAACTACTATTTAAAAAAAAAAGTCACACATATGCTTCTCTAACTACATCTTAACCATTTTTAATTTATCTAAAAGTCAATTTTAAAAGAAAGTATTATTTGATGCCAAGAACTGATATTTCAAGTTTTACTACAAAAGAAACCAATACAGCAGTTTTAAAAAGTGCTGAACAGCAAAACCAAAATGGAATGACACCACTGTGATAACTGCAAAGGGGCTAGCAGATGTTGCTTTAATAAAAAAGCCATATTACTATGTGTTAGAAACAAGGAGCTTATCAAATCATACATATACAAAAAAATCAAGATGTATGTAACTGTCAAACACAAAAACAACTTTTTTCTATAACTAGATTGAGTCTGAAATTATTTCTGAAGACACGAATTCCATACTTTCAAATTAACACCTACAGAGACATTTAGAACAAAACAGTCTTTAAAAATAATCAACATTAAGAAGATAACTTTAAAAGCAAAGATAACACTAAAGCCAAAATGCATTTAACACTTCATCACTATTCTAGTAACAGGTAATTCTGCTCCACATGTTCAGCCAAGGGAGAAATAAGTGAGTTAAATATTCAAGAAGAATCTTTACTTCCAATGTCCCTTGCTTCTGTCATTTTAAGTCTATCAAATATGACTTTGGTAGTTTTTAATTTTTATTTCATTATTCATCATATTGTCATAGAGTTTTCCAGTATTTATAGTCATTGATTTTTTTTTCTCTTTTCCATTTTGGCAAAAGCAAAAGGGAAAAAAGGCACTTTACAATTTAAAAGAAACTGTAATTAGCAGTTATTCTGAGCCATACCTCTACATTCACTTAATGTCCTATCAAGACAAAATATTTCTTTGAACAAAACTCTCCAATATCAAGTTCTACAGATACGGCTGATGTAGTGCCATCACAATGACACCACACAGGTCTCAAGCTTTTGGAAAGGCTTTATGGAATCATATTACATGAATGTTATTGATTTAAAAATAAAAGCTTTTACTTTGAAACATCAATAAAAAGTGGGAGGGAGGCAAGAATAAATACCTCTTTAAGATGACTCAATCAGTATTGGAATTTCATATTTAGCCTCAAAATACATACATAAAACTTTAATTGCGACACGTGAAACTTGCCATCAATTGAAAGCAATGTCACTACCCCTCCCATGAAAAACATACTAAATAAGCAACTCACCAATTCTCCACAACAGCTGCTCTACATTTAATCACTAAACCAGCTGAGTTGTATTCATCTATGTGAACATTATCTTTAGTGTAATCATGATCTTTACTAAATTTGCTAAGCATTTTAAGCAAACCTGTAACATGGCTGGCATATGTGAATACATAGTCTACCTGCAAGAAGGTTACAATCACACACCTCTTCACAATAAGTAAAAACAAGAAAAGAACTAAGTGCAGAGCACCAAAGAGTGCGGCGAATGCAGAGAAGAGATGGTTACTTTGATCAAGGACAGAGGGCTAAGGATGGCTGCACAGTAGAGAAGGAGGCTCTGCTGGGGAGAAAAGGGAAGCGCAAGAGGGCAATAGTCCAGGTAAAGAAAACAGCATGAGCAAAGTAACTGAAGCATGAGTGTTCATAGCGGCTGTCAGAAAGAGAGGCTAAAGAAAGGATCAATTGGAATTAGGTAAACTAGTTACACTAGATTTCCACAATCAAAGAAAATTGTATCAGCTCACTATTGTTTTGGAGGTCTTTTGTCCCAAAGAAAAAATAAAAGAGGAAGCAGCCCTGAATCCATGCAGGTCTGTAGATTTATTGGGTTTGATTTAATTTGAATGAGAGCAAAAAGATAAAACTGCCCTAAATGCATGCAGGCAAAATTATATTCAAAAAAATAAAAGCAAGATAAAGCCCTGCTAAGAACATAAACATGCAAAAAAGGAGAAAACAATGCCTTGTGAGAGAAGGATAACCATGGGAGGTTAGGGGAAAACTCAAAGAGGCTAGCTCATTAAGTCCAAGAAGTTAATGTAAATATTACAAATGGCGTGCTAATAACAAGAAAGGGATAATAAAAAAAAAAAGAGGTGAGGTAGAAAGGTAACTGAGTGAGACAAGAAACAAATTCCAGTTAATGTACTGAAAACAAAGACAAACCAGGAAGTACCTTATCTCACTAATTCTTTGTCTAAAATTAAATTTCTCCTCTGATGTTAAACATTAGAGGTCCTCTTTTGTGCATACATTTTGCTGTATCCATCTCTAATTTTTAGCCTGCTGATATTTACATCTTCTCAACATCTTACTGAATTTTGTTCTTTGTCCCACTTTATAAGTCTGAGAGGAATTTCTAATACTATGCATCAAAAGAAGCTAACTATATAATTTGAAAAAAAAACAGATAAAAACAATACCTATAGCACTAACATATTTAAAAAACATGCTTAAAATGTTTTTTAAATGTAAATGTATTTGGACATTAGATATGCTACTTAAAAATCTAAAAGAATGTACACAGAAAGCTTAATACTGTATACATCTGAGTGAGGCTCATGGGTAATTTTGAATTCCTTTTACATTTTTCCATATGTATGTTCCTCACTTTTTCAAAATAAACTCATTTCACTTTTTTATTTCACAAAATAAATTGATTTCATTTCACTTTTGCCAAAAATATTCAAAACTCAAAAATACTGTAAATTATTCAAATACTAATATTCAAATACAGAGAATAATGGAAATCTGAATAATGGCTCTGAGGTAGAAAATGAGAGGGCAGATGTTCCAAATTTATAGTCAGCAGGACTTTATCAGCAACTGAATATGGGAGGTAAGAAAAGGTACAAAAATAATCTAGTTTGCATAACTACAGATAATGCCATGGACCGGGGATCAAGACATAAATTCAGGAAGGGAAGAGAAGACGTGGGGTGAGAAATAGGGATTATGAATTCTCTTTTGGACTATCTTAATTTGGATCACCCAGAGGAGATCCAGGTGTTGATCCTTGGAGACAATTATAAATATTGGTGAAAACCTTATGAAACTGGTAAGAGAATAGGAACACAAAACATTTAAATAGGATAAAAAAGGCTGGGCGTGATGGCTCATGCCTGTAATCCCAGCACTTTGAGAGGCCGAGGTGGGCGGATCACGAGGTCAGGAGATCGAGACCATCCTGGGTAACACAGTCAAACCCCGTCTCTACTAAAAACACAAAAAATTAGCTGGGTGTGGTGGTGGGTGCCTGTAGTCTCAGCTACTGGGGAGGCTGAGGCAGGAGAATGGCATTAACCCAGGAGGCGGAGCTTGCAGTGGGCCGAGATTGTGCCACTGCACTCCAGCCTGGGCGACAGGGCGAGACTCTGTCTCAGAAAAAAAGAAGGATAAAAAAGAAAACTAAGAAGAGATAACTGAGAGTCACAAAATAAGAAATATAGTAGACTGTTTAATATCCACATCTTTCCCATCCAAGTACAGATACCTCTTTGAAATGTGATCTTGCTGTTTCTCCTGTCCAGAGGTAGTGTCTCTTTCTCATTTTGACTCTGAGTTAGTCTTGTTACTTACTTTGACCAACAGATTGTGGCAGAAGTGACACTGTGGAAATTACAAAATTTAGACCTGAAGAGGCCTTGATGTTTCCATCTTCACTGTCTTAGAACACTACCCTGAGATCATGACACTGTTAAACCTGGGCTTAAAAGACTAGCCATTTCAGCTGTCTCAACTGAACCCATCCCTTAATCAACCTGTCAGCTGAATGCAAATACATGCGTGAATCCAGGCTAAGTCAGCAGAACCTCCACCTGGTCAACCCAAAGAATCATGAAAAACATAAAATATTACTTTTTAAGACACTAAATTTTTGGGTGGTGGCTTATACAGGAATAAGTAACTACAACAAGGAAAAACAGAATTGTGTCTTGAAAGAAGCAAAACACAAAGGGAGAAGGTAGATTCTATAAGAGCAGTGAGACTCTTCCAAAAATAGCAGACATTTCAAACAGGCTGAGGGCTGAGAAGAGATGATTAATGCTAGTAATGAGTTGTCTCCAACATTTGAGAGCTAAATTTAAGTCAGTTGGTCAGGGTAGAGGCTTTTGGTGGATTTCTAATAGGTCGCTGATGAGAAACATCAACAAAGTAAGATATATTATGCTTATAAGTTACTTCATAAGAAAGGAGTCATGACCTATTAAAAAGATGGAAGAGGGCCGGGCGCGGTGGCTCACACCTGTAATCCCACCACTTTGGGAGGCTGAGGTGGGCGGTTCACTTGAAGTCAGGAGTTCAAGACCAGCCTAGCCAACATGGTGAAACCCCGTCTCTACTAAAAATATAAAAATTAGCCAGGCATGGTGGTGTGCAACTACTCAGGAGACTGAGGCAGGAGAATCGCTTAAACCTGGGAGGCGGAAGTTGCAGTGAGCCGAGATCACGCCGCTGCATTCCAGCCTAGACAACAGAGTGAGACTCCGTCTCAAAAAAAAAAGACTGAAGAGGAAGACTAGACTAGTGAAATGAAAGCTTTGGCTATTGTTTTGTTGTTGTTGTTGTTGTTTTGAGATGGAGTTTCGCTCTTGTTGCCCAGGCTAGAGTGCAACGGCAAGATCTTGGCTCACTGCAACCTCTGCCTCCCAGGTTCAAGCAATTCTCCTGCCTCACCCTCCCGAGCAGCTGGAATTACAGGTATGTGCCACCATGCCCAGCTAATTTTGTATTTTTAGTAGAGACAGGGTTTCTCCATGTTGGTCAGGCTGGTCTTGAACTCCCGACCTCTGATGATCCGCCCGCCTCGACCTCCCAAAAGGCTGGGATTACAGGCGTGAGCCACTGCGCCCGGCCAGCTATTATTGTTTAAGATAAGGATGGAGTGGCTGAGGAAAAAGACTGTAAGGAAATATGCAAAATATTTTTTTTAAGCAGAGAAAATGATACATGAAAGGCCTAGGGAGGGTGAGAAGAGAAGGGACAAGATAGATGAGTTAACTAGAGAAAAATGAAAAATCAAAGACCTGGGTGAGGTGAGAGGAGCTGCGATAACACAGAGAAAATTAGGACAGGTGAAAATAACTGCTAGTGGAGTGTGCAAGTGTTTCTTCTTCAGGTTCTTAGTAAAAGAAGGAAGCAAGTCCCTGACTAATACTGAAGAAACTAGAGACAGTTTAAAAACTTGAGAAAAAATGGTAAAGGCTGGAAATAGCTGTGGGAAATGGGGGAGGAATCAATTAGACATGAGAACTATTAGGAACATGGTAAACATCTTTAATGATAGTTGTAGTCAGGAAGAATAATTACCATTATGTCATTTAACTAGACAATAAAATGATTTTTATCAATTTTATGTACTAATAAACTCAATAATACAAGGTTAAAGTGAGATACACTTTATTTCCTCCATGAGTACAAGATTATAATTTTAATCCACTAGTTTGTCTTTCTGTGGTTGTCAAAAGTGCCCACAAAGAAGACATACAGATCACAAATAACCACATGAAATGATGCTCAACATCTTTAGTCATTAGGGAAATACAAATTAAAACTACAATGAGGTACCACTATATATACCTATGAGAGTAGCTAAAAGTAATTCTCTAATTTATTTATTTTAAACTGAAAAAACTAAAAGCTAGTAAAAATGTGGAGTCACTGGAATTCTTACACATTGTTGGTAGGAATGCAAAATAGTACAGCCACTTTAGAAAACAATTTGGCAGTTTCTTATAAAGTTAAAGGAACACTTACTGGACAAACCACCAATCTCATTCCTAAGTATATACTTGATAAACGAAAAGTTAATGTTGACACAAAACCCTTTAAATGAATGTTTATAGTTTTATTCATAATTGTTAAAACCTCAAAAACTCTTTCAACTGAGGAATGAATAAACAAATGGTGGTACATCACAAGGAAATGTTATTCACAATAAAAGGAGGAAATTACTGATTTGTGCAACAATACAGATGAATCCCAATTGTACTTTGCTATTTAGCAAAGTAAAGAAGTCAAATTGAAAAGAGCACATACTGTACGATTCCTTGTATATGACATTTTCACTTTCCAAAGGCTAGGTAGCTGGGCTGACTAGAAAGGGGCATAGAATAATTTTGGGAGGTGATGGAATTGTTCTATAATTTGACTGTGGTGGTAAATAACTATATGCATTTGTCTAAACTTATCAGAACTATATGCTAAAAAGAATTAATTTTCACTTCTCTATGTAAAATATATCCTTTAGTAAGTCTGACTAAAACAATGTGAAGTGCCTTTTCAAAACGAAAGGACATTGTAAAGACTGATGTCTCCTACTTTGGGTTAAAACACAACAGGATCACAATACTGATATAATGTTAATACCTCATGTATCTCAGAATATGAGCTATTACTTCGAAACTGCATTTGGCCAATATCAATAGACAATGTAATTAAAACTTTTTAAATCATAAATAATTTCTCAATTTTCTGAAAAACCCATCTAAAAAATAATTTCTCAATTTTCTGAATAACCCAGCTAATAAAAACCTCTGAACATCAGAATATAAAAAGCACAGGTTCCATAGCATGTTAATCGTATTCAATACCAAAGTTAAGTAAACTTTTGAAGCAAAGAACTGAAGACAACCTCTATCAAAGTTTTCCTCTAGAATTGTGCTCTTAGTATCAATATATTGCTTTAATAATCTTAATTAAGTGGAGGTGAGGCAGGTAAGATTTTTTTTTTTTCCCACCATATGAGCATCACATTCACTTTAGGCTAATTTTAGAGGACATTTGTGGTAAAATAAAAACAGGTTTGTTCAAAAACTTAGATTACAATTTTTTACTCATCTTTAGAAATCACATGTAAATAACAATTCTCCCCCTACCCTTCCTATTTTTGTTATAGTTCTAAAAACAAAAAGCAAAAAAGCTAAGAGAGCTGGTTTCATCACAGGTATATGTTAAACACAAAAAGCAAAACCTTGCTTACTGCTTGTATTAGTCTATTCTCACACTGCTAATAAAGACTTACCAAAGACTGGGTAATTTATAAAGTAAAGAGGCTTAATGCACTCACAGTTCCACATAGCTGGGGAGGCCTCACAATCATGGTGGAAGGCAAAGGAGAAGCAAAGGCTTGTCTCACATGGTGGTAGGCAAGAGAGCATGTGCAGAGGAACTCCCCTTTATAAAACGACCAGCTCGCCTGAGACTTACTATCACAAGAAGAGCACAGGAAAGACTCGCCCCCATGATTCATTACCTCCACCAGAGACCTCCCACAACAGGTGGGAATTATGGCAGCTACAATTCAAGTAGCTCAATATAACTGCTCAATGAAAACTCCTCACAGCTTTCTTCATTTCACTATCTCATTACAGAAGGGTAGAAAGAAAAAGGAAAATTGTTTAACCTCCCCAAGATTCAATGTCATCATTTACGAAATAGTCTTAATGCTGCTTCTCTCTACATCATGAGGTTGTTATAAAAAGCATATAAGTAGCTTTGTGCAGTACCATAAACAAAATCATGGTATGTTCCTACAGTATATCTGAGTTAATCAGTACTTGTTAAAAACAATAAATATTTTAAAAATGTACAGTTCCTTTTCATTCAATTAATTGTTCTAAAAGTGGTCTCCAAGTGAATACAAATCTGTCTTAAGTTATACTCTGGTTGAGTGAAAACGATATTTAAATGGAATGATTAATTCATTCATTCTTACAGCAATTAGACACTTCCTGGGTGTGAAGCACTGTACAAGAGTTTACAAAGCACAGGAAGGCAGAACACATAGTCCTTGCTGCTAAGGAAATTCAACTGAAGGGAAATTTAAACTCTGTGTTCGGTATGCTTTCACTGGTGTGCAAGAGCATGTGTGTCTAAAACAAGTGTTACCTAAAGGTTCTCTAGCTATTTTTTGGAACTCCTCTGTCTAAACCAGAATTCTTTTCCAACTAGTTCCGTTGTTTTCTATATTTACTAGAATTTAAATATCTTGTATATGTGCATATGTTTGTATGTGTCTGGGAGTATGCACAAACGTTGGAATCTCCCACAAATAGATGACACATGGTTATACATATATGTATCACAACTCATGTAAATATAATACCAACCATTAACCGCATATGTATGTGTTACATCAGTATGTTTGAATAAACACATACAGAGAAATACACACACACACACGCACACACACAGGATAGTGTTTTTCCATTTGCCAACCTGCCTCGCCCTCTAACACCTTCTATCCTCTCTCCTGCTTGGCTCTATTCCATGCCACAGAAGGCTGACTCCTCAGACTTCACTTGAGGACTGTCTTGTTGATGGACCTCCAGTTAGATTCCAGCATGAGATCCAAAGGTGGAAGAAAAGAGGTCTGATTTCTTTCCCACTCCTTTCCTCTCGCTGTGTTTAGGGCAGCTGCATCATCTCGTCATGGGCAGCCCCACTTGCAAAGTTCCAGCACACACTGGATTCTGGTAACCATTTCTGCCTCTTGTCCCTTTATCCCTAGGGATGGATAGTAATAAGTTCCTACTGTGGCTAGTTTCTAAGAAATCAGCCATCCCTAGTCACTTTGTTCCTTAATCCTGGAGTGCTTTTACCAGTAGTTCTTTTTATTAAAAAAACAAAACAAAACAAACATAAAAAAGCACAACTCTTCATTTGAACCTTTCGGTAATATGATACTTATTAATAAATATATAAATTTGTCAACCACCACAAAATTTCAAATGAAACAAACAACCTAAAATGAACACAATTACTAACGTTTCATAAGGTTCAAAACCAGTTTCCAAACCAACATACTTTTGACTTTTTTGTTACTATAACAGTAGTATATTATGATAGAAAACATTATAAAAAACCACCAACACTATAAAGTTCTGTAATGTAAATTTTAAAATACATTTGTTATCATATGGTAAATTTGTGGTCATGCTGTTTTATGGCCTGTCTGTTCAATTAGAAGCATATTTTGTAAGCATATTACCATGACATTAATCCAAACACTTATTTTTAACAGGCTGCATAATATCCTTTCATATAAATTATAGTCATTTACCGCTCCTTGTGGACATTTGGATTTTTTCCCATTTTTGCCATTGTTTTCAATGTTTTGGTTAGGATCCTTAAGCGGCTAATATTTATTTATAATACATTCCTAGAAATAGCGGTATTTGAAAAAGGATATGAATATTTTCAAACTACTGAGTGATATCCAATAAACTATTCTGTGATTAGGGAAATGTTATCTCTGATGTATGCAATTTGTAGCCACAGGCCACATGGAGGCTGTTGAGTGCTTAAAATGTGGTTACTGAAACTGAGGACATAAATGTTTAAGTAGCCAATGTATCTAGTGGCCATTTAGAGCACAGGATAGCTCTAGATTCTTACTGCCCAACAGTCATTCAGAAAAGTTGTAGGGATTTACATTTGCATCAGCAGAACATGAAAGTGCTCACTTCCTCATACCATTATTAGCAATGACATTTATTGTTTTCTAATATTTGTCAATTTGGCAAAAAAAAGATTGTATAATTGGTTCGTTGTTTGGTTTTGTTTCTTGAGACAGGGTTTTACACTGTCGCCCAGGCTGAAGCGCAGTGGCATGATCACAGCTCACTACAGCGTCTACCCCCTGGGTTCAAGTGATCCTCCCACCTTGGCATCCCAAGTACCTTGGACTACAGATGTGTGCCACCATGCCCAGCAAATTTTAATTTCTTTTGTAGAGATGGGGTCTCTCTATGATGCCTAGGCTGATCTTGAACTCCTGGGTCCAAGCAATTCTCCCACCTCTGCCTCCCAAAGTGCTGGGATTACATGTATGAGAAACCATGCCTGGCTATAATTTTTTAATTTTTACATTTAAATTTTTGAATGCTTGGGATAAATATTTTTATTTTTTAAGTTTTATTATTATTATACTTTAAGTTTTAGGGTACATGTGCACAACGTGCAAGTTAGTTACATATGTATACATGTGCCATGTTGGTGTGCTGCACCCATTAACTCGTCATTTAACATTAGGTATATCTCCTAATGCTATCCCTCCCCCCTCCCCAACCCAACAACAGTCCTTGGTGTGTGATGTTCCCCTTCCTGTGTCCATGTGTTCTCATTGTTCAATTCCCACCTATGAGTGAGAATATGTGGTGTTTGGTTTTTTGCCCTTGCGATAGTTTGCTGAGAATGATGGTTTCCAGCTACATCCATGTCCCTACAAAGGACATGAACTCATCATTTTTTATGGCTGCATAGTATTCCATGGTGTATATGTGCACATTTTCTTAATCCAGTCTATCATTGTTGGACATTTGGCTTGGTTCCAAGTCTTTGCTATTGTGAATAGTGCAACAATAAACATACATGTGCATGTGTCTTTATAGCAGCATGATTTATAATCCTTTGGGTATATACCCAGTTAATGGGATGGCTGGGTCAAATGGTATTTCTAGTTCCAGATCCCTGAGGAATCGCCACACTGACTTCCACAATGGTTGAACTAGTTTATAGTCCCACCAACAATGTAAAAGTGTTCCTATTTCTCCACATCCTCTCCAGCACCTGTTGTTTCCTGACTTTTTAATGATTGCCATTCTAACTGGTGTGAGATGGTATCTCGTTGTGGTTTTGATTTGCATTTCTCTGATGGCCAGTGACGATGAGCATTTTTTCATGTGTTTTTTGGCTGCATAAATGTCTTCTTTTGAGAAGTGTCTGTTCATATCCTTTGCCCACTTTTTGATGGGGTTGTTTGTTTTTTTCTTGTGAATTTGTTTTAGTTCATTGTAGATTCTGGATATTAGCCCTTTGTCAGATGAGTAGGTTGCAAACATTTTCTCCCATTCTGTAGGTTGCCTGTTCACTCTGATGGTAGTTTCTTTTGCTGTGCAGAAGCTCTTTAGTTTAATTAGATCCCATTTGTCAATTTTGGCTTCTGCTGCCATTGCTTTTGGTGTTTTAGACGTGAAGTCCTTCCCCATGCCTATGTTCTGAATGGTATTGCCTAAGATTTCTTCTAGGGTTTTTATGGTTTTAGGTCTAACATGTAAGTCTTTAATCCATCTTGAATTAATTTTTGTATAAGGTGTAAGGAAGGGATCCAGTTTCAGCTTTCTACACATGGCTAGCCAGTTTTCCCAGCACCATTTATTAAACAGGGAATCCTTTCCCCATTGCTTGTTTTTCTCAGGTTTGTCAAAGATCAGATAGTTGTAGATAAGCGGCATTATTTCTGAGGGCTCTGTTCTGTTCCATTGGTCTGTATCTCTGTTTTGGTACCAGTGCCATGTTGTTTTGGTTACTGTAGCCTTGTAGTATAGTTTGAAGTCAGGTAGCGTGATGCGCCTCCAGCTTTGTTCTTTTGGCTTAGGATTGACTTGGCATTGTGGGCTCTTTTTTGGTTCCACATGAACTTTAAAGTAGTTTTTTCCAATTCTGTGAAAAAAGTCATTGGTAGCTTGATGGGGATGGCATTGAATCTATAAATTACCTTGGGCAGTATGGCCATTTTCACGATATTGATTCTTCCTACCCATGAGCATGGAATGTTCTTCCATTTGTTTGTATCCTCTTTTATTTCATTGAGCAGTGGTTTGTAGTTCTCCTTGAAGAGGTCCTTCACATCCCTTGTAAGTTGGATTCCTAGGTATTTTATTCTCTTTGAAGCAATTGTGAATGGGAGTTCACTCATGATTTGGCTCTCTGTTTGTCTGTTATTGGTGTATAAGAATGCTTGTGATATTTGTACATTGATTTTGTATCCTGAGACTTTGCTGAAGTTGCTTATCAGCTTGAGGAGATTTTGGGCTGAGACGATGGGGTTTTCTAGATATACAATCATGTCATCTGCAAACAGGGACAATTTGACTTCCTCTTTTCCTAATTGAATGCCCTTTATTTCCTTCTCCTGCCTAATTGCCCTGGCCAGAACTTCCAACACTATGTTGAATAGGAGTGGTGAGAGAGGGCATCCCTGTCTTGTGCCAGTTTTCAAAGGGAATGCTTCCAGTTTTTGTCCATTCAGTATGATATTGGCTGTGGGTTTGTCATAGATAGCTCTTATTATTTTGAGATATGTCCCATCAATACCTAATTTATTGAGAGTTTTTAGCATGAAGGGTTGTTGACTTTTGTCAAAGGCCTTTTCTGCATCTATTGAGATAATCATGTGGTTTTTGTCTTTGGTTCTGTTTATATGCTGGATTACGTTTATTGATTTTCATATGTTGAACCAGCCTTGCATCCCATGGATGAAGCCCACTTGATCATGGTGGATAAGCTTTTTGATGTGCTGCTGGATTCGGTTTGCCAGTATTTTATTGAGGATTTTTGCATCAATGTTCATCAGGGATATTGGTCTAAAATTCTCTTTTTTTGTTGTGTCTCTGCCAGGCTTTGGTATCAGGATGATACTGGCCTCATAAAATGAGTAAGGGAGGATTCGCTCTTTTTCTATTGATTGGAATAGTTTCAGAAGGAATGGTACCAGCTCCTCCTTGTATGGTAGAATTCGGCTGTGAATCCATCTGGTCCTGGACTTTTTTTGGCTGGTAAGCTATTAATTATTGCCTCAATTTCAGAGCTGTTATTGTTCTATTCAGAGATTCAACTTCTTCCTGGTTTAGTCTTGGGAGGGTGTATGTGTCAAGGAATTTATCCATTTCTTCTAGATTTTCTAGTTTATTTGCATAGAGGTGTTTATAGTATTCTCTGATGGTAGTTTGTATTTCTGTGGGATCGGTGATGATATCCCCTTTGTCATTTTTTATTGCGTCTATTTGATTCTTCTCTCTTTTCTTCTTTATCAGTCTTGCTAGCAGTCTATCAATTTTGTTGATCTTTTCAAAAAACCAGCTCCTGGATTCACTGATTTTTTTGAAGGGTTTTTTGTGTCCCTATTTCCTTTAGTTCTGCTCTGATATTAGTTATTTCTTGCCTTCTGCTAGCTTTTGAATGTGTTTGTTCTTGCTTCTCCAGTTCTTTTAATTGTGATGTTAGAGTGTCAATTTTAGATCTTTCCTGCTTTCTCTTGTGGGCATTTAGTGCTATGAATTTCCCTCTACACACTGCTTTGAATGTGTCCCAGAGATTCTGGTATGTTGTGTCTTTGTTCTCGTTGGTTTTAAAGAACATCTTTAGGGATAAATATTTTTAAAATATGTTTTCTATCCATTTGTTTTACTTCATGAATTGTTCTCTTTCTTTACTCATTTTTTTTTTTTACTAGAGAATGAGTTTGTTTTTCTTAGAACAAATGTACTCTATATATTAAATAAATTAATGTCTGCTTAAATATGTGGCAAATAATTTTAAAATTCTGTTTATAATGCTTTTTGATAAACACGTTTTACATTTTACTATAAACTATGGATCTTCCATTTGCGTCTTTTTCCTAAGTCAATTTAGTCTCAAATCAACTTATATATATTTTATATCATCTTTATGAAAATAAAAGGTCAAGATTAACCAGTAAATATATACATTAAAAGACTATCCCAGCCTCCAACACATAGCAATGCAGAAAAATATAAAGAGAAAGAATCAAAAGAACTGCTGGACTCAGAAACAAAATAAATACTTTCAGAAAAGAGAGATGCAGAGTTAATAGCCCAAACCAGCTGTACTACTGTGTGCTGTGTAGTGAAATTAGACAGTTATAGTAAAGGGCTTTCCTCCTACTTATTAAAAAGAGACTAAAAATCAATCCATAATCCCAGATTGAAGCAAATTTATACAGTAATACATAGAAGTGGAAAACAGAAGAGCTAATACACACAGGAAAAGATGTTAAATCATCTAGCAATCAAAAAATATAATCTAATCTAGTAACCTAATTGAAATCATACCTACCAGGATGGCAAAAAAAATAGTAAGAATGGTAAAGGTGTACATAAATGAAAACTCTTTTGCCATACTGATGGGAGTATAAATTGGTACAAACATGTTGGGAAGCAACTTAGCAACATCTAATAAAATTAAAGACATGCAGACCCTTTCTTCTTGGTACTCTACTTCTAGGTATACAAAATAAAAGAAACTCTCACACATACATCACATCTCTAGAAGAATCTTCTGTATGTTCTGTTTGTGTCAGTGAAACTTAAAGGCAAAACAAATGAAAATATCCATTTAAAGAAAAATGTATGAATTGTGTTACATCCATAAATTTTAAGAATCTATTTAAAAATTAAAAACAGTTGAAACAAACGAACCAGAGCCACACTACCCATACAGGTGAACATAATTTTTAAAATGTTGAGTACTAAGAACTGGGTTACAGAATAGTAAGACTGTATAAAAAATTTAAAACATGTAACAAATGATAAACATGCAAAGACATATTGTGTATGGCTAGTACAAATAGCACAGTGTAGTAACAGTATAAAAATTCAAGGAAAGAGAAATCAGAGAAGTATTATAGATAACACTAACTGGAAAGAGACATAGAATCAAGGAAGGCTACAAGTTTATGCAAAATGTTTCAATTCTTACTTTTAAAAAACCTAAAGCAAGAATAGTCAAATGTTAGAAAAAAATTAAAAATTAGTTCGTATATGGGTATTTACTAGTTTAATCTCTGTATTTTTTCATGTTTGAAACAATTCATATTATGTATTAAACTAATAAAAACAACCTACAAAGAGTTCTCTAGAACCTTTTCTAAAATACAATGTATATAAATCACTTTAACATCGAGGCAAAAATCCTCAATAAAATATTGGCAAACGGAATCCAGCAGCACACCAGAAAGCTTATCCACCACAATCAATTCAGGTTCACCCCGTGACGCAAGGCTGGTTCAACAAACACAAATCAATAAACATAATTCATCACATAAACAGAACTAACGACAAAAACCACGTTTATCTCAACAGACACAGAAAAGGCCTTCGATAAAATGCAACATCCCTTCATGTTAAAAACTCTCAATAAACCAGGTATTGATGGAACATACCTCAAATTAATAAGAGCCATTAATGCAGGGATTGCTCACAAGATGGCCAAATAGGAAAAGCTCCAGTCTGCAGCTCCCAGGGAGAAAGCAGGGGATTTCTGCATTTCTAACTGAGGTATCCGGTTCATCTCAATGGGACTGGTTGGACAGTGGGTGCAGCCCATGGAGGGCGAGCCGAAGCAGGATGGGATGTCGCCTCACCCAGGAAGCACAAGCGGTGTCAGGGGATTTCCCTCCCCTGGCCAAGGGACGCCATGAGGGACTGTGCTGTGAGGAACACTGCACTCTGGCCCAGATACTGCGCTTTTCCCACGGTCTTCACAATCCACAGACCAGGAGATTCCCTCAGGTGGCTAGGCCACGATGGCCCTGGGTTTCAAGCACAAAACTGAGGGGCCGTTTGGGCAGTACCTAGCTAGCTGCCAGAGTTTTGTTTTTTTTTTTCATACCCCGGTGGTGCCTGGAAGGCCAGCAAGACAGAACCGTTTATCCCCCCGGGAAAGGGAGATGAAGCCAGGGAGCCAAGTGGTCTGGTATGGCAGGTCCCACACCCACGGAGCCCGGCAAGCTAAGATCCACTGGCATAAAATTCTCACTGCCAGCACAGCAGTTGAGGTCGACCTGGGATGCTGGAGCTTGGTATGGGGTGAGGTGTCCACCATTGCTGAGGACTGAGTAGGTGGTTTTACCCTCACAGTGTAAACAAAGCCACGGGGAATTTCGAACTGGGAGGAGCCTACCACACACAGCTCAGCAAGGCCACTGTGGCCAGACTGCCCCTCTAGATTCCTCCTCTCTGGGCAGGGCATCTCTGAAAAAAAGGCAGCAGCCACAGTCAGAAACTTAAAGATAAAACCCCCATCTTCATGAAACAGAGCACCTGGGGAAAGGGGCGGCTGTGGGAGCAGCTTCAGCAGACATAAACGTCCCTGCCTGATGGCTCTGAAGAGAGCAGCGATCTCCCAGCCCAGCACTCGAGCTCTGCTAAGGATCAGACTGCCTCCTCAAGTGGGTCCCTGACCCCCTCTCTCACCACTCCTATTGAACATAATATTAGAAGTCTGGCCAGGGCAATCAGGCAAGAGAAAGAAATAAAGTGTATTCAACTAGGAAAAGAGAAAGTCAAATTTTCTCTATTTGCAGATGACATGATTGTATATTTAGAAAACCCCATCGTCTCAGCCCAAAATCTTTTTTTTTTTTTTTTTTTTTTGAGACAGGATCTCGCTCCATTGCCCAGGCTGGAGTGCAGTGACGTGCTCTCGCTCACTGCAAGCCCTGCCTCCTAGGTTCACACCATTCTCCTGCCTCAGCCTCGCAAGTAGCTGGGAATAGAGGCGCCCACCACCAAGCCTGGCTAAATTTTTTTGTATTTTTTTTTTAGTAGAGACGGGGTTTCACCGTGTTAGCCAGGATGGTCTCGATCTCCTGACCTCGTGATCTGCCCGCCGCGGCCTCCCCTCAGCCCAAAATCTCCTTAAGCTGATAAGCAACTTTAGCAAAGTCTCAGGATACAAAATCAATGTGCAAATTTCACAAGCATTCCTAAACACCAATAGCAGACAAAGAGAGAGACAAATCATGAGTGAACTCCCATTCACAATTGCTACAAAGAGAATAAAATACCTAGGAACCCAACTTACAAGGGATGTGAAGGACCTCTTCAAGAACTACAAACCACTGTTCAACGAAGTAAAAGAGGACACAAATAAATGAAAAAACATTCCATGCTCATGGATAAGAAGAATCAATATCGTGAAAATGGCCATACTGCCCAAAGTAATGTATAGATTCAATGCTATCCCCATCAAGTGACCATTGACTTTCTTCACAAAATTGGAAAAAACTACTTTAAATTGCATGTGGAAACAAAAAAAGGGCCCACAAAGCCAAGACAATCCTAGCAAAAAAGAACAACGCTGGAGGCATCATGCTACCTGACTTCAAACTATACCACAAGGCTACAGTAACCAAAACAGCATGGTACTGGTACCAAAACAGATATACAGACCAATGAAACAGAACAGAGGCCTCAGAAATAACGCCACACACCTACGACCATCTTATCTTTGACAAACCTGGCAAAAACAAGAAATGAGGAAAGGATTCCCTATTTAATAATCGTGTTGGGAAAACTGGCTAGCCTTATGCGGAAAACTGAAACTAGACCCCTTCCTTACACCTTATACAAAAATAAACTCAAGATGGATTAAATACTTAAATGTAAGACCTAAAACAATAAAAACCCTAGGAGAAAACCTAGGCAATACCATTCAGGACATAGGCATGGGCAAAGACTTCAGGACTGAAACACCAAAAGCAATGGCAACAAAAGCCAAAATTGACAAATGGGATCTAATTAAACTAGAGAGCTTCCACACAGCAAAAGAAACTATCATCAGAGTGAACAGGAAACCTACAGAATGGCAGAAAATTTTTGCAATCTATCCATCTGACAAAGGGCTAATATCCAGAATCTACAATGAATTAAACAAATTTACAAGAAAAAAACAACTCCTTCAAAAAGTGGGCAAGGGATATGAACAGACATTTCTCAAAAAAAGACATTTGTGTGGCCAACAAACATATGAAAAAAAGCTCATTATCACTGGTCATTAAAGAAATGCAAATCAAAACCACAATGAGATACCATCTCACACCAGTTAGAATGGTGATCATTAAAAAGTCAGGAAACAACAGATGCTGGAGAGGATGTGGAAAAATAGGAATATTTTACACTGTTGGTGGGAATGTAAATTAGTTCAGCCATTGTGGAAGACAGTGTAGTGATTCCTCAAGGATCTAGAATCAGAAATACCATTTGACCCAGCAATCCCATTACTGGCTATATACCCAAAGGATTATAAATCATTCTACTATAAAGACACATGCACACGTATGTTTTATTGCAGCACTGTTCACAATAGCAAAGACTTGGAACCAACCCAAATGCCCATCAATGATAGACTGGATAAAGAAAACATGGCACATATACACCATGGAATACTAAGTAGCCATAAAAAAGGATGAGTTCATGTCCTTTGTAGGGACATGGATGAAGCTGAAAACTATCATTCTCAGCAAACTAACGCAGGTACAGAAAACCAAACACCACATGTTCTCACTCATAAGTGGGAGCTGAACAATGAGAACACATGTACATAGGAAGGGGAACATCACACCCTGGGGCCTGTTGGGGGGTGGGGGGCTAGGTGAGGGATAGCATTAGGAGAAATACCTAATGTAGATCACAGGTTGATGGGTGCAGTAAACCACCATGACACGTGTATACCTATGTAACAAACCTGCATGTTCTGCACATGTACCCCAGAACTTAAAGTATAATAATTAAAAAAAGAAAAGAAAAGCCATTTATGACAAAACGACAGTCAATATCATACTGAATGGGCAAAAGCTAGAAGCATTCCCCTCAAAACTGGTACAAGACAATGATGCCCTCTCTCACTACTCCTATTCAACACAGTATTGGAAGTTCTGGCCAGGGCAATCAGATAAGAGAAAGAAATAGAGGGTATGTCAATAGGAAGAGAGGAAGTCAAACTGCCTGTGTTTGCAGATGACGAGATCCTACATCTAGAAAACCCAATAGTCTCAGCCCCAAATCTGCTTAAGCTGGTAAGTAACCTCAGCAAAGTCTCAGGATACAAAATCAATGTGCAAAAATCACAAGCATTCCTATATACCAACAATAGACAAGCAAAGCACCAAATCATGAATGAAGTCCCATTCACAATTGCTACAAAGAGAATAAAATACCTAGGCATACAGCTAACAAGGGAAGTCAAGGACCTCTTCAAGGAGAACTACAAACCACTGCTCAAGGAAATAAGAGAGGAAACAAACAAATGGAAAAACATTCCATGCTCCTGGATAGGAATAATCAGTATCATAAAAAAGGCCATACTGCCCAAAGCAATTTATAAATTCAATGCTATTCCCATGAAACTACCACTGATATTCTTCACAGAATTAGAAAAAACTACTTTAAAACTCATATAGAACCAAAAAAGACCCCAAATAGCCAAGATAATCATAAGCAAAAAGAACAAAGCTGGAGGAATCATACTACCCGACTTCAAACTATACTACAAGACTACACTAACCAAAACAGCATGGTACTGGTATAGAAACAGACACATAGACCAATGGAACAGAATTGAGATCTCAGAAATATGACTGCACATCTACAACCATCTGATCTTCGACAAACCTGGCAAAAACAAGCAATGGGGAAAAGATTCCCTATTTAATAAATGGTGCTGGGAGAACTGGCTAGCCATATGGAGAAAATTGAAACTGGACCCCTTCCTTATACCTTATACAAAAATTAACCAAGATGGATTAAAGACTTAAATACAAAACCCAAAACTATAAAAACTCTAGAAGAAAATCTGGGGCATAGGCACAGGCAAAGATTTAATGATGAATATATCAAAAGCAATTGCAACAAGAGCAAAAACAGACAAATGGGATCTAATTAAACTAAAGAGCTTCTGCACAGCAAAAGGAACTATCATCAGAGTGAACAGACGACCTACAGAATGGGAGAAAATTTTTGCAATCTATCCATCAGACAAAGTATTAATATCTAGAACCTACAAGGAACTTAAATAAATTTACAAGAAGAAAACAACACCATTAAAAAGTGGGCAAAGGGCATGAACAGACACTTCTGAAAAGAAGACATTTAAGTGGCTAATAAACATGAAAAAAAGCTCAACATCACTGATCATTAGAGAAATGCAAATCAAAACCACAAAGATACCATCTCACACCAGTCAGAATGGCAACTATTAAAAGTTAAGACACAACAGATGCTGGCAAAGCTATGGAAAAACAGGGATGCTTTTACACTGTTGGTGGGAATCACCCAAGTGATTAACATCAGAAGAACCATCCTCATCTTGTATTTGAAAATATGAAGAAAAGGAAATAGAATTACTCAGCCAAAGGAAGGGAAAGCTTTGAAATAATTTAATATATTTCTGTGGCTAAGTTATATCTTGAGAGCTTTAAAGTGGTTATAACAGAAAATTTTTCCTGAGTAAAATAGCAAGTGCTCAAAAAAAAAATCAGCATTTAAAACCTTACTGAATAAACGAATGAGTGAATAACAAATGAATAAGGAAGGAGATCTTGAAATACAGAAAAAAAAAGTTTATCTGCTTGTGATTATAAATTCTGCACAAATGTGATATAAATGACAATCCTGGAATAAATGTTGAACTCTTAAAAAAATAAAAGATCAAAGTTAGTATACGATCTGAAAAGCTGCTAATTTCTTTTAATGATATATATTTTCATTAAATTATAAAACCTTACATATGGATAAACAAATTAGTAATTTTCAGTAATTCGAGTGTTAAAAATTTGTCTGTTTTAGGGGGGCCGTGACACTTCATTGTCTATAATCACTTAAGATTATAAAATATGCCTATACTTTTTTCCTTTGCCTTAACAATAATTAGAGTAATTAAACTATGTTATAATCCAATTAATTGCATTATCCAGAATCCAGAAGCCAGCTGAAATACACACACACCCATATATACATGTGCGTATATACACATATACAAAATGAGACAGACATGTTATGTTAATATTGGTATTTAATTTCAATATTGAAACTTTCTCCTTTATACTTATTAATAATTTTCTTACTTTCCGTCTTATTACAAATAAGAGTACCACTGTTTAAGATATATATTTGTATATATGTGTGTGTATATATACATATACTATATATCTAAATATTAAATATTTATGTCAAACTCAGAAGCACAATATGCAAATACACATTCATCCTAATTCTCAACAAAGCCTTACTTCTTGCTTCATAAGTTATGTACATATTTTAATATTAAAAGTAGAGTACTAGGTATCTTAGCAGTATCAGTGTGAAAAATCATGGATGTAAATCTAGAAACAGATTTCATTTCTGTACTATATTTGGGTAGAGAATCTCTGTATTGCTTGATTTCATTTAAGCTTCCTTCATTTTAAAGATGTTAATAAAGATGACTCATCTATTTCACTGAATAATTACTCTCCATTTTCTCACTCGTTTCTGGCTTTATAAAGATGTATTTTCTGTGTCTCTCTCTCTTAAGACCATTTAATCTCTTTCAACTCCCAAATATAGCATTGCTATTAATATTTCCAAAATATTTATATGTTATTATAATACTTTGTTATCCTCTCATCAATTTCCTTCATTTTCTCTTCACCTGTAATTTTTTTGCAAGTATACTTACCTTTACATTATATTTCTTTGAAATGTATTAAGTGGGCAGTTAGGAGGAGATGTACCTACATATATACACGTGCATACACCAATAGAGACACAAGTTTTATCCAATTTTCTAAGCTGAAATATTGATATACATAAATAAATATGTAATATACAATATTTTTAGAAAACTCTAAGTCTAGTATTTCAAAACTTATTATGAACCATATTTTTTAAAGTCTGATTAAATATCTGTCTATAGAAGAATTCAAATAAAAACCACCAAGTTAAAACAAGCTAGCAAAATCATGTCTCCTTCTAATACTATGTAAATACTAGCTTCCTTTCAGTTTCATCAACATTTTAATTCAATGACTAAGCTAATTTAAAATTTGTTTTTGCTTGTACTAATACACACTAATGTTAAGAAGCTGCTTACTTTTATACGACTGTGACAGAAAAAATTAAATGGATTGTATGTGTGACATAGCCCAAATCACCTAATCAATTCTTTAGAAATTTACTGAGTATCTAGTAAGTACAAGGCACTAGGGGGACACAAAAAGTATTATGACATACTCCTTGACCTGAGACTGACTAGAGGGAAAATGTGACTGCTTACAATAACTAAAACAAACATTGGTGAATATAGTATAAACTATCTTCTTCAAATTAAAATAAATGTATTAAATGCCTAGCTATATCATATTATACTATTTTGTATTACTGTATTCTCATGCTTACACCACATACGATTTTTATAAAGGAAATATGACTAAAATAATAACTATTTTAATTGCTTTCTTGGGCACTTTTCAAAGCTGATACTAATCATCAAGATGCAATGGGAGAAAAATAGTTATAAATAAGAGATACAAAAATGTTTAGAAAATCCTAATGTAATCAAATAAAGAAAAAAATACACATACGTAGTATTAGTTAAGTTCATCTGTTAAAACAAAAATGGAAAGATGGATAATATTTCACACTCAGAAAGAAAGGAATATGCTAAATGACCTAGGATTTTTCAAAGTATCCAGGAAGCTCATAAATAGGCCAATATTTCATTGGATTCATAATAAAATATTTTTTGGAACTTAATATTTCTTAATGATTCTTAATATTTCTTAATTATTTTCATTTGATTTTTTGTAATGTAAAGCAACTGAAGAATATTGCAGAATGCAGTTTGGCAAAGGTTGTTGGTCTTTTTAAGAAATCCTGAAAGACCAACAGATCAGCATTATCCATCTTCATGCACTCCCATAATCTTTTCTTCATAATGACTAGTTCTGATTTTTTTCTATTATAATAAAAACAAGACGAGTAACACTCAGCACCCAGATTTTACAAATTTGAAGATTATTTCAGTAGGACTGACTCCTGGTAATAAGATTAAAAGGTCAACAGTAAAATAAAATTGGAAATCAACTCCAAAAGGAATCTGAAAACCATGCAAATAAATAGAAATTAAATAACCTGCCTGTGAATGACTGTTGCAAACGAAATCAAGAAGGAAATTAAAAAATTCTTTGAACTGAACAATAATAATGACACAATGTACCAAAATCTTTGGGATACAGCAAAGGTAGTGCTAAGAGGAAAGTTCCCAGCCTTAAATGTCTACATCAAAAAGTCTGAAAGAGTACCAATAGACAATCTAAGGTCACACCTAAAGAAACAAGAACAAACCAAACTGAAACCTATCACAAGAAAAGAAACAACAAAGATCAGAGCCAAACGAAATGAAATTGAAACAAATAACACCAACACCAACAAAGACAAATGAAGCAAAAAGCTGGTTCTTTGAAAAGATAAATAAAATTGATAGATCATTAGCAGCATTAACCCAGAAAATAAGACAGAAGATCCAAATAAACTCAATTATAATTGAAATGGGAGATATTACTAATTGATACCAAGGAAATACAAAAGATCATTCAAGGCTACTATAAACACCTTTACGTACCTAAATTAGAAAACACAGAGAAAACGGATAAATTCCTGGAAATATAGGACCCTCCTAGACTAACCAAGAAGTAACAGAAACTCTCATCAGATCAGTAATAAGCAGTGAGATTGAAATGGTAATAAAAACTTGCCAACAAATAAGTCCAGGACCAGATGGATTCACAGCTGAATTCTATCAGACATTCAAAGAAGAATTGGTACCAATCCTATTGACACTATTCCACAAAATAAAGAGAAAATACTCCCTAAATCATTCTATGAAGCCAATATCATCCTAATATCAAAATCAGAAAAGGACAGAGCAAAAAAAGAAAAACTACAGACCAATATCCCTGATGAACATAGATGCAAAAATCCTTAAAAAATATGAGCTAACTGAATCCAACAGAATATCAAAAGGACAATCCACCATGACCAAGTGGGTTTCATACCAGGGATGCAGGGATGGTTCAACATACACAAGTCAATAAACGTAATACACCACATAAACAGAATCAAAAACAGAAATCACATCATCTCAAGAAACACAGAAAAAGCATTTGACAAAATTCAGCATCCCTTTGTGATTAACACCCTCAGCAATACTGGCAGAGAAGGGATACACCTTAGCGTAATAAAAGCCATCTATGACAAACCCACAGCCAACATAATACTGAATGGGAAAAAGTTGAAAGCATTCCCTCTGAGAAGCGGAATGAGACAAGGACGCCCACTCTCACCACTTCCATTCAACTAGTACTGGAAGTCCTAGCCAGAGCAATCAGACAAGAGAAAAAAAATAAAGGGCATCCAAATTGGTAAAGAGGATATTAAACTGTTGCTGTTTGTTAATGATATGATTGTATACCTAGAAAACCCTAAAGACTCCTCCAAAAAGCTTGCAGAACTGGTAAATGAATTTGGCAAAGTTTCAGGATACAAAATTAATGTACACAAATCAGTAGCTCTTCCACACACCAACAGCAACCAAGCTGAGAATCAAATTAAGAACTCAAACCCCTTTCCAATAGCTGCAAAAAAATAAAATAAAATAAAATTTAGGAATATACCTAACCACTGAGATGAAAGACCTCTACAAGGTTTTGGTTTTTGGTTTTTTTGTTTTCTTTTTTTTGAGATGGAGTTTCACTCTTGTCATCCAGGCTGGAGTACAAGGGCACGATCTCATCTCACTGCAACCTCCACCTCCCAGGTTCAAGCGATTCTCCTGCCTTAGCCTCCCAAGTAGCTGGGATTACAGGTGCCCACCACCATGCCCAGCTAATATTGTATTTTTAGTAGAGACGGGGTTTCGCCATGTTGGCCAGGCTGGTCTCAAAATCCTGACCTCATGTGATCTGCCTGCCTTGGCTTCCCAAAGTGCTGGGATTACAGGCATGAGCCATTGCACCCAGCCTCTACAAGGTTTTAAAACTACAAAACACGAAAACGCTGCTGAAAGAAATCACAGAAAAAACAAACAAATGGAAACACATCTCAAGCTTATGGATGGGGTAGAATCAACATTAGGAGAATGACCATATTACCAAAAGCAATCTACAAATTCAATGCAATTCCCATCAAAATACCACCAACATTCTTGACAGAACTAGAAAAAAAAAATCCTAAAACTCACATGGAACCAAAAAAGAGCCCTCATAGACAAAACAAGAGTAAACAAAAAGAACAAATCTGGAGGCATCACATTACCTGACTCCAAACTATGCTATAAAGCCATAGTCACCAAAACAGCATGGTACTTGTATAAAAGTAGGCACAGACCAATGGAACAGAATAGAGAACCCAGAAATAAACCCAAATACTTACAGTCAACTGATCTTCGACAAAGCAAACAAAAACATAAAGTGGGTAAAGGACACCCTATTCAACAAATGTTGCTGGAATAATTGGAAAGTCACATGTAGAAGAATGAAATTGGATCCTCATTTCTCACCTTATACCAAAATCAACTAAAGATGGATCAAGGACTTAAATTTAAGATCTGAAACTATAAAAATTCTAAAAGATAACATCAGAAAAACCCTTCTAGACACTGGATTAGGCAAAGACTTCATGACCAAGAACCCAAAAGCAAATGCAACAAAAACAAAGATAAATATATGAGTCTTAATTAAACTAAAAAGCTTCTGCACAGAAAAAGAAACAATCAGCAGAGCAAACAGACAACACAGAGTGGGAGAAAATCTTCACAATCTATACATCTGAAAAAGGACTAATATCCAGAACCTACAATGAACTCAAACAAATCAGGAAAAAAAAAAAAGAGAAGAAAAAAACCCGGGGAGGAGCCAAGATGGCCGAATAGGAACAGCTCCAGTCTACAGCTCCCAGCGCGAGCGACGCAGAAGACGGGTGATTTCTGCATTTCCATCTGAGGTACCGTGTTCATCTCACTAGGGAGTGCCAGACAGTGGGCGCAGGTCAGTGGGTGAGAGCACCCTGCGCCAGCCGAAGCAGGGGCGAGGCATTGCCTCACTCGGGAAGCGCAAGGGGTCAGGGAGTTCCCTTTCCAGGGGTGACAGACGGCACCTGGAAAATCGGGCCACTCCCACCCGAATACTGTGCTTTTCCGACGGGCTTAGGAAACGGTGCCCCAGGAGAGCATAGCCCGCACCTGGCTCAGAGGGTCCTACGCCCACGGAGTCTCGCTGATTGCTAGCACAGCAGTCTGAGATCAAACAGCAAGTCGGCAGCGAGGCTGGGGGAGGGGCGCCCGCCATTGCCCAGGCTCACTTAGGTAAACAAAGCAGCCTGGAAGCTTGAACTGGGTGGAGCCCACCACAGCTCAAGGAGGCCTGCCTGCCTCTGTAGGCTCCACCTCTGGGGGCAGGGCACAGACAAACAAAAAGACAGCAGTAACCTCTGCAGACTTAAATGTCCCTGTCTGACAGCTGTGAGGAGAGCAGTGGTTCTCCCAGCACGCAGCTGGAGATCTGAGAACGGGCAGACTGCCTCCTCAAGTGGGTCCCTGACCCCTGACCCCCGAGCAGCCTAACTGGGAGGCACCCCCCAGCAGGGGCAGACTGACACCTCACACGGCCGGCCAGGTACTCCAACAGACCTGCAGCTGAGGGTTCTGTCTGTTAGAAGGAAAACTAACAGAAAGGACATCCACACCAAAAACCCACCTGTACATCACCATCATCAAAGACCAAAAGTAGATAAAACCACAAAGATGGGGAAAAAACAGAGCAGAAAAACTGGAAACTCTAAAAAGCAGAGTACCTCTCCTCCTCCAAAGGAACGCAGTTCCTCACCAGCAACGGAACAAAGCTGGACGGAGAATGACTTTGACGAGCTGAGAGAAGAAGGCTTCAGACGATCAAATTACTCTGAGCTACGGGAGGATACTCAAACCAAAGGCAAAGAAGTTGAAAACATTGAAAAAAATTTAGAAGAATGTATAACTAGAATAACCAATACAGAGAAGTGCTTAAAGGAGCTGATGGAGCTGAAAACCAAGGCTCGAGAACTACGTGAAGAATGCAGAAGCCTCAGGAGCCGATGCGATCAAATGGAAGAAAGGGTATCAGCCCTGGAAGATGAAATAAATGAAATGAAGCGAGAAGGGAAGTTTAGAGAAAAAAGAATAAAAAGAAACGAGCAAAGCCTCCAAGAAATGTGGGACTATGTGAAAAGACCAAATCTACGTCTGATTGGTGTACCTGAAAGTGACGGGGAGAATGGAAACAAGTTGGAAAACACTCTGCAGGATATTATCCAGGAGAACTTCCCCAATCTAGCAAGGCAGGCCAACATTCAGATTCAGGAAATACAGAGAACTCCACAAAGATACTCCTCGAGAAGAGCAACTCCAAGACACATAATTGTCAGATTCACCAAAGTTGAAATGAAGGAAAAAATGTTAAGGGCAGCCAGAGAGAAAGGTCGGGTTACCATCAAAGGGAAGCCCATCAGACTAACAGCGGATCTCTCGGCAGAAACCCTACAAGCCAGAAGAGAGTGGGGGCCAATATTCAACATTCTTAAAGAAAAGAATTTTCAACCCAGAATTTCATATCCTGCCAAACTAAGCTTCATAAGTGAAGGAGAAATAAAATACTTTACAGACAAGCAAATGCTGAGAGATTTTGTCACCACCAGGCCTGCCCTAAAAGAGCTCCTGAAGGAAGCGCTAAACATGGAAAGGCACAACCGGTACCAGCCACTGCAAAATCATACCGAAATGTAAAGACCATTGAGACTAGGAAGAGACTGCATCAACTAACGAGCAAAATATCCAGCTAACATCATAATGACAGGATCAAATTCACACATAACAATATTAACTTTAAATGTAAATGGACTAAATGCTCCAATTAAAAGACACAGACTGGCAAATTGGATAAAGACTCAAGACCCATCAGTGTGCTGTATTCAGGAAACCCATCTCACGTGCAGAGACACACATAGGCTCAAAATAAAAGGATGGAGGAAGATCTACCAAGCAAATGGAAAACAAAAAAAGGCAGGGGTTGCAATCCTAGTCTCTGATAAAACAGACTTTAAACCAACAAAGATCAAAAGAGACAAAGAAGGCCATTACATAATGGTAAAGGGATCAATTCAACAAGAAGAGCTAACTATCCTAAATATATATGCACCCAATACATGAGGACCCAGATTCATAAAGCAAGTCCTGAGTGACCTACAAAGAGACTTAGACTCCCACACATTAATAATGGGAGACTTTAACACCCCACTGTCAACATTAGACAGATCAACGAGACAGAAAGTCAACAAGGATACCCAGGAATTGACCTCAGCTCTGCACCAAGCGGACCTAATAGACATCTACAGAACTCTCCACCCCAAATCAACAGAATATACATTTTTTTCAGCACCACACCACACCTATTCCAAAATTGACCACATACTTGGAAGTAAAGCTCTCCTCAATAAATGTAAAAGAACAGAAATTGTAACAAACTGTCTCTCAGATCACAGTGCAATCAAGCTAGAACTCAGGATTAAGAATCTCACTCAAAACCGCTCAACTACGTGGAAACTGAACAACCTGCTCCTGAATGACTACTGGGTACATAACGAAATGAAGGCAGAAATAAAGATGTTCTTTGAAACCAACGAGAACCAAGACACAACATACCAGAATCTCTGGGATGCATTCAAAGCAGTGTGTAGAGGGAAATTTATAGCACTGAATTCCCACAAGAGAAAGCAGGAAAGATCCAAAATTGACACCCTAACATCACAATTAAAAGAACTAGAAAAGCAAGAGCAAACACATTCAAAAGCTAGCAGAAGGCAAGAAATAACTAAAATCAGAGCAGAACTGAAGGAAATAGAGACACAAAAAACCCTTCAAAAAATTAATGAATCCAGGAGCTGGTTTTTTGAAAGGATCAACAAAATTGATAGACCGCTAGCAAGATTAATAAAGAAAAAAAGAGAGAAGAATCAAATAGATGCAATAAAAAATGATAAAGGGGATATCACCACTAATCCCACAGAAATACAAACTACCATCAGAGAATATTACAAACACCTCTATGCAAATAAACTAGAAAATCTAGAAGAAATGGATAAATTCCTCAACACATACACCCTCCCAAGACTAAACCAGGAAGAAGTTGATTCTCTGAATAGACCAATAACAGGAGCTGAAATTGTGGCAATAATCAATAGCTTACCAACCAAAAAAAGTCCAGGACCAGATGGGTTCACAGCCGAATTCTACCAGAGGTACAAGGAGGAGCTGGTACCATTCCTTCTGAAACTATTCCAATCAATAGAAAAAGAGGGAATCCTCCCTAACTCATTTTATGAGGCCAGCCTCATCCTGATACCAAAGCCTGGCAGAGACACAACAAAAAAAGAGAATTTTAGACCAATATCCTTGATGAACATTGATGCAAAAATCCTCAATAAAATACTGGCAAACAGAATCCAGCAGCACATCAAAAAGCTTATCCACCATGATCAAGTGGGCTTCATCCCTGGGATGCAAGGCTGGTTCAATATACGCAAATCAATAAATGTAATCCAGCATATAAACAGAACCAAAGACAAAAACCACATGATTATCTCAATAGATGCAGAAAAGGCCTTTGACAAAATTCAACAACCCTTCATGCTAAAAACTCTCAATAAATTAGGAATTGATGGGACGTATCTCAAAATAATAAGAGCTATTTATGAAAAACCCACAGCCAATATCATACTGAATGGGCAAAAACTGGAAGCATTCCCTTTGAAAACTGGCACAAGACAGGGATGCCCTCTCTCACCACTCCTATTCAACATAGTGTTGGAAGTTCTGGCCAGGGCAATTAGGCAGGAGAAGGAAATCAAGGGTATTCAATTAGGAAAAGAGGAAGTCAAATTGTCCCTGTTTGCAGATGACATGATAGTATATCTAGAAAACCCCATTGTCTCAGCCCAAAATCTCCTTAAGCTGATAAGCAACTTCAGCAAAGTCTCAGGATACAAAATCAATGTGCAAAAATCACAAGCATTCTTATACATCAATAACAGACAGACAGAGAGCCAAATCATGAGTGAACTCCCATTCACAATCGCTTCAAAGAGAATAAAATACCTAGGAATCCAACTTACAAGGGATGTGAAAGACCTCTTCAAGGAGAACTACAAACCACTGCTCAAGGAAATAAAAGAGGATACAAACAAATGGAAGAACATTCCATGCTCATGGGTAGGAAGAATCAATATCATGAAAATGGCCATCCTTCCCAAGGTAATTTACAGATTCAATGCCATCCCCATCAAGCTACCAGTAACTTTCTTCACAGAATTGGAAAAAACTACTTTAAAGTTCATATGGAACCAAAAAAGAGCCCGCATCGCCAAGTCAATCCTAAGCCAAAAGAACAAAGCTGGAGGCATCACACTACCTGACTTCAAACTATACTACAAGGCTACAGTAACCAAAACAGCATGGTACTGGTACCAAAACAGAGATATAGATCAATGGAACAGAACAGAGCCGTCAGAAATAATGCCACATATCTACAAGTATCTGATCTTTGACAAACCTGACAAAAACAAGAAATGGGGAAAGGATTCCCTATTTAATAAATGGTGCTGGGAAAACTGGCTAGCCATATGTAGAAAGCTGAAACTGGATCCCTTCCTTACACCTTATACAAAAATTAATTCAAGATGGATTAAAGAGTTAAATGTTAGACCTGAAACCATAAAAACCCTAGAAGAAAACCTAGGCATTACCATTCAGGACATAGGCATGGGCAAGGACTTCATGTCTAAAACACCAAAAGCAATGGCAACAAAAGCCAAAATTGACAAATGGGATCTAATTAAACTCAAGAGCTTCTGCACAGCAAAAGAAACTACCATCAGAGTGAACAGGCAATCTACAAAATGGGAGAAAATTTTCGCAACCTGCTCATCTGACAAAGGGCTAATATCCAGAATCTACAATGAACTCAAACAAATTTACAAGAAAAAAACAAACAAGCCCATCAAAAAGTGGGCGAAGGACATGAACAGACACTTCTCAAAAGAAGACATTTATGCAGCCAAAAAACACATGAAAAAATGCTCACCATCACTGGCCATCAGAGAAATGCAAATCAAAACCACAATGAGATACCATCTCACACCAGTTAAAATGGCAATCATTAAAAAGTCAGGAAACAACAGGTGCTGGAGAGGATGTGGAGAAATAGGAACACTTTTACACTGTTGGTGGGATTGTAAACTAGTTCAACCCTTGTGGAAGTCAGTGTGGCGATTCCTCAGGGATCTAGAACTAGAAATTCCATTCAACCCAGCCATCCCATTACTGGGTATATACCCAAAGGACTATAAATCATGCTGCTATAAAGACACATGCACATGTATGTTTGTTGCGGCACTTTTCACAATAGCAAAGACTTGGAACCAACCCAAATGTCCAACAATGATAGACTGGATTAAGAAAATGTGGCACATATACACCATGGAATACTATGCAGCCATAAAAAATGATGAGTTCATGTCCTTTGTAGGGACATGGATGAAATTGGAAATCATCATTCTCAGTAAACTATCGCAAGAACAAAAAACCAAACACCGCATATTCTCACTCATAGGTAGGAATTGAACAATGAGAACACATGGACACAGGAAGGGGAACATCACACTCAGGGGACTGTTGTGGGGTGGGGGGAGGGGGGAGGGATAGCATTGAGAGATATACCTAATGCTAGATGACGAGTTGGTGGGTGCAGCGCACTAGCATGGCACATGTATACATATGTAACTTACCTGCACACTGCGCACATGTACCATAAAACCTAAAGTATAATAATAATAATAATAATAATAATAAAAGATTAAAAAAAAAAAAAAGAAAAAAACCCAGCAAAAAGTAGGCTAACGACATGAAGAGACAATTCTCAAAAGAAGATATACAATTAGCCAACAAATATTTGATGAAATGCTCAACATCACTAATAATTCGGGAAATGCAAATCAAAACCACAATATGATACCGCCTTACTCCTACAAGAATGGCCATAATAAAAAAATCAAAAAATAATACATGTTGCCATAAATGTGGTGAAAAGGGAACACTTCTACACTGCTGGTGGGAATGTAAACAAGTATAAACACTATGGAAAACAATATGGAGATTCCTTAAAGAAAAAAAAGTAGAACTACCATTTGATCCAGCAATCCCACTATTGGGTATCTATCCAGAGGAAAATAAGTCACTGTACGAAAAAGGTATTTGCATACATATGTCTATAGCAGCACAATTTGCAATTGCAAAAATATGAAACCAACCCAAATGCCCATCAATCAATGAGTGGACAAAGAAATTGTGGTGTATATATACCACGTAATACTATTCAGCCATAAAACAGAACAAAATAACGGCATTCGCAGCCACCTGGATGCAACTGGGGAGCATTATGCTAAGTGAAGTAACAGAGGAATGAAAACCAAACATCGTATGTTCTCACTCATGAGTGGGAGCTAAGCTTTGAGGATGCAAAGGCATAAGAATGATACAATGGACTTTGGGGACTCATGGGAAATGGTGGGAGGGAATCAGGGGTATAAGACTACACAACTGGGTACAGCGTATACTGCTCGGGTAATGGGTGCACCATAATCTCAGAAATCACCACCTCCATAAAGAACTTACTCATGTAAGCAAACACCACCTGCTCCCCAGAAACCTATTTAAAAAGAAACAGAGAGAAAAAAAAAACTTTTAAAAAGTGGAAAGAAACAAATAGTGACTGTCAGGTTAAATGGACGAAAAAACAAAAAGATTAAAATGTCAAAGAGTAGAACAATTTATATTACTATTTACTGTAAAGATATCATCCCGTTATGGTCCAACTTTTTAAATTTTGCTAAAAATGTTTCAAAAAATAAAATCTATTTAGAGCTTTATTTGTACATATGGTTACATTGAATTGTTATACTTTACATTTATTTTTAAAAACAATTTTAGTCACTCTCATGTGACCTGTCAGCCCATGTCCACTCTCCATTTAAACCCTGAATTTGTAGTATGTTTCTCCCTATTTTTATGAGTTATTTGCATGATAAGCACTAGTCTTAATTTGTAATTTGTCTTATTATCTTGGAATTATTCTTTTAATATTTTAGATTAGAATATTATTAGATACTCAAAATTGCTAACATTAACCTTTTTTATTTTCTGTGGGTTTTCTAACCTCTAAATGTCTTATCTCCATGTCCAAAAGTTTATAAATATTAAGTTATATTTTATTCTTTCTTACAACTTGATTTTATATGTAATTCTAATTCATTTTAAAAGTATAATACTGTAAAAAGCGACGTCTAAACTGCTGCTTTACCAAATTGCTACCAGTTTATCTCACCACCATGGATTGAGAGACAATTCCCTTTCCAATTGATTTTTGATATATCCTTTGTTACAGTTTCCCCAAGAACTTTTAGATAAATGACAATTTGTCATATTTGTGTGTTTTTTAGTGTAATAAAAAGACATGAGCATAATACTCAATGAATATTAAGTACTGTATTATATTCAATGAAATATAACTCAATGAATAATACAGAATGTAAAAAAAATAACTATCGTGGCATTTACTTATTCTCCAACATCATGTTTGGGAAAAGAATAATTTCAGTTCCCAGTTAGTTTTCTTCTATAGCATTTTCAAATATGCTTTGATAATCCTTCAAACAAATCTTATACTCTTCAGCTTTATTCCTTAAGGATATTTAAACTTGTATATATAATAACTTGGATTTCATAGGACATTTTATACAATTTTTATATTTATATATTCTGAGCTATTATTAACTTGACTAATTGAATTGTTTCTGTAAATCTGGTGAACACATTCTCAATTCCTTTTTCTATATTCCTCTAAATCTTTGCCTAGAGTAACTTTAACTCCCCATAAAGAGAATTTTAAGAAATAAGAATGGTAAGACAGGATTCTGGGAAAACTTTTAGGGATCTTTTACTTTTGGAAGAATAAAAGGTAAGACAAGCAAAGGAAAGGACAGAAAACTGCTAGTAGAACTTGACCTAAAATAATATTTTTGAAAAATTAAATGAGTCCCCAGAGTATACATTTCAAGAAGAGTAGGCACCATGTCTGTTTTGTTTTTTTACTGTATTGCCAGCACCAGAGGCAAAGCAGGTGCTCAATAAATATTTGCTGACTGCATGAAAGAAACCAAGAGAGCAGAGAGAAAGAGAGAGCGGATGATAGAGCAAATGGAGAATGAAAGTGTAAGCACAAGTATATGGATGTGTTAGCTTGCTTTCAGTAGCTGTTTAAGGTATCTCACAATTCTACCCATTTTTGGGAGAAGAATCTGGGTAGTGCATTTTAGCTAACCTAGAAGGTCTTGAAATAAGGAGCTGTTTAAATCACCATATGTCTCTTGCTCCTCTATGACCTTGATTCTGCCATTAAAATTGTAAACCGCCTAAGTCAAATTTCACCCACAGACTTCAGATGAGTAACTCCAGTGTTCCCTCTGCTCTCAACTTAGGAATTCTGTATGGCTTAGAAATACTACTCATCTGCTTAATGTGTTGATGAAACTACTAAGGATGACTGTCATGTCAAAAACTTCACTGTCATAAGAGGACAAAAATTAATTTACTACTTTACATACATTTCATACCTAGAAGAATACTATGAATCAGCTGTCCATATTTCTGCCCAAAATCTACCCAATTTTAAAATATAATTAGATTTCAACTTGGTTTAAACCAAAAGCACAGAGGCATTTTAAGGAAGCATACAGTAAAGTAAAAGAATAGGGGTTTTGAGGAAGCAGTAAAGAGCTCAGACTGGGAAAAAGTGTTAAACTATGGTCTAAGTATAAATCTTAGTCAGAGATGCTATTGGTTTTGTAATTTTGTGCTAGTAATTCCTTTTTCAGAAGTCACATTGAACAGAAATGTTCAATATGATGCTCAATTATGTCCAAAATTGTTCCTGACCCTGTACATATTTCCATATTGTCACAGCATCTCATCAAGATTAGAATCATTCAATTTATCAATTCGCTCATTCAACAAACATTTACTGAATACGTACTAGGTGCTAGGGAACGCAATGGCCCAAAATAGACACCATCCTTGCCATCATGGGGTTTACTGTGTAGTGGCATTAGTATATTAGTAGTAGTAATAAACAAATAACAGAAACAGTTAACATATTTAGTATGCATGCCATTTAAGACAACAGAACCAATGAGGTAAAATTATCACCATTTTATGGATGAGAAAATGAGGCTTAAATAGGTGAATGCTAGTAAATGTATAATTACAAAAAAAAGAAAAAGAAAAATGTTGAGAAGGAAAACTGAAGTGTGTAGGGAATATCTGATAATTGCCTAGGAGTTGGGGACATATTTCTGAAGAAATAATCTTCACAGTAGCTTTCTTGACTCAACCTAAAATATGACAGACCAAACATAGGTTTAAGAATTATAATTCTTACAAAGATGAACTTTACTATTTACTGTTTCAAATCACTTCAGAATGATTACAGTGAATAGTTTATAAGAGGAATACTGAAAAAAATAGTGTTAATGCAGAATATTATTTCAGATACATTTCTTTTGAGTTCTATAAGACTGCAAAAATCAATTTTGGAACATCAACTTCTCCAAAAAGCCATAAAATAGGCATTTCTGCACCACTGATTCTTGATCATTAGGATGCTTGGAGATGATTAAAGTTTAAAGAGGTCATTGCTTATACCTCAAATAATTACCAGCCTAGTCCCTGATAAATGCAGTTTTTTCTCTTATTACCAAAGGTAGAATGCACGTGCTTTTACTACAAATTCCTACTATATTCTCCATCTAAAATACAAAGATAAGGTCATAACAATAACTTACAGGCTCCAGATACCTTTTTCTTCTTTCCATCTAGATTAGTTTATGTTACAGGTTCTCAAACTTTAGGGAGCATCTAAATCACCTAGAAGGGTCATTAAAACACAGAAAGCTGGGCCCTACTTTCAGAGTTTCTGATTCCGTAGGTGTGGGGTGGAGTCAGAAAATTTGCATTTCTAACAAGTTCCCAGGTGATGTTGACTTTACTGGTCCAGGGCCTGCAATTTCAAAACCACTGGTCTAAAAGGTGAACCACAGGGAGGTCTATAAGTAAAAGTGGGAAAGTACTCATATTTCCCAGCGTCAGTGGTCCTTAACTAGCATCATTGATGGTTATAAGAAACAGTCACAAAAATTCAATAAACTCTTACTACGAACATGAAATTACAGGCACTCTCCTCTTAGGTGCCACTTGGAGAGGCAGCACGGCATAATGTTGAAGACAAAATACCCTCAAGTCAAAATGTCTGGGTTGGAATCCAAGCTCTGCCACTTAATAGTTATGCAGTCTTGAACAAATTATGTAACTTCTCTGTGCCTCAATTTCCTCATCCGTAAAACTAGGAAAATAATATCCACTTCGTAAGATTTTTACAAAAATTTAAAGAGTAAAGCACTTAGAACAATGTCTGATTTATATTACATATAAATGTTTATTAAATAAATGCTAGTCTTCTGATTAAAGTCTTACAAAAGCTATCTCTAAGGTCTCAGGACTATGCACAGCTGTTCTCTTCAGCACCTTCCTTTATTTTACACTTTTATTGTTTACTCACACTCAGAACTGAATGTCTAGCCTATATCGACTTTAGAGGAACCTTGATAAACATTTCTGTATAATATTTACCTTATATAAGCAGGAAATATATATTTATACCCTCCTTAAATATGTATATATGCTTTTTTCCTCTTCTCTCCAGTTTCAACATCCCCTCATTTTTAGCCTGTTTTATTTAACATAGCTTTGCAAATGTCTCCTAATCCTTTAGGGGAATTAAGCAAGATATATAAATCAATGACCCCCATAAATATGCTCTGACTTTTTCCTATGTTTAAATACTACAGTCATTAAACAATGGAAGTAAACTAAAACACATTATTAAGCTTCAATTATGAACTAAAAAAAAAACTTCAGCCATTGTGTGTTACCTTTTACACAATAATGAGCTATAATACAAGCATACCTTATTTTATTGTGCTTCACTTTACTGTGATTTGTAGATATTTCTTACAAATTGAAGGTTTGGCAACCGTGGGTCAATCAAGTCTATTGATGTCATTTTCCAACAGCACGTGCTCACTCCTTCTCTAAAAAACCCTACCAAAAGTTATTCTTTTCCCCTTTTAACAAAAACATGTTTTTCAGTTTTTACTAAAATTTTATCAAATGACAAGAAATCTGAATTATAGGTTGAATGTTATATCTGTTCAACAAAACACTTGTTTCTTTTGCTTTTTCACATAATTCAGTAATAGGGTCAGACCCACAGAGGATATTCACCAATCACTCATGGACTATGGCAATCAGGTGACAATAATGAAAATGCTCAGTCTTCTGAAGAGTGTTTGGAAATTCACTCTGTTATCGGTCTAAACCTATAAACACTGTTTCTTCACTATGACTTCTAAATGCTTCCTTTGATCTTGCAAAGGGCCTGAAAAACCACCCAATTTTAAAACAATTTCAAACAGATTAGTCTGTGACATGGGAATTGACGATGAAATTTCACATTTCTATATATGTCAGGTGAAATGGCATTGAAGAAACAGTAAGTGCTATTTTGGCTTGGAATATTTCTGTTAGATAGAGGAATCAAAACAATTACAGGAGTTTATCAAAACAGGAGATGCTCTCCTGTATAGATGAATACTGAATATTCAATTTATGCAGAAATTTTAGACCTTTGTAAATTTTCTTGGTCTTTACTCTTCTCTATGGCCTTCCTCTTTTTCTAAGATTTTAGACCTCAAGGATCCCAATGCTTCTTGTTTTTTACTCTCTCCTGGCCTACCAGTATAAATTTATACACAGAGGCATGGTACATGGCTGAAATGAATGTCATTCACAGTAAGATTTTCCCTGAATCCATCATTTGTAATTTCATCCTTTTGATCTCACTCACAGAAAGGAAAAAATTTGGTTTTGTTTTTTATGTTGTTTGTTTCGTTTCAAGGATTTGTTTCTGTTCCTCATCTTCATTGAAACAATTGATTACTTAGTATGGGCTGAACAGAAAAAAAACAAGTTTTGTAATTTAGAACAGTGCTTCTCAAACCACAGATCACTTTAATGATAATTACCTGGTATCTTTTTGAAAATGCAGATCTTGGTACCCCATCCCATATTCACCGGATCCTAATCCCATTGTAATGGTCCTAGAACCTCCACATCTCACAAACAGTGCAGATGATCCGCACATATCTTCTGAACAGGCTTTCCTGCCAGATTTCTTCCAGGAAATAATCAGGAAGAACTTTACAGGAAAGAATATTGCTTTAATTGTCTATAACCACAAGCTAGGATTTCTAAGGGTAAATAATGGAAATGCAATTTGCCAACAATCAAAGTGGTAACTCAGGCCTCTCCAAATATCTAAAAACATAGTTTGAGTCACAAATCTATGATATTGAGAATAATACAAATAAGCTCTACAGGAATGACACACACAAGAAATCACTGAATCATTAAACAATAATTACTTCCTTACCTATAGGTAGTTGCATAACACTTCCAAGTTAGTAATCCCAGTAATTTCTCCAATCTGAATATTTTTTAGTTTCATTGGCTCTTTCTTGAAGGTGACTACTAGAATTATAATCTAAGGGATGTAAGTGCCACTCACATCCTTGAGTAAGAACCAGACTATTGTCTCTGATTTATTAATCATAATATTCCTATTAATGCCTAGATCTTTTTGGGCTTCATGTATACAGTTTGCATCTATGAGTATATATAGTGCTATGTTCTTTAAAACATTCTCTCAACGCATATTTATTGAGTACCTTTTATGTACCACAATTAAACCACGATCAAGGAAGACAAAGATGAATTAATATACTCCCTGACTTCACAAATCCACAACAGAAGTATTTTTAAAAAATAATTTCAATACTACAAAATAAGTAATGTAATCATGCTTGTGAATTGTATGCAAGCACAGGGAAAGGAGGACCTAATATGAACTGGTAAAGAAAGACTTTAAACGGAACTGATGCCCAAAATATATTTCCAAGAAAGAGCGCAGCGTTACAAAGATAGAAAGGTATGAAATAACAGACCACATTCTGGGAGTGAAAGGGATTTTGGTAAATTGCAGCTTCAGACATGCAAAGGATTGTCAGGAGAAACAACTGGAAAAACTGAAAAAAATCTATAAAGGATTTTTGTATGTTAGAATGTATCAACCTGATCAATGAGTAATGTAGACTCATTAGGGTATTTTAAGTATTTAAATAACATAATAGATCATTATTTTAGATATTCCAAACATCTAAACATGATAAAGGCAAACAGGAGAAACAGGAGTTAGCTAGGCACGATGGCTCATGCCTGTAATACCAGCACTTCAGGAGGCCAAGGCGGGCAGACTGCTTGAGCTCAGGAGTTCGAGACCAGCCTGGGCAACACAGTGAAACCCCGTCTCTACTAAAAATACAAATATTAGCCAATCGTAGTGACATGCATCAGTGGTCCCAGCTACTCAGGAGGCTGAGGCAGGAGGATCGCTTGGGCCCAAGAGGCAGGGGCTACAGTGAGCCAAGATCGTACCACTGCACTCCAGCTGGGTGACAGAGTGAGACTCCATCTAAACAAAAGAGAAAGAGGAGAGAAACAGGAGTCACTTCACAAGCGTCTGACCCACATTGCTGAAGGCCTCAGCTGAGATAGCTGCAGCAAGGATATAGAGCAGGTAACAAATCTGAAAGCCATTATGAGGTTTAAGTTACAGGAATTCATGACTCATTAAATGTGAAGGATGAGGAAAAGGGTGTATATAAATATTCCAAATATGTTTTTATGCCAGAATGGATAGTGTTAACAAAGACCAAAACTGAAAAGTAGGGGCAGTGGGGAACATAGAAGTGAATCAACATAATGAGTTCATGCTTATAAATGCTGAGTTTGAGATTCTATATTCTTATACAGTTGACCCTTGAACTAAATAGGTTTGAACTGTGTGGATTCACTTATACATGGACTTTTTAAATTAAATACATTGGAAAATATTTTTGGAAATTTGAGACAACTTGAAAAAGCAGATGAATTGCCTAGCTTAGAAATACTGAGAAAAAATAAGAAAAAGGTATGCCATGAATCCATAAAATACATCTATTAGTCTATCTTATTTACTACCATAAAATATACATAAACCTATTATAAAAAGTTAAAATTTATCAGAATTATGCACACACACAGACCATACATGGTGCTATTTGTAGCTGAGAAAAATATGAACATAAAAATGCAGTATTAAATCACAACTGCATAAAATTAACTGTAGTACATACATTACTACTGTAATAATTTTGTCGCTACCTCTCATTGCTATTGTGATGAGCTCAAGTGTTGCAAATATCTGCTTAAAATGCTGTGTGATGCTAATCATCTCTGTGTGAGCAGTTTGTCTTTATACTAAAGTCTATCCCAGTAAAAAGTGATCTCTTGTGGTTCTTGTGAATTCTTCATCATGTTTAATGCAATACCATAAACCTTGAATAACACCATGGGACCCACACAAAGTGCCACTAGTGATGCTGGAAATGCTCCCAGCAGAGAAAAGTCATAATATTACAAGAGAAAGTTGAATTGCTTGATATGCACCATAGATTGAGGTCTGAAGCTACAGATGCCCACCATGTCAGAGAGATCATTCATCTTGTAAACAGATGATACAAACTTACGGTATCAATAAATACAGTACAATACTATAAATGTATTATCTCTTCCTTATAATTTTTAAAGTAATATTTTCTTTTCTCTGCCTTATTGTAAGAATATAGTATAGACATATAGCATACAAGATATGTGTTAAATATGTTATCAGTAAGGCTTCTGGTCAACAGTAGGCTATTAGTAGTTGTTCCTGGGAAGTCAAAAGTCATATGCAGATTTTTGACTATGCACGGGGTCAGCACCCCTCACCCCCAGGTTGTTCAGGGGGTCAACTGTATATGAATTCTAACAGGATGGCTACAAGAAAGGGAACAAAGGAAGAAGGGGCTAAATTGGGCAGGTGAACTAGGATCCCACCTTAGAAAATCTTGATGAGAAAAAGAGGCCTGCATTGCTTCACAAAAGCAAAAGAAGTATCGTAAGTTTTAAAAGTAGCAACCTGATAGGATAAAATGTTATTTTAGAAGGATAATTCTAGTGAGAAGAGGGAGGTAAAGATCCTAAAGGAAAGAGAAGTAGATAAGTTATCAGTAATCTAGGTTTAAAGTGATGAAAGCCTGTATAAATAGGGCAGCAACATGAGTGAAAGAAAGAAATAAGTGAGAGAGACCAATGGAGCCTCCTCTTCTGCCATCCCTGGATTATCTGTCATAGGCCCTCTTCGCATGCTAAATATTTTCTCATTTACTCCAAACTTTCAGGTATTTTCTCTACATATTGGTGACTCCCATGTCTGTATCTGTGGCCCTGAGGTTGCTTCTAAATTCCAGATACACATATCCATCGGCCTACAGGTCACATCTATTTGGAAATGTCACATATATGTAAAACTTAGCATGCCCCCAATTTTCTCCTTAACCTGGCTTCCTATAGCATCTCAGTCCATGACATCATCACCTAGCTGCTGAATTATAAACCTAAAGGTAATCCTTAAAACCTCTCTTTCACCCATCAACTTCTTTGCCAAGTCTTAGTGATTCTGACAGATAACTAAGCTAGTGATTCGTAATTTTACCCAGCAATCAATACCCCTACAAATACCTAATCATTCTCTAAAACGCAAATTTACATTTTTACATCTCATTGTCACTTCTATCTCTTACCTGTCAACAACTCACTAAGTGGTTTCCAAGACGAAGCCATAATTATCCTTAGAAAATACAAATCTGATCATGACTTCTCCTAGTATAAGACCATTGAAAATTTCCTGTTCCCCCAAAAATCAAACCTTTTAGGATGAAATGTTATTATTTGGCACCTTTTCCCTTCTCCAACCTCACTTCCTGTATTAGTTTTCTACTGCTACTGTAACTAATTGTCACATATTTAGTAGCTTAATGCAAGACAAATTTATATTTATTTTATTTTACTTTAAGTTCTGGGATACATGTACAGAACCTGCATGTTTGTTACATAGGTATACATGTGTCACGGTGGTTTGCTGCACCTATTGACCCGTCACCTACATTTTAAGCCCCGCATGCATTAGCTATTTATCCTAATGCTCTCCTCTCCCTTGCCCTCCAACCCCTGACAGACCCCAGTGTGTGATGTTCCCCTCCCTGTGTCCATGTGTTCTCACTGTTCAACTCCCGCTTATGAGTGAGAACATGCAGTGTTTGGTTTTCTGTTCCTGTGTTAGTTTGCTGAGAATGATGGTTTCCAGCTTCATCCATGTCCCTACAAATGACATGAACTTATTCTTTTTTACGGCTCCACAGTATTCCATGGTATATATGTGCCACATTTTCTTTATCCAGTCTATCATGGATGAGCATTTGGGTTGGTTCCAAGTCTTTGCTATTGTAAATAGTGCTGCAATGAACATACATATGCATGTGTCTTTATAGTCAACACAAATTTATTATTGTACAATTCTGGAGGTCAAAAGTCCAGAATGAGTCTCTTGGTGCTAAAATCATAATGTCTGCAGAGCTATGTTCTTTTTGCAGGTTATAAGGAAATAATCTACTTCTTGCCTTTTCCAGTTTCTAGAAGCTGTCATCATTCCTTGGACCTTGGCCATGTAACTACTTTTGTAGTCATACGATAGGTATATCTTCTTGTCTGACTATGACTTCTACCTTCCTCTTCCAGGTAAGAATATTTGTGAGTACAAGAGGTCCATGTGGATAATCCAGAATTATCTCCCCATCACAAAATCCTTTTCATAGTCACATCTGCAAAATTCCTTTTGCTTTGTAACAGAACCTATTCACAGATGCTAGCAATTAGGATGTAGACATATTTGGGGAGCCATTATTCTATCTACCATGCCTCTTTTCCTCTCTTTCCCTGTTGACTAATGTAGTCTCCACTCCAGGTGTATAAAATGGAATCCTTCAAATAGTTCTTCAAATGTGCCACAGAATTTTTCACCTCAAGATCAGATGCACCTTCTCTGAAAAACTATGCTGTCTCAGGCCCTTCACCAGTGCAGTTGTAGTCATTCTTCACAACTCAGCTCACCTTTTGTCCTTTCCTCAACTGTCTAACATAATATGTCCCCTAAAATACTATAAAATTCTTCTGAAATGGGGTTCATCACCTCAATCATGAGTGAATTCTTACTAATCTGTCTTGCCAACCAGACTCTTAATTTCTTTTGAGGCAAATATTGTCATAGTCATCACTGTATCCTCAGTACCTAATATAATTTCTATGACATACTAAGCAACTAAATGTGTATTTATTGAATGTTAACTCAAGAGACAATAAGAAAAATGCTTAAGAGCTATGGGATTCCTTGAAAAATTTCTACTGTTTATTTCAGATGAACATTGATGATCTTCCTGAAAACCCACATTCAAGACTGCAATAGAAGTGAAAAAGTCTTTTCAAACTTATTTCTAGAGAAGACTCAGAAAACTTTATTGACTATCGCATGATCCAGTATTATGGACATTAAGAAATGATTCCTAAGGTCTCCAGCTGAAGTGATTCTAGAGTCAAAAAAGGATACAGATTTATTATTTAAAAGAGAATACAGCATTACTAGAAAGTAGTGAGAAAATCATACCTCTTATAGGCCACCATTAGGAAGTATCCCTCATGGTAAGACCATAAAACAATGAGAGCTATGGTGTGAAGATGAGGATCCTTGATTACTAAGAGCCACATAAGAAATTATAACTGATTTTTGCTGGGGTTGATTCTATTTCTCATTAATTTAAATAACTATCAATCAACGTTCAAGGATGTCCACAAGATTATAATTTCTCTCTATGGGTATTCCTGCTACAAAATCTCATTTTTTGGTGTAGTTTTAATATATACAAATTGTTACATAAATAACAAAAAAAAAAGGAAAAGAAGTTTCATTTTTCTGTAAGGCTTATAAATACATAAGAACGAGGTTTCTCGTTTTTAAAAATCACTTGCAGATATCTTTTTAATGTCTTTGGTTTTTCTAACTTAAATCCTAGTATTTTGATGTCATTAAAATTCTTAGCACGCAAACTTAGTCTACATAAAATAGAACGTGGGACAAGCCTTTTGTGGCATGATTAAATCGTTCCCTTGAAGGACAAGGTAGCAGAAGGTGAACACTAATTTAATTAATATGATAAAGATAAATGGTGTTTTTTAAAGTGAAAACAAGTATGTCTGTTCTTGTATATAATTCTCACTTTTCAAATGGGTTAATACAGGGCTTTAATTTTCAAATAAAGAATATTAAATATTACACAAGATTGTGTCACCACTTTAATATCAGAGAGAAATCTCATCGAGGTGTCAAATAAATTTAATGGAAACAATTAGATATAGTTTGCAGTAGTATAAAATACAGATAAGCTGAATAAGAGTGCAACCAGAAATGTTTTCTATCTGTACTCAAAAACACTTATGAAGTTTCCGAAGAGCACTGTAACTACATGGAAAAGTCACTTCAAATATAAAGTAATTTAAAAATAGAAAGTAAATTACTGTACAAATAGAATTGAAACTGGATATATCTTATTTCCAAAGAGATGCCACACATAAATCTAAACAAAGCCCAACTCTGGAATCGTTAAAAGCCAAAATTTCTACATTATTCTGAAAATAGAATATGAGTCTTTTGTTTATATTTTTCAAGTGTTATATTGGGCACTTCTTAGATGTCTAGATTTTTTCAAAAATAATATCAAGTATTTACTGAATGTATATTAAATGTAAGACTGAGAGATACAAAAAAGTGAGTAAAAATATCCTTATTGCTCTGAAACAGCTTATTATCTAATGGGCACATCAGATATATAAAACTAACATAGTACAAGACTGAATAAAATAAATGCCATAACTACTTCAAAGATTAATGTAAGCTGAGGAAGAAGACATTTTTATGAGATGCTTTATGAGTATGTATGTCAAATAAAGTAGACTAATAATGAAGATGGAATAATGAAAATATCATCATGCGAGATGTTCTACCTCAGAAGTGTATGTGAGCTGCAGGTAGGGACAGAGAGAGGAGACTACTAAGGAAAACGGGTTATGTGGGTTGAAGAGACCAGTCCAAGACAGAGGCCAAGAAGGTACCCTCTTCTCTCTGTCATACTCCTACTTCTCACAGACTCACCACACTCACTCCTTACCACCTCTCATCTGTCCCTCCATTCTGTTAACCACTTTCCTTCTGCTTGAACTATAGAAGTACAAACACTAATAATCCTTGCATCAGAGTTCCTCTGTTCTTTTGGGGTTTATAGAATATCAAATGTGTCCTCAATGTCTAAGTTCAAAATCTAAAAAGCAAAACATTAAAAAAGATGGTGACCCTCCATTAAATTAATTTTGAACTGATAATTTATAAAATAAAATAAAATATTGGAAACATATTTTCAAAAGTGCAAAGCCTAAAGGGAAAAAAAACTTCAACAATTCATTACATCTTAATGTTTGTTTTCACTCAGCATGTGAATTCTCTACCAACCTCACTAAATATTAAACTGTTCAGGTATATAAATATCATGAGATATTTGTAAATGTCATATGTATAACCCTTGATATTCTGACAGTTGTTTAAACTTTTTAATGTATTTAATGCTAATTTTTATTAATATTTTGATAAGTCTAGAGTCCTAGAATTTTACTACTCTATTCAAGAAAAATTGAAAATGGGGGAAAATGCTGATGTAGAATGTTCTTTATTAAGCTGTATTTTAATATTATACCCTTGGCTACATTTAAAGGATGCTAAAATCAACAACCTATGAAATCTGTTTCTAAACTTGTACAAAAATATTGTTGATGACACTGTTATCTAAAATCCCAAGAGAGAAATTTCCCTTAGAACTTACTGGCAGTAAAATTTTGCTTTAAACAAATTAAAATCCTTCTTCCTTTCTAATCATGAAATTAGCTAACTCTTTTTCTGTAACAGCTTCCAAGAAGCTTACAGCTAAATTTTAAGCTCAACAAGGAAATTATACATAGGCCATTAGGAGCCTGTATTTTATTTACTATTTCTGAATTCCTACCACTACTTATTTTTCCCCAGTACTGAGAATTTATTTCTTTCTTTCTGGTTTTTTTTTTTTTTTTTTTTTTGAGACAGGTTCAAGGGATCCTCCACCTCAGCCTCCCAAAGTGCTGGGATTACAAGTGTGAGCCACTGACCCTGGCCATTGTGTTTCTATTTCTATTTTAACATTACTATACTAGGAATTGGTTTTAACTACACAAGTACTATTTGAAACATGGTAAAATGAACATTAACTTTTTTCTGTTAAGTGTGCCAATAAATTCCTTAACTTCTTCCCACAATTAAAAATCTGAATAGCTTCAATATTTTAGTGAGGTATGTATATATCTCACATATGAGGTATGAAGTATGTGGTATCACCATCATATTTAGGATGTGCTTATATCACATTCATCCTTTGCTTATAAACCTTTACCAGGGTGGCATTTTCCATCACAATTCTGGTATTCAGGGCCTCCAAAAATCTGATTTTAACCTAAACTTTTCAGATTATTCACCTTTCCAAATCACCTGCTTCTGTCAAACTGATCTCGCCTGACTTAAAACAGGTCTAGAAATTTCCCATGTTTAGCTTCTCCTCTTATCAAATAATTTCCCTCCTCCTCCTTCTGCCTATTCTCAAGACCTACTTCAAGTTCATCTTCCTTTTTAAACCATTCCCAGCCAATTTTTTCCTCTCTTCTGAATTCCCGTAACACATCCTATGACTTTAGAAATAGCTTTTGTTGATTTTTTAAAATCCTTCATATAAATACTTTTCAAATTGAGGTTCAAGAAACCAACTTATTGGCTGTGAACACTTTTAAAAATAAAGTATAGGCTGGGCGCAGTGGCTCACACCTGTAATCCCAGCGCTTTGGGAGGCCGAGGCTGATGGATCACAAGGTCAGGAGATCAAGACCATCCTGGCTAACACAGCAAAACCCCGTCTCTACTAAAAAATACAAAAAAAAATTAGCCAAGCATGGTGGCAGACGCCTGTAGTCCCAGCCACTCGGGAGGCTGAGGCAGGAGAATGGCGTGAACCTGAGAGGCAGAGCTTGCAGTGAGCCGAGACTGCGCCACTGCACTCCAGCCTGGGCAACAGAGCAAGACTCCGTCTCAAAAATAAATGAATAAAAATAAATAAATAAATAAATAAATAAAATAAAATATAATGCAGCTCATTTAGGAAGCATAAAACAGTGTTTGGAAAACTTGTTTTAGTTACACACACACATAAATATCAATACTCTCAAGTTTGTGTGTTCTGAGTCTTAAACTAAAATGCGATTTCTTCATATAAATTATGGGAAAAATAGTTTTTAAAACATTGCTCTATAGTGTTCTACAAAACATTAGCATGTAATATAATTTTAGAAAATGTTCATATTACAAACATAGTAACATGTTCAATGAAAAACATTTTTAAGCTGCCCCAAATCACCCATTACTACTCCAATCTAGGGTAATCATAATTAATATCCTGGAACATAGCCTTCCAACTTTTTCCATGTATTTGGATATCTATACTTTATTTAATAAAAATCAGATAAATACCATAATGCTATTTTATAAACTGCTTTCTCTACTTTAACAATATACAGCATGAATATTTTGTCTTCTTATCAATAATTTCTCAATAAAGCATCGTCCTAAAAATTTGTAATTGCTTGAGGACAGGTGCCATGTTTTCAATACTTTTTAATCTTACCTTTTGAATAGGTAATACATTCACAGTGTTAAAAAAAGTTAAAATGTAAAATATAACAAATAAAAAGTTTCCCTTAAACCTCTGCTTTCAATTTCAACCACCTCCCCAAACATGTAATCTGTTATTGTTTATTGTATTATTTTAAGTTTCTTTATCACATAAAATCAAATTCAGACTTATAATCATACTCCTACCCTTTTTATATAAAAGGTGACAACATAACCTAAACTGTTTGCAGCTTAGTTCTTTGTATTAACAATGTCTCTTGGAGCTCTCCCCAGTCAGTACATATATAACTTCCTCATTGACAGTACGCCATTGGATAGGGTACTATAATCTATTTAACTAGCCCCTAATGGTGAAAATTTCAATGATTTCCAGTTTCCTAATATTACAAACAATGCTGCAGTGACTAACCTTGGAATGACACCACTTCATACATGCATATAACTAAAGGATAAGTTGTGAAAGTGTTATTGCTGAGTCAAAGGTATATACATTTTACAGTTTTGACAGATTCTGCCAAAATGCCTTCTATAGTGGTTTTTCATGTTGTTGTTGGGAATTTATACTCTTGACAGCAAAGTATCAAAGAGCATTTTTATCCACATCTTTGTCAAGACACTGTTATTAAATTTTAAATTTATGCTAATCTAATAGGTGAATAAATATATTTTTATTTTTCCTTTATTTTACTGAGAATGGGACAAATCAACTTTAATATATTTAAAATCATTTGTATTTCTATCTTCTAAACTAGCCACCCATATCCATTGCCAATATTTTTATTTGGTTGTCCTTATCCATTTCTAGTAGCACATTGTATATTAAAGAGATTCACCCTTTTGTCGTAAGAGTTTATATTGATTATATTAATATGTATTTTAATTATTTACTAATTTTCTAAAAGCAACTATTATATACATATTATATTTTTCCCTTTTCTAATCATTCCTTTATGCTTTTAGTTTTATTACTTCCATTCTTCCACATTCCTTTGATTTGATTGTGGGTTTGATTTTCCCTCATTTTGGGTGAGATGATGAACTCATTTATTTCATTAATATAAGTACTTAAGGCTCTGAATTTTTCTCCAAGGGCAGTTTTGGCTATATCAATTAACATATCACATAAATTTTTATTTCTTTCATCCCTTTCCCACATCCATTTTTGCAAGCAAGGAATATAGCCTTAGAATTTAAGGGTACATTCTTCACATTCAGCAGGTAATTTTTTTTTCTTTTTTCTTCTTTTTTTTTTTGAGATGGAGTCTCACTCTCTCTGTGGCCCAGGCTAGAGGGCAGTGGCATGATCTTGGCTCACTGCAACCTTCGCCTCCCAGGTTCAAGCAATTCTCCTGCCTCAGCCTCCCAAATAGCTGGGATTACAGGTGTGCGCCACCAGGCCCAGCTAATTTTTGTATTTTTAGTAGAAAAAGCATTTTGCCATGTTGGCCAGGCTGGTCTCGAACTCCTGACCTCAAGTGATATACCTGCCTTGGCCTCCCAAAGTGCTGGGATTACAGGCCTGAGCCACTGTGCCCAGCCACTTTCAGCAGGTAATTTTTGTTGGAGGTGGTAAAATACATTGCAGCTTGTTTCTTTGATTATATCTTCTCTTAACTTTATTATTCCGTGATTTCTCCACAATCTATGTGATAGCAGCAAGAGGCAGACCATCGCCTAGGCAGATAGGGGCAGGTCACCAGTGAAACCCCAACTCCAAGCCAAAACCTCCAGGCTTTTTCAGTTTAAAGCCAGAAAGCCAAGCCACAAGTCAAACTATGGACCACAATGAGAACCTGTCTTCCCATTTGGCACACTTTCCTCTGATTGATCCCCACCTTTCACCTATTTTACTTATACCTACCCTTTCCTAATTGGTTTTTGTTTGTTTTTGTTTTTGTTTTTTTTTTTTTTGAGACAGAGTCTCGCTCTGTCGCCCAGGCTTGGCTCACTGCAGCCTCCACCTCCTGGGTTCAAGCGATTCTCCTGCCTTAGCCTCCTAGGTAGCTGGGGTTACAGGTGCCCACCACCACACCTGGCTAATTTTTGTATTTTTAGTAGAGACAGGGTTTCACCATGTTGGCCAAGCTGGTCTCAACCTCCTGACCTTAGGTGATTCATCCACCTCGGCCTCCCAAAGTGCTGGGATTACAGGTGTGAGCCACCGTGCCTGGCCTCATAATTGGTTTTTTACACTGTCGTGCCCAACTTTCAGTGGTGCCTTTGTTTTAACCTTTTTTGCATACTCACAAACCAATCAGCACACACTCCCCTATTCTGAGCCCATAGAAGTCCCAGACTCAGCCACACTGGGAGAGAAACCAGCTGACTCAGGGTAGCTGACCACTCTCACGTCCCCTCTCTGCTGAGAGCCATTTTGTTGCTCAATAAAATTATTCTCTGCCCTCATCACCCTTCAATTGTCAGTGTATCCTTATTCTTCTTGGACGCAGAACAAGAACTTGGAAACAGTTGAATGCGATACGAACTATAACACAGGCAGGCTGAGCTGGTGCATAAGCCAGTGTTGGCCTGGGCGGGCCGAGTGAGCAGGCCACCTGTTGCAGCAAGTAACGTCGCTGTGTGAGGCCCAGGTGGGGGCATCACCGGCTGAAGGTCCGTGGCTTACAAAGTGACTGAGAAAAATCATGTGTCATAAGGTGCTTTGGGCTACCTTATGATATACTTTGAAGTCCCTGTTTCATGAAAAATGCAGTTTATGAATTTTCCAATTTTTGTTGTTTTTGTTCTATGGCTTTGTTTGTTCTATGTTTGTTTGTTCAATGTTACTGTGTACGTTACTCTTTGTTACTGTTCTATGGCTTCCAACAAGAAATGGGGGAGGAGAGAATTATACATCATACATCCATGTTCGTATCAGAAATACTGTACATTTTGTTGTACATTTCTACAAAAGTACATTTGTAGAAATGCTTTCAAAAGTCCATGCATATAGCAAGTATAATAAATACTTGGCCAGGCGCAGTGGCTCACGCCTGTAATCCCAGCACTTTGGGAGGCTGAGGTGGGTGGATCATGAGGTGGGTGGATCATGAGGTGAGGAGTTCGAGACCAGCCTGAGCAACATGATGAAACCCCGTCTCTACTAAAAACACAAAAGTTAGCCCAGCGTGGTGGCACGTGCCTGTAATCCCAGCTACTCAGGAGGCTGAGGCAGGAGAATTGCTTGAACCCAGGAGATGGAGGTTGCAGTGAGCCGAGATCATGCCACTGCACTCTAGCCTGAGAAACAGAGCAAAACTCCGTCTCGAAAAAAAAAGAAAAGAAAAAGAAAGTATAATAAATACTTTAAAATGATGAAATGGTGCATATCAGGCAATGTTTGTGCCATAAATGTCAAATCCTGCCTTTCAATTTGCATTAAAAAATTCCAATGACTTATTCTTTTAATAGACCTTACCCGCCTATTCCCATTTCCCTTCAAGTATTTATAAAGTAGGCAAAAAAAAATGTATAGAAGTAATTACTGAAAACCTGGCTCTTCTGACTAAAAACATAATGATATTTAAGAAAATCTGAGGTAGGCTTATGGATGTGAAACTTTTGAGGTATCATTTATGGAACATCAGTGGTTTCTAAGGTCTATTAATTTTTTGATACTAGCATTGCTTTTCCTCAAAATATCTGCTGGTAGAGGATGAGAGTTTTAAAAATCAGTCTGGGTGTTATTAAATATATGTACCATGGTAAGGTTCTTTTATATTATTAAGTAGATCAAGCCTAAAGTCCAATCTTAATTTAACTTTGCAGACTATACTAAGTAGTGACTACATATTCAAATATCACCCTGTATTTCCCTTAGCACAACATGTTTATAGTCTCTGCTAGACTTTCATGTGGGTTGGGGACATAGGTGTTAGGTTCATTTATATCCTGGTGCTAAAATATTGGAGTATAGAAAAAATTTTTGTTAAGCTATTGACATTAATCAGATAGTAGAGATTATGATTTATGCTAGCTGGAGCTGTAATTAAAAGATGATAAATAGAACAGAATCCCTTTCAGGTAACAACTCTGAAACTTACAGTAAATTTGATTTAGGGTAAATTATAATATCTGAGTTTCCTTACCTAATAATGGAGATAATATTAATACTCAAATTCACAGTTGTTGAAAAGATTTAATAAAATAATAGAGGTAGATTCTCAACAGTACTCAAGTGTTTTTTTTCCTTCTTTCACAATTTAAAATGCTCCAAATTTTCCTTCTATTAATTATTTATCTGTCCTGTGAAAAATGCTTTCAAACAAAAACTGTATGCTATTTTGCAGTTTCCACCATATAACTACAGAGATTTTCACACATGATTTTTATAACAAGTGAGGTTACTGTAGGCCACAGATGAAGTTAGAAGGCTGGCTTGCCTAAGAAGATGTGGCTGATAATAGTGAAAACTGGGATTTAAAAATGGATTCTCTGTGGCTCAAATCCAAGACTGACATGGAGATTTATATATTCCTGATATATCTCCTAAAAAGAACATTTTGTAATTTTTTTGTGCTCTTCCACTCTCAATAGACCTAATTAATTGATTTAAAAGAGCCAATTAAATAGAAATCTTAACAGTGAGTATTCTAGTTCAGAACGTTTTTTTCAAACTGTGAGTTTCCATGACTGGAAATCCAATTTGATATGGTATTTAATTATCTAATTTTAAAGAGCTAAAAATAAAGATCACTCTTATGTCTTTTCAAATTTTCAACACACAGCAATTTTTGAAAAGCCCATACAAGTGACACCATAAAATGATTAACTGCAAAAGCACAGCTAACTAGATGCCTCCAAAAATAATGTTACTGGGAAAAAAGTTCTTAGAAATAAAAACATGGCATTTACTGTAATTTATTTGGATGGCCTATTCTACTAAATATACTCCCTTGAAATTCACTACCACTATTAAACATAAATCTTGTTTCAAGAGACCCACTACGAAAACTTGTAAAATTTTATGCTGAATTTCTACTCAAATGATGTGAATTTCTTAAATTATACAAAGAAAAACTGGCCTTTTAAGATGATATGTATTAATTATTAAATTAATCCAAATCTGCGCTCATCTCCCATCACTCTCCCTTTTGACCACCCTGCTTCAGCCATACTAACCTCTGTAGTTCTTCAATCACACCAGGAAACACTCTTCCCCAGGTACACAAGGAGAATATACAGTCAGTAAACACCTCTATGGCTCTTAGAATTGTTTACTGCTGGCATCTGTTCTGATAGGTTGGTACACATGCTGTACTAACTGCTAAACCCTTTCAGCATTACCCCTTTATACAACCACACAGATAACTCCTTGTTTTGATTTACGTCTCTGTCCAAAATTCATTAGGAGGCTTTCTTTGATAATATTTAAAAAATTAGCCCTCTCTATGCACATACACACACACTACCTAAACACTGTCCTCAACACAGTCCAGAACTTCATTATCTCCTTACCCTACTCCATTTTCATAACATTTATTCACTCTAACATAAAGAACACAGCACAGAGTGAGTACTAAGTAAATATTTACTAAATGAATACTGAATCACATCTATTTTTCATTCCTTTCTTAAAAAATTAAATTATTTTAAAAATTACACAATCTCTCTTAATGAATTAAAGAACATGGATATAGACTTAAGGAAAAGGAAGACTGATTTCATAAAATGATGAATTGGTAAGACATCAACATATCAAAAACTATATTATAAGCCTCTATAAAATGAAAATTACTAAACAGTAATATTGGAAAAGGCAAGCTATATCAGATGTAAGATAAAATGGTCTTTAAATCATCTAAAACTAACAATGTAAACAGTGCACTTAATTTAAAGTGCAGTTTCTTCTCTTAAAAACTGTTCTTTGCAGTGTCTGATAATCAGGAACGTTGCTGCCATGAACCTGTCTCCCCAGGACAAGTTAGTAGTTTCAGCCACAGAGAGACTTACTCTCCTGTCACAAATCTGACTCTAATATTCTGACAACCTATATGACATTCTGGTAAAAAGCTACAATTACAATTACTTAATTTAAGCTGGTTGTCTAAGGTTCAAATTAATTGCTCTCTGCCTATCTAATGTACATTTTGTTTTGTTTTGTTTTGTTTTGTTTTTTGAGATGGAGTTTCACCCTGTTGCCCAGGCTGGAGTGCAGTGGCACGATCTCAGCTCACTGCAACCTCTGCCTCCCAGGTTCAAGTGATTCTCCTGCCTCAGCCTCCCAAGTAGCTGGGATTACAGGTGTGTGCCACCACACCTGGCTAATTTTTGTATTTTTAGTAGAGATAGGGTTTCACTTGTTAGCCAGGCTGGTCTCGAACTCCTTACCTCAAGCAATCCGCCCACCTCGGCCTCCCAAAGTGCTGGGATTACAGGCACGAGCCACTGCACCTGGCCTAATCTACATTTAATCATAAACGTTTTTGCTTTACTTTCGATTCAGAAAGCGATTTCTTACATAAAAACATCTAAATATGAAGAAATATTAAACTTAACAAAGCAAATATCTTCCAAAAGTGTCATTTAAATGTTAAACTAGATGTCTTTCTTAAATATATTTGACCAATCCCTATATTTTAGCTCAAATCCTAGCTTTCCCTACCCAATATTATTGTTCAGTAATTTTTCTTTTATAGAAACTAATAGTTTTTGATATATTAAAATCTTGTTCAAGTTAATATTTTATAGAATGAAAGAGATTTCCTCTTCCTTAAACTCACATTCATATTAATTAAACAGTTTATTTTAGCCTCTAAAATTTAGACTCTACAATCTGGAAACATAGATAGTGGTTAAGAACGTGGGCTCAAACTCCAGATCTGCCTCTTAACCAGTTCTGTTTTCTTGGGGAATTCATTTACCATTTTAATCTTTAGCTCTTCATTCATAATATTTTATAGCAATAATAGCAACAATAATATTATATGAGATTAACAACAATTCTTATTAATATTTTATAGGAATATGTGAGGTTAAATAAGATAATGCGTATAAAAAGGTCAGCAATTACCTGGACTCCTAGCCATTGCTCAGTGAATTCAATCCTCTAACAAATATTTATTGAACATTACCCTGGGTCAGCACTCTTCGAGACACTGGAAATACACTACACTAATTGTTAAATACAACTGTGGCCCTATTGAAGTTATTTTACTTAAGAGAGACAAATGATTAAAAATACATCATATAATATAATGTCACTTAAATGTTAGCATGACGAAGAGAAATAAAGGCAGAAGAAGGGGGAGCAAAAGGGCTTGATGTGTTATTTTATACATGGTAGTCAGAGAAGGCCTCTCTGATGAAGTGACATTTGAGTAGAAACTGAATTAAGTAAAGAACAGGTCATATACATGTCCAACTTGTTTGCTAATGTAAGAATGATGATAACGGGTGATTAATAACCCCTCTTTACAAAAATTTCTTCCATCTTCCATATGTTTACACAAGCTCTGAAGGCAGTGCAGGAAAAATCAAGGAGAGGGATGGGTGGCTCAGGCACCACTAGTTTTCATAAAGTGAGAAAGTTAAACAATTTAATCCTGTCTGGTTTTCTGTACCTCTGAGTGAATGTGCATAAAAATGTGAAGGTAAGGAAGAGATTACTTTGACCATTCTGTCCTCAAGTTAGGCATTATGATGATAAACATATTTTTATGGGTAGGAGCAGAGATAAATGGGAAGAGAAATAAATGTGAAATAGAAATTATAATGAACTAAAGTGGAATTCTTTAGGCTAAAAATGAAGTCTAGCAAGACAGAAATTAAATATTTTACAGCACATTATATAATCAAAGACATTTACCTTTCACACAAATTAGATCAAGGAATAGATTCAGTTATAAGAGTACAAATAATTCAAACGAAGATAAGTAACAGATACTACCACCATAACAAATCCATATCAATTTGTTATCCACTCATAGTTGAAAATTATCTAACTCAAAGCTTCTGCTTTGTGATTTGCTTTTAAAAGAGTAAGATGATCCTTTAAATCAGTGTATAATATTTGCAACAAACTGAGATAATGATTTGCATATTTCAAATACTAGTACTTTAGGTTAATAGCCAGATAAACTTTAAATTTCTACCTCATATAAAAAATCATATATAACGATTTAAATTTCTACAGCATCCAGTATATATTTATTTTCATAGCTAGTTCTATCAGATGGTGAGATAATCAATTCCAAAGTGTTGGGAGTTGGAAAAACAATAATTAACCATGTAATAGTCCATAGAATCTAATCTATTATCAAAGTTTTATAGCAAATTTTATATTATAAGGGGTATAGCTTTATGTGAAATTTTGTATTCCTAGTCAAACTCATATCTGCATTGTTATTTCTTTCTTTTATAGATTTGGTCTCCCAATTTAGACCTGGCGAAGCCTGTAGACAATGCAAACATTTGGTTGACTTGTGAAATGGGACATCAGTATCTCTGAAATCCTATTTGTATATTTTGTTAACCTAATCTGGATAAAAAATATCTTCCTGCACTGAATTTTATTCATACTGATATATACTGGAATTGATGTTCATACTTCCACATGAATAATTAAGCATACAAAACACTTTATTTATTTAGAGACAGGTTCTCACTCTGCTGCCTAGGCTGGAGTGCAGTGGTACAATCACAGCTCACTATAGCCTCAACCTCCCGGGCTCAAGCAATCCTTCCATCTCAACCCCCCAAGTAGCTGGGACTACTGGCATGTGCCACTACCCCCAGCTAACTTTTGTATTTTTAAGAGATATATACTTAATTGTAACCTAGAGTGCTAGAGGGAGGGCAGTGATGTAAAAGAAAGAGATGTCAAAGAAGACCCCTCAATTTATGACTTGAGAAGCTGGGTATTTGGTGGCATCCCTTGTTTAAAAAGAAACAACAAATTTTGAAGTTAAAGGTGATAAGCTCAGTTTGAGGTGGAAAGGAGAACAATTTGAGTTTTGGAAAATAGAAATCTGAGTTATAAATATAAATTTGCAAATTGTTGATGTATAAATAGTAAATAAAGCCATGAGAATAGATTGCTTTGACTAAAGAGAAAATATCTTAGAATTCTATAACAGCATTCATTTAGAGATGAAGGAAGAAATATTGAAAGAGAGAGAGATATATATATATTTTGCTATAGAAAAAATGTGACAACCTATTTCAGGCTGAAGAAGAATTTTTTATGGTTTTGGTAATTAAGGGTAGAAAATGAATTAAAAAAATTAACAAAGAATGAGCCAATTTCATAATTACAGAAAATTGTTCAAGAAAGCCAGTTCCTTAACCAGAGAATTAGAATGTTTAACAAACAACTGTTAAAATCTTCTGTGAGAGAAATATTAAAGGTCATCCTCTCAGTGAAGACTCAGTAGTACAATAAAAGTACAAATATAGATATTATATCCCAGATTAACAAAAGGAAATAAAATAATTGTTTTTTAAATTTCCAAATCACTAAATCCAGACTAGGTACCAGCATTCTTGGAACTGGCACTTACTCCAAATTAAAAGCAGTCCCTAAATGTATAAAAGTCATATCAACAAATATTAATCTACCAAGTTGTGTGGCTTTCCTATTTCTACGCTGTTTTTCATATTAAACAGTCCTGAAAGGAAAGAGCTCTTGCCAATACCAACCCAACTCCTGAAACATCAAAAGAGCTCAGAAACTAAGTCAGCTCCATTGTTCCACTTCGGTTTAAGTCCCAAAGATTTTACCTTTAAAACACAAAACTTCCGCATACCCATACTTTATTGAACAAATCTTGTAAAGCACATGTAAGTAGTGTTTTCTGTGATAGATCATAGAGGTAAAAATGACCTAAGACAATCTCTTATCCAACCACCTTGCTCCACATACATAAGTTCTGATTTACTGCTTCTGTGAAGAGTAGACTAGTTTTTAATAGTTCCAATATCTTATAATACATTGTAAATGTAACATCACAAATTAAAACCCTAATTTATTCCTAATTGCTAGACATTTTCTTTGACTTATACAACTTAGAATCTTTTATAACCTGAACCTTTCAAAGTATGAATCTTATAAAGTGAAGAAAAGCCTCAAGTCTGAAGAAAAACTAGGAAAGGGGAAAAAAACCAAGCCATTTGTATACTAGCAAATACTGAATAAGAAAGCAGCTCATCTTAATAAAATCAAGGAAATTTCATGTTTCAATTGTATTAGTAATAAAAGCTAGAAAAACAAAAACAAAACATTCTTTTTTTCTGAACTACTAGCATATAACCTAAGAATTTTATTTACTGTTGGAAATGTTAACTCACCAAAAATTCTTTTAAAACAAACAGACAAAAAAGTATATAAGCACCGACCTTAGGAATAGGATTCAGCAGAACTACACCTGACTTCTTAGTGATGACCTGTTTTGTTGTATAGTGATGATCTATAAGTTGAGGAATGTTTGAAAACCCAGTGCCCTCGAATCGATACATGTTCTGGAGAGAGAACAATAAGGTAGAATACATGTGAAGACATTGCTTTAGAAAATCTACATTCATTGATAAATTAGATTCCATTCTTAAAAAAACTATAATTGCACAACAATGTGAATATACTTAACACTATTGAACTATACCCTTAAAAATGGTTAAGATAATAAAAATATAAATAGATAAATAAAACTCTGACATGTTTTAAAATTCTACCTTGTGACAGATAAATCAATTTTCACAATGTTTAAATCTAATTCAAATTGTTGAAAAATAAAAAATCTAACAGACCTGAAATGCATTTTGCTAAAATGCTAACCAAAGGAAACAAAGCATGGGATACACCTGAGTTACTGGACAAGATACATGTTTACATATGTCTACATATGTGTTCCATTTGATAAAACTTTCAATATCAAAAATGCCAAAAATATAAGGAAAGATATTCAATCTGATGGTAAATATTTTAATACATCTGATCATTTATTTTCTATCTGTTGATACAGTATTAGTTTGCTTTCTGTAGTGGAGTATTCATTTATTATTAATTACCAAAAACACTCATTCACACATCTTGTATAAAGAAATAAAATGCACCAGTGACAAAACTGTAGATATCAACACACTCATATCTTAGCATTTTTTAATTGCATATCACCAGGTAAGGTGCGATTTTCCCCAAACTCCTCCAAGACCGCTTTTTTCTTGTTTTCATATTTCAAATTGGCCTATGAGTAGGTTGTCATATGGATAAATTGATAGCAATAAACCTGGCAAATCAAAAATACCCTATTGGCCATATTTTTCAACGCAAGAAGCACTGCAAGGCAATGTAACAAAAGCTTCCAACTGATAGTTCTCATACCCAGGAGATATATACAAATACAGATATGGGAGTACTCCCATTTTAAGAAAATGCGGTGAAGAAATAAGAACTTTCAAAACTAACTAAATTCTGACCTTACTTGCATTACTGGAAGATTACTTTCCCAGCTGAAAGTTTAAAAACTCAAAGCTCTTTTTCCATACTATAAAATAAAAAAGATTGAATGTATCAAAATTTAATTTATATAAAACTTTTTAAATGAATATTTCTGTTTCATCGAGTAATGAACAAATACGCATTCATTTACTTTAACACTTAACTATGGAGAATAAATCAACTCAAGGGCAGTTAGTGTTTGAATCAGTTCAAAGCAGTTGTTAATTCACTGCCTAAAGAACTTTTGTACATAGTAGGCAGACCTCCTATGATATATTAGCACTGATCCTTAAGAATATTTCACACTGAAGGTACTAATCTATTTCTAATAATATATGTTTCTAGGTGTGCAAAACACTGAGCAAGATCTCTCAGTGTCTCAGCTTATTCCTTAGTGAAACAGAGATAATATTTGTACCTCCTCACAGAGTAAAAGAGTTGAATAACTACTAACATGCAAACCACTTTACCCAGTATACGGTACATGTACTGGCACACATTCACTTGTCAAATCACCAGACAAATAATAAACGTTAATGGACACAGACTGATTCCTTATCTTTGCTACTGTGAATAGTACTGCAATAAGCATGGGAGTAAAGGTATCCCTTTGGTATGCTGATTTATTTTCCTTTGGATAAATACCCAGTAGTGGGATTGCTAGATCATATGGCAGTTCTATCACAGCTTTTTGAGAAATCTCCATACTGATTTCCATAATGAATTTACTAATTTACATTCCCATCAACAGTGTATAAGAGTTCCCTTTTCTCCATGTCCTTGCCTGCATTTATTATTTTTTTGTGTTTTTAATAATAGCCATCCTACTGGGATAAAATGATGTTTTATTGTGGTTTTGATTTGTATTTCTCTGATGATCAGTGATACTGAGCATTTTTTCATAATACCTATTGGCCATTTGTACAACTTTTTGGAGAAATGTCTATTTATACTTTGTATTAAATGTTGTATTCAATGTCTTGAATGCATGAATGCATAAGTACATGAGCTTTCCAGTATTCACTTCTATGCTGCCTTATTGGTTTATTTAATTTCACATCCTGCAAAGTATGTATTCACTGATTTGATTCTCGCAAAAACTCTTTAAGATATTAACCCTCTTTATTTCCTAAACCACAGAACAAGTAACGACAGAGCTAGGACTGAAAGCCAAGTGTTCCAACTCCAAATTCAGTGCTCTTTTTATTGATCTACTATTTAATATTTTTAACTCCTCTAAAATCTTGTATTACTTTATAACCTCTTCTCTTGGAACACTTGTTGACTCATTTATTTACAGCTTGTATAATAAAAACTCCTTCATGAGAATACAGTAGGAACTCATTAAATATCTGTTAACGAATTTCTCCATTTATTGACCCCTTCTAGTCAACAGGTATATGAGGAAATAAATAGGATAATTTTAGCTCATGGAAGATTCACCTGCACAAAATGAAAAAGAATTAAAACTGTCTATATCATCTTAAACTGTTTGCAACTGCTTCAAGAGCTCAACACTATACAGCAAAAACTCACTAGAATAAAATTAGGCAGCAGAAAACCTGAGGCATTTAGTGAAAAATAAATGTTCTCATCTTTAACAGAGATATTTGAAAAATTTCAGTGACAGAAGGAAACCAGATAAAACTATCAAATGTGAACTCGTAACCTCTTATTTTTAGCATATATTATATTGTTCATTTTAGCCACTTAAAATGGCAATATTAAAAACAAGCAATAATTTGCACACTGACCCTTTCCTTTTTGTTTCTAAGAATGCTAATTTAAATACTTACAGTTACAATTTAAACTAGAAGTGATAATAAGATAAATATTTCAGTTTCACATAATACATATTTCAAAAATAGTTACTTTTAGAGCTTAGAAAATAAAATGAAACATTCATATAAGTTGTGGTTAACGAGTTTATACTTTACCTACAATCTTTCCTTCTACAATTCTCATACCATGTAATAAATATTGGCAATATGGTCACAAATTGTAATAGGGTAGGTTATCTAAATCCACAACTTAAAGGCATATACAAATTACAAAAGAGTTTGCCAAGGAAATAAAAAATGACACATCATTAGAAACAACATAGTTTCCAAAACAGTAGGTTAGATGTATGAATGTGGGAAAATATGATTATCAAGTTGAGGTCTGAATACTATGAAAAATTAACGAATAGTGTGAACATTATGATAGTGGAAATACTTTAATGGATATATTCCTTTTAACCTATTTGAATGGTATCTACTTTCATTTAGCTATAACTACGAGATGTAAATGTACTAAATGCCACTGAATCCTACATTTTAAAATGATTAATTGTATGGTATGTGAATGTCAGCTCAAAAAGACACATTTTATATATATATAAACTTATTAAGAGATGTATGTGTGCACGTGCATGTGTGTGTACATATACCTGTTACTAAGTTATCTAAGCCCTCAGGTTCATCTAATGATCATGGTTCAATTTTTGTAAGGCAATTAGTATCACCCTAGTCTCTCGACATAAAATGAAATCCTGTGGATAGCAATCTTGAAAATGCAGGCCATTTGAAATGATAGGAATGGAAAACAAACAGAGGCATCAATTCCTTCATATGCCAAAAACATTAAAATTCCTTAGTGGGTAAAGTTAAATTTTGAAATTACTCTTCATCTGTTTAAGGCTCAATAAAGAAATGTAACAAACATAGAAAGTAGTTTAGCAATACTTAAGTTTCAAAAAATAAATTAGCATTAGAATAATCAATGTAAATAGATTATTTTTAATTCTTCATTAATTTCTATTCATTATTAATGCCAATAAACAACAGCTTAGCTATAAAAACCAATTCAACCATCATCCCATTCATTAAGAAATTTTATGATCACTATTCAATAAAATATTTCTTAAAAATCTTTCATGGCACCATTCTGAAAACAATTCCAAGCTCCAATTTCAAAAGTATAATTTTCATAAACTTAAGTTTCTCTAGAAAAAAATTTATAATAATCACATTGTTTTTAGTTTTAATTCAAAATATCTTTAATGTTCAAATTTAACAACATATTTAAATAGCTATATCCTTTGATTTTATAAACATTATTTTTAATTTAAAATATTACTAAATACATGTTTCCTTAAACATATTTAAATGTTAGTACATTTTGAAGCACTGTATTTAAGAAATTCAGAAAAAAATTAAGTGCTAAATTTCATGTGTTGCAGGCATTTATCACAAACCATTCATTATTTTAATATAATTGTACCACAATGAACTACATCAAAATATACATATGAACTAAACTGGAAACGTACATCAACATATTGTATGATAAAATGTCTCCTCTGTCCATCAGAATATACAGAAAGGACATATTCACCAGGTTTCCCATGACTCTCTCGCACCAAAAAGTCTCCTTGTTTTTTTAACAGTTCTTGAGCTTCTATTCTGGGAATTGCACCATGGTACCAGTCCTGTTCTGCCAAAGGCTTCTCACTGATGGAGATCATATCAGAAAGCTTAAACAAATATTAAAAAAAAAAAAAACTAAATTAGAGAAAATACTGATTATTTTCTAATAAAATTCATAGCAACTATAAAGGCTTCTTACAAATGTTCCTCCCTTTAATTGACCAATTAAAAGTTATACAATAAACCTAAAATATCTTTTGAAGTACTGGTGCTGAAGTTTACCACAAATACATATGCTTCAACACTTTGTTTTATCTATCATACAAAGGTAGACACAATATTAGCATTTAGAGTTAGCATTGATAATCTTATTCACCATGTCCTAAAATAAATCTATATACTAAAATTATCAACCAGAGAAATTATGAAGAAAAAGAGGGAATTAACAGAAATGTATCACAAAACAACTTAATTTTTATGTAAATGAAAAGTTGAATTGTTTCTTTTTTATGTAATTAACTCTTGATCACAGAGGTTCTCAGCAGTGTCATACATTCCAGGAGCACTATCTCAGGTTTTATTTGATGCTGCCTTGCTGCTGTGCCTTTCTGTCCTTATCTTCCCTCACCTGACTTCCTTAACCATTACCTCTGCCACATGGCTGGCCCTGCTTCTACAAAGCAATGGTAGATAAAGCCCTAGGAGAAATAACATCACTGAAAACCACCAACATGCAATTACAAACACATGGCAAAGATAAGGAGTGGTTATAAACCATAAGCATGGTAGAGAAAGCAAATTCTCTGTTATTTTAAGAGGCCAAATGCTAACACCAAGTCAGAGATAATTTAAGAGATGACTGTATTTCCTTGAAATGTGCTGATAGTAGATTAAATCACATTTTCTGATTACAAGTAAAAGTCTTGTTGATGTTGTTGTTGTTTTTATGGCACACAGGAACTAAACTGCTCCAGATAGAGAGAGTACTATGTGGATAAGCTGTGGTAATCTGAACTAACTTTTAAGGTTCTCAAAATACAATATGCACAATGCCTCATGAGAAAGTAATTTATAAATTGGAAAAACCAGAATTAATAATAAATGAAAGGCAAATATTCATATATGAAGTTTTATAGGCTGATATAAATTCTAGGTAGGGCCAAAGTATGGTAATTTTGTAGTAAGTAAAAACTGGTTTTTAACATAGCCTTCATCGTTTTGTACCACTGAAGAGACCCAAAACTTACTGCTCAAAGTTCTATTTCATATTATCCAAACTCATTCTGTTGCTTAAAAGAACAAAACAAAACAACAATAAAAACTTGAGAAGTCCCAAACAGACCTCAAGGAAGAGTCTACATTCTGATTCTTACTTCTTCCACTTGTATTAAATAACATTTTAAACTTTTAAAATATATTCCGGTTGTGACTATACATGGAAGTTTTGGTAAACTAAGTCTTTTAATTTTCATGCAAACTGTGACAAATAATATTATATCATATTTAACATATATGATAAATATTTTATTTCAAAAAATGTTTTAATGTATTCCCAAAAATTGTTTTAAAGAGCAATTTTATCTAAAGACCTACCCACGACTATATGAGGTAAAAGAATATTGCTTTTAAAAACAAATGCATAATCTACACAAAATTAACTTTTTGTATATACTGATACTAATAATTTACAATTATCAAAGAAGTAAAAATAATCAAATGTTTTCTATTTTTATAACCAAAAATTTTATTTTAAAATTTATCATAGCGCATCTAGAGTAAATTCTAAAATTTTTACTATAATAGAAATATTTCTGTCTCACCAATAGCAAAAGTGCTTATTTATTCAACAGTTATTACTGAATACAAGAAAGTCAATGTAACATCTTTACAAAGGACTTAATCACTGTCTCTCTAAAAGGTCTACATAACAGGAAAGCATCCCAAACAAGGATGCTACCTGTTGATTTCTTGTCCTAGCCAATCTATCCTTCCAAATTTGCATTTATTTCCAACTGAGAGAATGCAGAGTTCGATGAATTAATCAAGGTGGAAAGGTATATGAAGTACAAAAGCTCAGCCAGCATTCCAAGAAATTCATTTAAACATATGATGAAGAATATGTATGGGGGAAAAAGTCATCTGGGGAAAGTATCTGAGTTTTGTTTTGTTTTTAAAAAACTAAATAGTAACGAACTTATATTGCTATCTCATAAAGATCACACTTCAATTCTATAGGCTTCTTAGTTTCTTTGTGGGTAGGAAGGGAAGCTGAAAGATCTGTTATTCCCCATCCCCTATACAACACTGTTATGAAATATAAGCTGAATTTACTGTGAGTGTATGTGTGTATATACAAATGTACACAGACATACACAGGGAAAAGTCACACATATCCCCTGCCTGGGTATATCAGGTCTTTCAAAGACTTCTATGGAAGCACTGGAAGGAATATTTTTATCAATATGATTTCAATGAAATCCCAATACAATTTTACAAACTTGACAGTAATATATGTAGGATGCATCAGCAAAAAAAATGCAACATTCCAAGAGCCCATCATAATGACATCACAAATGAAAGGAAGCTTTCTACCTCAAATAGCCCATCTTTCTCAGCCTCAATAGACAGGGTTTCTCTTTGTTGGTAAATTATCTGAGATTTTTGCCACAGATATGGGGGTAGGAGCAAAGCCTCCTTTTTAAAAGTTACAGTTAATAAGTTATATTTAATAAGTTTTCCTGATTGATTGGGCTAGCTGTTTAATTAGTTATTTTCCCTAGATCTTGTTCCTAAAGAATAGTCCAGCAAAAATATACTGGAATTAGTGAAATTAAAGAGATTATTTTATATGAAAAGGCAATAAGGAGGCAGCACTTGAAAATATTTTTTTCTTAGGGAAAGAAAAAGAGATTATTTTTTTCTCCTTACCCTAGTCCAGGCTAATTCTCAAGTATGTAATGAAGATTTGTATACCTTTACTCAAGCATTTGAGTAGCAAGATGAGCTTCTTTTTGGGAGGCAAAAACAAAAATGTTTTTAAAAAATATCTGGTCTAGATTCTATTAAAATTAATTGCCCAATAAACCATTTTGAAAAAAGCAAAACAAGAATAAAACAGCGTCGAAAATATACAAGTAAAACCCTTAACTGAGCTTGAACCTAAATAAAACTTCAACACAAACTTTTTTAAATTCTGAATTTTTAACATAAAAATGATATTTAATTATCTTTTCTATTCTCATGTAAATTTAGTTATTTACATTAATTTAATAGTCTAATTAATAAGTTATTCCAAATCTAGTTTAGTAATACACTAGGGTGACAAAGAGTAATTCACAAGATTTTAAACATTTCTCAAAAATTCCGTAAGACTCAGCTGGTAGCATGGCCAAGTAGTCTAAGGCACTAGATTAAGATTTGGCCGGGCACAGTGGCTCTATCCTGTAACAGCACTTTGGGAGGCCAAGGTGGGAGAACTGCTTAAGTCAGGAGTTCGAGACCAGCCTGGACAACATAGTGAGGCCCTATCTCTATAAATTTATTTTTATTTTTATTTTTTTGAGATGGAATCTTGATCTGTCACCCAGGCTGGAGTGCAATGGCGTCATCTCTGCTCACTGCAACCTCCGCCTCCTGGGTCCAAGTGATTCTCCTGCCTCAGCCTCCCGAGTAGCTGCGATTACAGGCACGCACCACCCTGCCTGGTTAATTTTTTGTACTTTTAGTGGAGACGGCATTTCACCCTGTTGGCCAGGGTGGTCTCAAAGTCCTGACCTCATGATCTGCCTGCCTGAGCCTCCCAAAGTGCTGAGATTACAGGTGTGAGCCACCACGCCTGGCCCTATAAATTTTTTTTTTTTAATTCCATAGGACCCCTTTTATTTTAAAGCTATGTATTACTTAGGAATTTTGGGAGGGGATGAGAAATCAACTGTTTACAAAAGATGGAAAACACTAGTCTACCGAATGTGCCTGGTGGTAGTAAAAATTATTTGCAGTGAAAGGGAAATGTAATCATACATAGGAAAGTGTATTTTATACCATTTCTAGTTTGATAGTCGAACATAATTTTTTTATTTGTACAGATATACTAAATGTTTAATATAAAATGAAAACAAAAAATAATGTTCTCCCTTCCAGTTTTTTAAAAATTTCTAAATAGTTACCGTTTGAATCTATTGAATTAATTTTAAAATAATGAAAAATAAGATATTCCGAATATTTGTACCTCAGGATCATTTGTGTTCAGGCTAGACAAACAGGATGTAAATTAGTTAAAATAGTGGTTCTGTCTTTGGCACTAAATGACTATCTTTAATTCTACAAATTCTAATTTTTTAGCAGTAAAGCTGAATTGGCAGTTTTTTCATGTACTGGTATCATTAACCAAAAAAAGATACTTCACCTAATATTTACATTCTATAATGAAACTAGCTGTAAAATATTTATTCATAAATTCCTTAACAATTTTTTGTACTACAATATTTGAGAATTTGAATTTGTTTGGTTTCTAGCTAACAATAAAACTGTTCTCTAGGATAGTAACTATAAAGAATTACATGTTAATCAGAGATGAGCATTAGTACACAATTCTTTCTAAAACTTGTATTAAACAAAAATAGACAACTAAGCCAAACTCAAGTATCAGGTTACCTCCACAGCTTCCCATTTCCTGGCCTGTCTTTTTGTACCCCTTCTTGGGTCTCTGATAAGGGACACTATCTTTAGCAAAATATATATTTTATTTTACCTTCCTTTCTTTCTAACAGTTGTGCTTCCTTCAGTACCTTCGGGTTTCCTCCGACTTCTTTTTTGCCGGCTTCTTTTGTTCCCTTACTCATCATTTATTGGTAATAACATGCTTTTCTCTCTTTATTCTTTTTACCCAGTTACTTTTATGATTGTGCCTGTGACTCTCACTCATCCTCTCTCATCATTTTAACACATTTTTGCTATAGTTTCATTTATTCGGTATCAAATATTCTTTCCTTAAACCCATATATTTTACATATAAAATGTGCCACAATATCAATAAGAACACATTTTCATCAATTAACTATATTCAATGCTAAAATCTTATCACACATTGCAACTAAAACTACAACCATATCATTGCAATATGTCAATATGCAACCATATTTCAGTAAATGTAAACATTTATCATCAAGTTGGGATTGCCTGTGTAAACTTAGTATCAGTCTGACATGATCTCTGTCACCTGTTTTAAGCATTTCAGCAAACATATAAACAATAGATTTGTTCCATTACAGTACAAATTATAGAATATCAATTTCAATAAGTCCTTTTAGAAAAATTACATGTAATACTGCAAGTGATTCAAAACTTAATTTTCCTAAACATGACAGAATTCAGTGTATGAGAGTGATAGAATGCAAAAAATCTTTATTTTCCCTTGTTTATCACTCTATTACATATTAATAAATGGGGGGAAAATGCAACTTAAGACCTTAAGAATAACAGAAGACAACTGATATATTTAAAATGTATACTATTTAACCTGAACTTAACAACATGCCTTGATTAAAGGAAGTACAAGGCCACTTTTCTAGACTCAAAAGAGAACACTAAAAAATACAAATAGTTCACATCATGCACGAAAATAGCTACATTCCCCTATGCCACTGGTGGAAGCCAAGCATTATAACACTATATTACAAATGATGTACAACTTAACATAACTGAATGATGTTTCTAAAAAGCAAGCAAGCAAGCAAATCTTACTTACAATATTACTCTATATAAAGGAAGCACATTTTTATTTTCTAATATTTTGATTTTCTAAATTCTAGTACAAAGTAATTCTAAAATTGAAATAGCATCCATGTCAATAGAGTGTAGAAAATATGAATTTTAAGGAGACTGCTGTTGAATAATTTAATAATTCTTCTGATATCTATATAAAGAACAAACCATTTGAACCAAAATGTGCTTTATTTTTGTTTTAAAGAATATTTTTCAAAGACTGCTACTATCAGACGAGCATTATTTACTCCATATATCAGTGATACAACTAGTATTCATGAGTGGCTGTAAGCTGGAACAAGCGATTTGCTCAGCCACTCATTATAGAAATTCTGCAGTAGATAGATGGCCCTAGAAAAAGGGCAATATTCTTGACATGACTGGAACAGATCTCATTAAATATAATATGGTTTGAAAGACTTTCAGTTGGAATGGACCCTCATGATTGCCAGTAGGCTTTTAAAATATGTAATTAATACTGTCTAACATCTCTAGGCCTTGGCTTCAGAAGCAGTCTCTGAAAAATAGTTCTCAATGCAAAATTATAACCTCCTTAAGATGGGAAGATGCTAGATGTGACTGTAGCCTCAGTAATCTGAGATACTAATAATAAGGATTTTAACCCCTTTGGTACACTGGAAAGGATAGCACGTGCTTGTAGCTGATATAACATATTAAAATATTATTCTGATCATAACAATAAATATTAAACATCTGATGACATCAAATACCATATTCAGATGAAAACAAATTCTGCTATCAGCTAAAGTCTTAAGTTCTTTCTTCTATCAAGACTGTTGATCTAAGCATTCCATTAGACTGTCTTTAAAGGGAGCTCTACATTTTAAAGATACTGTTAAAAACAGAGGTAAATCGTTATGTCACGTCCAGTAAAAATACCATTGTGATTAATTCTAATTTCATTTTCCTATATATAATGCATTTGCTTTACTTTATCTAAAATTATGCTTTAACATTCTAATTTTTGTATGTTTATTTGCATAAACAGTGATTCATACTTATTGCATTTTAAAGATTTTAAGTTAAATATGCTTCCATATACAAAAGAATGAATTTGAACTCTTAGAGGGGCCGAGGAGGGAGGATCACTTGAGCTCAGGAACTCAACACCAGCCTGGGTAATAGACTGAAACCTCATCTCAAAAATAAATTAATTAAATAAATAAATAAAAATTTGAACCTGTACCTCACTCCATATACAAAAATTAACTAATAATAAACAAAGATATAAGTGGAAGAATAAAACTCTAAGAAGAAAACAAACAAAGATGAATTATCAGCATAACCTTGGATTAGACAATTTTTTTTTGACACCAAAAGCACACACAGTCAAGGAAAAAATAAATTGCTCTTCATCAAAATAAAAAACTTAGGTGTGTTAAAGGACATTATCAAGAAAGTGAAAAAAAATCCAAAGGGTGAGAAAAAACATTTGTAGATTATATGTATAAGAAGCTTATTTTCAGAATATATGCTCTTACAACTCAATAATAAATAAGCAATTTTAAAATGTGCAAAGAATATTAATAAACACATCTCCAAAGAACACATATAAGCTGCCAATAAGAACATGAAAAAATGCTCAACATCATTAGTCATTAGGAAAATGGAAATTAAAACTACAGTAAGATACTACTTCACGCCCACTAAAATGCCTATAACATGAAAACATTTAAAATAACAATTGTTGGCAAGAATGTGGAGAAATCAAAATATTCATATATTGCTAATGGGAATGTAAAATGGTACAATTACTATGAAAAACAGTTTGGCAGTTCCTCAAAAGCTTAAATAGAGAATTATTACCATATAACCCAGAAATTCTACTCCTGGGTACACACCCAAGAGAACTGAAAACATATACACATAAAAACACTTGAAAACGAACATTCATAGCAGCATTATTTATAATAGCCAACAAGCTGAAACAACCAAATGTCCATCAGCTGATGAATAGATAGACAATATGTGGTAAATATATACCATGGAGTATTATCCAGTCACAAAAAGGAATGAAGTACTGTCACATTGTATGACATGGATGAACCTTGGAAGAATTATAAATGAAAGAAACTACATGCAAAAGGTCACATATTGTATGATTTTATTTATGTGAAATATCCAGTGTAGGTAAATCCATCAGGACCAGAATTAGACTAGTACTTGTTAGGGGTGTATACACTGGAGTGCCTGTGTGTATTTGAGGGGGAAAAAAAAACTCCTTCTCCAAATAAGATTAATGCTTTAGAGAAACCCTTCTGTGTGTTTGTTCATGTGTATGAGATAGCCAAACTGCTGTTACTAAAGATAACTAATACTCTAGCACTACTGTGATATGCCAAACCCACATTTCAATGATTAATCTATCAGACTTCAATTTTATAATCAAAATGTTCTTTAAAATATAAATATACATATAAACAAATACATTTTAAAAATATACATAGTAATCCCTACTGTAAAAAGGTTATGTTTCACTAGAATTGTTTATACTATTCTTCCAGTAAGACCTCAAAGTACATAAAATGTTTCTCATAATTATTTGTATATTGTAAAGGAAGCCTATAATTCAAGTTTATTTCTGTCTTCCCTATGTCAATGTTACATGGGATTTTACTATATACATATATAGACAGATGCATATGCACACAAAAAGTTAAATTATACACTTATCTTTCCATTTGTAAGTGCAAATTTATATATGTATATACATATATATGCGCGCACACACACACACACACATATATATATATATATATTCATTAGTGCATCAGAAAGAAGCTAGACAATGACCATTTTCAGTAGCACAGAGAGTTAATCCTACTTACTGCTGAAGAGCCCAGTGCAGATTTTGGAGACCTAATTATTCCAGCAATTGAATGACGAATAGATTCAAATTTGGATAGCCTCTCCTTTCTTTCCTGGAGGGATTAAGAAACAAGCCTTCAGCAACAGTAAACTATCCAATATGTATAGACATTTATGTATTTATGTACTTATCCACAGCTTATCCATCATGTCTTCCAACTAAATAAAATATAAACTTCCTGACATTCAAGACAACAAATAACCAAATACACATAAACTCTGTAGCATTTTACTTTACTGACCCCTCAACAAATGTTTTGATTTGGGGGAAACAATAAGAAAGAAATAGAAATTCATATAGTGATTCATATAGAATTCATACAGATGAAAACAAGAAATACAAAGGAAATTCACAGAAAACCAAGTATTAATTAACACATGCAAAAAAGAACACAAGCTATAAGGAACCTATTTAACATAGACTATTTCAGATAGGACTATAGCTGTGAGGGAATTCAAATAAGAAAAAATAATCACAAAAAAAAAAAACAGGAAGAAAAGTATATGGAACACATTTTTTAAAGGTGAATTTCACTTCAGTACCTAGGAAGTTTCCCAAAGATTCACATGATGATGATGACCATCATGATGATCCTGATGATAAGGAGGAGAAAGGCGGGTGGGAGGAGGATGAAGTAAAATAAGAAGGTAATGGCAGACCTACCTACCACCAATCCTACGAAATACAGATTGCTATTTGCCACACAATGCGTATTTCTGAATATCATATACCATAATGAAGAAAACTTTTCCTAAAATCTCAAATCTTTAGATCCATTTTATAAACATAAGTGAATGGGGTAGGTAAGGGGGCAGAAAAAAAATCAAAACTAGGACATAAGAAGGGCACCAAGAGCAAAGCATGTGTGGTTTGGTAATGGAAGCATTGGTCAATTTTCCAATGACGACTACATTTCAACTGCTAATCAGCAGCAGACAAAAGAACAAGAGATCCTTTTGTCAAGCACACTAATTCTGTATGTCTTCCAGCATTAGTGAAGCCAAATTTTACTTCTAGAAAACAAGTAAGTAGGTCACAAATAACATCTTTTGTCTCTTTTGTCTCCAATACCGAGGGTATATCTCTGTAACAGTAAATGTAGATATCTTGGCCACATGCTTTCTCCCAAAACCCTTTGGTAATATCAAAACAAAACATTTTCTAAGTGGGTAATACTAAAATTACCCAATGGATTAGAATTATCTAATGGAGAGGTCCAGTTAGGGGATAAAGAAAACTTTAAAAATTGCTCCCTTATATTAAGTTACAAAGCATAACATATTGTGTGTTAGACAGGATACAATTAGTGAAAACATCTTTTCATATGAAGGTTCTTTATAGATAGGTTGGCCTAAAAATATATTATCAAAAGTAATAATAATGAGATCGTAAGTGTCATATAGTAGCAATCAAAATGCAAATAGGGTTAATAAAACATTCCAACCAGTGCCAGATCATTTGGTGCCCAGATTTCTACAAATAAAACATGAAACTCACTTGCCATGTAGTTCCTGTCTATGTAACATCTAGTATCAGCTTTAAATTACAGTCTACCTAATAACACATCAGACTGTGCTGAATTCATTGCCAGGTTGATTTTTACATCAAAGAATCAGATGGCTACTTTTAAAAATTAAAATTAAAAAACTTCCCTTCAATTGCCGTGAATACAATGCCTAAGTTTGCTTTTAGGCCTGGCAGGGCTGGTGATGATACACTCATTTTACTCATCTCAAGTAATGGCAAGATACATTTTCCAGATAAAGGAGGTGTAGGAATTAGTTCTGGTAAAAGGATGGCCCCTCACAATGGAGGTAGTAGGGGACTAATGAAGGGGTGAAGGGAGAAGCAATGTTATTAAATAACACCTGATATTATAAAATAATATTCTGATGAGATGCTCAGAAAAAGTGCTGTAAGTACAGCTACTACCTTGGCTTGAAAGAAAAGTTCTAGGTACAGTATCAGTTTCACATCTCATTTAAGAATAGTTTTTCATTATTTTAAAATTAAATGAGACAGTGTGTGTGTGTGTGTGTATATATATATACACATACACATAAAACTAAGAGATTGGTTCATAATAATTACAAGTTTATCTATTATCAATTAAAAAGAACTCTATGCCAGGCTTGGTGGTTCATGCCTGTAATTCCAGCAATTTGGGTGGCTGAGTGGGGAGTATTGCTTGAACCCAGGAGTTTGAGACCAGCCTCGGCAACACAGTGAGACCCCATCTCTACAAATAGTTTTTAAAAATTAGCCAGACATGGTAGCGTGTGCCTCTAGTCCCAGCTGCTCAGGAGGCTGAGGTGAGAGGATGGCTTGAGCCCAAGAGGTTGAGGTTGCAGTGAGGCCAGACTGTACCACTGTACTCCAGCCTGGGCAACAGAGCAAGACCCTGACTCAAAACAAACAAAAAATAAAAACAAACAGAAAAACTCTATTTAAAAAAACTTAAATTACTTAAAGTAAAATCATACCTATCAAGTTTTGAAATTATCCTTCATTAGAAAATTGCAGTGAAAAAGGCTCTTTCACTGCAATATTCCATTAGTGCCCCCATCCCCTGCGCACTAAACCACAAAGACATAAAGGGCAAGAATTAAGGTTCTGCTGATTGGAGTGGCTCTGACAAAGATCAAACGCTCTAACCAATGACTGCCTATCTGGCTGCTGTAGAAAGTGACAACCAAAAGGCATATAACAGTTCTCAAAGTGAGGTTCTGAAAGGGGGCACTAAGGTAAAGGAATAAGGTTCTTGAAGTCAGAAGGGATAAAGAGTATGAGTCTGAGCAAATTACTCAACTATCCTGGCTCTCAGTTTCCACATCAGAAAAAAGAAAGGCACTAGGCTAGATAAAATTTTCATCTCAAAAATTCTGTAACTTTTGTCCAACTCCCCATCATTTGCGTTGCTCTGATCATTAATGAAAACCCCAGAGAAGAGTTTCATGGTACCAGGCTGGCAATCAGTACTTTCCTTAGAGCACTTAGTCACAGTTCGCCTGAGGTACCCTTAGAATATGAACCAATGAGAAGGCTGAACTATCGTGAAAGGAAGACCTTTATTGTTGTTGTTAATAACGGGTCTTTAAAACAAAAACTGAATATTATTTCTCACAGACTTTTGTAAATAAACCCAATCTAATAACATTCTTGGACAGAACAATGAAAGTGATTATTTGGCTCTGTAGGAACAGCCAGCTACTTATTAAAATCAGGAGGCAATAAGAATCAAGAAAAATATAATATTCATGCTCAAACTCCAGGCTGAGTGCCAAATATCTTAAGGGCTTCTTATGCAAAGCAGCCATAAAATTCAGAGGGATTTTGTGAGAAATAACTACAGGGAAATTATAACCCCAGAGAAGACTACCTTCTGAAAAAATTCTACATTATAGCTCATAATGTAAATGAAATACTGTAAATATCAGTATGTCCTTCATTTAAAAAAAATGCATTTATAAGTAAGTAACCTAAGGTTTTGAAAATGCTGATTTGCTGGGCACAATGAAAGATAGATAGCTTCTATTCCCATCAGGATACAGAATTTCAGTATTAAAACAGTTTCTAAATGATTTGTTTTAGCAACAGGGTTTCTGACTAAAGGCAAATCATTTTACAAGTATTCACTCTCTAGTAACTTAGTCTATCATGCTGTCTTTTCTCTTTGATGCTTGCATATTAAGAATATTTATTAAAAGAAAGAAAACCCCCTTGCTAAATCAAGCATATTCATTTTCTGAAATAATGAAATTAGAAACCAAATGCACAAAACAAACATCTGAATGATTATTAAGATCTTGTTTTAAAACAACAATGCTAAGGAAACCTAGAGTAAAACAGAATAGAGTACAGTGAGATCCAGGTTGTAAAATGTCATAAATCATTCTTTTTGCTTTCTTTACTCTGTATCTCTTAAGTAAGATGTCTCTAGGGAAATAAGATCCAAGAAGAAGGCTATAATTAGCTCCCATCCTATTCAATAGCCAGTTCACGTTGCATGGTGTTTTTCCCAAATGTGTGACCAAAATGGCTAAACATATATTTTTTTAAAGACTACTTTTTAGAACAGTCTTAGGTTCATAGCATAAGCAGGAGGAAGGAACGGATTTTCTCATATGTCCTCTGCCCCCACACATGCACAGCCTCCACCATTATCAACATCTCCCTCCAAAGTGTTGCCTGTGTTACAGTTGAGAACCTTCATTGACACATCATTATCACTCAAGAGTCCATAGTTTTCATTAGGGTTTGCTCTTATTGCTGTACATTCTATGGGTTTGGACAAATGTTTAACAACATGTAGCCAACACTGTCCTAAAGATCCTCTGTGCTCTGCCTATTCATCCATCCTTCACCAAAATATGTTTTTTGTAAATTATCCAGTACTACAAGATGCACATCAACCAGCTTCCTGATGAGCGTCTCATTGATACAACAACTTAAGAGCTGATAGACTTTGCTCAGTAAACAACTGTGTAATTTGCTTGTATGAAAAATCATAACTATTATAAATTAAATTATCAAGGTATCTTAACTAAGATTCTGCTTTTAATACACTTTAGGGACATAACGATACAACAGTAAATTTTTCTACTTGACTTAAACTAATAAATTGTGAGACAAGGAATACCTTATAATGAGAGTGAAAGTATTACATCCCTAAGCATTTTTGTAACAGCTATATTAACGAATATCTCATAATTCCAAGATCTGGACCATCTCTGAGTCTGTCTACTTTCTTGCCTATGGGTCAAATTTCTCACTTTTTGGTGTGTCATATAATCTTTGATTGTAGGCCAGTTTGTGTAAAAGAACAGTAGAGTCTGAATTCAAGAATATTTTCCTCAAGAAATGGGCATACCCACTCCTTTTTTTGTCAGGCTGCTGGAGAGTTGGAGCTGTAGTTAATAAGCTGGGTCTAGCCTTTGCTACAGTTTTAGTTTAAATCAATTGCCACAGCCTTCAAATACTTTGAGAGAGATCAGTTTTCCTTCATCCAGAAATAAAGCTGAGCCATGATGAGATTCTAGCATCCTCCCTCAGCTTCAAAGCTGATCCACCAGCTTTAGGAAATACAGGAGATCTCTCCCAGCTTTATAGCCTCTTGGGTGGGAGAGAGAAGTCTCTTTGCTCTCACCCACTACTTTATGTACCTAAGAAGACAACTTTCAGCTCTAATACCCATTCCCCAGCCTAGTCTTTGGAGGGCCATTGCCCTAGACTGTGAAGACCCAGAATTCCCTACAGAGAATCAGTTTGGGAAGGGGCTCTTATATTCTTTTGTAAGTGAAAGCCTAGAGTACTCAGTTTTTCTGCCTGAACTCCTCCCCACCCCCACACCCCTCACCAGAAACACACCCCACACACCACCATTCTGATGTATTGAGGATTTCATTTGAAGTATCTCTCAAGTCTCCTTCTCTGATCTACTGCTTCACCCAGTGAAAACACTTGAGTAAGAGTAGGTGGGTAGATAGTGCTTTGCTTTGTGGGTTAGGCTCCTCTAGATTCTAATCTTTCACATCAGCCTACACCTGATGCTACAAATCTCTTAAAAACTTTTGAGGATTTATCTGCTCATACAGTTCCACCGAGGATGGAAGTAATCATGGGTCTATTTTTTCCTATAAAAGGCCTGTCACTTTCTGGATGTAGGTTCATTTAGGTTTACTTCTGTCCTTAGCTGTCTGATGAGGTTTCTAAAAACTATTATTTTGTAGCTTATTTTGGTTGTTAGGAAGAAATGATGGTCTCTTGTGACTTTCCATATCCAACCTGGATATAAATTTCTTATGCTTTTCATTAAGGCCAGTAATTTACTTAACACTAGTCATCATTTTACTTTCCTTTATTTATAAAGCAGGAAAACACAAAAACATCTTTTATGGTTATTCACTAAAAAGTCCATCAAAAAGACCACTAATTTGTCAAAAGCTACAGATTTGATTTTGACTACCATTTTCTATGACAGTCAATTACTACACAGTTAAAGGCTACATTCCTCAGAAAATAATTTAACAGGTTAAAGACCAAATGTCTCAAAAGTTTGATGTGTTATTTTGTGGGGTTTTGTTTTGTTTTGTTTTCCTTTATTGATGAGTTTCAGGGGATAGAGAGGATAAGTTTTATGGGTTTTGTATTTGTTGCAGAGGACCTCACAAGGACACAATAAAGACTACTAAGTATATATTTCATTTTTGTAAATGTTTTAAGTTTCCAACTTTATCTAAAAAGTTTCTGAATGGTTTTAATGTTTAGTATTCTTGTACTGCACATGCATCAATAATACTCTTATCAGAGCTCCTTTTGTTACTGGAACTAGTAACTGGGAACATTTGGAGTTTCAAGTCCTCAGTCAAGATTTTATTTATTAGAATGGAATCAGAAACTTAAGAACCTAAACGAAAATCCTAAGACTTAATAAAAATATAGAAAAATTAAAATTTTTAAATAAAGAAATATGGTGGTTATAATATTGTACTTCTTTTATCAGCTAATAAAATCCAACCAGGAGATGCATTTTAGAAAGAAGTCAGTCAGATTCTAAGTGCTTGTCCCATCCTCAGCCTCTCTGAGAGAAACTGTCACACTATGGGACATCAGTACCTCCTGCCTGAGAATGAAGTCAATACAAAAGAAGGTACAGCTGCGAAATGAAAACAAATTTTTGACGTCATGGTTTGAACTTCTGTGTATATCCAGCTACATGACTGGGTATATAGTAAGGCTTTATATATACCCAGTCATGTAAGTAAGGCTTTCCTGGAATATCAATTACTAATTAAAGATTTTCAATAAGCAACTTCAAATGTCACAATGATCACTAACAAAACAATACACTAACTTACATTTTTAGGTTTTAGACACATTTAATTTTAATAGGAAAAGAAATCTTTTATATTGATATATATTAATGTAGATTAAACATTCTTTATAAACTAAACACATATGTTGTGATAATTATTCTCACTTATTCCCATTAATTTAACAGTTTCAGCACATAACAAATAAAACAACTGCTCAAAAGTATGGAAAAACCCTAGTTTAAATGGCCATTAATAGATGTCATAGTACAAAAGGTTCTGTAGTCCCATAGATTTTAGAAATGCACAGTTAAACAAATTTAAACAGATTCATTAATGCAATATGTCTCAGAGTCTTAATAATGAACTACTACTTGCATCTTTTGGGAGAGGAAATATTCTGCAAGAAGGTGCTGTCACAAAGCTTTCAATCTGTAGGGGTGGGAGGGGAAACATTTTTGTCCACTCTACATCAGTCATGGCTTTGTCTTGGACACTATCATCACATGGAATAGCTCTAAATTCAAGTTCCCCTCTTTCTGGCCACAATCTCCTATCCCATCAGTTTGCTTTCAACCAGTTCTGCTGTAACCATTTTTCAGTCTCACTGGAACTCTCAAGTCTTGCAGTCTCCTACTTTCTCCCAATCAATCATCTTCTCTTCTCTTCTCTCTTTATCTAACTTAGATGCCATGCTACATCATTTTCAATGATGCTCTTGCCAATATTCCAAATTCCCTTGCTACCCTGTCTCTTAGGTGCTCCCTTGTGGCAAAATTCAACCCTGGATGGATCCAACTATCTGCTCTCTCTGAGTTCACACCCAAGCAACTAAACACTGTTACTGAGTATCACATGATTACTAACTTCAAATGGGCCCTAAATATCTGGCCAACTCATTTCTTATTTTCCACTGTCATTGTCAACCATTTCAAACTTTTCTATGTCTAAAACAACCTTTTTCCATACCTTCTAGCTTCTTTAGAATTAACAAAGGTAGGAACCTCTTCATTTTGCTTTTTCAAAGCTATAAACTTCTCTACCTATTGTAATCTCCTTCCTTTTTTTGAAACATGAGGCAGATAACTCCCATCTTAGGATTACCACTCTACTTAACTTTGGATCTCATTGCTTCCTGACCTCCTAAGAATCTTACACCTTACAAGAACCTAACGGATCTCTGAGGTACTGTCAACCATCCCTTCTCAAATGGTTCTTTCCCATCAGCCCATCAGTTTTTACGTGTGTGTGTGTGTGTGTGTGTGTGTGTGTGTGTGTGAGACAGGAAAAAAAAAGGAGGGAAGAGAGTAGGAAATAAAAGAAGGAAAGAGCAGAAGAAAGGGAAGGATGAACCCCTCCCTTCACCACATATTCTGTTCCAGCTACTGCTTGTCCTTTATAAAAAAAAAATTCCTAAAAGAGTTATATATGCTCACTGTCTCCATTTTCTCTACTCCCACTCATTCCTCAATCTGCTCTTATTTGGCTGTCACCCCATAACTACACCCCATAACTACATAACTAACAACTAAGCAGATGGTCTTAGGAAACCAACAGACTCCATTTCACCAATCTAACAGACACATTTTCCACTTCTCTTACTTGACGTCTCAACACAATTCCACTCTATTGACCATATATGCCTACATGAAACATTTATTCCCCTACCACACTATCCTCCAACCTCTCAGACTACACATTCTCAGTTTCTTCAGCAGGCTCACCCTCCTCTATCAGGTCATTAAATGGTAATGTGATTCTAGACTCTACTGATTCCAGGTTTCTTCTTTTCTCACTCTGTACTTTCTCCCTAGGTAATCTCTTTTATGTCTCAACTTCAATTACCACCTGAACCAAGTCCACTCACAAATTTAAATCTGCAACTTAAACTTTTTTCATTGAGCTCCAAACTTGAATGTTGAAACATCCGTGTGACTTCTATTTAGATATCGCAAAAGGTAGATAAAAGTCAATATATTACTGAACTCATAATTCCCAAAGCTGGCCTTTTATCAGTTTCCCGTTTCAATGAATGGTACTACTACCTCTGTTATACAAGCCAGATATCTGGAGGCCCAAGCACACACTCACAATATAATCTAAGCTATAAGAAGGCAGGGGATTTATTGGTTTCCTAACTCAAATTATTAAAATATTAAAATAAATGCTATATATTCATGATGAAGTTAAGCAAGACAGGAGCTATTAGACATCATTTAAATAGTAAATAAAAGGGAATATATTTACTTGAACTTTTGTTTTCTGCTAAGAAACCTCAAATGACACATAAGAAAAAAATGAAATTAAAGTACTCAAATTTAACCCAAGTCATTCCAATTATAGGTAATCTTTTTAACTCAGACTGATTTTAAGAATCTGTAGTTATCCCTATTTAAATAGTAGGAAATTCTCAAAAACAACAGAGGAATACTATCTTGGGAGTTAAAAGATATTTTCCTTTGCATTTTTCAAAAAGATTGATTTTTCTAATTATTTTAATTTGAAAACTAACTTGTTGTACTTATAAATAGCTAAAAGTGTTAATACAGAGAATATTTAACTTCGTTCAAGAAAGCCCTAGTACATACCTAGAAATAAACATGTATTATTTAATCCCGACATTACCAATTACCAAATCTTATAAATAACACCTCCAGGGCTTAATTTTTATCAATATGAATGTAAGTTAGAAATCTTAGGACCAGGTCTCTATTTCTATGTAATAGGCTCTGGTCTGCTTGAGTTAATAAAGTACCCATGAGAACTGTTGTACACTGGGTATTTTCAGAAGTTCATTAACTATTACGTCAACAGGCAATAAGCATAGGAGAATCAATATGAAATAAACAACATAATAAACCACTGGCCTAGAGCAGCCATTGTGTAACTCCAAACATCAGACTTATAACCATGAAGATATCTGATTAAGAGTCATCATCCAAACTACAATTATTCATCTAAAAATTAAGAATGGGTACTCACCAAATAACTGTATCAAAGGTTTAGCAAAATTATTAAAGGTAAAATAATAGCCATTGTTATTTAAAACTGTATTTTTTATATTAAGCAGAATCATTTTCCTTGAATAAAAAGTTTAAATATTGAGAATTTGAAAATCCCCTCAATCCCCTTGCTCCCAATGAATCCCCAGGTATTTTCCAAATAGTGTGAGCCAGGACTGTGAGCCCTAGAAATACTAAGTGATTTGCTGAACGTCATGTGGTCAAGCAGCCGAAATTTAAATTCAGCTTTAATACAAATTTTTTGCTATTAATCATTATGCTATGTTGCCTGCCTTGAATAGTTCTTGCAAGACACAAACCTCATATTTCCCAAGGACTCTTTCCCAAACCACTCAAAAAGTAATGCTGTTTAAAGTCTGCTCAATAAATGTATATTTAATTTCTCCAATAATGTAATAAACAGAGGACTTTCTGGTCCCATAATACAGACGTAAACACTTGATTCAGAATCTATGTTCTAGGCCTGGCTTTGACTCTAACTCAGAGTTGGACCATAAACAAAGTATCTGTGCTTCTGGCAAAAGAAAAATATTTTATAGTATCTTCCAGTCCCGAAATACTATGACTCACAGAGAAGTACTCAAAAAATTACTTGAATAAAAGGGCAGAAAGAACCAGCTTCTCTCAAGTTAAAGATTTCACCCACAACCAAAGTTTTAATTTTTGAGAACTTTCTTGATAATTAAACAGAAGATAGACACAAACTGTAGGTGGGTTGGATGGTGACTACCACCTCCCCGCACCCCACTCAGAAGATATTTCCACTAAGAACCTGTGAATGTAACCTTATTTGGAAAAGCAAGTTTTGCAGATTTAATTAAGTCAAGGGTCTCAACATGAGATCACACAGGATTATCCAGGGACCCTAAATCCAACGACAAGTTTCCTCATAAGAAGACTTAGAAGAGGAAGAAACACAGAAGGTGATGTGAAGAAGGAGACAGATTAGAGTGATGTGTTTATGAACCAAGGAACGATAGGATCTCCAGCAGCCACAAGAAGCTAGGATAGAGGCAGGGAACAATTCTCATTCAGAGACTCCTGAAGGTATCAACCCTGGCAAAACCTTGACTTTGGACTTCTGGCCTCCAGAACTGTGAAAGAAGAAATTTCTGTTGTTTTCAGCCACCAAATTTGTGGTAATTTTTTATGGAGGTCCTAGACAACTAATATATAGTTGACAAAGAATCACTGCATATTTACCTTATAAGCAGCAGCTACCTTAAATGTCTAAGAAAAGAAAAATCACCCCTATATGTAATATATTAATCAGGAAAATGGGTTAAGAATTGCATGATTCACATAGATTCCATGCAATGAAAATGTGCATATATGCTTTTTTCTTTTTTTCCAATCCTGTTCCTTCTATAGATACATGCATTTGTTAATCTTTCATTTCCCATCCAGTTTTTAGAACATTATCTCTAACTAAAGCGACACCTTGCCCCAAAATCCACTGTCAGAAATATAGCTGTAGTCCCAAAGATATTTTTTCTCAGCAAGAGCCTAGAGCCCTGATAATTCCAGGAAACTGTACAGCAACATTTACAGCTCAGCAGTAGCAAGGTCACTGGATGATCTCCCTCTGGCTATTCACCCACCTACAGCGCAGTAGCTGGAAAACTAGCTAACTTTTTATTTGCTTCGCTAGCATCCCTTTTCACAGTAATTAGCACATGTGGTTTGAAGTTTCTTCTCATATTTTGGAGTCCAATATAGTTGCTGATTAGATATCAGCAAAGAAAGAATTTTAAAAAGCAACGAACTCCCAAGACAAAAATAAGTTGGTCAATATATGTTTATGTAAACAGGGCATTACTAAAAAGATTAACATTAAAAATAAGTGTGAAAATTACTGGGCCATAATTTTTATTTTATCACGTTTTTTACAACGCTGTCATATAATGAAATGGTCTTAAACAGAATCAATTGTAGAAGGAACCTTCTGTGTTAAAGATTTTCTATTTCAGCTTTTTCACTTCATAATACATGAGAAAATGAAGGTCAGAGGGGGTGAAATGACTTGCACTAAGGCACAGAGAAGATAACAAAGTAACTCTTTGCTTACTCTCTTTGTAGTAAACCAGGTTGCCTAGATTACATACAGAAAGCCAAGCAAACGCCGGGCATCAGTTATTCATTCAAAACCAAGACAAGGATGCCCTGTCTCACCACTCCTATTCAACACAGTATTGAAAGTTCTCACCAGGGCAATCAGACAAGAGAAATAAATAAAGGGTATTCAAACAGGAAGAGAGGAAGTCAAATTTTAGAAAACCCCATCGTCTCAGCCAAAATCTCCTTAAGCTGATAAAGAACTTCAGCAGTCTCAGGATACAAAATCAGTGTGCAAAAATCACAAGCATTCCTATACACCAATAATAGACAAACAGCCAAATCATGAGTGAACTCCCATTCAAAACCGCTACAAAGAGAAAAATATACCTAGGAATACAACTTACAAGGGATGCAAAGGACCTCTTCAAGGAGAACTACAAACCACTGCTCAAGGAAATCAGAGAGGACACAAACAAATGGAAAAAAATTCCATGCTCATGGATAGGAAGAATCAATATCGTAAAAATGTTCACACTGCCCAAAGTAATTTATAGATTCAGTGCTTCAATGCTATCCCCATCAAGTTACCATTGACTTTCTTCATAGAATTAGAAAAAACTACTTTAAGTTTCATATGGAACCAAAAATGAGCCTATACAGCCAAGACAATCCTAAGCAAAAAGAATAAAGCTGGAGGCATCATGCTACCTGACTTCAATCTATACTACAAAGCTACAGTAACCAAAACAGCATGGTGCTGGTACCAAAACAGATATATAGACCAATGAAACAGAACAGAGCCCTCAGAAATAATGCCACACATCTACAATCATCTAATCTTTGACAAATCTGACAAAAACAAGCAATGGGGAAAGGATTCCCTATTTAATAAACAGTGTTGGGAAAACTGGCTAGCCATATGCAGAAAACTAAAACTGGACCCCTTCCCTCACACCTTATAAAAAAATTAACTCAAGATAGATTAAAGACTTAAACGTAAGACCTAACATCATAAAAACTCTAGAAGAAAACCTAGGCAACACCATTCAGGACACAGGCATGGGCAAAGACTTCATGACTAAAACACCAAAAGCAATGGCAACAAAAGCCAAAATTGACAAATGGGATCTAATTAAACTAAGGAGCTTTTGCACAGCAAAAGAAAGTATCATCAGAGTGAACAGGCAACCTATAAAATGGGAGAAAATTTTTCAATCTATCCATCTGACAAAGGGCTAATATCCAGAATCTACAAGGAACTTAAACAAATTTACAAGAAAAAAACAAACAACCCCATCAAAAAAAAAAAAAAGTAGGCAAACGATATGAACAGGCACTTCTGAAAAGAAGACATTTATGTAGCCAACAAACATACAAAAAAAAGCTCATCATCACTGGTCATTAGAGAAATGCAAATCAAAACCACAATGAGATACCATCTCACGCCACCTAGAATGATGATCATTAAAAAGTTAAGAAACAACAGATGCCGGAGAGGATGTGGAGAAACAGGAACGCGTTTACACTGTTGGTGGGAGTGTAAATTAGTTCACCTATTGTGGAAGACAATGTGGCAATTCCTCAAGGATCTAGAACTAGAAATACCATTTGACCCAGCAATCCCATTACTGGCTATATACCCAAAGGATTATAAATGATTCTACTATAAAGACACACGCACATGTATGTTTACTGCAGCACTATTCACAATAGCAAAGACTTGGAACCAACCCAAATGTCCATCAGTGATAGGCTGGATAAAGAAAATGTGGCACATGCACACCATGGAATACTATGCTACCATAAAAAAAGATGAGTTCATGTCTTTTGCAGGAACATAGATGAAGCGGGAAACCATCATTCTCAGCAAACTAACACAGGAACAGAAAACCAAACACCGCAAGTTCTCACTCATAAGTGGGAGTTGAACAATGAGAAACACATGGACACAGGGAGAGGAATATCACACACCAGGGCCTGTCAGGGGATGACAGGCTAGGGGAGGGATAGCATTAGGAGAAATACCTAATGTAGATGATGGGCTGATGGGTGCAGCAAACCACTATGGCACGTGTATACCTATATACAAACCTGCACGTTCTGCACATGTATCCCAGAACTTAAAGTATAATTTAAAAAAAAAAATGTAACCAAGTGAGAAACACACATGCACACACACAAAATTTAAGATATTGGAAGGATGGAGGGCCTCTACCTCCTATATTTGAACAATTACCACATTCAAATTGACAATATTATATATAAAACTTGGTTAATTTATACCTAAGAATTATGCACTATTTTTTTCCCCAAGATGGAGTTTCATTCTTGTCGCCTAGGGTGGAGTGCAATGGCGCATTCTTGGCTCACTGCAACCTCTGCCTCCCAGGTTCAAGTGTTTCTCCTGCTTCAGCCTCCCAAGTAGCTGGGATTACAGGTCCCCGCCACCATGCCTAGCTGATTTTTCTATTTTTAGCAGAGACGGGGTTTCACCATGTTGGCCAGGCTGATCTCGAGCTCCTGACTTCAGGCATGCACTATTTCTAATACCACATCTCAAGAAAAGAGCCATTTTTGGCCTGGAATGATAAGAGAATTTAGACATGAATGAAAACTATGCAATATTAATGACATAAAATGATCAGAAACTTTTTTCATTAAAGATAAAACACTAAGAGGAGAGGCCCTTGAATATAAACACAGGAAAAGTTTGGATCTACATCTCAGAAATGCTTCGTTCAGTGACATAAATTTATTAAATCTCAGTGTAGCTCAGTGAGACACCAGATTTTTTTTTTATTGTAAAATACACGGAAAAAAAATACATGGAAAAAACAGAGTAACAACCACTATTGCTGAAGTTTTAAGGGCTACATAAAAGATAATAGTCACAATATACCATTTGAAGTCTCTGTTGAAAAGAGAATACTAACCTGCTTAGAAAAGGTCTCAAACACTGACAGTAGCACTAACTATAAGCCAAGCACCATTGCCCATTTTAATCTTCTATGAACACTATATAGCAGGTCTTGTTATTATCCTCTTTTTATAGATTAAAAAGCCAAAGCCCAGAGTGGTTAAATAACTTTTCCAAAGATAATAATAAAAAGTTCTTACTCAGAATAAGAATACTTATAATCAAATCTATAATGTAATTTAAGTCAAATCGTTTTTTTCCTTCCCTACACTGATAGGGGAGGAACAAAATTATTCATAGAACTAATGGGTTGGTGGGCCAGGTGCGTTGGCTCACGCCTGTAATCTCAACACTCTGGGAGGCCGAGGCAGGTGGATCACTTGAGGTTAGGAGTTCAAGACCAGCCTGGGCAACAGGGTGAAACCCTGTCTCTACTAAAAATACAAAAATCAGTAGGGTGTACTGTTGCTCACCTCTACTCCCAGCTACTCGGAAAGCTAAGGCAGGAGAATCACTTGAACTCAGGAGACAGAGGTTGCAGTGAACCTAGATGGCACGACCAGCCTGGGAGACAGAGTGAGACCCTGTCTCAAAAAGGAAGGGGAGGGAAGGAAAAAAGGAGGGGAGAGGAGGAGGGGAGGGCAGAGGAGGGGAGGGGAGGGGAGGAGAAGGGGCAGGAAGGGTAGGGGAGGGGAGGAGAAGGGGAAGGGAGGGGAGGGGAGAAAAAGGGGAGGGGACGGGAGGAGAGGCAGAGGGGAGGGGAGGAGAGAGAGAGGAAGAAAAGAAGAGGAAAAGGGGTGGAAAAGGGGAGGGGAGGAAAGGAGAAGGGGAGGGGAGAAGAAGGGGACGGGAAGGGAAGGGGAAGAAAAGGAGGAAAAGGGGAGGGGAAGGGAGGAAAAAAGGAGGGGAGATGGGGAAGAGAAGGGGAGGGGAGGGAAAAGAGGGGAAGAGGGGAGAAGAAGGGGTGGGAAAGGGAGGGGAAGAGAGAAAAGGGGAGGGGCAAGGAGGGGAGGAGAGGGGGAGGGGAGGGGAGGAGAGGGGGAGGGGAGGGGAGGAGAGGGGGAGGAGAGGGGAGAAGAGGAGGGGAGGGGAGAAGAGGAGGGGAGGAGAGGGGGAGGGGAGGGGCAGGGAGGGGAGGAAAAGGGGAGGGGAGGGGAAGGGAAGAGAAGGGGAGGGGAAGAGAGGAGAAGGTGAGGAGAGGAGAAGGGGAGAGGAGAAGGGGAGAGGAGGAGAAGGGGAGAGGAGGAGAAGGGGAGAGGAGGAGAAGGGGAGAGGAGGAGAAGGGAGGTGAGGGGAGGAGAGGAGAAGGGGAGGGGAGGAGAGGAGAAGGGGAGGGGAGGAGAAAGAAGGGGAGGGGAGGAGAGGAGAAGGGGAGGGGAGGAGAAGGGGAGGATAAGGGAGGGATGGAGGAGAAGGGGAGGGGAGGAAAAGGGGAGGGGAGAGGAGAGGAGGAAGGGGAGTGGAAGGGAGGGCAGAGGAAGGGAGGAGAGGGGGAGGGGAGGGGAGAGGAGAGGGGAGGGGAAGGAGGGGAGAGGGGAGGGGAGAAGAAAGAATTAATGGGTAGGGCCAGGCATGGAGGCTTATGCCTATAATCCTTTTACTTTGGGAGGCCTGGGCAGGAAGACTGCCTGAAGCCAGGAGTTTGAGACCAGCCTGGGCAACAAAACAAGACTCTGTCTCTACAAAACATTTTTTTAAGTTAAAAAATGTAAAAAAAAAAAAAAAAAAAAAAAAAAAGAAAGACAAAAAACGTACTAATGTGTTAATATCTGCAATTGCTTCACTGCTTAAGAATTCTACATAGATTCAAAAAAAGTATCCATAAATTATCTTGAGGGTGTAAAGTTACAAAAAACAAATAGCTAATTATTAGATATCTTAAAACTTTAGAAATTCACAATTTTTAAAACAATAACTTACCTTGGAACTAAAAGGCACTAATGAAATGCCTCATTCAGCCATATCTTTAAAAAGATTATCTTCAAAAACCAAACTATGTATTTGTGTCTTTTCAAACAGTTCAAAACGTACATGGTTTGACTTTCTCTTGATGACTCAAGGCTACGAGACTCTGCTTTGTAATTACTTCTATCTGTATTTTGTACCTTTTTCCCCCGATATTTTAAAGTATTTTTAACTTGGAGACAAGGTCATATTTCTTGAACATTTTTTAATCAACGGGCCCTCTTATTCTGTTACTATTCCCCTCATTCACAGAAAACCTATCACTAGAGAGTTATTCATTTCTTGATAGCCAGACATTTTTAATGACTTCCTTTAGAAAAAAAAAAATCACCTCCTTCTTTGTAAGCCCAATTCCTTAAAAGGATCATGTACCTTATTTCCGTTAACTTAAATGCAAAGGAAAAGCCAACGTTGCTTTGGGTGAAATAATGCAACAGATAAACCACATAACCAAGGATTTCTGTGATTCCAGTAAACAGTATCTTAGATGTCTAGATTCCAGCTAGCAACATCTGGTGAGATAGGAATTGACTTACAAGATGTAGCTTCATCTAATACATCTAATAAAGTATTTATACTTTGTTCTGTCACCACTTACAATAGATTAGCAATAACACATTCGGGAACAGAGGAATCTATTTTTGTGTGCTTCTTTAATTAAAAAAAAATATTGGCAAAGAGAGACTTTAAGGCAGCCAATGCTTTTTTACTATCACAAACAAAACAAACAGTCTGTTTTTACTAATTACTGCAGGATATATACCTTTATGACATTAGGAATATAGAAATATCTTACCCGCTGTGATTGAGTAAAAAGGCTAAAACCCATTTCATACTTTTCCTCTTTCCCAGTTCCCTCAGGGTTACTTACAGTCTATATCTGGGGGTAAATTTTTATCATATATTCAGTGTTCTCATATCCCTACAGATATATTTACTCATCAAAATAAAGTTTATATAAAACATTTTTAAACCCATAGAAAAATATAATAAAAAGTAAACTGTAAAGACTCCAAGGATTCTGTGGCTAAAATATTAGACACAGATTAAAGCATTCACCTATCATTATCCTTTTGATATATTTTCTAACTTTGACCATACTTTCTACTGCTCCTCATTCTCTCTCACCCTCTTCTTTAAGAAAAGAGCAAAAACAGTTTATATGTATATAGACTTTATATATATGTATATGTACATATATTAAACAGTTTATATACATATATGTACGCATGTATATGCTTTCAAGGGAGATGCTATATAAAAATTATACCGTTCATAGCTAGAATAAACCTTTTGCTAGAAATTAATTAGAAACTGAGCATCCAAAGCAGTACCTAAAACTAAACAATCAGAAAGGGCAATGTGAAATACAATTACCTTATTTTCTCTGAATATATTTAATAGCCATTAAAACCAATTCCTTACAATATTTATTTTATTCTTATTAAAAAGTTGAGCCCTATAATACATTTCAAGAACTCACGAATTTATTTTCATAAATACTATTATCACATCACCAAAAATTGAAATATATACATAGCTTTAAAATATTTTGTGACATGATTGCCAATCGGCAGCAGTAAAAACTTCCTAAGAATTCAATCAGAAAGTATGGAGCTGGCAGGAGGGAAAGTACCAGGCCTTCAAAATATAGATATTTACAAAAGCAAGGTGTGATGGCCAGATTTTAAAATCCACCGTAACATCTAATTGATACACTAGAATTCTTCTGCCTTCATAAACTTAGTGCCACAAGAAGCTCCTGCATTTGGGAGCAAACACCTTCTAAAACAGGAACAAACAAACTACAGCAATGAAACTAGCGGTACTGTGCTAAGTCATATTATCTATTTTTATCAACATTTTACCTACTCTTTCAGTTAGGGTTGCTTTCAGCTACTGTGGCAGAAATATGTCCAAAATTAACCTAGATAAATAAGGTTTTATGTCTCTCATGAAATGAAATTTATAAGTAAAGTAAGCAGTCTGGAGTTGGTGCTAGTTACTCAACAGAAACAAGAAGAACCTAAGAGCCTTCTTCCGTCTTTCTTAGAAAAAGTCTCTTGACTTAAATTTGCTTATCAGCTACCATCCCTCAGTCAACACTATTTTTAGATCAATAAATGTAGAAACTAAATTTTAGGTGGGTCTTCCACATGACTGCTAACGTCATCCCAAAATGACCAAAAGTAGAAACAGAGACTAAACCAGAGAGCACATGCATTGATGAATAAGGAGAAATGAACAGAAGTTCCAAAGATTTCGACAATGAGCAGGGATAGAATGCAGTACAACCAAACTTCACAAGTCTTGAAAACACAAAGACTTTCACATGAGGGTAAAGGAATAATAAAGCCCACATTAAGAGCCACTTCTCAATGCTGAATTACATGGGATATGGGAGAATGAGCAATCTTCTGTTGAACAGGAAGTTTGCTTACCAGAATGAGCTTTCAAAGGCCAAATTTAAAAATTCTTAGAAGATGGAAAAGTGTATTATAATAGGTGAGGGAAGTGAAATTCCAATAAAGAATGGATCTACCATACATAATACAATATCAATATGAAACACTACTTGGAGGGAACAGATGACCCAGAAAAGCAGCTTGAGGGGCTATGGCTTACCAGAAAACTAGGTCTAGACTAGTCTCATCTCCAGAGGAATGTCAGTTTCTGAAAAAAGGACAACTTCTGCCTAAAATATACTCTTGTGAATCAGTATGTACCTTATGGTGGTAAGAATTCACTGAAAAAAAATCATAAATAATACCAGAAAATAAAAACAAAAGATGTCAAGAACATCTGTATAAAACACAGAGGCTAAATAGTGACTCCATGAGAATACAAAGGCTTCCTATGATCAATTCAGGTATGTGTGACTGAATATGTATGTCTCCAAGTGAGTGTGGTAACATCTGACTGAGCAGACTGACAATGAGAAGTACTTAAAAGTATATTTTTAGGTTTATCAAGAGGTCTCATTATACTTAGGTCAGTATTAGTTAATAACCAAAGATAAATCATCAAGGCTATGGGTAGAAGTTCATAATTATGAGAGTTCAACTAAGTATTTACTTGTTGAATTGTTTTAAAATTTCAAGAGTCAGTGTGCATCCTTACATGTAATGTCTTCCTAAGGATGGTGGCTGATAGCCATCAAAGCAAAAATTCTTATTCTATTTACTCTGAACAGAATTTACATAAATGAGAAAAATAATAAAACTGTAATCTTTTCTACTTTACTTTGAAGATCTGTAGTAGAACTATTATAAAAGAAAAAAGTTAATAAAATTCAAGAGGATTAAGAACTATTTCAAAAATAAGAAATAAAAGCACAAAATTGTTTTGAAAAGACAATGACGATATGTATAAAAAAAGAAAAATATTAAAGAAGGATAATAAAAGAATATATATCAGAGATTGAAGATTCTAATAGAAAAGAAAAAAGTTAATAAAATTTAAGAGAATTAAGAACGATTTCAAAAACAAAAAGCACAAAATGGTTTTGAAAAGACAATGACTGTGTATAAAAAAACAGAAAAATATTAAAGAAGGATCATAAAAGAATATATATCAGCGATTGAAGAGTAACAAGAAAGCGAGACTTTTTTACTTTTTTAAAGTTAAAAAAATTTAAGTTATGCAAGTCACTAGCTAGCTATGTGAGTCATTAATTATCTCAGGCTTCAGAGACATTATTATATACAAAATGATAATTTGGAGAAGATGATCCCAATGGATTCAATATCCTCTAATATTTTTATAAATTTATAAACCGGATAAGCAAAACTTATGCACACAAGTAATGGTCATTGTATTTACAAACAGTACTTATCCAATAATATAGGACACATATTTGGAACAACAAAACCCAAATACTGGATGTAGTAATATTAAAGTAAGAATTGTGTATGTATTTCAGCTATCTTCAAAATAAAGAAAATACATAAACTTTTTTGGCGTTTACAATTCTTATTTGAAGGCCAGAATTAGGCTTTCCTAATATAGTGAATCTGAAAAAAGAAAGCCTAAAAAAGAGAGGCATTAAATAAGGGACCCAAGAGAATGCAGGCAATTAAGTTGCAAAATGACATATAAATATAATTCTTCACCAACAAGACAGATTTAAAATAGGGCTATATTCCTATTAGTAACAGAAATTATATTTTATACATTAAAAGAGTAAGGAATTAGTGTATTCCAAGTTACTAAATTAAACCATAAACACTGATTACAAAATTAGCATTGAACTATACAGCTACTTATCATAATGAAAAGCTTTACCAGTTATGGTCACCAACTATTAAAATACCTATGTTCAAGAAAAATATTATTATTTTCCTTTGGTGACAGACATTGAAAATAACAACGCTAAATTGAGCTCACCAGCCAGAATAGAAACTGAAATTTGAAAAATAGAAATCTTAATATCATCTTTGTTGAATATTTGAGGAGAAACATGGCTCAGTTTAAAATCTGAGCCATGTTTCTCCTCAAATATTCAATAAAACTGCACTCTCTTTTACCTTCCATGTATTGAAATACTGGAAAGGACATATTTTTCCCAAAACTGAGAGGTGAATTAAGGAAACAAATGAAATAAAATACAAATGTGAAAAGAAGCCACTTTCATTTTTTTCAGTGGCTTTGGTTTAGCATCTGAGTGATAGCATTGTTCAAAAGAATTTTGTTTACCACCAGATTCAGAAGTCAAGAGAAATTATCCTTCCCATTTGAAGTAGCCGCATAAAATACATGACCTGCTGGACTCTTAGATAATGTCTGGGCCCTGGGTAAAGTAGGCCTGTGGCAGAACTTCCCCTTACCTGAACTCTGTGGACTTCTGATGTGGAAGGCTCAGAGCTGAACGTTAAAGCACATGTTTTACAGGATTGGGAGCCGAAACCAGACTCCAGCTGACCCTTACAATGAGGACATTTCATTTTCTGCTCCATCTCAAAATTTAGCTAAGAGATAGTGACAGTGGGCCCAAGGAAGTCAATTTACCAACAAACCTTCCTGTCTGAGGCAAAAGCAAGATAGAAGAGAGGTGCAAATCTGGATCCCCTATTTCATACTATCTCCCCCTGTTGGCATGGAAGTATACTAGTCAGTTCTGGATTAAAGGAACAGATACAGCCAACAAATGTTGCGTTTTCAAGCAACAAAGAGAAAATCCTTGTACATTAAGTAAAGAAAACACTATCTAAGAAATAAATCTCTGTTCTACTTGATTTTTTTTTTTTTTTTGAGACAGAGTTTCGCTCTTGTCCCCCAGGCTGGAGTGCAATGGCACACTCTTGACTCTGCAACCTCTGCCTCCCGGGTTCAAGTGATTATCCTGCCTCAGTCTCCTGAGTAGCTAGGATTACAGGCGCCCGCCACCACGCCTGGCTAAATTTTTTTGTATTCTTAGTAGAGACGGGGTTTTACCATGTTGGCCAGGCTAGTCTCCAACTCCCGACCTCAGGTGATCCGCCCACCTCGGCCTCCCAAAGTGCTGGGATTACAGGTGTGAGCCACTGCACCTGGCCTTTGATTTTTTAAATTAGATAAATAAAATACCTGATTTTATTCCTAAGAATACAGAGTCTTCTTATTTTAGGTTTTGGATCTCAAGATCTCTGAGAACAGACCACACTTTCAAGCACTTCTTGAAACAAAACCTTGCAGATAGCTGTGCTACAAAGCTTTTCTTAATCCAATGTGTTTTAATTTTTTTTATTTTTTATTGAGGTATAACTCTCCAATACTTTATAATTCTTTGTTCAAAGGAAAAGAATATAAATTATGTGCAAATGATCTCTAAGGTCTCAACAGAAATAAAAATTTTAAATTTCCTTGCCACAAGAATGTACTACACTTAACACAAAATGAAGTGGCAGGGCTAGAGAGGAAGTAGAGTGGGATAGTCAAAACCATAAACGTTTAATCGGAAAGTAAGGCTCCACTTTTGATAACCTATTCTATAATGATTTGTTAATTGCTTTATAAATCCCTGCTTTATTCATTCATTTTTTTAAACAAAGATACAACTACTAGATGCCAGGTATCATATTCAGGCATTGTACAGAACATTCTTTCTAATGGACCAAAGTTCAAGAAACTTTATGAAACCAAATAAGAAAAATAGAAAAGAGCAAGAGAGTCAAAAGTCTTACTCAGTAAAACTTTCCTGGGTCACAATTCTGACATAAACATCTCCTTCTTTAAACTCTTTGGCCCCCTTTATAATTAGATGCAATCAAAAAAAAATTTTTAATGTTCTTGCCTTTTTGCATAATTTCCTCTAGTTTTCTTTTTTGGATATTCACTTTTTAAATTTTATTGTCTGCAACAACCATTTTTATATCACGTCCATCAAAATAAATCTCATTGTGTACACTGAGAATAATTTTATAAAACTTTATATTTAATAAACAATAAAAGACAATACAGGGTAAAGAATTTCTTAGGAGCAAGCATTGTTCTCGGCATTTTAGATGGATTATCTCATTTAACTCTCCACATTAACCCTATGAAATAGTTTCTGTTACAAACCCTAGTTTACAGATGAGAAAACTGAGGTACAGAAAGTTTAACTTGCCCAAAGTTACATAGCCAAAAAATAGCTGATGCCACATATTCAAATTCAAAGAACTTTGTTCCAGAAACTATGCAATTAACTATTATACTATGTTTCTTAGATTAAGTCACTGCTCTATTTCACCAAAGGTATTATTTTGCCAAAAGAGAGTCTCCAAAGATACATTAACAATTTATTAATTTTGTTTTTCTACTTAAGTGTTGATATATTCAGTAAACAATGCTTATAGTTTCCCAATATTCACTCCCTGCACTCATTTTTCCCTAACTGTAACCATAATTTGAATTTTATACCAGAATAAGTTTGCATTTTCATTAAAATAAAATTATATTTTCCTATATTTTATTCCCTGATTGGTTTCACTTATTTATTTTTAAATATTCATTAAGCATTCATTAGGTGCCAGGCACTTACCCAAGCTCATAAAATCATAAAACATTAAATCTGGAAGCAATTTTCAACATTAAATGAGTTGAAATCAATGCTTACAGTCAAAGAATATAAAATCTTAAGATGCTGGATTTGTTGCTTGTTCTAGCCCAGAGAGAAGCTAATTTTGGTGTTTCTTTGTTCATCATCTGTACTCACTGGTTTTGCTCTTCACAACTAGAAAACTTTAATGTCATCTAGATACCTCACTAGGAAGACCCTCCTCTTTCAGATCATTTATAAAGACAATAATCACTACAGATGTTGTATTAATTCCCTAGGGCTGCTGTAACACAGTACCAGAAATCAGGTGACTTAAAACAACAGAAACTTACTCTCCTACAGTTCTGGAGGCCACAAGTCTGAAATCAAGGTGTTAGCAAGGCCATGCTCCCTCCAAAACTTCTAGGGGATAACCCTTCCTTACCTCCTATAGCTTCTGGTAGCCCCAGGCATTCCTTTGCTTGTGATAGCATAATTCCAATATCTGCCTCTGTCTTCGCATGGCTGTCTTCCCTGTATGTCAGCCTCTCTTCTCTTCTTATAAGGGCACCAGTCACACTGGATTAGAGCTCACCCTAACAACTTCATATTAACTAGTTTACAACTACAGACCCTATTTCCAAATTAGGTCACATACACAGGTATTGAGTATTACAACTTAAAGATATCTTTTGGGGGCACATAATTCAAACCATAACAGATGTGATCATCAATTGCTGGGGCACCTTGCTCTTTATACTTTTCTAGTCAAGTAAACATGTATTCCTACTGTTTGATTTCTGATTTTAAACCTGTTCTTGGGCCATGCTAAAAGCCTATTTCCCATTTCAGCAGTGATTTAACATTTAGTAACCTTTGGTAAGAAACATTGTCAATGTCTTTTCTAAAACCTAAGTAGCTTATTTTATATACCCTATTACCTTCATAAAAAAAGACTCTAAGAATAATCGGTCAGGTATGATTTCTTCCATTGAAATGTTCCCTATCCCCTAGGAGATTATTTTACATAAATATTTGATAACTCTACTTGTTGATATGAGTTCTAAGAGCTTGTCCAATATTCAAAAAATATTTACTTAGCCTCCCCTACATAGCAAGCACTGTACAAGGCAGAGGAAATAGTAGTAAATATAATGAAAGTGCCTACCTTCTTAGTGCTACAGTTTGAGGAACAAGCAGGGATTATAGAAGACAGATAATAAAGACATACATACATACATACATACATACATACATACCGTAATCAAATGAGTTCATACATACCAAAGTACATATATTAGTATTTAATGCATGGAAATATTTAGAACTAACCTACCACAGAGTAAATTCTAACCAACAAAATAGTAATAATTGTAGTAATAGTAGAAATGGTAAAGATACTAAAGTAAGTGCTTTGCAAGAAAAGGAAAAAGGCAATAGGATAAATAATGATGGCAGGGGTCAGATAGGGCCTATTACAGCTGAAGTAGTCAGAGATCTCTCAAAGAATTATCATTTGACCTGAAATTATCAAAAGAAGGCAGTTGGTCATATGAAGATCTGGGGAATAAGTATTAAAAAGAGTTAAAACATAAAGGCCCAGAGATAAGAAGAAACTTAGTGTACCCAAAGGACAGTAAGACCTCAATGGCTGGAGTGTGATGGATGAGGACTGGTAGGAAATAATGAGGGGAAGTAGGCAGGGATGAGCTTATGTAATTGAGTTCATGGTGAGGATTAGAATTTTATTCAAGTTATATAGGAATACCAATGGAGGGTCATAAGCAAGAGAAATATAAAATCTCATTTATACATTAAGATAACTCAAGTTATTATACAGAAAATAAAATTTACAAAGGGCAAGGGAACAAACAGGTAAACTGGCTGAAGTCGTTCAGACCTTAATTTATGGTGAATTTACTAGGATGATCACAATGGAAATGTTATCAAGAGGTCACATTTGGAATATATTTTGGAGGTAATATCAAGGCAACTTGCTAACAGGATTTGGAAAAAAGTGAACACAAGGGTGATTCTCAAGATTTTGACTTAAGCAATTGACTGAAAATACCCTTTACTAAGAAGACTGTGGGAATGGCAGATTTGAGGGTTTTGACAAGTTAAATTTAAGATTATCAGTGTAATTACTTTATTGTATGAAATGACCAAATTCGAAGACAATCTTTATAAATTAAGTTCACATTAAAAATGCCTTATTCATGCAAATGAACTGTCATACCTTATGTATGACATCAGATATAGCAAACAATTTAAAATAATTATAACAAAAGCATTCTTTCTACATATTCAAAAACCAAGTTGCAGGGTGATAACTTTTGGTAGGTGGGATTAAAAAAGAAGGCCTTCACATATAAATTTTAAAACTATATGCATTTAATTTTATTTTTAAAACATAAGGTGATAAAATACCTCAATTTCAGAAATTTGTTTTTTCTGACACTGAGCTCCACCTGCTGGTAATTTCTTACCTTTAGGTATTACTTAACTAAAAAGAACTAAAATATCTATGATAAGGGGACTGTAGTCTCTGAAATGAAAATACTAAAAACTCTACTTAGGAGGCATGAAGGAAACATTTTCTTTCTTTATAGCTACCATTTATTGAACTTAGCTATATACCAGGCACTGTACTAAACATTTTTGCAAGCATTATTTCACGTAACTTTTAAGACAATTCTATGAGGTTTCTATGATTTGCCACTTTTAACCAGTAAGGAATCTTGATCTCAGAGAGGTTATGTGATTTTGCCTATGATGATACACTAATAGCACAGAAGATCTGAACTAAAGTCCCCCTGATTACACATCTGTTGGCTTAGTAACCATGCAACACTGATTGTATAAAATAGAAACTTCATTGTCAAGAAGTTTCTATTTGAGTTTGAATCTGCCACACCGATTCTGATAAAGTTCCTTAATCTCTTCAAGCTCCAATGTTCTTGTCTGAAACGTTGGAATAACTCCTTTGCAGGACTGTTTGCCAGTAGTAAATAAAGTATGTTATATATCTAGCATACTGTTCAGCACACAGTAAAGAGTAATTAAGGATTAGTTCTTTTAGTAATTTTTGTTAAATGACACATTAAAATGACTTAAGTTATGACGCTTTATTGACAAATGTCAATGAATCAAATTAAGTATCTCTCAAAGAATCTTTTGGAAAATTTTAAATTTTCCATTTTAATAGCTACTAAATAAACTTGTTTAGAAATACCCTCCCTCCAAAATAGAACATGTTTCATACAATAGCTAAATTATCTGTACTCTTTACTCATCTCTAAAACCTATAGAAATATTGATCATCTATAAAGCCATAAAAAAAATCTACAAAGTGAAATCAAGAATAACCAACTAGAATTACAAGATCCAACTCTGATTTAAAAAAAAAAAACAAGTAGAAATAGTAAGATATCAATGAGTAAAATGTAACATGAAAATTATAAGCAAAAGTTGAAGTTTAACATTGAAAATTACCCTTCAATCATCAGTAATATTTTTTAATCCTAAAAAGGGAAGTGATTTAAATAACTCGTGGGAGTTATAATTTCACAAATATAAACATTATTTTTAACATAGAAATTATCCAATTGTTTGAAAATACAGCTTCAAAATTTTTGAAACTCAGCTAATGAATTAACTAATAAATCCTACTAATTTTACAGATCTAGCCTCAAACAAGTATAGAATATCTGCAATCGAGAACTCTCCTCAGAATACAATTGAGAACTCCACACAGAATACAATTATCCACTGCATATCCAAACTTTAGCTGAGAGAAATGACACTAAGAAAGGATTGTTAAAAACACACCCAGTCCAAGGCGGGGTGCGGTGACTCAACGCCTGTAATCCCAGCACTTTGGGAGGCCGAGGCGGGCGGATCATGAGTCAGGAGATCGAGCCCATCCTGGCTAACACGGTGAAACCCCATCTCTAATAAAAATACAAAAAAATTAGCCGGGCGTGGTGGCGGGGGCCTGTAGTCCCAGCTACTCGGGAGGCTAAGGCAGGAGAACGGCGTGAACCCGGGAGGCGGAGTTTGCAGTAAGCAGAGATCGCACCACTGCACTCCAGCCTGGGCGACAGAGCGAGACTCCATCTCAAAAAAAAAAAAAAGAAAAGAAAAAACATACACCCAGTCCACCACCCATTATTCTAAATCTAGATTATATTATTGGATAAAATCAATTTAGAGACAGCTGCATTCTTAGGCCCACACAGAACGATTTTGATGTCATGGTCTCCACTTTCACTGATGGATTCTAGATTCTGCAAGAGATGGTCTCATGAGTCTCCTTCCTACATTAGCTTTAGTGATATTGTCAAGGGCACTGCCACTACGAAAGTCAGAATTAAAGCCTCCAGTAAGAAATTCTATTAGGGCTCAATGCAATGAAAAGCTTTGCTTCCCCTGCAACGCGACATGCTTTCTTTCATTTAAGAGTGTTATATGACTTTATCTCCCTTTTCATTTTGGCCTTTGGAAAGCTTAGAAACAAAATAATAGCTCTAGGGTAGTAACTATACATAAATCCTATGAACTATAGTCTTGATATCCTGTTACAACTTACATTGTTCCTGGTTCTCATTTTATTTTATATTTATATTTTCCTGAATGTTGTTGTCATTAGCTACCTCAAATACTCTGGGGAGTAAGGCATGAAATAAATAAATGAGTAAATGAACACAAGCATGTAAATCTTTTATAAAAAGCCCTGCAATGTGAGGTTTACTTATTCAGGGAGCACAGTCTTATCTCTGAACAATTTAAAACAAAAGCCTGATTACCAAGAGTTGGTGACATCACGCTCCTTGGCATCTTCAGACTCCCAGACATGGTCATTCTACGGAGCTACCTTTCTTAGAGGTGATAAAGCTGAAGCTTAAAGCATCAGCTTTTTCATACTTCCTGTTAATCATTTGTTTGACTCTAAGGAAAATTAGAAGCAAACAAGAAGCTTCCCTTGTGTTCTTTGGTTTTTAGTTATAATCCCAAGTCACAACATACACCTACTCAGCAAGAAATCAAAGCTGTCTCTGACTTTGGGAAATGGGAAAGAGGCAACATCCCCCAAAATCACCCAAGAAAACAATAAGGAAGAGTAGATAAAAATTAAATTATTTCTACTTAAACTGACTTATCTGAAAAAAAGTTAAGTTAGACTTTCATATTCCTGTGGAGAACAAAAGACCAGTGTTTCACTGGTCTAATGTGACTAGTCCATGCTTGTTTTACTCCCCATATACCAAATTATCTTAAGTGTTTACAATAATTACTCCATCACCTTAAAAGCATGGCCTATCTTAAAAATAGAAACAATTATAATTTAATTCCTCAGCATAATTTTAAAATTATAATGAGCAACCACTAAGTTAAAATGAGGCCTCTAAATGCTAGAAAGCACATAGGTATTAATTTCTGTTGAGTTAAATAGCTAGCAAAAAGTCAGAATCAACGTATCTACATATCATCTTTGTATCATAGTTCTTTGGAATAAAAGAAAGCCCCGTGGATTGTCATTATTATTTCATAAAGACTGGCAATGAAATTTTCTGATTAAATACATGTTTAATACACAAAGACAATTATATGAATGAAAGATGATACAGAATACTGTATCATACTAGAAAATGCTAACTGATCAAAATATAGAATCCTATGTTCAATTAATTTGTATTAGATTTAATACAGGAATTAAATCCTGGAAAACATGATCAAATATAATATGAAATTGATGGCAGTTATCCAAAAAGTCTATATAATTCTATTATACACAAAGGGAGAACAAAAACGAATCTCCGTAAGAGTTTTCATGATTATTTGAATTTCATCTTATGCCATCCAACCCATGAGCGAACATGATAGAGTTATCTGGCAATTTTCTTTTATAATAACACACCTACACTGGGGCCTAATAAATAGCAAAGACTATGAATATTTTATAAGTAATGAAATTGGAAAAGGTTCACTATATCAAAAAATACAGCTATCTGTAATAATTATATAATACTGCTAAAATAAGCTATATCTAAATACCCACAACATAATTAATAGATAATTGAAGTAACTATATACATAATGCAAGTCTATACTCATCCAGGCCCCTCCCGATCCAATGCTACAATTAATTACATTTCAGATTTCTGTTTGGCAGGGGGTCGGGGGGTACCTAAATTATTAAGGTAAACATCTAAATTTCCCATTTCATTTTATCTTATTAAATACCTCCCAATAAAAACTTTGGGAATCAACAATTTGGAATGAATCAAGTAAGTACAGATAAACAAATTTTCTAAAAATTTTATACTAGGCTCTTGATGTAAAACTTGAATCAAGTATAATAATGAATTTTCCTAAGTATCTGAACCACAAATTGGATCCATATGTTAGATTTTATTAAACTATAAAGGAAGAGTTTTGACACCTTTAGGTAAGATTGGTTCAATAAATATTTTTATTTTAAATTCCAAATATTTTTAATTTGAGAATGCAAATATAATCAATGCCTTTTGTCTATGAATTCTTACCTTGTACAGCTCCAGTTTAAAAAAGAAACAGAGGAAAAGTTCACAAGTCAGTAGTCAATAAAAATGGAAACCTGGAGAGCAAAGCAGGAGAGAGGAGGGAAGTGGGTCATATCATAGTACCCTGTGTCAAGCAGGGGAGTATGGGAAAAGTGAAAGAAGAGGGAATGAAAAGCTTTTCTTAACTCAGACCCTCTTCTTCATCTCCTTTTTCCTGCTCCCTTTTTGTTTGTCCTTTTATCTGTCTCTCATTCCTGTATTTTCTTTCTCTCCTGTTCTTTACCTTTAATCTTCCTCACCTTTCTTTACTGATCTTCTTCCTTCCCTCACCTGTTTCTTTTGCTACCTTTCTTCTGACACATATCTCCTTTTCCCTCTTTCTTAATTCTTCCTTAATGGCCTTAGCAACAAAAAATTGGGGGAAAGAAAAGAGTTCCCATCAAAATTAAATTTTAATTAGGACAGAGTAATTTATCCCCGTGCCAAAAAAACAAAAGTCTTTTGTGGAATAAGAACAACGCTCAGGCTCCATAAAAACTGTGCCTTATTATAAACAAACAAACAAGAGCCATTTAACTACCAGAGTTTCAGAAAGTAGTTGTTTTTTGTTTTCGTTTTTGTTTTCGTTTTAAGATGGAGTGTCAATTTTGATTGATGGGGCAATCTCAGCTCATGCATCCTCCGCCTCCTGGGTTCAAGCGATTCTCCTGCCTCAGCCTCTTTAGTAGCTGGGATTACAGGTGCCACCACCAAGCCTGGCTAATTTTTATATTTTTAGTAGAGACGGGATTTCACCACGTTGGCCAGGCTGGTCTCAAACTCCTGACCTCAGGTGATCCAACTACCTTAGCCTCCCAAAGTGCTGGGATTACAGGCATAAGCCACTGGGCCAGGCCAAAAGTAGCTATTTGTAATGACTAAGGTTCTGGAGACTCTTAGGTTAACCAAATCTCTCAAAAGATAACTAAAGCTTTTTCTTACCAACTGGATTCCATCTCTACCTAACCTTCTTAGTCCTTTGTTCACTGACTTCTGAAACCAGGTGTCTTTCATAATCCATATCCTACTTTACTTCAACTCCTTCCAAGTTACATGCCTAACCCATATCCTCCTTGTCCTTGCTAAACCCTGTAGCCAACACCATTCCTGGCTATACTACAGAAAAGAAATGAGTTCTTCTTTCCAAAATTTCAAAAGCTTTTCCCTAGCCTTCTCCTCTATTCTAAATTATTTTTTCCTATATACTTATCTTAACCTAAATTACTTTTGAAAAGGGAAGAGCTAGGCTTACACAAATTTGTGAAATGGGCTAAATTAATCTTCAGCAACTTTTCACCTTCCCTTCCAGCACTATGCCCCTCACCAGCGTGCCTATCAGAATAAAGACTACTTCAAAGTATCATTTCACATGCTTGTGCTATCTACTTCCATGCTGATTTCACCGCTCCTGCATTCCCCAAGCCTCTGAATTGAGGTACATATTAATGTCTGATGATGCTTAACATGCTACTTCTCCAAGAGGCGTTCAGAATTTAATAAGGATCTTTAAGACAAAAATCCTTTGCCCAATAGTCATTATTTTTCAACCACAAGAGATCTGAAGAATACAACACTTTGTTATCAAAAGTAATAGCGAACTACAGTTTCTCAGTAAAAGAGAAAGAAGAAGAGGTACATAGTCCATAGAAGAAAATAATAATAATGGTTAGAGAGTGGGTAACAGAGAAAAGTAAGTATGGCATATATAGTTTAAAAAGCTACTCCTTCTCCCAGATAATTCTGAAAAGATAGCCATAGAAAGCTCAACACACAATCTAACACACACACACACACACACACACACACACACACACACACAACGAGAGAGAGAGACAAGTTAAGCATGCTTTCATTTTGGTCCTATGCTAAGTTAGAACAATTTTTTTCTAAATTTTTTCATTGAAGTACAAGATGAATATAGCAAAGTTTACAAATCAAAAGTGTGCAGGTTATAAATTTTTGCAGATTGAAAAAGTCCCTGTAACCAGAACACAGATCAAGAAACAAGTCACTGTCTATACTCTAGAAGTGTCTTGTGTGGCCCCTTTCAGTCACTACACCCACCCTACCAAGGGGAACCACTATTCTAACTTCGAATGTCATTGATTACTTTTACCTTTTTTTGAGCTCCATATAAATGGAATCACAGAATATGTAATGTCTGGTGTCTTTTCACTTAGCATTATTTTTGTAAGATTCAGCCATACTGCTGTATGTAATTGTAATCTGTTCATTTTCATTACTGCGGAGTATCCCATTGGGTAAGTATCCCACAATTTATGTATTCCACTGTTGATTGACATCTGGACAGTTTCTAGCTGGGGTCATTATAAATGGTGCTCCTGTGAATATTCTTGTACATGCCTTTTTGAGAGCATATGTATGTATTTCTATTGAGTATATATCCAGGAGCAAATATACTGAGTCACAGGGTGTGCACATTTCCTTCTTTAGTAGACACTGCCCAATAGGCTTTCCAAAGTAGTGGTTGTGGCTAAGATATTTTAGAGGACATAGTTCATTCTGGCCCTGCTTAAATAACACAGCATGCCAAATTTCTACTTTGTCTATCCATAAATGATAGCTATGTTAGTCAAGACTATCACTCTGCATCCTTTCCTTTCTGTCAGAATTATGAGTTTATTACTTTATCACACAGATTCTAGACTAATTTACCCCTATACATTAGCTGAGTGCTTTGTTTTTGTTTGGTATTTATATACAAGGAATATGTAGAGTGAGTCACACATTTAACTAAAAACTGCAACCTAAATGCTGATGGTTTCATTCTGCAACATTAAGCATGTTCAAAAAAAATTTACTGAGTACCTACTCTTTGCCAGGTACTGTGTTAAGCAGTAAAAGTTTATACAGAAAATAATTATAAGAGATGCAGTAGGTATAATAATAGCATAAATGAAACCATTTGTGGCTATTTACATTCTCAATACTCTCATCTACCTCTCAGACACTCCCTTTGGTTTACTAGGTATTTGGCAAGTAGCTTAAGATTATTTTCTTTCCAGCTCAACCCCCAACATTATCATAAATGATTCTTATACCCAAGGCCTCAAAGTTCCTTGGATGGCTTCATCTCCAAAAGTACTCATCTAGGCTCAACTTCAGTAACTCCTTCTACCATTTGTAACTCGGAACTTACCAGTCAGAATTTCTTCACTTGTAAGATTTCAGACCACACTTGATAGCTACTTGCTCCAATTACACTTGTTCATAACTGAATTGATAGAACCAGCCCAGGTAATACCCCCCAAATTTTTTTCCCAGGCCTTCAATCCTTATATCTTCCTTTCTTGTTTTGCTCTTCTTTCATAGCGTCATGTCTGTGATTATAACCAGTATCCATTCAGATTAGTAAGAGTTCATAGGGCCACGCACAGTGGCTCACACCTGTAGTCAATCTCAGCACTTTAGAAGGTCGAGGCAGGTGGATCACCTGAGGTCAGAGTTCGAAACCAGCCTGGCCAACACGGCGAAACCCCATCTCTACTAAAAATACAAAAATTAGCCAGGCTTGGTGGTGGGCACCTGTAATCCCAGCTACTTGAGAGGCTGAGGCATGAGAATCTCTTGAACCTGGGAGACAGAAGTTGCAGTGAGCCAAGATTGTGCCACTGTACTCCAGCCTGGGCGACAAGAGAGAGACTCTGTCTCAAGAAAAAACAAGAAAAGTCCATGGTAGGGGCCAGACAAGGTAAACCCTTTAGGCAGGTCACTTAAAGAAATTTGTTGTTTAATCCTAAGCAAAAACAACAAATCAGGAGGCATCACATTACCTGACTTTAAATTATACTACAAGGCTATAGTAACTTGTATTAGTCCATTTTCACACTGCTGATAAAGACATACTTGAGACTGGGTAATTTATAAAGAAAAAGAGCCTTTACTCACAGATCCAAGTGGCTGAGGAGGCCTCACAATCATGGCGGAAGGCAGAAGGCGAAAGGCACTTCTTACATGGCAGCAGACGAGAGAATGAGAGCCAAGCAAAAGAGGAAACCCCTTATAAAACCATCAGATCCTGTAAGAATTATTCACTATCACGAGAACAGTATGGGGGAAACTGCCCTCGTGATTCAATTATCTCCAACCAGGTACCTGCCACAACACGTGGGAATTATGGGAGCTACAATTCAAGATGAGATTTGCATGGGGACACAGCCAAACCATATCATAACTAAAACTGCATGATACTTGTATAAATACAGACACAGATCAATGAAACAGAACAGAGAACCCAGAAATAAAGCCATCTACCTACAACCAACTGACCTTTGACAAAGTTGACAAAAATAAACAGTGAGGAAAGGCTACCCTATCCAATAAATGGTGCTCTGAAAATTGGCTAGCAATACGCAAAAGAATAAAACTAGACCCCTATCTCTCACCTATACAAAAATTAACTCGAGATGGATTAAAGACTCAAACATAAACCTGAAACTATAAAAATTCCAGAAGAAAACCTAAGAAATGCTCTTCCAGACATTGGCCTACATGAAGAATTTATGACAACAACCCCAAAAGCAAATGCAACAAAAACAAACATACATAAATGGGACTTAAACTAGAAAGTTTTTACACATCAAAATAAATAATTAACAGAACAAACACACAATATACAGAATAGGAGAAAATATTTGCAAGTTATGACTCTAACAAAGTACTAATATCCAGAATCTATAGGGAACTGAAACAACCACAAGAAAAAAATGAACAACTCCATTAAAAAGTAGGCAAAGGACATGAACACACATTTCTCAAAAGAAGACATACACATGACAAAGAAATATATGAAAAAAAGCTCAACATCACTAATCATCAGAGAAATGCAAATTAAAACCACAATGAGATATCATTTTACGCCAGTCAGAATGGCCATTTTGAAAAAGTCAAAAAACAACAGATGTTAGTGTGGGTGTGGTGAAAAGAAAATGTTATGCCCTGTTGGTGGGAATGTAAATTAGTTAAACTTCTATGGAAAACAATATGGAGAATTTTTCAAAGAACTAAATATAGAACTACTATTATTTGACCCAGTAATCCCACTACTGGGTATCTACTCAAAAGAAAAAAAAAAATCATTATATCAAAAAGACACCTACACTCATATGTTTATTGTAATACTCTTCACAATAGCAAAGTCATGGAATCAACCTAAATATCCACCAATAGTTGATTGGATAAATGAAACGTGGTATATATACACTATGGAATACTATGCAGCCATAAAAAATAATGAAATAATGTCCTTTGCAGCAACTAGATGGAGCTGGAGGCCATGATCGATCATCCTAAGTGAAAAAACTCAGAAATAGAAAATCAAATACTGTATGTTCTCACTTACAAGCAGGAGCTAAATAATGGGTATATTGGACATAAAGCTGAAAATAATAGACACTGGGGACTCCTAAAGTGCAAAGTGGGAGGAGCGGAGGGGGTTGAAAATTACCTATGTGGTACAATGTTCACTATTTGGGTGATGGGTTACTAAAAGCCCAAACCCCACCATTATACAATATATTCATGTAACAAACCTGCACATATACCTTCTGAATCTAAAATGGAATTAAATTTTTAAACAAATCTTTTTTTAAAAAAAAGTAAAAGCCTTCCAAAGAATAGGGAAATTATGCTAAGTGTGGTCAAGAAATTTGGTGTTTTGCCTGAAAGTCATAAAAAGCCATTGTATCCATTCTTGTTGGGACCACTATAACCAGACTGGCTGATGTGAAATTTTAAAAGATAACTTTGGCTAGAGTAGAGAACAGGTTGGAAGGAAGCCACTGTAGATGATCATAGACAAGTTTAATAGTTCATTATTTTCTAATTGTATTTCTTAATCATTATTTTCATTACTAGTGGGTTGAAAAGTTTTTAAATATTCTTTAAAAATTTATATTTAATCTATTATGAATATCTTATTCATAATCTTTGTCCATTTTTAATTGGTGCATTACTTTTTTCTAAACCAATTTGGATGATCTACTTATATATTTACAAACATTAATACTTTGTCACAACAGCAGCACATATTATTCCCAGTTTTTATCCCGCATTTTAATTCAGTTTATTTTCCAACATAGGAAAATGCTCACTAATATTTTCTTCTAGTAGTTTGTGGCTTTTTAAAAATATTTGAGTATTTAATACATCTGAAATTTCCTCTTTATGTAGCACAAGTTTAAAATCAAAATTGATATTTATCCAACATAAAAAGTTTTGTTTTCCTCAAAATATTATTTTATTAATATATATGATATAAGTATATATATGATACATATATAAATACGTATACATTGGAGTTTACTTCAGCGAAGTATTCTTCTCTATTAGTCTCTCCGAAGATTGTTTCTTAACTATGTGGTACCCTTCTAGCTGTTCAAATGTTTTTTTTCTAACATCACTGGTATGACAGCATTAATTCAAGTTTCAAAAAGAAGGCAGATTTAAACATCTGAATTTGTTTATATTCTTCTTACAGTCCTCTGACAACATATACCATATAGTTAAATACAGAATAGAAGTGTAACTGATACTTTTTGAATGAGTTGTTTCTCCTTCCAAGGAACAAATGATTTTTTTACACAACCTTGAGAATTTTCAAGAAAACTTAGCCTCTACTCTCAAAGATCTCTAGATACATTGTGATAGAGAAAACCTTTCCTTAGTTTCAGATCACATCCTTCATCTGTGATTTGCGAAGTAAACCAATGATTTAAAAAATTAACAGTGGATCCTTAAGCTTTTAAATATGTATAATGAGAAATAACTTTCTGCATAATACTATAATAAAAAAATAGGATTTAAAATTCATCTGGTGCCAAATGAAGCAATAAATCATAACATTCACATATTCTCTTTATAAAAACTTTCAATTAAAGAAATTAATGTCATAAAATAATTATCAAAATTCAAGACACAAGATTTTGGAGATAAAAACATATAAATCCTTCACTACATACATTGTCAAAAATCTACCCACAATTAAGCCGCCAGATAGAACATCTTCAAACATAATTGTTTTGTTTGTTTTCTAAGACAGGGTCTGGTTCTGTTGCCCAGGCGGGAGAACAGTGGTGTCATCTTGGCTCACTGCAACCTCTGCCTCCTGGGCTCAAGCCATCCTCCCACCTTAGTCTCCTGAGGACTACAGGCACGTGCCACCACACCCAGCTAATTTTTTATTTTTTGTAGATACAGGGTTTCTCCATGTTGCCCAGGCTAGTCTAGAACTCCTGAGCTTAAGCGATCCACCCACCTTGGCCTCCGAAAGTACAGAGATTACAGGCATGAGCCAGCCACCACACCTGGCCTTCAAATATAAATTTTTTTTTTTTTTTTTTTTTTTTTTTGAGACGGAGTCTCGCTCAGTCGCCCAGGCTAGAGTGCAATGGCGCTCACTGCAAGCTCCGCCTCCCAGGTTCACAGCATTCTCCTGCCTCAGCAAATACAAATTTTAAAACAAATACTAAACAGTTTAATAGAGAGATTAGCAACCAAATTGTATAGGTTGGAATGACTTTTCTCAGGTTGAAGAAAATTAAATTATTTTTAAAAATCGTAACAAAATGACTTGAACATGTTATGTGATGGTTTATATGCCAAGTAATTACTTTTGATTGATTTATTAATATTTTTTAATGAGCACCCAAAACTATTGTATAGGCAGGAAAAAAGAACTACTAACCTATGAATAGAAATTTCTTTAGCAATTTCATTAACAGTTATTATTTCGTTATAGCAATGTAAGGAAAGAAAAAAGGTTTTTAAAAAATTTTTTAACAGTTATTAGAGCAAATTAGCCATGCATTTAAATATCTTTTATTCCTTTTTCAGGTAATTAAATTTCTGTTCAGTTTCTCAAACAATATATCCACATTAAGCTATATTATCATAGTCCAAAGTTTTTGTTTTTTAATTAACACAAAACGAATGCCAGGTAATACTACCTCCATCAGGTAAACAGTTAATCTAAGAAAGAAAATCAAAGGAAGAAAATCTAATTGGTATATAAATAATAATGAAATTGTTCTCAATAAACTAAAATGTTTTACTACATTTAACCTTTTCTGCACGAACTTGCTTAAATCACTTAACTTTCTCTCTGCTTTCATTTTTTGTCTTTATCTGGAGTGGTATTCCAGTATTCCCAATTTTCTCAAAAACGTACATTTGGGTGTCAATCAATTGATGTCTAAATCATGACAAAAGAAAAAAAAATCCACCGATACCTGAATACAAAGAAAAGAAAACAAACTGAAGACCGAGTGTTAAATACTGAAGCCTAAGGAATATTAATGATCAATTTCATCAGAGTACTTAGTTCTATCTGATGTTTTCTTGTTAATCATTTGTTTATTGCAATTTTCTGCTTGCTGAATGTAGATCTAAGAGTGCAGAGACTCTGTCTACTACTCCAGGTTATCTACATCCATGGCACATAATAGATACTTATAGAAGTTGGTTAAACTGTGGCCGGGCACAGGGGCTCACTCCTGTAATCCCAGCACTTTGGGAGGTCGAGGCGGGTGGATCCCTAAGTCAGGAGTTCAAGACCAGCCTGGCCAAGATGAGAAAACCCCGTCTCTACTAAAAATACAAAAAAATTAGCTGGGTGTGGTGGCGGCACCTGTAATCCCAGCTACTCGGAAGGCTGAGCCCAAGAATTGCTTGAACCCAGGAGGCAGAGGTTTCAGTGAACCGAGATTGCGCCACTGCACTCCAGCCTGGGCGACAGAGTGAGACTCCACCTCAAAAAAAAAAACAAAAAACAAAAAAGAAGTAGGTTAACTGTGTTTAATGAGAAGGCAGGGGAGGGAGAGAAAGGTGGAAGAGACAAAAAGAGGGAAAAAGGAAATGGAGAAAAAGGGGAAAGAAAAGGAACAAAAACCAAATGTGCATTAAGCACCTTTCTAATTGTATCTGGGGCTGTATATTGTTTTTACATTCATTCATAAATTCATCCAACAATCCTATGAAGTGTATATTATTAATTAATTTTACTGATGAAGATATTGTAGTTTAGCAGGCGAAAATCCACCTAAAGGCAATTAAACCCAGGATAATTTGACTCCAATTCCCACAATTTTTTCCACCCTACCCCACTGTTAGAAAGACAGCCTTTGAACAATACTGAGAGAAAGGGACCAAAGGAAATGGAAAAAACAGGTTTCAACTGGTAGAATGAAAAAAATCATGGTATTGCATAAGATGGCAGAAAGGAGAATTGTTAAAAGGAAGCAATATGAGTATCAAAAGCTGTTAATTATTTTCCATAACAGCAAATTTAAACATATATATATATTATTTTAATAATGAATACTCAAGATATAATTGTACTTAGGGTTTTTTTCTTTCATTCAAATTAAACTATAAAAGAAAAGTAACATTAAAATAATGGGATTATGTGCTATTTTTTATAAAAATTGCATCATGTAAAAATTTAAACACAAACTTTAATAATGTATGAGAAAGGAAAAAAGCAGACTTCTAATAAACTAGTAACACTAAAAATTATTAGAAAAATTAGCTGATCAACTCTAATAATGTCATAAAAGGGCTATTATAAAGGTAATGCATAAGTCATAAGTTAATTACATGACAGTTTTTTAAAAAATGTTTTCCAATCTATTGTGGCTAAAAGACAACAATATTTCAAGTACAGAGAAGAGTAGATCCCAAACATGCTTACCTATCATCTAAAAATTAATAGTTTGCATTTTTAAAAGGAAGGATTTATGCTTAATGAAAAAATAATATCAAGAACAGGGAAAAAAGACCAGCAAAAAAGTAAGCACACACATTATTATTGCTTCTGTGATGTTTAATCAAATAATCAAATATTAGACAATACTAGTTTACTAAGTGACGAGCACTGTTCTGCATGCTTTAAATGTATAAACTTAACTATTCCTGCAACAAACCCAAGAGTGGGTAACACAGTAATCCCATTTTACACACTGGGAAATGGGGACAGAAAAAGTCCCATAACTTGGCTTATACCCTGCACTTACTTAAGTGGTGGGGCAAAGATTCAAACCCAAGAAGTCTGGCTCTATAGCTGGGGCTCTCCCTAGAGCAAAGATTCTATCACAACCACTGATTAGTCACTATCTCTGTAACTACTCCAGATTTTTTCACCCTGTTAGAATACCATTGCCACAATTACTTATTAATAAAGTGGGAAATATTTGATGAAAACAATTTTAACATTTAAACCATTTTAAAAATTGAGTTACATCAATTTTAACCTGCTTTTGAAATTCTGTACCTATTCATTTCATCTATAAACATTTACTGAGTATATATATAGGTACTGCTAAACACAAGTTTAAAAAATGTTTTAATGTATAAATACATACAAGTCAAAATTCATCCAACTTTCAATTAATTGTTAAATCAATTACTTGTGCTCCATCTCTCCGACCAAATCCTGTAACAGCTTCTAAATCTCTTTGACCCACCTTTCCCACAAAACCCCATTACATAATAATCCTGTGGTAAGTAATCATTAAGCACTGTTGAATCCCAAGTGACTGAATAAATAAATCTGAGGAATTCTTTTTATTTGCATTAATCATAGTAGATATTTAATTCTTACCTAACTTTATCTTCTCTCTCCTTTTATTATATCCTTCTAGGGATAATTCACCCCTGGCCAGTTAGTTTATGCTGAGAAATTAAGAAATTCATAATTTAAAGGATAAATTTGAAATATATATATATAGTTCTTTGCAAAACCAAATGGAAAATCTAGTTTTTATTTACTTCATTTTGGCCTATATATCAACTTCATATGAATATGAACACAGGTAACAGTTAAAATATAAGCTAAAAAACACTTTGAAAGTTTAAGCATTGTTTTTTCTCTCCCGATACTGAAGAGATACTGTGGCCTAATGAAAAACAGTGTTTCTGGCATCATCCATTGGCTAACGTGATGTGAAATGACTTCACTTATATGAGCCAAAGAAAAACGGCTATTCAGGAATCTTGACCTGAATCATTTGGAAAATGATTATAATCATAATCACCTCCTAGCTTACCTGTTTTATAAGTTAGAAATTTATATATCAAATTTATATACAGTATAACATACAACTGTAAATATACTTTGGGTGTCAGATCCATAGACGAATTTAATAATAGTACTGGTTTATTAAGACACTGAAGTTCAGCATGGTAAAATTCATGCCACAGAAAAGCTGGAAGCAAAAATTTACTAATCTACAAAACTGAAGTATTAATGTTAAAATTAATATCTATAACTGACATTGTTCTTAGGTTCAGAAACTTTTCAACTATTTTGACAGTAAAATCTAAACCTATATAAGCTGAACAAAACCTAAAATATATCTTACACATAAACTACACACAATAGTATTATAAGGATTTTCACTGAAGATGTTTTTACAACAAAAAACTGAAAACCATGTAAAAATGTCACTCCCTCACTCAGAACGCTCAGTGATTTCTAATTGCTCTATGAATTAGCACTGAAGTCCTACACGGGTCTGTATGACTTTATGATCTAACTGCCCATTACTTCTCAGACCCTATCTCCTATTACTTTCTCTCTCTTCGGCTACACTGGCTTCCTTTTGTTTCCTCCTTTCATCTGCTCTTCCCACTGCCTGAAATATTCTCACCCCAAGCAGTCTCATTTGCTCTCTCAGTTCTTCCAGATATCTGCACAAATGCCACTTTATCAAGGAATCCTTCCTTAACCACACTATGTATAAAAATAACTCCCAGCACTCATTGCTTTATTGCCCCCAATCTTGCTTTTTTTCAAAAGAATTTACCACCACGTGACATACTATGTATTTGTTTGTTTATTGACTGTCTCCTCCAATTAGAGTAAAAGGCCCATAACAGTGAAAACAAATCTATTTTGTTCACTACTGTATCCCCAAAACCTAAAATGATACCTGACATCAGACATTCAATAAATATTTGCTTTTTGAATGGATAAATGAAAAAAACTGAAGTAACTGTACATTCACTATTATAAAATGATACTTAAGATGCATTAAGCAAAAAAGCAGGATACAGAACACTACTGTTGTATGCTCTAACACTTGTGTAAAAAGAACAGGAGGCATATCATTTACACTTGTGCTTTCATTTGCATACAACACTTCTGGAAGATTACCTCTAAGGAAGAGAACTGGGACACTAAGAAAGGACATTTAGACCGATGTACATGTGCCTGTACTACCTATCCAAAGAAATTAAGGTTTTTCCACCAAACACCGCATGTTCTCACTCATAGGTGGGAATTGAACAATGAGAACACATGGACACAGGAAGGGGAACATCACACTCTGGGGACTGTTGTGGGGTGGGGGGAGGGGGGAGGGATAGCATTAGGAGATATACCTAATGCTAAATGACAAGTTAATGGGTGCAGCACACCAGCATGGCACATGTATACACATGTAACTAACCTGCACATTGTGCACATGTACCCTAAATCTTAAAGTATAATAATAATAAAATAAAAAATAAAAAAATAAAAAAAGAAAATTAAGGTTTTTCCTTTACAAATAAGAAATATGTAAAATAATCCTACAGAAAATCTACAATTCATACTTAAGAACTCAGTGAATATCAATTAATTTACCTGTAAACTAACGTACATTTTTAGAAAAACTGAAATAGAAGCTGATGTTTTTCTATAGGATTTTATAATATACAAAATATGTTTATACACATTATCTTATTTCAGTGTCACAGAAATCCTGTAAGGCAAAAAAGGTATATATTCATTTCCTCCCTCTACGGAAAAGAAAATTCAGAAAGGTTAAGGAATCTTAACCACGTCTGGCTAATCTTTGTATTTTTAGTAGAGACAGGGTTTCACCATGTTGGTCAGGCTGGTATCGAACTCCTGACCTCAAGTGATCCACCGGCCTCAGCCTCCCAAAGTGCTGGGATTACAGGCGCAAACCACCACGCCTGGCCTGACAATTTTTAGCCAACAAATAAAATGTGTTGTTGGTTGAAAACGTAACAAAATAGGATTTTACTGATACTGTTGCTCAATTAAGCGAAACTAAGTAACATGTGCAGAGAAGAAAAATCTATGTTGTGTGTTGGTCTAGCAAAAGGGCTTAAACAAAATGTGCAATTTTAGAAACAAAGGCAATTATCATACAGACTAGCTAATTACATTTATAAAGTAGAAGTTCATTTTATGGTGCCATCAATTCTAGACATATCTGACATATAAGGGAGATTCTTTCAACAAAAATTATTATGTGTTTGGTTCAAAGCATATATTGTCATAAAGTAAAATAACCAGATTATTCTGAAGTGAAAACAAAGTCCAATTATTTAATTCAGCATATACTGACTGAATATTTATTATGTTCTTACAACTAGATAACTAAAAAAAGAATGAAGAACATGTCTCTTAATAAATAAATAAATATAATAAGAAAGTCAGCAGCTGATGTTTACTTGGAGATTAGAAAATTTTTATATTCTCATCACTATGAGTCAATAGAGTTCACCCTCCTAATTTGCCCCAGAAAGCAGATTCTTCTACCCCAAAGAGCTAGAATTGAAGTATTATATAAAATAGTCCTTAAATTCAAGAACACATAAGCAATTCAAAATGTCTTCAGAATTATTAGACATTTAATCTGTCATTATCCCAATTCAACAAGAAAGAATTTATCTTCTAACTAAGCATTTCCCAAAGTATGCTCCATTACACTATGGTCCCCCCAGGAGGCTCCTTGAAAGGGAATTGGGACAGTATTTTCAGAAACACTGCATCCCATATACTATTTCCCCTATTGGACATTTAATATTAAAGGCTTAGAAAGTTCCTGCAGTCAACATTACTGTTTCTTTTGGCTTCACCCAACATGACTCAAATTCTGCAACTCACTTCTCCATGGTACACTTTTTAACATCCCACAAACTAATGGGAAATACACAGAGAAAATAAAGAAGTTATCTAATCTAATGAATCAAATCAATACAACAAAACTCAGACTAGTACTACTGCCAGCCTAGCAAAATAAATATGACTAACATTGCTAGGAAAACCTTCCATAAATTATCATTGTACTTCTCCTTTTGTAATTATAATGGTCTCAAAGATATTATCTCTAAATGCTTTCAAGATGTGTATTCTTATAGCCCATTTTTTTTCCTCTTTAATAGAGTACTGCCAAAGTTCAAATGAATTTATTCCCCTCTGGTAGTCTATAAGCTTGATGGTATAACAGAAAAGACTAATCTTTCCAATGTTATCCTAAGCCTTAGAAACACTCTGTTAAGTTCAGAGAAGTAGAGTGAACCTTTGCAAATAAGGTAAAACTGTGATTTATGGTTTTTAAAGGTTACTCTACTAATAGACCAAAATTATTTTTATTTTATTTTGAGACTGGCTTTCACTCTGTCACCCAGGCTGGAGTGCAGTGGCACAATCGTGGCACACTGCAGCCTCAAACTACACAGCTTAAACAATCCTCCTACCTCAATCTCCTGAGTAGTTAGCATTACAGGCACGTGCCACCACACCTGACTAATTTTTATATATTTGTAGAGACAAGGTTTCGCCATGTTGCCCAGGCTGGTCTCAAACTCCTGAACTCAAGCAGTAAACCCACCTCAGCCTCCCAAAATGCTGGCATTACAGGTGTGAGCCACCACGTCCAGTCTACCAAAATTATTTTTTTAATAATATTAAGGTTTATAAGATGGCAGGGTTTTATTGCTGTGGTAGACACAAAGCGATTATTATTTATTATATTCCCTTACAGGTGTGCCATTGAAGATGCTTCACTTTTATTTCTGATTCTGCTTACTGCCACTGGCTAGAGGAAATTCCAAAATTTTAAGATTCTATTATCTAACCTATTATGCCATAATCACCTGATTTAACAACCTATCTCCTCAAAGCACTTTTCCTTATGCTCCATTCCTCTCTTGATGGCCTCTGTCTTTATTACACAGCTTTAATTCCTTAATCATTATAATCACTTTCTTATATGCATCTTCCCTCCTCTTCCCTTCTCTTACTTAATTCATCATACTTATCTAGCATAACCACAGCTTTCCTCATTAGCACAGTTGTGAAGAAAAAAAAAAGAAAGAAATTCATTTTTCACAGTTCCAGGAAGTCCAAGATCAAGGTGCTAGCAGACTTGGCATCTGAAAAGAGCCCAATCTCCAATTCCAAGATGGACCATTGAAGACTGCATCCTCCAAAGGGAAAGAATCCTTTTAGTTTCACATGGCGGGGGTGGGGAGGCGGGCAAAGAGGTAAAGGGGAGCCAAACTCCCTCTTTTTATATAGACATTAATTACATCCATAAGGGTGAAGCCCTCCTGACCTAATCACCTCTCAAAGGTCCCACCTCTTAACACTCTTACAATGGCAATTAAATTTCCACATGAGTTTTGGAGAGAACAAACGTTCAAACTATAACAATGAGCTTTAACTCTCATTGACTCATAGAGCTAAAATAAACATCAATACTTCTAAGAACTTGACTATACAACCCCAACCCTGATTATACATTTGACCATTTGGAACCTTTATAAGAATACCCAATGCATGGCACATTTCAATGGTACAGTTCCTTAAAGCACTCTTCCACAGAAGCATTCACCACCAAAGAGTCGGTATTTTCAGTAACACTGCCATTAACTAAGATCATGGAACATAATTCATTGTCTCTCCTGCTCCCAAATAATATTTACACAAATTTTCACAATTTTCCATGATACAACAGTTTAGAGTTCTTCCAATTCTTCCAATATTCAAATAAGTCTCTTATTGAAATTGTATACCATTTATAACAATGGAATTTATAAAGAGAAAATACCAATAGAACCGCTTATGTGAATTCCAGGCTTTTCTTGTAACATTACTCATAAAGCAATGCTTAAACAGTCATTTGGGGACAAAATCATTTAAAGCTTTGATTGTTTTCGTTTCCAAGTAAACTGAAAAGTAATATTCTAATTATTAATTGAAAAACTGAATTATGCAAAGATTTCACTGATACATGTAGACGTATTCTTAAGTTTTAGGAATTGGGCATTGTAAAGATTTCTAATTGTTCTGAAAAAATGCTGTAAAATCTCATTAACTGGCACTAATTTGTAAGAATGCCCTGTCTTATTTGTAAAATATTAATTTACTGCTTTAAATTACATATATTATAGTATTCTTTTACAAAAAAATCCTTAATGACTAAAAGCATTGCTTCAGCAAATAGGTAAGATCTAATTTATAATTAGTATTTCATCAATTTAAAATAAATTTGATAAAATGAAATATGCAGCACCATCTTGTAAAAATATATAAAGTATTATCACCATTGAATAAATGGACACGAGAGCAGAACTTGAAGGTGCCGGAAGGCAATTCATTCTCTTAAACTACATTATACACTACCACAGAAACATTATTTATTCATTAGTTAAACAAAACTTTTCTTCAATGATTATGAAATATTAAACTCCAGATTATCACAATTTTTTTTTTTTTTTTTTTTTTGAGATGGAGTCTTGCCCTGTCACCAGGCTGGAGTGCAGTGGCACGATCTCGGCTCACTGCAACCTCCACCTCCCAGGTTCAAATGATTCTCCCACCTCAGCCTCCTGAGTAGCTGGGATTACAGGCACACACCACCACACTCAGCCAATTTTTTTTTTGTATTTTAGTAGAGACGGGGTTTCACCATGTTGGCCAGGATGGTCTCGATCTCCTGACCTTGTGATCCACCCACCTCGGCCTCCCAAGGTGCCGGGATTACAGGCATGAGCCACGGCGCCCAGCCAAGCCTTTAAATAACCAATTCCACAACCTCATGGTAACAGGGAAATATTATAAACCACACTCAGTGAACAAAAGATTTACCAGATAAGACATTCAAAAGCCAAACAAAAGGAAAACATTTCAAAAGTTCCTTTGAAAGAACACATATGCCAGATACTTATCAAGAATCATGAAGCAAAGAAGGGAATTTAATAGGGTCCTTGGTACACGTGCTGAGATCCTTATAGCGAGGACAGTGAAGGAGAGCAAGGATTCATAATTCACAATTCACAAAGTGATGCGTAGATTAATATGGCTCAATATTACTAACAACCACAATAGTTTAATTTTAATATTTAATAGTAATAGTAATAACCATAATTGTTTAAATACTTCATATTCATTTCTACATTTACCGTATTCTCAGATACGGTCTTTTTTTTTTTTGGCTATGGAGACATATGAATCCACTTAATCAAATCATACTATTTAGAACCACATAAAGTAAAAATTACTAAAATATCAGCTATAGCATAATTATAGTAGTTCTATAAGTTACCCACAGGAAATGCCAAGGATATAGCTCAGACTTTTTTAACCTTGGCACTTTTGACATTTTAGCCTGGATAATTTTGTGCTGGGAGTGTGAAGGGAGGGGCTGTTCTGTGCATTCTAAGAGGTTTACCAGCATCACCAATCTCTACCCACTAGATTTGGTTGTGACAATCACAGTGTCTGGAGATACTACCAAATGTCCCAGGTATGTGTGTGCGGGGGTGGGTGTCATGGGTGGGGAATGACCACTTGGTGAGAACCACCAACATACATAGATAGATAGATCAATAGATAGATAATAGAAAAAGGAAAGAGAAAGAAAGAAAGAGGAAGAGAGAGAAAAGAAAGAGGAAGTGAGAAAGAGAAAGAAAAGAAAAAGAAAAAGAAAGGGAGGAGAGAGGAGGGGAGGGGAGGGGAGGGGAGGGGAGGGGAGGGGAGGTGAAGGGAATGGAAGGGAAGGGAAGGGAAGGGAAGGGAAGGGAAGGGAGGGGAGGGGAGGGGAGGGGAGGGGAGGGGAGGGGAGGGGAGGGGAGGGGAGGGGAGGGGAGGGGAGGGGAGGGGAGGGAAAGGAGGGAAGAAGGAGAAAGGAGAGAGGAAAGAGGAAGGAAAAGAAAGGAGAGGAGAGAAGAGAAGAAAGAGGAGAGAGGGGAGGAAAGAAGAGAAGAAAGAGGAGAGGAGAGGAAAGGAAAGAAGAGAAGAAAGACTTTATACTAGGCATTCTTAAACAGTTAATAAAACTATGAAATAAAGTTGAATTTCAAGTTGGTGAATTTGAATGTATTTATTGTAGTTTAAGGATCACAGTTATGAGCAGAAAAAAACTTCTTAAACTAAATCAATATTTTGTATTTTAAAAGCAATAAATACACCAGCAATCTCAGATAAATAAGATTCTACTTAAGAAGAAAAAAATTAATAAATAGCTTTCTTCTTATTGCTTACTTCTCTCTTAAGAATAAGACCCTACCTTCCTGCTGTCTCCCAGGAATAAAAACAACTGCAGTCTTTCCTTTCAGTTTTGAAGGCAAGAGAAGAACTTTTTCCTCTGACTCTACAGGTGGTTCCTGAAAGTGCTCTCCAGGTGACCTGAGGTGACTGACAAGTCTATTTTGCATTTACAAACAAGTTTAATAGGACCTGCATATTAACAAGAGTAATAATTTGTTATAGCAAATTGGAATAATTTTTGTATTCACTTATTACCTAGACACTACTCTTACAAGTTTCTCATTGGATTATTCTTTAGCTTACCATAGATGTAACTGATCGGGCATCTTCTTCATAATTTACTACTGGAGGTGGCTCTTTCCCATCATTTTCTTGCACTTTTTGCTCTAGTAATTCCTTCTGTGCTGAAAACTTTGCTTCAGTGCATCTCAGCTGCTGGACTGACTGTTTCAGTTCTTCAAGTGCCTGTTTTTGGCTTAGCAGAAGCACAATACTAAAAGAGAATAAATTAAATATAAATGATTTCGACTTCATTAAGAAGACATTAAGGAAACCTCATATATGTAAATTATGCTTTTCTTTGATTTTATTTTTATAAGAGCCCTTTAGAATCATAAAAAATATGAAACTAAGCAGATTTTAAGTTATCACAGTATTTATTACATGCTAGCATTAACAAAATATAACGAAGTGTTTGGAGTCAAATCCAAATTCAAGATGCTTTCAAATATATTATGATCTATGGCATTCATTTTATTTTAGCTAAACCATATACCTCACAGAGTAGACAGGTCCAGAGGTATAGGACCTAGAATGAATTAAAATAACAGAAGCAGAATCTTAAATTTACTTAAGTATCAAAGGCAATATAGCTAGAGTCAGATCTGTGCCTAGGGTAAAATAAATAAAATAAAGGTGACAGTCTGGACACCAAGCCTGTGTATATGTTGTGAGGGATGTGTGTCTGGAGGCAAGTGAAACTACTATGACAAGGACAAAGGGCCAAGATGTAATTGGGGGAATGAGTAAAACAAAGGTCTCCAAATCTTTCCAAAGTCTCCAATATAAACACAGTAGACTTTCCCATCCCTCCTTTAGAGTACAAGGCCACAGGTTGTCTTACTGTGACTTTTTAACTCTTGGAGGCTGCCTTCAATGGGAATTTCAAACTAATTTACCCACATTGAAGCCACAGGTAAACAGGTAGTGGTGGTAGATACTTCTGGAAATAGCCCACACTATATATTACAATAATTTCCAAAAAGTACTGTGCCATGCACTGCTGAAAGTAAGTTATTAATATGTAAGAGACAATAGATTATAAATTAGAGAAAATGTCAAAATTGGAAAATAAGGTCAGAAAATACTATCTTCTTAAATGTAAACTATAAGGCTCAACATGAACTGAATAAATATTCACAGGCAAAAGTAACCCACACTAAAAGAGATTTATTTATACATATGATGCTGATCAATATTTTGAAAACTAAATTCAAACTTAATTGAGCACAGTGCAACCTCAGTGACTGCTATAAAGAAAGCTGTAATCTCCTTATTGTAACAAGTTTCAGGTGAGTGTCCTAACAAACAGTAGAGAACAAAGTCTAAGAAAAGTAAAACTAATGAGTAAGAACATTTGTAAGAGACCTAGTAATATCCAAAAGACAGACCTCTCCAGTGGAATTCAATAAACGGTAATCAGCATTTACATCATTATCATTCAACAGTCTGTGATCTGTGTTCTAAATCCACACAGACTTTTTGATAAGTTCATGCTGGTTTATTTATTAGTTAGTAACTTCTTTTTAATAATAAATTGGCATTTCTGATTTCTCAGTAATCTCTTGAAAGAAAGTTGATTTTTTAAAAGAATCACTTTTGTGAACATAAATTTGTAATGACCAGGTCCTGGAAAAGACTGCACCCACTATGTACTTAAAGCTTCCAGAGGGTTTCCTCTTTGCATCTCCTAGCTACCAAGAAGAAAAAAAAAAGACTCCAACAATGACAACAATACAAGAAATAATTTAAAACATACAAGGTAAAGTGGAAAAATATATTTTCACGTACATCCAGAATATCAGTCACAAAAAGGTGAATGATTTCAAAAATGTGGGCAAAATCAACAGGGAGGTATACTTCAAACTAATAATACTCTAAAGTAATATTGTTACAGTAATTTTACACAAACGAATTTCATAAAGACTACCAGGAAAAATAAAAAAAAAATTTAAAAGAAAAAAATAAACTTTGCAAAATGAAATCAGAAATGACAAGGCACAAGGCAAGTAAATATTAACTGAACATCTGAATATAATTCAAAAATATTTATTTATGGAAGTAAATAATATACATTTTACTCTTTTAAACCTATGGTCAGCTGAATAATGTCCCCCAAAACATAACCACATCCTTATGCCCAGAACCTGTAGTGTTTATCAGCTTACGTGGCAAAGAAACTTTTCAGATATGATTAAGTTAAGGATGTTGAGATGTCGGATTATCCTATATTATTCAGGTGGGCCTAGTGTAATCATAAGAATACTTACAAGAAGGAGGCAAGATGAACAATGTCAGAAAAGGTGATGGGACAATGGAAATGGTGGAAGAAAAGGCAGTGTAACTTGGGACCAAGAGTGAAGTAATGAGGACAGCCTCTAAAAACTGGAAAAGGCAAAGGAAGCAAACTCTCCCCTAGAGTGTCTAGAAGAAACCAGAGCTATGAATACCATAGTTTTAGGTCAGTAAAACTGATTTCTGACTTGTGACCTCCAGAACTATAAGAGAATAAATCTGTGTTGTTTTAAGCTACTGTATTTGTGGCAATTTGCTACAGCAGCAAGACGAAAGTAATACAAACCTTGATAGACAACATATCCATTTTATGTTCATTTAAAAGGAAAAGACTGAACCATTACAAAAAGTTAAAATTTTGAAAAAAAGATTTCAAGTCTTATATATTCTCAAATTTAGAGAAACAGCTTAATTTTAACAAATGACTTCTCATGATGTTTCCAATCTCTAAGCCTTACTGTTATTTCACCTTTATTTTACCCTGGATAATAAATGAGATCTTCCAAAATGATTCTAAAACATTTGTATAATTTTTAAAAATCACTAATAACTGATTCTCTAACTACAACAATCCATTTTCTCTAATCCTCACTGGGAACTTGAATAGCCCGATATGATTTGGCAGTGTCCCCACCCAAATCTCAAATTGTAGCCCCCATAATTCCCACATGTCATGAGAGGGACCTGTTGGGAGGTAATTGAAACATGATGGTGGGTCTTTTCTGTGCTGTTCTCACGGCAGTACATAACTCTCATAAGATCTGGTGGTTTCATAAGGGGGGATCCCCAGCACATGCTCTCTCTCTCTTGCCTGCTGCCATGTAAGACATGTCTTGCTTCCCCTGTAAGACATGTCTTGCTTCCCCTGCACCTTCCACCATGATTGTGAGGCCTCCCCAGGCATGTGGAACTGTGAGTCAATTAAACCTCTTTCCTTTCCCCTGTCCTCTTTCTGGTCCAGCCCACAGCACCAGCACCATGCTCTTCTATTATTTTTTTCAAGTCCCTTGTGGGCAAGCATGTGGTCGTGGAACTCAAGAATGACCTGAGCATCTGTGGAACCCTCCACTCTGTGGATCAGTATCTCAACATCAAACTAACTAATATCAGTGTCATAGACCCTGAGAAATATCCTCACATGTTATCAGTGAAGAACTGCTTCATTCAGGGTTCAGTGGTCCGATACATGCAGTTGCCAGCAGACGAGGTCCACGAACAGTTGCTACAGGATGCAGCAAGGAAGGAACCCCTGCAGTAGAAACAGTGATGGCTCCTCCTCCTCTTCCCCTTCCTCTTTCATTGGTGACCCCCAAGTCCCAACCTGAACCCCTAATGCCCAATACTTGAAGAGGTTTTGTTTGTTTACTAATGATCGCTTTGTGGGTTTTTTTAAGAGATGAGTGGATGAGAGGAGTAATAGAGAACAGCTATCCTCTGTTAAGAAGGTGAGAAAAAGTAGGCTGGGAAACTTCAAAGCCTTCCAGTCCCCAGCACCTGCCTTTCTTGCTACTTCCCTGGATATGGTGGAAGAGTTTCCTAGGTCTTTCCAGGACAGCATGTGATTCATCTGGAGATGGAAGGAATCTGTCCCACATCGGGAATAAAATTTATGATGCAGCAAAAAAAAAAAAAAAAACCTCTTTCCTTTATAATTTACCCAGTCTTGGGTATGTCTTTATTAGCAGTGTGAAAACAGACTAATACAGCCCCCTACCAGTTTTATTTATTATTTAAATATCTGTTCATGGAGTCCTCCACTGCAAGTGGGAACACTTTCTTTAAAAGATGACTATTCATTGGTTTTTATGCTCTTAGAACCATCCAAGATCAAGCTCTTATGATCATAAGGCCTTTTTTTCCTTTCCTTTTGCTTGCCCCACACAATTGCCTTTAGTCTTGTTGCTGTTAGTCATTCAGCCACTCACACAAATATGGGGGGAGACTTATGAGGACACTGTCACCTAGAATGCTGAACATGCTGTCTCTGGGATGTTTTTGTTCTTATTGTTGTTGTTTCCATGTGGTATCTTCATTACTATGTCTGCTTCTGTGAGACATTTTGGCCAGATTATAAAACTACATCACAAGACCTCCTACTTCGAGGAAGACAGAATGTACTGACTCTGCAGAAAAGAGTTAACGTAGATTTAAACATAAAATCTCAAACTATTAAACTTTTAGAAAAAAAATAAAGAAGAAAACCTTTGACATCTAGGACTAATAGAATGTACTGACTAAGCAGAAAAGAGTTAACATAGATGTAAATGTAAAATCTCAAACTATTAAACTTTTAGGAAAAAAAAACAAGGGTAGGAAGAATCAATATCATGAAAATGGCCATACTGCCCAAGGTAATTTACAGATTCAATGCCATCCCCATCAAGCTACCAATGACTTTCTTCACAGAATTGGAAAAAACTACCTTAAAGTTCATATGGAACCAAAAAAGAGCCCACAATGCCAAGTCAACCCTAAGCCAAAAGAACAAAGCTGGAGGCATCACGCTACCTGACTTCAAACTATACTGCAAGGCTACAGTAACCAAAACAGCATGGTACTGGTACCAAAACAGAGATATAGACCAAAGGAACAGAACAGAGCCCTCAGAAATAATGCCACATATCTACAACCATCTGATCTTTGGCAAAGCTGACAAAAACAAGCAATGGGGAAAGGATTCCCTATTGAATAAATGGTGCTGGGAAAACTGGCTAGCCATATGTAGAAAGCTGAAACTGGACCCCTTCCTCATACCTTATACAAAAATTAATTCAGGATGGATTAAAGACTTAAATTTTAGACCTAAAACCATAAAAACTCTAGAAGAAAACCTAGGCAATACCATCAGGACATAGGCATGGGCAAGGACTTCATGTCTAAAACACCAAAAGCAATGGCAACAAAAGCCAAAATTGACAAATGGGATCTAATTAAACTCAAGAGCTTCTGCACAGCAAAAGAAACTACCATCAGAGTGAACAGGCACCCTACAGAAAGGGAGAAAATTTTTGCAATCTACTCATCTGACAAAGTGCTAATATCCAGGATCTACAATAAACTCAAACAAATTTACAAGAAAAAAACAAACAACCCCATCAAAAAGTAGGCAAAGGATATGAACAGACACTTCTCAAAAGAAGACATTTATGCAGCCAACACACACATGAAAAAATGCTCATCATCACTGGCCATCAGACAAATGCAAATCAAAACCACAATGAGATACCATCTCATACCAGTTAGAATGGCGATCATTAAAAAGTCAGGGAACAACAGGTGCTGGAGAGGATGTGGAGAAATAGGAACACTTTTACACTGTTGGATGGGACTGTAAACTAGTTCAACCATTGTGGAAGTCAGTGTGGCAATTCCTCAGGGATCTAGAACTAGAAATACCATTTGACCCAGCCATCCCATTACTGGGTATATACCCAAAGGATTATAAATCATGCTGCTATAAAGACACATGCACATGTATGTTTACTGCGGCACTATTCACAATAGCAAAGACGTGGAACCAAGCCAAATGTCCAACAATGATAGACTGGATTAAGAAAATGTGGCACATATACACCATGGAACACTATGCAGCCATAAAAAAGGATGAGCTCATGTCCTTTGTAGGGACATGGATGAAGCTGGAAACCATCATTCTCAGCAAACTGTCGCAAGGACAAAAAACCCAACACTGCATGTTCTCACTCATAGGTGGGAATTGAACAATGAGAACACATGGACACAGGAAGGGGAACATCACACACCAGGGCCTGTTGTGGGGTGGGGGAAGGGGGGAGGGATAGCATTTGGAGACATACCTAATCTTAAATGATGAGTTACTGGGTGCAGCACACCAGCATGGTACGTGTATACATATGTAACTAACCTGCACGTTGTGCACATGTACCCTAAAATGTGAAGTATAATAAAAAAAAAAAAAAGAAAAAAAAAACAAACAAAACAGAAAAAAACCTTTGAGATCTAGGACTAGGCAAAGACTTCTTAGACTTAACACCAAAGTACCAACCACAAACCTTAAAAGAAATAAAACTGACTTTTTTTTAAGACTAGTCAAGTGCAGTAGTGAGAATGGGAGAAGGAGTAAAACAAGGAATTCAGTCTATAACTGACTGTGAACAATCAATTCAGTTATCCACTCTTTGGACCAGCCTAAAACGGACTTCTTTAAAATTAAAAAATTTTGTTCTATGAAAGACCCTGTCTCTTGAGAAGATGAAAAGACAAGGTACAGACTGGGAGAAAACTATTTACAAATGACATATCTGTCAAAGAAATAGAATATATAAAGAACTAGAATACATAAAGGTCTAGAATATATAAAGAGTGCAAGAGTTAAAAAACAAAACAAAACAAAACAACCAAACATCCAATTAGAAAATGAGCAAAAGAGTTGAACAGGTATTTCATCAAAACAGGATATACAAATAAGAAACCAGCACATTGAAAAGATATTCCAGAACATCATTCATTAGGGAAATGCATATTAAAACAACAATGAGATATCACTACACATCTTTTAGAATGGCTCAAATATAGCATAGTGAAAAAGTGACAACACCAAATGCTGGCAAGGATGAGAAAAAACTGGATCACTCACACATTGCTGATGGAAATGTGTAATAGTACAAAACAAAACTAAACATGCAATTACCATACAATTAGCAACTGTGATCCTAGGCAGTTACTCCAGAAAAATTGTAACTTATGTTCACATAAAAACCTATACATAAATGTTTGAAGATCTTTATTTGTACTAGCTCCAAACTAGAAACAAACCAGACATCCTTCAAAGGGTGAATGACTAGACAAATTGTGGTATATCCATACTGTTAGGGGTTGAATTGTATCCCCCAGGAAGATATGCTCAAGTCCTAATGCCTGAAATCTCAGAATGTGACCTTATTTGGAAACAGGGTTGTTTCAGATGTAGTTAAGATGAGATTATACAGGATAGGATAGGCCATTAATGGAAAAGACTGTTGCCCTTATAACAAGAGGAAAATTTGGATACAGAGAAGAGACACACAGGCAGAGGGTCATATGGAGACAGAGGCAGAGACTAGAGTAAAGCTTCTACAAACCAAGGAATGTCAAGGATTGTCAGCCATCACCAGAAGCTAGGAGACAGGCATGAAACAGATTCTCCTTTGGAGTTCTCAGAAGGAACCAACACTGCCAACACCTTATTACATACTTTTACCCTCCAGAAATGAGAATAAATTTAATAAATAAAATTATGTTGCTTTAAGCTACCCATTGTGCAGTACTTTATTACAGCAGCCCTAAGAAACTGATACACATACCATGGAACACTGTACTATTCAACAGTAAAAAGGAATGAAAATAGCTGGATGAATCTGTAAAGAATTATGCTGAGTAAAAAGCCAATGCCAAAAGGTTACATACAACATGACTCCATTTATATCACATTCTTGAAAAAACAGACTAATGGTTTCTAGGGGTTACTAAGGAGGTAGATGGACTGAAGGAAGTGTGGCTATAAAAGTACAACACGAGAGATCCTTGTAGTAATGGAAATGCGCTGTATCTTAACTGTATAATGTCAGTATCTGGGTTGTGATATTATTTTATGGTTTTACAAGATGCTACCATTGAGGGAAACTGAGTATAGGGTACACGGGATCTCTCTGTATTATTTCTAACAACTAAATGTCAATCCACAATGATTTCAAAATAAAAAAATTAATTTAAAAATATGTATCACCGCTGCTTCATCATGCTTCCTCTGGTGAGGTGAGGAATTTTTTTCATTTTTTATTTTTATGGGTACATAATAGGTGTATATATTTATGAAGTAAATGAGATATTTTGCTAAAAGCATGCGATGTGTTATAATCACATCATGGTAAAGGGGGTATCCATCACCTCAAGCATTTATCCTTTGTGTTACAAACTATCCTATTATACTCTTTTAGTTATTTTAAAATGTACAATTAAATTATTATTGACTACAGTTACCCTGTTGTGCTATCAAATATCAGGTCTCATTCATTTGCCCACCACTTCCCACTACCCTTCCCAGCCTCTGGTAACCATCCTTCTACTTGCTATCTCCAGGAGTTCAAATGTTTTAATTTTTAGCTCCTACAAATAAGCGAGAACATGCAAAGTTTGTCTTTCTGTGCCTGGCTTATTTCACTTAACATAATGACCTCCAGTGCCATCCATGTTGAAAATGACAGGATCTCATTCTTTTTTTAATGGCTGAATAGTAGTCCATTGTGTATAGGTACTACATTTCCTTTGTCTGTTGATGGACACTTAGGTTGCTTCCCACTCTTGACTATTGTGAATAGTGCTGCAATAAACACGGGAGTGTAAATATTTCTTGGAGACACTGACTTCCCTTCTTTTGAGTATATACCTAGCAGTGAGATTGCTGGATGGCATGGTAGCTCTATTTTTAGTTTTTTCAGGTACCTCCAAACTGTTCTCCATAGTGGTTATACTAACTGAGGTCAGGTTTTTATCCTCTCATATGCCTTGGGCTCCTACCTAAATAATCTGTTTTGGAGGAAGGTCTTTTTTATTCCCCTTCAGGACTTGAAAGTTTCTACTGTATTGTACCATGCTGGCAATCAATTAGACACTCAGAGACACTATCTTAATACCAAGAATAAGATTAAAATGTAAATTTCTGGGTTTTGATTTTTAGTGGTTTTTAAGGATAATGAGACTTGCAGGGGGTGTATGCCTCTAGTCCTAACATTTTAAAATCAACATGTCTGATCATGAAATCAATTAGAAAAATTCATTTCTTCCAATTAATCCCATTTCAGCCTTTATCTATAACATAATCTCTCATATATGAACATGTTCCTTTTGTTCAATAATTATTGAAAAAAAGGTATTGCTGGTCTCACTATGTATAATACTATACAATTATGTTTATAATACCATTGAGCAAACAAGCAATACATACTTCAGTAAGTAGAAATTATAGTAAATGTATGATTATTTAGTACATGATGCATACGAGGCCATAAATAAATTTAAAACGTGGAAGCTTCCAGAACCCCTGCATGTGCTACTTCCTATCTCTGAACACTCTTTCCATGCACTCTTCACATGCAGGGTATCTTCTGCCCATCTCCTAGGAGACCTCTGACCATCCTTCTTAAGTAGCTGTTCCTCTGTTATTCTTCTATCTGAACCCTTATTTCACAGCAATGATAATAACTGGTAATTATTTTAATTTTGTATTGGTTTCCTCCACAAAAGTGTAAGTTTCATGAGCCACGTGACCATACATGTCTTACCTCTCACTGCAATCACAGCATCTGGTAGATGCACAATCAACATTGTTGAATGAATTCCCTATTTACATAGCACATTTTTTTTAAATCACGTAATTCTAAAACTCTGAGCCAAAGGAAAAAATGTAAGGTTCCTGAATTTCAAAACTAGAATACTATCTAGATTATTAAGTCTTACCTTTACCAGAAGCTAGATGTGACATTTTGCAAGTCTCTTAAAATTTCTGGACCTCAGATGTCACATTATTTGAAAGGCAGTGAGGCTAAATCAAATGATCTCTTAAGATTCTGCATGGCTCTATGATTTTATAATACATAAGGTATTTTTAAATACTAAGTGATAATGATATAAAACAGGTTAAGACAATACAAAATTAAATAATCATTTACTTTTTGTAAATCAAACCAAGCATTCAAACCAACAGTAACATCACTAGCTCTTTATGCCACCAAGTCATAAATGACATATGCCTGGTATTTTTTCCCATAACTTTTTTCTAATACAAAAGTCAAGGACCACAAATCAGGAAAAGATTGGTATTATTTCCATTTGAATAAACAGGCTTTAGAAGTAATCAGTGAAGGTATATGTACTAGACTGATACTCTGTGTTGGATTAAAGTATATTTAGTGTATATTATGCAATACAAAATTTTAGCGTATTAAATACACTAAATGCACCAAGTACACTAAATGTATTTAATTCAGCATATTTAGTGTATTTAATACATTAAAAATTTTTTATAAAAATTTCAAATGGTTGGTTTTATTCCTTTCATTCTATATTTTTTAAATAAAATTCTGCGATAGCTACATTTCAACTAAGACCTGCATTACTTATATAAGCTTGAACTCTGTTTTTGCTAATGTGTCAATTTAAAATCACATAAAAGCCATTCTTGAAGTTTATTTTTCACTTCATATTATTCAATTATAGGACTCAAAGCCATCAAATGATTTATCATATAATTTATTTTTTCACTGTCATTAGATGTTTTAGAGACATGGATATATTAAATTCAAATTATAAAAATTTGGTTTTAGACTCATTTTGATACAACAAATACTGTTATTTCTATTAAGTAAACATTCAATATAATTCCATTAATTTTAAAATAATTTAAGAATGCAAACATCTAACATAGACTATTTTTGACATTTGGGAAGAAATGTAGTCTTACAGTAACACAGTACATGAAACTAACAAAGTGTTGAGAAGTAAAGATAATGTAAGTTTATTATTAAAACTAGATAAAAATTGCTTTTAATTATATATGCATATTTAAACATATCTGTGTAGATACACACACATGTACACAATAAAAGGAAATATTCAAGAAATATTAAAAAATTAAATTGCAAACATTTGCCCTGGAATCCCTTTCAGACTATGTGTTTAGCAAAATATGTTAACATATAATTCAAAGGCAAACTTAACCATACCAATGTCTGCATTTAATGAAATTTAGCAGTAACTCTTTAGTCATATAAATATACTTAACATTTTCAAGATTATACCTTGACTCTAACAATAAAAACTCCATGGTAACAAAGGTTAACAAGAGTTGGGTTAAACAGGTCTCATCCCCTGAAAAACTTGGCATACTTACCCCTGCTAACTTATTATCTAAAGAATGCTGTTAAAATCATAAGATCAAGCAAATGATATGATCAAAAAGACAGAAGCTATGGAGTCAGCAACTCATGTCTTTTCTACCATTTACTATGTATGTGATTGTAAGTAAGTTATGTAAAGTCTCAAAGACCTGAAGGTAAAACACAGGCTACTATACAAAAGGCACAGAAAGATAACATTCAATGAGTTAACATATATATATATATATATATATATATATATATATATACACACACACACACACACGTTTATGTATGTTATATATATGTTTATATGTTATATATAATATATATGTTTATATATGTTATATATATGTTTATATATGTTATAATATAATATATATATAAAAATATCCAGCATAATATGTGACACAAAGTAAAAACTCAAGAAATGTTACTTTCCATATATCCACTACCCTTCAAGGCTCCTCTCTTATATCCATTCTCATAACCTGATAAATATAAACAGGTAGAGGAACATGGATTATACACCCATTATGTAGATAAAAAGAGAGGCAAAGATTTGATTCAAGAAAACATGCAAAAATTCAAATAATCTCATAACTTCTAGATTAGGGAGCCCTTAAAGATAATCTCCTCCAACAACTTATAGCCAGACATTCTGGTGAGATGGTTAGCACTTTCAATTTTCTTTCTTTATATCCACTAAGTTTTAAAATAGGAGTCATTATAATGTGTGCTTTTGCAAAATTATAAAAAGTAGAACCACTTGGTCATCTATAAACATGTGAAGAGATTCATCCACAAACACAGAAAAGCAAAAGATAATTCTTTTGTTTAATTTTATATGTGCAATGGGTGATGTTTTATTTTACCATTCAAATAAAATCTTCTGTTAATGTAATACTAAAAATTTGTAGATTTAGTAAAGAAATGATCAGAGTAACTCAAATCTTCCTGTTCTCGCCCTTACGGGGCTCATCAATTCCCATTTAATGTTGCAATGGACTGAATGTTTGTATGCTGCCAAAATTTAGATGTTGAAAACCCCTAATACAATGGTATTAGGAGGTGGGGGCCTTTGGAAGGTAATTAAGTCATGAAGGTAGAGCCCTTATCAATGGGATTAGTGCCATTATAAAAGAGATCCTAGGGAGCTCTTACCCTCTTTCTGCCATGTGAGGATACAATGAGAAGACAGCAGTCTGCAGTCTGGAAGAGGGTCCTCACAAGAACCCAATCATGCTGGCACCCTGATTTCAGACTTACAGCCTCCAGAACTGTGAGAAATAAAGTCTGCTCTTTATTAAGTCACCTAGTCTATGGCACATTGTTATAGCAGACCAAACAGACCCAGACAAAAATTTAACACCAAGTTGTAATAACAGCTATAGTATAAATGAGAAAAGTAGCCCTCTAAAATTTGATGTGGTATAATAGAATAGATGATGTTGCCATTCACTGAAATAAAGAATACTAAGAGTGAACTAGGTTAGGTTGAGTTTGGTTGGGTTGTATGGAGATTTTTAATTCAGCCTTTAGACATTGGGAATTTAGGATATTCTTAGACATTCAAAAAGGCATGTCAAGTAGGCAATTGGTTACATGGCCACGGAGTTCAGAAAATAAATCTGAGAGAGAGTAATAAATGGGTCATCTTCACCAGATCACTTAGGGAAAAAGTTCAGGGAGAGGAGTGAGACAGCCTAGGGCCACGCCTTCCCTAACTCTAAAATGGATTGGCTGAGCGGAAGAGAATGGGTTTGCAAAGGAGTGGTCAGAAAGAGAGGATTAAGATCTGGCATTTCGAGTTCCAAAGGCCAAGGGAAAAGAAAATAAAGGAAGTCAGTAAATTCAGATACTATTAAGAGGTCAAGTAAGATAGTTTCTAAATTTAGCTAGCAATGTAGACGTCATTGTGATCTTAGAGCTACCCATTTCCATAGCGATAGGGCAAAAAGCCAGACTTCGAAAACTAAGTGGGAATTGAGGAAATGAGTGAGCATAATCACTCTTGGAACAAGTTTGAACTAAGAAAACAGAAAGCAAAGATAGTACTTGGGAAAAAATATGGAGATTTAAAAAGGATTATTTGGGGTGGGTAGGGAGGTGGAGATTGTTTTTCGGAGTCCAGACTTAAGTATATTTTAAAAGTGAGCACAAGGACCCAGTTGGGAAGGAAAGGTGAACACAATACATAAATTATGTAAAATCTGAGAAAGTAGAGATGAGAAAATACAAAAAAACAAAAAACAAAAAAAAGACAGGCATAAGAAATGAACTTAGGACAAAGAACAATTCCTCTATTGAAGTAAGGAAAGAGGATGAGTACAAATTTCGGTGGGTTTGGAATTCCAATCTCAGAAAAGAAGAAAAATGTCATCCAATGTTTCTAATTTTTTTCTGGGATGTGAATGTCCGTCTGCTCACTATGATGAGGGAGACAAATAATCAGAGATCTGAAATAAGTGGAGGATATATGAAAAGTTGTGCAGAAACAGCAGGTACAAACCAGAGAAATTCTATATATCACAAATTCCTTGAGAGTCTTGATAAATCAAAGAATATGTGAGAGTATAATAGCAAGAAATATGTAAGGTCTAGTCAGGATTAGAAAAACCACACCAGCACCCACTGTTGTAGATGCAATTAATAAAGGCAGATTAGAAACTTGAAGTTTAGATTAAATTTTAAATTCTTAAGCAGTAGAAAGCATAATGAATCAGTAAAAGAAGAGTATACCAACACAAGTAAAGTCTGTGGACCTAGGAAGATATTTACAAATCCAGAAATCAGCAAGACAAAACAGCATAGCTAATCACTGAGTGATTTTTATCTGTTTTCTAATCAGTCTGCTTCCTTTTAACATAGTAGAGACTATTTACAGGTAATATTGGTCTGCCACTTTCTTAACAGGGGAATTCACAATGGGTCTGGTGAAAATGGATGTAGGAAAGTAAAGACAGCTTTTAACAATGAATTTTTGAAAGATAGTTCAAACTGTTAAAACATTGAGACATATGATCAGGATGCTATATTTACAAAAATACATAATCATTTTTCCCAAGGACACTATATTTTTTAAAACCACAGAATCATTTTTCCAGAACCCTAGAAATTAACTATACAAAACTTTATACTTAAAATGAAAGTTTCTGTTTCTAGAAATGTTAGGTTCACACTGCCATGTAACTAAAATATTTTTGTAAAATTACAATTAAACGTTCTTCCTTCAAATTGTTTCTCTTTTACTCACTCAGACTTCTTCTCACAAGTCTCAGAAGATTCTTCAATTCTCTTCTCTAACTCCAAAACAGCCTCCTCCTTGTTTAAAAGCATCTGCTGTGTTTGCATAAGTTCTTCTGCTAACGTTTTCAACCTAGAATAAACAGTATCCTCAATATCAATCAACAAATTAATTTTCACTTTATGCATATCAAAAAAGTATTCATACATCTTATGTTGCAATGTCCAAAACAGTAGCCACATATAATCTGATTCAAACTGAAGTAAAATTTCAGCTCCTTGGTTGCATTAGACACATTTCAAGTGCTAAACAGAAATGTAGCTACTGGCTACCTTACTGGATGGTAGAAAAAAGAGTATTTCAATAATCACAGTAAGTACTCGGGCAATACTGGTCTAGAGTCTTATTCACCAAAAAGAAAAAGTAGGTAAAGAAAAGAGAAGAGAACAACTTTGGTAGACATTGAGTAAATGGTAAGTACTATTATTTGCAGATGTTATCTCATTTACTCTTCACAACAATCTTATGAGATATATAGTATTATTTTAAAGAAATGAAAGTGAGGCTCAGTTATTTGTCATTTTAAATTCATGGTAAGCTATTTCTATTTTCACATATTGTAATAATACTTTAGGAGTATTTTCTGTATAGAATTGAAGACAATTTAATACATGAATTAATATAAGCTCACAAACCAGATAATTTATGTTTGTATAAAATGCACTGAGTCCTTAATGGAAGTATTTCTACCACAAAAACATACATGGCTATCATATCACTTTAAAATTTTTATCTTCAGCTTTTCAAAGCAAGACATGAAACCCAAAAGACAAAAAAGAAAATATTAAATAATCTAACTCTATAAAAATGTAAATTTATTTGAACTTAAAGAGATCATAAAGTCAAAAGCAAACTTCAGACTGAAGAAATACATGCAGCGCGAATTACCAGAAAGAGCCCTTTTCGTGCAGAAAAACTCTTAGAAAAAAGACAAACTAATATGAAAATGGACAAAAAACACAATGGAAGTTCACCATCAAAAAATTAAATGATCAATAAGCATATGAAGTTCATATGCTTAACACAAGGGGAGTTCACCATGAAAAAATTAAATGATCAATAAGCATATGACATTATTACAACTTGACTGACTGTATAAGAAGTTATTTTTCACCTACTAAAATTGACAAGCATGAAAAATACTTGGAATATCCAGTAATAGCAATATTATTTTTTTTAAATGGAAACAATTATATATCAGTGATGTGAAAAAATTGGCACAGATTTTTCAGGGGTCATCTTGGAACTGTCTCTCAAATTTTAAATTAGAAAATTATCTGACCATCTAAAAATGTGTCTTACCAAAACACTTGTAAAATATGCACAAAGTCTGTCCATACAAAAATATTTGTTGCAATATTGATTATAAAGCAAAAAACTACAAAATATTTAAATGCCCTAGTATAGCATACAGTCACTAAAAAAGAATTAGGTACACATATATAAGGTTTTTCTAAGATATAATTTTAAATTAAAAGGCAAGACGTAGCAGAATACATATAGCATTGTTCTAATTATATTAAAATACATATACATGCATATGTTCCATGAACTGAATTGTGACCCCAAAATTCATCTGTTGGGGCCCTAACCCCCACTATAATGGTATCTGGAGATGGAGCCTCTAGCAGGAAATTAGAATTAGATGAAGTCATGAAGGTGGGGCCCTCGTGATGGGATCAGAGCCCTTATAAGAAGAAACAGCACAGAACTCACTACCTCTCCTCTCCCTCTCCTCACGTACGCAAAGAAAAGGTCATCTGAGGACACAGCAAGAATTACCTATCTACAAGTTAGGAAAAGAGCCCTCATAAGTAACCCAAATCAGTTGACATCTTGATCTTGGACTTCCCAGCCTCCGTATCTATGAGAAATCATTTCTGTTGTTTCAGCCATCCAGCCTATGGTAATTTGTATGACAGTCTGATATGGTTTGGTTGTGTCCTCACCCAAATCTCATCTCGAATTGTAACTCCCACAATTCCCACATGTTGTGAGAGGGACCCAGTGGGAGGTAACTGAATCATGGGGACAGGTCTTTCTCATGCTCTTCTCACAATAGTGAGTAAGTCTCATGAGATCTGATGGTTTTAAAATGAAGAGTTCCCCTGCACAAACTCTCTTTGCCTGCTGCCATCCGTGTAAAACATGACTTGCTCCTCCTTGCCTTCTACCATGATTGTGAGGCCTCCCCAGCTATGGGGAACTGTAAGTCCATTAAACTTCTTTTTCTTCCCAGGCTCAAAAGTCTTTATCAGCATCGTGAAAACAGACTAATACAGTCCAAACAGACTAATACAATATATTTATGTGATATGTGTTTATATGTGAGTGCATAGGATAAGAAACAGATGACTATAAACCAAAGTTTTATCAATACTCTGAGAGGTGTGGGATTGGAGTAGGGAGTGATTTAAGTCCAAAGAAGTCTTTCATAGTTTACTCCATATATATCAACATTGTTTGAATCTCTTATAACAGGAATAGATTTTTTTAGAATCACTAAATAGGTAATAGAGATAAGAGAGGCAGAAAAACTATCATACATAATCAGAAGAATGCTAAATACAGCAATAAATACTATTTCATTTTTATTTAGAGTAAAACAACATAATAAATTTCAGTAAGTCTCTGACGGCATTTGATATTAAAGCAAAATAAAGCAATAATAGTTATAATAATGATCGAGAGTCATCAGGGAAAGGTCAGATTGAACATTTTTCTTTAATCATATATATATTCATAAGACATTTGTATCAAATCTAGTAAAATTATGTTTTTGAATATCATGGAGACACAAGCTTCAGTTGTTGAGAGAATTGGCTTGCATGGAATAGTTCATATTCTGACTATCAGATAAAGAAAACATTACTGTGTTAAGATTCAAGATCATTGTCAAGAAAGCTACATTTCAACCACTGGCTCCAACTTCCTTATTAAATAATTATAAATAAATAAATAAGTAAATAACACATAATTCTGTGCTGTTCCAACTCTGCCTTACATATAATCTCATTTAATTCAAATGAAAGTTTAGAACACAGAGCCCTACCTCAGAATCTGTCCCAACCACTTTCTGACACCCAAGTCTGGTGGAAACAGAAAAAACAACCAGCTTCTTATCACTGTCTTGACCATGCTACATTAAAGCTGAATTTAATAAAAAGCCTTTCCTCTCCTTATCACTTTCTTCTGTTCTATCCTTTGCTGCTTTTCCCTGCACATTTCCCTTATTCTCATTCTCTTCCTGGTTAATTTTCCATTCATCTCTCTTCTCAAAACTTCAATCATTCATTTAAACAAGTGTTTATTAAATACATTCCTTGTGTCAGACACTCTGCTAGACAGTAGGGATACAACAATAAACAAGTTTGCCCTCAGGAAACTTATATTCTACTAGACAGACATCAAAGAAGAAAAGACAAATGAATTTAGAAGAATAAAATTATACAGGGAGGCCGGGAGCAGTGGCTCACATCTGTAATCCCAGCACTTTGGGAGGTTGATGGGGGGGTGGATCATTTGAGGTCAGGAGTTTGAGACCAGCCTGGCCAACATGGTGAAACCTCGTCTCTACTAAAAATACAAAAATTAGTTGGGTGTGGTGGCAGGCACCTGTAATCCCAGCTACTCAGGAGGCGGAGGCAGGAGAATCACTTTAACCTGAGAGGCAGAGGTTGCAGTGACCCAAGATCATGCCACTGCACTCCAGCCTAGGCAACAGAGCGAGACTTCGTCTCAAATATATATATATATATATATATATATATATATATATAATTTTTTTTAATCTAAAAAAAATACATATGGTGAAAGTATTTACTCTTTCTTACTATTATCCCCTTAAAAAAAAAAAACCTGTAATGTGTGAATTAAGTGAAGAGAAAAACATTCAAGTAATTATAGTTCATGTATAGATGACATAACAAATGTAAGAATAGTTCATAAATTTCAAAGTACAATATTCACCATCATGTTATTACATGTTTCGTATACAAATATAATAGTAACAGTCCAAATGAGAACACATAGATACAGGGAGTGGAATAACACACACTGGGGCCTCTAAGGGGAGGGCCGGCAGGGTGAGGGAGAGCATTAGGATATATATAGCTAATGAATGCGAGACAATACCCAGTGATGGGTCGATAGGTGCAGCAAATCACCATGGCACACGTTATATATAACAAATCTGCATGTACTGCACATGTATCTGGAACTTAAATAAAATAAAATAAAATAGCATAAAAATAGAAACAGTTCAAATGGCTTATTCTTTACATTTTTAAATTAAATATTATAATATTATAATGCAAAGCAGTTAAAAGTCATAAAATGACCCTGCCTGGAAAAAATTCACAAAATGACATAATACTTAACATTTGAGTGCCAAGCATAGTTTTAAGCACTTTATAAATAAGCATTTAAATTTATAGAATTCTTATAACACCCTTATAATCTCCATTTACATATGAAGAACTGAAGCAAAGAGGTTAAAACTCTTGTCCAAGGTCACAGAGCTGGTAAGTGGGAAAAGCTGATAACAGAGACCAAGCAGCTTAAATCCTGAATCCACACCCTTAACAACTAATATCCTGTCTTAGTAATTGTACATCCTAGAATTTATCCTATATATATGCTTCAAAAGTGTACAAAGATGTAAATACAAGAATGTTTATTGTATAATCACAATAAACAAAAGTAAATGTATCGTGATGTTAATGATGCTTAGTTCTCAGGTGCCTCACTGCATGATCCCTTCCAAGACTCTGTAGTTAATTTTGTATTTGTAAGTTTGTATAGATTTTCTTAAAGATGTTTCCCACACTCCAATTTTATAAGCTTAGAGTCCCATAAAACCTGGCACCAACTCTGTCAATGGAAAAAACTAGAAATAACCTAAATGCCCATCAATAAATAACAAAACTAAAGAAATTACATTACATACAAGTAGTAAAACTCTGTACACATTAAGAGGATTTAATACATGTTAAAAAAAAAGAGGATGATGCTAAGGAATATGCATAAAATAATTCCTACTTACACAGAAGAAAATTCATACACATGTATATACATTGTATATACATTCTGGAAAAATACATACACTTTTTTCATGAGTTAAACCTGGAAGGTAGTGATGGTGGTCGACAAAAACAAGAAAGAAAAATGTTAATTTTTATTGTATACCTTTTTGTAAGATTTTATAGATTTTATCATCTGCATGCTTTAGTTAGATAATTTTTAAAGATTTAATTGTATTAAACGATACAAAGCCAGCCCAGCATGTTGGCTCATGCCTGTAATTCCAGCACTTTGGGAGGCTGCGGCAGGTGGATCACTTGAGGTTAGGCGTTCGAGACCAGCCTGGCCAACATGGTGAAACCCCATCTCTAATAAAAATACAAAAAATTAGACAAGCATGGTGGTGCACACCCATAGTTCCAATTACTTGGAAAGCTGAGGCAGGAAAATCACCTGAAAGTGGGAGGCAGAGGCTGCAGTGAGCAGAGATTGCGCCACTGCACTCCAGCCTGGGCAACAGAGCAAGACTCAGTCTCAAAAAAAAAAAAAAGATACAAAGTCCTAAAACCTTTATTATGGATAATAAAAAGTTTCCAATACTTACCCAACACTTTTTATATCATAATCATTGGATGTCATGACATAAATCTTACAACACTCTTAAAGGGATCAAACTTCCAACTTACAAAAAAATTATGACTTGACAAACCATCTTAACTTTTATTTCTGACATGAAATTTGCAATGCTGAAACTTTAAGTGTGACATTTGGGTTAATTAAAAAAATGGAATTTATAGTTGCCTGAGGTAACTTTTCTGACATCTCTTTTTCTCTATTGTTGCAACATAAATTGAAAACATAAACTATTTCTTGCCATCTCTTTCTTAAAATATAATTGCAAGAGCATAGGATTTTTATGGATGACATTCTATACTATGACACAAATCTTTATGAGCTTTTCTCAAGAGTAAACAGAAGATGGCTTCTACAACCAAGCGAAAGTTATGAGTTTCTGTTAAATACAGTCACCTCCTAATACCCACTTAATCCACCTCCAATCCAACAAATCCATCTGCTTTCTTCCATACAACTTTGTTTCCGTTATTCAAACGGTCCTTCTGACATGTCACCTGACTTCAATATTTTACATTTTTTGAAATCTTTCCAACTCACTCCTAAAGTATTCCCCCAACACAGCCTGAGCAAATTATAATACTGTATATGTTCAACCAGGGACCAAACTTGAGCTAATACTGTAAACAAGAACAGCCAAAAACAGATTTGGTAAAAGCAAGGCTCTATGTAAGAGATGAAGGAGTAGTGAAGTATTTGACACCCCATTAAATACAAGGTTGATTCAATAGTTGGATGGGTTAAATTGGTATCATCCTCTGTAACAGGAGTCAGCAACCATTTTCTGATAAAAGCACAGAAAGCAAATATTTTAGACTTTGCCACCAAGAAGCAAAATCAAGCATAGTATATAGGTATTTATATAACAAAAGAGAAAACAAAGATTCACAAATATTTTGTTGGCAAATTCAAAATATAGTAATAATTGGGTACATGTTATCGTAATGCAAGTCTCTTAATGAGAAGAATGAAAATCTTTTGATGGCCATAATACTTCCTATCACTGCAGTTCAAAGTTAGTGTTTATAATCAAAATCAACTATAAATGTCCACCTATTAATGCAGATATTTAATAAAATTTTAAGTCTTCCACATTTGTACAGTACATAGACTAGTACTGCCAAATACCAATAGCAATCCATGACCATAAGATTTTAATTAAGTATATTCAGTGCTTAGCAGGCATGGTGCAATTGCATAATAAACACAATGTTTCTTCATCTAATTCAATAACAAAATAATCCACACTTTGCTATGCCTTAAAAGTGCCACATTTGAAATCCATTTTCTCTTCTTCTTTTGACACTATAGGCATGAACTGATAATAAAAATAAGATGCCACAGTATACTGATATGTGTGGCACTCAAAATGCTGTTGAGTTATAACTGTGTCACTGTGATTTGTATAGTGCCAAGCAGATGTGTGAAGTGATGAGTGTGCCACATATGGTCTCTGTCACAACTGCTTGGCTCTGCCACTGTAGCGGGAAATCACCCACAGACAGCAGGTAAATGAATGAGCACGGCTGTGTTCCAATAAAACTTTATTTATGTACTCTGATATTTAAACATCACATAATTTTTGTGTGTCACGAAATATAATTCTTCCTTTGATTTTTTTCCAACCATTGAAAATGCAAACAGCATTCTTAGCCTCGTGGGCTGCACAAAAACAGGCAACTAGCTGGATTTGCCTCATGGGCTATAGTTTGCTGACTCATGCCCTACAAGATCCAAGACAATCACTTTTCCACATAAAGAATTACCATTCTTCAATTAAGAGATCCTATTTATATTCTAAAAGCTAAATATGTTCTGATTTTAAACTTTAAAAAATGTACTTGAAATCATAAGGCCTGAGACTAGATTTTGTTTTAGAATACAAGACTACACATTTTACGTAATCATGGTATTCAAATATATCTACTACTGATAGCCAATAATACCTTATAATAAAGAGATCTCATTTGAAATCAGAAAACAGAGTCAACAAAATAACTAAATAGGACCTTAATTCTTTACTGCTTTATTAAAATTAATCAAAATTCCTTCTTTTGCAGACAAGTTAATGCTTATATTATTTTAGAATAACCTGCTATCTTTAATTTGTCATACTTAGCCTACTGATGTGTTGAGTCAAAACTCCATTTAAGTTTGCAATAGGTCACCATTAGATGACTCGTCTGTCCATAATGACAAAAAGCACAAAACAGACATTTAAATATATTCGTCTAATGTTCAAAATTGTATGGACTTTACTTTTTCAACTAATTTGAAAAACTAAAATTACTGAGTCCCAAATTATTCAATTAAATAGTAACTAGACGAGATGAAATATTTACATATATAATTTTAATAAAAAGATGATTAAAAATAAATTAAGCACAAAAACGCTTTCAGCATTTGGCAAAGAAGGTAGATGCAAAAAAAGAGGCAGATGGGAGATAGGTGTTGGTAGGGAAGGAGAGAGATTATATTATATATAACAGATACAAAGAAAGCAACCTCAGATTTAAGCCTGAAAATAATGTAGCCTAAATGCATGTGTGATGGGACGTGCACAGCTTCAGGTGTCCAGTACTAGAAGTTATCTGAAGCCGAAAAACAGCCTTTGACCACATGGTAAGATACCATCCAAAAAATTTTCCTATAAATAGGAGATAATCCTACAAATAATTGAGTTTAACTCTCCTATGTATTTAGACCTTGATAAATATGGTTGATAGATAAATAATGAGATTACAATAAAATGCTTCGTGGTACATATTCAGATAGGTAAAGGTGGTAACTTTATCAGGTACATGTCATAGTGTTAGATTTCCATAACAGAGGGGATAAGTAATCTGTCCAGTTTCACAAACATAATTTGCCAAATTATACACCAACTTACATATGTAGCAACATTTTATAAGAGGGCTTATATATCTGTACTTTATACAACACTGGGTATTATCCAATTATTTAATCTTTGCTAATCTGGTAAGGTAAATAGCCTATTTCTTTTTAATTTATATTTAATTGCCAATGAAGAATATCTTTTCCAAGTACTATTGGTAATTTGTATTTCTTTTTCCAGGAACTAACTGTTCATTTGTTTCTTTCACTTCTATTAGAATAATATTACAACACAAATCTACAACTAAATTAACAATATTAATGCCTTCAGGAAAGAAAAGATGTTTAACTTTAAAGCGCTAGTGAGTTTAAAAAAAATAAAGGAAAAAAGATTTTCCTAAGTCTTATATTACATTAAAAAAATACTTACAGTTTTAATGGAATTACCTTATACTTATTTGAAAGTGCCAACAGAGATGCTGAATAACTCTCTGGGAATAAAATTCTTGAAGAAACCCTAATCTTAAACTCATATCCTGAATACAGACACTGTTCAATGAAATGTAACTAAAGTTTATCTCAGTAAAATGTGAGCAATTAAAACTTCTATCACATTATCAAAGATTTATTACCTTTAATTTATTGCATTTTTGTTTACTGCTTCATCACTATAATTAAGAAACAATGATTTATGAGCATAACTAATTTTGCTCTCATTATACCCTAGAAAGCTGTAAAACAAATTCTTCTTTGGTCACAAAATCTCTGATTTTACATAAGCTTATAACAGGTAGCTATTTTTAATTTTACCACATTATATTCCAAAATCTATATACTCACTCTTTCCAGTGTTTATTAAAACATATTAATCAATTTCAGTGTAAACTCCTTGAAGGTATTAACCCTTACAACCTTAGATATACAGTAAATTTATCAGATGGATAAATTAGTAAGTTATTTGGGAGCAATATTATAATAAAAAAAACAGGAAACAGGAGTAATCTATGTCATATTCCTTCACCAGCAGCATGTGAATTGAGAAATGGAATGTCTCACTGCACAGGAATTGAGAAACTCTGCTATCCATTTTGTACCATACATTCAACTCTATTGTTTAGAGCAGAGTCTCTCAACCTCAACACTACTGATATTTTCACCAGATAATTCTTTGTTTGAGAAGCTGTCCTGTGCACTGTAGGATGTTTAGCAGCATCTATGGCTAATGTCTCCAGATACTGTCAAATATCCCCTGGAGTATAAAATCACCCAGGGCAAGGACTACTGGTTTAGAGATGGCTGACATTGTAAATATCAAAGGTCAGAAACCTAGTCAAGTAAGACCCCTGTGTAGGGCATGAAAAACTTAGCAACAGCTTCAAAAATCCCAATAAGGCTGCTAGGAAAAACTCTGTAATGCAGTATACTCTCATGCCTCCACTGCTCTCATCAGTAGTCAGTATACCATCATTATTAAGCCTTCATCTTGTACACATGATTTGTGGACAAATATTTGTTAGTTTCTTCAATCCTATCTAGCCAGCTTTAAAGATTCCAAAACGTGGCTGGGCACAGTGGCTCATGCCTGTAATCCCAGCACTCTGGCAGGCCAAGGTGGGTGAATCACTTGAAGTCAGGAATTTGAGATCAGCCTGGCCAGCAGGGCAAAACCCCATCTCTACAAAAAAAAAACACAAAAATTAGCCAGGCATGGTGGCACATGCCTGTAATCCAGCTACTCGGGAGGCTGAGGCATGAGAATCATTTGAACTACGAGGCAAAGGTTGCAGTGAGCCGAGATCACACCACTGCACTCCAGCCTGGGCAACAAAGTGAGACCTCATCTCAAAATTAAAACGAAATAAAATTAAAAAAACAAAAAAAAAAGATTCCAAACCTCTTTCCAAGAGCCAGTCTGCATTTCATACCTTAGCTAATTACCCGTACCACCACCATGTTACTGAACGATAGAAAGAAGATTGTTTAATTATATTAGGTGGGGACGTTTGGCTGAGTCATTTGAGGTAAAATTCCAACAGGTGGTATGATATAACATGTCTAACATTGAGGAACAATGAGTGCATAATCATTTATAGCTGTGGTTCTGGCATAAAGAAAAATACATGCAATGTTTGTTAATAAATATATGTCCTTGTGTTGCTCCCACACAAAATCAAGAGATAGGTTAAATATTTAGAAGTAGAGCACCTTATGTTTTCTAAATTCAAAAATGTACTACTAATTGCTTTTAATGTTTGAAAAGAACTAAGAACACATTGAGATTTCTCAAAATTCCTTTAATATTTCACACAACAAAAGCAACAAAGTAAAGGAGGAATTGATTTAACAGCCTATAACAGAAGACATCCCTGCTTCAAGAGAAAATAATTCAATTAAAAGTCAATTTTTTGTACTAAGTGCTCTGACATCAATAACTCTCATCTCTAACAGTAAACAACCTAATTTCCAAAATGCTTCTTCCAATAAATTGTGGGGATGAAATGAGATTTTAAAATATATATAAATTTTGAAAAGCATAAAGCATTATTCCAATGTCAAATACTAGCAACAACTGGGCAAATGAATGTAACATCACACAGAACTTTGATATTCGGAATTACCAAAAGTAGTGACGAAAATGAGTAAAATTAACATATTTCTCAAAACATGTCACTCTGACCCCAAAAATTTACTTTTCATTACTTGTAAAAATAATTGATATTTTAAATCTGAGTACAACTATAAAGCAATAACACTACTAGTATTTAAACCGTTGATATTTTGTGAATACTTACATTACTTGCAAACTTTCTGCTGTTAAGTTATTCCACATGATCTCATTTGCCTGAAGATTTTCATTTTCTTCCAGTAAGGAAGTATCAAACTCTATTTCTTGTTCTTTAGCAGCTGTTGTTCTAGTAAAGCATGCCAAATAATTTTGATCATTGTAAATACAGTATCATAATATATCTTCATATACACTAAAGACAGAATATTTGTTTTTATCCAAAATTATGTTAACAAAGTAAACACTAATAGTATAAATCAAACTAAATCCTGGGTTTCAAAATTGTGTAACTTGAGACTTAGATTCCTTATCTGCAGAATTCAGGTATTAACCTGCTTTATTACTGTCACAATTGTATTAAGTATAAAATAAGATGCCATGGAAAAGTATTTGGTGCATCATAAAGTGTAATATACATATAAAGTCATGGTATTATTATATAAGCATTAAAAAGAAAATATAATTTCATGGATTAAATATGGATTTAAGCATGGATTAAATATGGATTAACAACAAATTTTTACATATCAAAAACTATACATTATATAGTTATCATCATTGACAAAGAACTTTTAAAATTAAAAGCAGATAAATTAATATGAAATATTCTATGTCTTAATAAGATCTTAAGTATTTCTTATTTTTATCTGTGGTTAACTGTTATATGAATGAAAAATAATACTGTCATAAATCCTTAAAGAGGAATAAACATGTCATACCTGTGAACATCTATGAAATTATTGTATTCTGTACTAGGATCTATCTGTTCAACCGACATTTGAATCTCTTTATGGACATTCACTATTTCCTCTGTGACAAGACTGGTTATCTGGCTGTATTCATCAAATATACCTTTGCTGAAAACAAAAATAAAATTTTGCAGCATTTTAAAGTTTTATCAAGAGAGATACCATCTCAAAAAGGATTCAGAACAATAAGCATAAGAAATGTAATATCAAAATGTACAGATGGTTGTTTCCTGTACCACCTTATTTCATACCTGGAGAGTAAAGAAGAGGGATTATATAAATGTACAGATTACCAACTTATGTTTGTTATAATACAATAATTACAAATGATCTAGAATATGACATTACCTTTTCAAACATGTATTTGATATGTCCAAAATGCAGGGCCAGAGTTGACAACTTTCTATGTCTAAATATTCTCGTATAAATCTTGGGTTGTATAACATGGAACTCTGATCAACTCCTGACTCTTTAATGTTCCTTTCCAGTGTCTGTTACTTCCTCACATGCTCTACCTGTCTGGTTCTTCCCTGTTCCTCTGGGCCTCTGCTCTTTTTTGTATACTTAGTTGAACTGGTTCTATACCTTGAATGACATCTAAATTTCTTCTCTTGATCTCCAGTCAGCAGCAAAAATGTCATCAAAATTATTAGCCTGGTCTAATAAATGCAAAAGGGAAAAAACTGTTCTGTCACAGAGACCAGCTTCCTACTTAAAAATGCTATACTGTAAAAATATGCCATAGGTCACTGTCAACAGCAAGTGTAGACAGACAAGGTTATCCTGCATATGCTGAAATAAATACAAAGCATAGTTTTTCTTTTCCACAATCATTACTTATAAAAAACTAATCCATACAAAAGCTCCCTTATTGTGAAGTATTCTCTCATTACTTTATTTTAAATAGGAAAATATCATTTGGGTAAAAAAACTGAGATTTAAATTGTTTCAGGCAATGCTAGTTTCAAATAATTAGAGAAATCACCTGACAGACACAATTTAAAGAAAAGGGGAGGCAGAAAAATTTAATACAGATTTAGTCAGTATCTCTGGGATTATAATCTCATAAGTAAAAGTACTGAATGTTGTTAATGTAAATGAGCCTATCTAAATAACTCTTTTAAAGCAATACAGTAAATAGGTGTAATGTGGAGATCATTAACATTCACCTTTAACACAAATGAGGAGGAAAAATGAAAAACATCTCCTAATATTATATGAATGGGTATCTGTTCCATGAGATTCAAATGTGGTGATGCAATCATGCTTGGATTTTTAAAATTCTAAATCTAAAATAATGTATTACACAAAGTACGGATAACATACCATGAGAAACCATTATATGTCACAAAAAAATATTCCAGTGATGATGAAGATACTATTATTGAAAATCATGTGAACAGTTTAAAGATGTCTATTAATAAATGAAAGTAGGAAAGGAAATATTTCTAAATCAATAGTACTTTAGAGATAAGTAAATTCATGAATCAAATATTTAAGTAGACATTTCACTGTTTTATCAACACTAAAAAGTTTACATATTCAAATTAACTAAAAACACTTTACCTTCTTATGTGAATATGGAGGATCACCTAAAATTTAGTCTTACCTACACACAAGTATATACTATCAAATTATCTTTATTTTCACATAAAGAGAAGTAAAAGTCAGCCAAGCAGAGTATGGAAGGCAGCAAAGACAAATTTGCTCTTCTAATTTCAGGGGCTGTGGAAGTCAATAGCCCAAGAAATATTATCCCTAATCTGAAATATTTGTATGTAAACAGAATAATATAACACAATGATAGCTAGTGGTACTAAATCTGTCATGGCACCAGGGAGCCCTTCAAAGAAAACGATGTCATTCTCTGCCTCTGTCTTCACAAGGCCTTCTCTGTGTCTCTCTGTGTCCTTCCTCTCGTCTTCTTATAAGGACTCCAGTCATTGGATTTAGGGCCTACTCTAAATCCAGAATGATTTCATCTTGAGATCCTTGATGAATTACATCTTCAAAGACCCTATTTCCAAATAAGGTCACATTCTGAGATTCTGGGTACTCAAGAATTTTGAGGGTACATTCTTCAAATCACTACATTCCTCTCACAGAAAGTGCAGGGTTAGTCAGAAGACTCAAGCTTCAAGTTCCAGATCTGCCACCTCTTAGCTTTGTGAATCTGGGTCCATTCCCACTTGTCTGTCATAGATATACCTTGGATATAACCTGTACTTCCTAACTCTACAGGATACTGTAAGGAACAAGTAAGCAAATGCACATGAAAGTGCTTTGCAAACTGCAATGTAGCGTATAAATGAAATGTTTTGTTTTAGAAATTATCATTTTACCTTTAACAGTTACTCTGGCATTTATTAACCCATTTATGACTAGTGTTCCATTATTGGAACACTAAGCTTATGGGAGTTATTTATATTCTACTGCTCAAGGTTATCACTAAGGTCTGATTTTTCACACACAAAAAATGTTCACACAAAAAAATTTGCAACCTCTGGCATAAATGGGTTAATTTATGTAATATTCAGGCTTCCTCTTGCATCATAACCTGAAAAATTCACATAATAATTTTTCATATCAATTTACCACTACATTTCAAAATATGCAAAACCTAAGAGCTTATGTGCTAATTTATGTAATTACAGATAAATTAACTACAATGCAAGAACCTGCATTAAACTGCCCCAAGTTCCTTTTCTCATACTTCACTACTTATTTGTGAACTTTAACTCCACCTGAGAGATAACCATTTACTTCTTTTCTAATGCTCTTCCATTACTACACCATTCTTCAACCCTACTCATAGTTCACAGCAACTCTAACATTGAAGAATTCCCTGACACAATTTTCAGTGAAAGAAAATTGAATTTAGTCATTTGGAAGGCACTAAAACAACTAAGCAAGGAGATAGGGTCTACCAAAGCATGACTTATTTTTTCTGTCATTTTGTATCAGGGTGTATGATAAACGTATGTCCATTTGACTCACTAATTAAAGTATATTGTTAGATCAAGAAGGCAAGAATTGTGCCCTGCTCATCTCTATATCCCTAAGCATCAGATAATGTGCTTTGCATACGTAAAACTTCAATAAACATTTGTTAATTTTAATCTTATACAGAAAAAAGAACAAGAAGCGGACAAATAAACCTTCAAAAAATCTCTTCCTTGAGCCTTTTCAGTTGTTCAAGATTTAAAACCTAACTCTCTGGAGGCAGATATTCACTTCCTAACACTTTTCAACTTATAATTTTTTCATTTAAATTTCCAGCTAAGAAAACAAAACAAAAACATACAAAAGGAGAACCATTTTGGAAGCTAGCTACAAGGTTTAGGGGATAAGCACAAACTGAAGGGACATGAAAAGTGAAAATCAAGAAGAATCAAGGTATGAAATACCCACTGGACTGGGTCAATAATAAAACTTATGAAGCAACACCTAAACTAGAGAGAAAATATGTTGAAATCATTTTGTGAAGGGATTTTATGATAAAAAGAAAATGTATCTTACAGTGCTTTTATCATTTCTTCTTGCATCTTTTGTAAGGAGTCCAGAAGCAGGGGAAGTGTGATATCATAATACTGATTCTGATGGAGCTGTGCCCCTTTCAATGCCAATACATACTGATTATGTAACATATGAAGTTTCATTGTGGCTTTGTCGTATCGTTCCTTGGCCTTTTCAGTTTCCTTCCCTGAAAAAAAAAAAAACTGAAGAAAGTTAGTAAACAGATAAGAAAAAAATTTTATCTTCACTACATACAAACTGAATTACTACTGTTTTATGTTATTTCACACTTTTTTAAATAACAAAATTTTATTGAACACATACTACGTGCTTAGCTTTATGCAAGGTACTGTTAGACTTGCCAATCCTTAACACAAAGGTTGCCAAGAAGGAGGCATGTAGGATACTAAATGGTGAATAAAGGTCAAAGTAAAATATAAAAAAGTACAGATACATGATCCTTTTCATATTCAAGAAGCTTATACCAAATTGAAACAACAGTGCACATAAAACTGTAAAACCAAGAAACCAAGAAAGTTTGTAAGTAATGTTAAATTTTGAGGTCTATGTTTGAGATACCAACAAAGACAAGGGTAGTCAGAGGAGGCTTTGTGGAGAAGACAAACCTTAAAATATGGGACATATCTGGAGAAGTATAAAAAAGATAAGAACAGATAGTTCCTTCCTCTCACCTTCCTTTTTTCCCTTCACTCCTTCCTTCCTTCCTTTCATTCAATGAATATTATTAGCTGAACACTACTAGGAACTGTGCTAAACATTGGGAATTCAGTATTTGGCAAAACAGAGTCCTTGACATAGAGCCTTGTGAAATGGAATATTGAGTGAATACATGGAAAGAACAAAGTTACATAGACATAAGCTTGTCTACAGACAGCAAGTTTTGAGAAAGTTGAAGAAATAGGTCTGCTTAGGTAGCGCAGTTCTAGGTGCTGAATGACTTGAAAATCAAGCAGAGAAATTTAGACTTCATGTGGAAGAAGTCTGAGAGATACTGATAATGTTACGAATTAAAACATTTTATGGTTCCTTTACTAGTCATTTAGAAAACATTTACAGATTGCCAATACAAGCAAATGAAGATATAAAGAAATGAAAATTTTAAACAGATCTTAAACTTTTGATGCAAATTACACAAATATTTCTTGTCACTATAGACTCAGAAAATAAACTGTTCAAGATATTTACTAATTTCTGCCCCTTCCAAAGAAGTCCTCCAAATAAATCCTCTCCCCAGAAACAGATCTTTTTTTTTTAATGTAAATCAATTTTATTTGCATTCTTTTGTAACTTGTCTTTCATTGCATTGAGATTCATTGGTGTCAAGGCATCAGTTTCTAGCTGATTCTTTTTTTTTTTTTATACTTTAAGTTTTAGGGTACATGTGCACAACGTGCAGGTTAGTTACATATGTATACATGTGCCATGTTGGTGTGCTGCACCCATTAACTCGTCATTTAACATTAGGTATATATCCTAATGCTATCCCTCCCCCATCCCCCCACCCCACAACAGTCCTTGGTGTGTAATGTTTCCCTTCCTGTGTCCATGTGTTCTCATGTTCAATTCCCACCTATGAGTGAGAACATGTGGTGTTTGGTTTTTTGTCCTTGCGATAGTTTGCTGAGAATGATGGTTTCCAGCTTCATCCATGTCCCTACAAAGGACATGAACTCATCATTTTTTATGGCTGCATAGTATTCCATGGTGTATATGTGCCACATTTTCTTAATCCAGTCTATCATTGATGGACATTTGGGTTGGTTCCAAGTCTTTGCTATTGTGAAAAGTGCAGCAATAAACATACGTGTGCATGTGTCTTTATAGCAGCATGATTTATAATCCTTTGGGTATATACCCAGTAATGGGATGGCTGGGTCAAATGGTATTTCTAGTTCCGGATCCCTGAGGAATCACCACACTGACTTCCACAATGGTTGAACTAGTTTACAGTCCCACCAACAGTGTAAAAGTGTTCCTATTTCTCCACATCCTCTCCAGCACCTGTTGTTTCCTGACTTCTTAATGATCGCCATTCTAACTGGTATGAGATGGTATCTCATTGTGGTTTTGATTTGCATTTCTCTGATGGCCAGTGATGATGATGAGCATTTTTTCATGTGTCTTTTGGCTGCATCAATGTCTTCTTTTGAGAAGTGTCTGTTCATATCCTTTGCCCACTTTTTGATGGGGTTGTTTGTTTTCTTGTAAGTTTGTTTGAGTTCATTGTAGATTCTGGATATTAGCCCTTTGTCAGATGAGTAGATTGCAAAAATCTTCTCCCATTCTGTAGGTTACCTGTTCACCCTGATGGTAGTTTCTTTTGCTGTACAGAAGCTCTTGAGTTTAATTAGATCCCATTTGTCAATTTTGGCTTTTGTTGCCATTGTTTTTGGTGTTTTAGACATGAGGTCCTTGCCCATGCCTATGTCCTGAGTGGTATTGCCTAGGTTTTCTTCTAGGGTTTTCATGGTTTTAGGTCTAACATTTAAGTCTTTACTCCATCCTGAATTAACTTTTGTATAAGGTATAACTCACCACTCCTATTCAACATAGTGTTGGAAGTTCTAGCCAGGGCAATCAGGCAGGAGAAGGAAATAGAAGGTATTCAATTAGGAAAAGAGGAAGTCAAATTGTCCCTGTTTGCAGATGACATGATTGTATATTTAGAAAACCCCATCATCTCAGCCCAAAATCTCCTTAAGCTGATAGGCAACTTCAGCAAAGTCTCAGCATACAAAATCAATGTGCAAAAATCACAAGCATTCTTATACATCAATAACAGACAAACAGAGAGCCAAGTCATGAGTGAACTCCCATTCACAATTGCTTCAAAGAGAATAAAATACTTAGGAATCCAACTTACAAGGGATGTGAAGGACCTCTTCAAGGAGAACTACAAACCACTGCTCAAGGAAATAAAAGAGGATACAAACAAATGGAAGAACATTCCATGTTCACGGGTAGGAAGAATCAATATCATGAAAATGGCCATCCTTCCCAAGGTAATTTATAGATTCAATGCCATCCCCATCAAGCTACCAATGACTTTCTTCACAGAATTGGAAAAAACTACTTTAAAGTTCATATGGAACCAAAAAAGAGCCCACATTGCCAAGTCAACCCTAAGCCAAAAGAACAAAGCTGGAGGCATCACACTACCTGACTTCAAACTATACTACAAGGCTACTGTAACCAAAATAGCATGGTACTGGTACCAAAACAGAGACATAGAGCAATGGAACAGAACAGAGCCCTCAGAAATAATGCCGCGTATCTACACCATCCGATCTTTGACAAACCTGACAAAAACAAGCAATAGGGAAAGGATTCCCTATTTAATAAATGGTGCTGGGAAAACTGGCTAGCCATATGTAGAAAGCTGAAACAGAAACAGATCTTAAGTTGAGAATTTTTGACAGCAGGCTCCCTTCTGTTGCCATTCTGCTTAGGCTCAGCAACCATCTGAGTATTCCTCATTTAAGAATCTCAGTACCCCAGAGCAAAGAGCAGAGAAAAGGTGAGGGTTTTTGCAAAGAGGGACAATTTCAGACCTCAGACCATTCCTAGGAAGAACAACAGAATGAGAAATAGAATTCCCTTGCTTTCTCATCATCCCTCCAATTCTGATGCTCAGGAACTACATCCACATCGTATAAACAGAAACAAACCTTCTGGCAGACTTGTATGTCTCTACTATCAATAAATTCTAGAGTTCACAAACACTAGAATCACCACTGACTTCTAGGGAGCAACACATAATTTTTTTAAAGAGTTTAATTCTGTACCCATTGTCCATTCACTGACTCTTGCACATGAGGATATTAACAGCTGTCCAAGTTTTTAACAAAATGTTACCCAGATAATCTATTTCACTTTATAACATAAAGAACTTCTTAATAAGAAAATAATCTTTTCACCTGAGTATCTCTAACCCCTGTCACTGCTGACCAGAAACATGTTCTAAAACTAGAGTGGCAGGAGGGAAGCAAGTACATTAATTCAGTTCTCACCTGAAGAAAATCAGAAAGAAAGAAAAAAACTTGAATCACTAAAGTAATAGTTTTCAAACTTTTTGACTACCACCCACAAGATAATATATTTTATGTCATGAACGAGTAAATAATCATATATGTGTTTATATAAATTTAATATAAAATGATTATTCTCACTATGAGGTATGCCCAGTGATTTTTTCAAAAATTCTAATCTATTTGAATTTTTTTAATGTTTATCAGAAATCAGTAAACTTTTTGCCTCAGTTAAAATAAATCCCTAGAGAAGATTTATCTCACTCTGCATGACACTTGGCACAATTTTTTAAGTTAGCAATTAATAAAATAACTTCGGTAATATTAACCATGAATGATTTTTAATGTTCTAAGGAACATATCCTCCCACATGATCAGTTACTATAATAATTTTTCATAGAATAATATACTATCATTTTTATCCATGAATATTACTACTTAGCATTCTTCTTACAGAATATATTTCATTAAAAGTCCCCAAAAGTCAATGCAATTGCCTGGGTGCAGCAGCTCACGTGTAATCCCAACACTTTCAGAGGCCGAGGTGGGCGGATTACTTGAGGTCAGGAGTTCGAGGCCAGCCTGGCCAACACAGTGAAACCCCATCTCTACTAAAATACAAAACAATTAGCCAGGTGTGGTGGTGCATGTCTGTGGTCCCAGCCAATCAGGAGGCTGAGGCAGGAGAATCACTTTAACCCAGGAGGCGGAGGTTGCAGTGAACCAAGATCAAGCCTCTTCACTCCAGCCTGGGCAACAGAGCTAGACTCTGTCAAACAAAAAAAAAAGGTCAGTGCAACTGACATATCTATGGCCAGCCCACAGCCTTCCATCTAAAAATGATCACCCCTTTTTGTCCCCACCCACACAAGTTAGGAGGAGGCTCCTACACCAAGCTGACATCCAAGATCTAAGGTACATACCTGACAATATAGGAACCAATATTTTGGCTAGAAGCTAAGTCATATTAATTCCTGAATAAGAGTAAAAGTTCACTAATTCCTGCTACAGAAGCTGCCTTTTTTGAGGCCCATTTCAAGGTTTTTGGTTTTTGGTCTGGTTTTTTTTTTTTTACTCACCATTTTTAAGCTAGTTTGATTTTCTGTTTACTACTTGAAATTGAACAAATTAATTCTGACAACAGTTCAAAAGGTCAGGTACAATTAACAGAGAAGTTAATTCCAAGTAATAAAGACACTTTCCACAGTCCACATGTTCATAATAAGAAAACAAAACAGGCAGTTACCATGCAAGTGTATTTGAGTATTGTGTTCTAAGATGTTACTTTTTACTGTTAGTTCAAAAGGTATAATCAATTCACTGAATTCCACATTTTGCCTCTTATTTAAAAATTTTATTTTGGCATATTAACTATTATTCCTAATTAATTCCCTAAATTTTTTAATCTAACTTCAGAAGACAATCTCTCTACACATTTTCATTGAGACATTTAAACCATTTAAACCACCCATCTGTCCTCTCATTTGCACAGATATTTAAACTGCACACTACCCATCTGTCTTTCTAGCTGGTGTAAAATGATTTACTAAACATACAACACTCAACTCAGTAAGATTTTATGCTCCAAGATAACATTAGAAAAGTTAAGAATTTCCCAGATACCTTTTTCTTTATTAAATATAGTATATGACAAACAACCTGAAGCCATTAGAGCCAAAATTTAATCACCAACAGCTTACCAATGGTCATTAATAACAATTACAAAAATATTTAATGCCTTTGGAAACATCCAATGAAGAACCTATTGTGTTAAAATAATAATAATAAATTCTCAAAACCACTTTCAGGTTTAAAACCAGATTTCAGGTTACGTTTTGACAGATTTGGGGGAGGAGTACTCCACAGCTCACATACACTTCTACATTTGGTTATAAGGCATACTTATGCATGCACATTATCAATCAATCTGTTATCTCCTTCCCTTGCAGGTATAAACAAAGAGTTTTAAAAACATGCTTACTTACCATGATTTGGAAAGGGATTCTATGCTACTTTTTACTGATTTGTTTTAAAATAAACGTTTAGGGTGCTATACAGGATATATAAGTCAATCTCAGAAATGTTAATACCATATAAAAACCAATGTTACAAATAAAAATTTTAAAATTCCTTTTACTTAACAAAATTATTGCAAAAAATAACCTAATACAATTCTATTTACTTCGAAATATCTCAGATCACTAATATACTTTCTTAACTTTTAAATAAATGCATATGATCTTAAAATTAATGTGAAATACATAGAATGAAAAAATTCTTATTTTTCATTCAACAGACACAGAATCCTATCTTTGTTTTGTATGCTTTTTTCTTTTTTCTTTAAATGATGACAGGCATTGGAGCAGGGCATGAGTGTTCTACATGTCAATCAACAAGGAGGAAAACATCCAACTTTTCCTCCTTCACATAATAAAATTCACAAAGAGATTAAATTATAATTTGTTTGCCACAACTTGTTGACAAGTCTACTTAATGTTTTGTAATAACAGAATGTATAAACAACATGTCATGCCATAAACAATATTATGAAGCTAGCAAAACTCAATTATGTAAGTTTGACATTTACAAGAGAAAGGCTAGACTACTCATTAAGCTAGTCTAAAAAGTCACTTTTTTTATTATAAATTTCTGAAGTGTTTGCCATTTGCGAATTATGGTAGAAACCTGCTGATAATAAATAAGAAGTGATTATTTTCTAAAAATAAGGTGCCTACAAGTAGACTCTGCTTTGATTTGGATAACTAAACATTCTACCACCTTACAATTTTCCTTTCTTTCAGAACATTCCTTGTTAATATGGTTTGGCTCTGTGTCCCCACCCAAATCTCATCTGGAATTATAATCCCTATAATTCCCATGTATCAAGGGAAGGACCAGGTGGAAGGTGATTAAATCATGAAGGGGTATTTTTACTCCCATGCTGTTCTTGTGATAGTGAGTTCTCAGAAGATCTGGTGGTTTTATAGGGCAGTTTTCCCTACTCTTGCTCAGTCTCTCTCACCTGCCACCATGAAGTCATGCCTCTTCCCCTTCCACCATGATTTTAAGTTTCCTGAGGCCTCCCCAGCAATGTAGAACTGTGAGCCAATTAAGCCTCTTTTCTTTATAAATTACCAAGTAATTATGTCTTTATAGCAGTGCGAAACAGACTAATACGCTCCTCAATTTCACAATTTTACTTATTACTGTACACCCGCTATCCTAGGCACACTGAGTATGAAGAAAATGAACAGGAATTCATCTTAACTTATAGTTACTTGGGTCAAATGTATACCCATGTTTTTTTCACATGGAAGTTAAATTCAAGTGTGATATGTAGAAACAATGAAGGAGCTACCTTTTTTACTCAGTGTGGTTCTGACAAGAACAATGTTAAAAAGTCAGTTCTAGTCTCAGCTTTTCCTTTGATTAGATGTGCAGCCCCAAGCAAAACATTTAATCTAAATTTTAGTTTCTAATTTTTAAACATAGGAATTAAATTATCTGCCCTTTCTAATTCACTGGGTTGTAATGTAGATTAAATGGCAGAAAATTGACAAAATGCAGTTAATAGCAAAGGCTAAATAAAGCACAGAATTTGGAAAGACAAAAAGAAAACATTTGTGTTTATATGCTCCTATAAAGCATTAAAAAAAAATAGGTATGGCCAGGCACGGTGGCTTACACCTGTAATCCCAGCACTTTGGGGTACCAAGGTGGAAGGATCATGAGGTCAGGAGTTTGAGACCAGCCTGGCCAACATGGTGAAAAAAAAATACAAAAATTAGCTGGGCATGGTGGTGCGCACCTGTAGTCCCAGCTACTCGGGAGGCTGAGGCAGGACAATCACTGGAACCCGGGAGGTGGAGGTTGCAGTGAGCCAAGATCGCACGACTGCACTCCAGCCTGGGTGACAGAGAGAGACTCCGTCTCAAAATAATAATAATAATAATAATAATAATAATAATAGGTATATACATATCTTGCTACTTTTAATAAATTTCCTGGCATAAGAAAATTTGATTTACCAAGAAACATTTGTTAAACATTTTATGGTTTTGAACTGTTCAGAAACTGAAATAGTGACACTTCATTTAAAAATTCAATATAAAACACCTTTAAACAGCAAGTTCTCAAACTCTGTGTAATATAATTTCCTTGCATATAGTGATTGCTACATTCAATTGACCCACAGTCTTCTAACAACCTGTAAAGTGAATGATGTACCATGTCCAAATCTACATTCCATAATTTCACAATACTGTGAATGAGGGAGTTCTGGGTAGCTGGGATGTGGCAGCAGCATAATTCTGAATCTCCCAAATATTACCCAAAAATACAATAAAGAACAAAATGAAAAACGTCAACTCATACCCTCAGCAAAACAGGCAGAGAAAGTCCAAATTTTAAACTGGCTATGAGTAGAAAAGTAAACACCAAATCTCTATAAATGATCTCTCCCCCTCCCATAGCAAGCCTTTACGAAGACCAAAGGCTGTTGGGTGGGTTGGCTGGAGGTGGGTGTTGGGGGGTGAGGCAGGGGTGGGGGTGAAGAGAAGAAACCGCAGCATGCTTAAGACTGATCTAAAAACAACCATCAGAAAAAGAAGGTCTGCTCTACTTGTGAAAACACTGAAAAACTGTAGTGGTAGATCACAGCAGTGACAGCAATGTAAGAGTTAAAGAAAGAGGAAGTGAGATACTATTTCTCATCTACCAAATTGAGAAACACTGTCGGTGAGGATGTGGAGAAAAAACATTCATACATTTCTAGTAGAAATGCAAATTGGTATAATCCTTATAGAAGGAAATCTGGCAATATCTAACAAAATCACATGTAAGTATACCTTTTAACCCAGCAATCACACTTCTTGGAATTTATATCACACTTCTGGGAATTCATTCCTCCAATCACACACACAAACACACACACATACAAAACACATACATAAGGTTATTTATAGTAGCAGTACATATAATTAGAAAAATCAGAAATAAGCTATATGTCCATATGTAGAAAAGGGCTTAAATAATCTTAAAATAAAGTGGCATGCAGCTGTTGAAAAGAATGAAAAAACTAGCAAGAGACTGTGAGGACAGAAAAAAAAAAAAAGAATGAAAAAACTATCTACCAACTCGAATATTGTCATTTTCAAGATGCATTATCAATGGAGAAGCAAAGGAAAAAGAATATTATATAATTGCAGTTTTGTGTAAGAAAGAAAGGGAAATAAAAACGATTGAGTTCCCTATATGGTTTTGAACAGTATTAACTTCTGGAATCACTAAAGTTTCACATAGAAATAAATAAACAAAATTAACAAGGATAAGAGGGAGGGGGGAAATTAAAATGAGATACAACAGAAACAAATGAACCAAACTGTATTTCCAGTGAATAACACTAACCACACTAAAAGGAGTAGGGAAATTACTTTGTAAAAAACTAAGTAACTTTGGAAAACAGTATTTGACTACAATAGAAGGCTAAAGACAAAAAAAGCTTTAAACAAATACCAAACTGTAGTCTTTAAGTTTCATTTTTCAGAGGCATGAGTTAGCAATACTGAAATTACTTTCTGTGTATTCTAGCATTTGAGCAAGTAAGTAAAATATTGTGAATAACAGAAGCTAGGTTTCTCACTGCCAGAGAAAGCAGTTGCAAATATATAAATAGGAAGAGGAGGAATAAACTGTATGGTATTGGACTAGAATTTGAAGCATCAATGTGAACCCCTCAGTGTATCCCTAGACAGACCAACAGATAACAGAAAAAAGCACAGGTGTACATGAGTGTGTACGTGTTGCTTATTTCCTGTCTCTGTCAATTAACAGGACCTAGAATAAGATACTCCAATAGCAATGAGCACACCAATGGCCAGATACTGTTTTCCAAATACAATTCTCCACTAAAAGGAACTAGGGTTTCATAGAGAAATGGAACCTGAAGTAGGAAAAGTATAAGATGAGCCAGAAAATACGTACTCAATGAACGATAGGAATGTGTCAAAAGGACAGAGGAGCCAGTTTGAAGTGGCTCCCACTGGCCAAATCTAAGCATGATAGTATATCATTATGATAGTATAAAATTATAATCCATGAATAAAAATCAGAATCTGTGACTTCATTCTAATACATTAAATTAATACATAAATTTAAAAAATAAATGGGAGGGAAAAGCCCTTCCTTATATTAAAAACAAATTAATAAATGTAAAAGGAATAATTGAATTAGAAAATTACCATTTCACAATTGCCATAATAATAAATGATTTAGGCAAGAACCATTGATAGCCATAAAAACTAGTGGGTGAAAATCTGAAGAGTAACACCATATTTACATAGCATCAACGTTTTCCCCACAATACTTATTAACAAAAAGAAAAATGAAAATGTAACTTTAGTGTGGAGAAATCAAGCATATACCACCTTACTCCAATGATCAAATTAATATCCAATAATGGGATGAACTGACATCATGGACCTGATATAAAGCACCGACAACAGAACATCATTTCTATGGTATTCCTATGAAAAATAAATAACAAATATTATGCAGAAAAGCAAATCAAGGAATACTCCACAAAATAACTGTTCTATACTGCTCAAAAATGTCAATGTTTTGTGAACCATAAAGACTATTAAAGTTCCAGTGTAAAGGCAACTAAAAAGATATGACAACTGAATAAATACACATTTACGTTTTTATATTTACACATATACACACATGCATACGTATGTATGCACCACATACAGAGACAGAAAAGCATAAAGCAAATGTGGTAAAATGTGAACATTTGGGAAACATGAGTGAACGGTATATGGGAATTCTTTGTACTATTCCTTCAACATTTCTCTAGGACTGAAATGCTGTTAAAACATAGTTAAAAGAAAGCTGTGAAAATTGGATCAAAATTTTAAAGTATCAGAATATTCATTATATCTAAAGAACTGGTATTATTTAGCCTACAGATAAGAAACCTCAACAATTTGTTCTTTAAATATCAAAACACTGATTTCCTAGTTCAGAAAAGAAAATTTAGTTTTAATTTGTATGTCTCCTAGCAGGCATGTTTCCACTACATGTAATATTAATACACAAAGAAGCCACACTGAAAAAAAAAGATTTAACTCTACTTTAGAAGACTAGTCAAGTGTGTGGAAGAACAACATTTACAGAAAATTTAGGGCATTCATCCTTTAAATGTTTATCTACAATCCATGGTGTCCTAGGTTATGTGAGGGATGCACAGTTATAGTCTCTTCCTAAAAGATACTGGATAAGAAAATTAAAATGAAGGCTCACCAAATAGTCATCATGTTAGGATATGACTGTTTCAGAAGCGTAGAGATCATCATTAATTCAGCATAAACAAACACACACTAACCTCCAACTCCTAATATGTACTATGATACAAAAGGTATCTAATAAGTTGATGAACACACTTAACAAACTGGCTTAAAAGCTACATGTTATGCATGAAATATCTCTAGAAAAAGCAGATAATATCTGTTGCCTCTGGAGGAAAAAAGTGAATAATGAGTGGGGAAAAAAAACCTTTTCATTGTATACTTAATGGTTTGTACCTTATGATTTTGAAATGTGAACCATATTAGTGTGAAGAGGGAGTCTGTGAACTCCATTTTTAAAAATTACTCTGAAGAGAACTTCCATAAGCTTTCACCAGCATATCTAACCTTTTTATCTGAATCTATATCTCTCCATCTCTCCTAAGCTATTACTATGAATAAACTGTCCTTGTTCAAAGTGAAGACTAATCTATTTATTAGGGTACTAGATGTATCCTCTCTCACCTACTCAGGGACATTTCTCCAGCAATTCTTCCTTCATTCCTGTTGCCTCAACTGTTTTTCCTTCCCTAGAAGTGCACTTTCATCAGCAAACAAGCTGTAATAGCTCACAATCTTGAAAAAAAAAAAAAAAAACCTCCCTTTACTACACTTCTTCCAGTTAATTCCGTATTTCATTCCTCCCCTTTACCGCAAAACTGATACTAGTTATCTCCAGTTTCTTTTTTCTCCTTCTTTCTTAAACCCAGTCCATTTAGGGTTTTCCCCTGTACTACTCCACTGAAACTTCTCTTGTCAAAATCACCAATAACCTACACTTCGCTAACTCCAAATCTTAGTCTTCACCTTATGTTTTAGCAGTATTCAACCTAGTTGATCACTTGCTCTTCCTTGAAACTTATCTTCCCACATTTGTCTTCCAGAATAGTACATTCACTTAGTTTTCCTTTTATATTGGTCTTTTGTATTCTTCTTCTTCTTTTTTTTTTTTTTTTTTTTTTGCTGGAGTGCAGTGGCGCGATCTCGGCTCACTGCAAGCTCCGCCTCCTGGGTTCACGCCATTCTCCTGCCTCAGCCTCCCGAGTAGCTGGACTACAGGCGCCCGCCACCACGCCCGGCTAATTTTTTGTATTTTTTAGCAGAGACAGGGTTTCACCGTGGTCTCGATCTCCTGACCTTGTCATCTGCCCGCCTCGGCCTCCCAAAGTGCTGGGATTACAGGCGTAAGCCACCGCGCCCGGCCGGTCTTTTGTATTCTTTTTAACTCTTTATTTCCCTCACTTCTTAATGTTGGGCTCAGTCTTTATTAACACTCTTCTCTTTTTTATCTTCATTTATACTACTGGTAATGTCATAAAATCTCATGGCTTTAAATGACAATTAACATTTCATATTTATAGTTCTACTCCAGACCTCTCCCTGGAACTGCTGAACTAGAGATTTAATTCAACAGTTCCACCTGAGTATCTAATAAGACTCTAAAAACCAGTCTTCCCACATTTTTCCCATTTCAGTTAATAACAATGCCATTCTTCCAGTTGCTCAGGCCAAAAATCTTGGAATCAGTCTTTTCTTCTTTCTCTCACAAACTACATCCAATTCAATGGCAAATCCTCTAGGCCTGTTTTATGTTTTTTGTTTTTTTTTTTGAGACAGGGTCTTGCTGCTCTGTCAGCCCAGCTGGAGTTCAGCGGGGGCAATCTTGGCTCACTGCAACCTCTGCCTCCTGGGTCAGGCAATTCTGGTGCCTCAGCCTCCCTAGTAGCTGGGACTATAGGCGTTGTGCCACCAGGCCTGGTTAATTTTTTGTATTTTTAGTAGAGACAGGGTTTCACCATGATGGCCAGTGGCCAGGTTGGTCTTGAACTCCTGGCCTCAAGTGATCCATCTGCCTCGGCCTCCCAAAATGCTGGGATTACAGGCATGAGCCACCACGTCCAGCCAGCTCTACTTTCAATATATAGTAGATTTTCATTATTTGTGAAAGCTGTATTCTTGAATTTACCTACTGGATAAAATTTCTTTAAAACCCCCAAAACAATACATGCATTGCATTCCAGGTCAATTATAGGCATGCCATGTGCAGAGCAGCAAAAAATTTGAGTAAAGGCACAGGTTCTTAGCTGAGGTTGAACAAAGTTAGGCTCCGCTTTTTGTTTCAGCTTTCACGACTGTAAACAATTTGCAGTCTAAGTGGTGCATTTTTCACATTTTTGTGAATTTTGTTGGTGATTTCACTGTTTGAAATGGCCCTGGTGCTGAAGTCTAATGTTCCTACGCTCAAAATGGCTGTGATGACCCTTGAAGAGAAGATACCTGTATTAGATAAGTTTCATTTAGCCATGAGTTATAGCACCACTGGTTGTGAGTTCAATGTTAAATTAGGTGTCTTTAAATGAAAACATACATAAAACAAAATTATATATTGATCAGTTGCTGAAAATGTTGTGTCACTGCTTGCAGGAAACAAACCTTTTTGTCCTCTAGGTGAAACAAGTCAGCACTAACTAATTTAATGTACACAGTGACTTTATCAAACTACCATAAATAACAAGAATTAATTGTTTATACAGAATTTGAGCACTTCTCAGCACTTCTTTTGCTACCAACCAGGTCCAAACCAGCATGACCCCTTGCCTAAACTACTGCAACAGCCTGGAAGTAACTGTCTCCTTACTTCTGCCCTTCCTCTCTCATTTCAGACTATTCTCAAAAAGGTTACAACAATTATCCTGTTAAAATGTAAGTTCATTCACGTCACTCCTCTGCTCAAAACACTCCAATGGCTTCCCATCTTACTTGAGTAAAAGGCAGTGTTTTAAAAGAACTACCAAGATCCTACATAATCCATGCATCACCTGTCAACCACCATCACTCTTCCTCTCTGACCTCATCTCATACCTCCACAGCTCTCTCTTATCCATCAACTCAGTTACAGTCAAAAAGGTATCTGTACTGATCTTCAAATATGCCAGAAATGATAAAATCTCAATGACTTTGTTTGGCTATTCCCTCTACCTAGAGTACTCTTTGATACAGATGATCACATGGTTCACTCCCTGACTTCCTTCATTCTTTATTTAAATGTTTCTTTCTCCATGAGGAATACATGATCATCTTCTCAATACCCAATCTCCCTACCTTGTTTCATTTTTCTCCATGGTATTTATTACCATTTCACATGCTATGTTTCACTTATTTATTTTATGAATCAGCTATCTTCTGCTCTAAAATGTAAGCCTCAAGGAGGCTGGGATTTTTGTATGTATTGTTATATACAATATCCCAAATTAAGACAGCAGTGACTAATATATAGCAAGAACTCAACAAATAGTTCTTAAATGCATAAATTGATATAGTTCTTATTTGAAAAAAAGAAATTTAAACAAATCAATTTTTAAAAAGTTATTGAAAGATTATAATTTTACCTTGTGCTGTTTAGATCACACTGTTTATATTATCAGTACTACCCTCTGATATTTATACAATCTTTTTAGTAATTAAGTCCAAAACTAATATTGCTAAGAAGCTTACCTATAAAATACAGAAGAAAATCAGCAAAAAGATAGAACTTCTCTTAATTTTTTCATGTGTAGAACTTAGCTTTGTTTACTTAACAAAACTAAGCAAAATATGGACAAATTTAGGAAGTAATACAAAGATATAAATGAATCATATAGCATATTTCATCCCATATATTTCAGCATTTAATGAGATTATTATAGCTGTCATTCCAATTTCTGCACAGCTTTAACCCAATGCAAATTAGATTAAAACTAAGAGTGCCGTTACTTTTAATTACCTTGTAAAATTCCTATCATATTAAGGAAATTTCACTTCATACTTTATGCAGCAAAAAGCATTCATTCCATAAGTTAGCTGCTGATATATATTAATCACTAAATCCAAAAATAAGTGGAAACCTCTCATTTTCAGGTAACTTCAGTAGATCTCATGACCAACAACTGTAGCTTGAACTCTACTTTAGCAACTACCATGTCCAATATGAATTTTTCCATATGTTAAACTGAGAGAGAAATTTGAATTCCAGAATATAAAGACCTCCATGTATCACCCAAACATGATTTTGATATTTAAATATCGCCAAAATATACAGATATTGAATAAGAAGGCTAGTTGCCATTCTTGGTGACCTCAAATTGAGGAAATCAACTAAAAGAGCTTTTAAAAAGTCGTATCCATTTTTTAAAATGTGGACTTATTTATACATAAATTTAACCAACTGTCTCAAGGCTGGACTCATTTCAAACTGGTTTTCATAATTAAAGTACTCTACAGAGACAACTCAATAGATCTAATCAATTTTAATTGGCTATAAAATATCGCAAACTATTCATAATGCATGAAGAGGCAATTTAAGAAAATCTACTTCCCAATTACAGAAAAATTTACTTTTGAATGAGACTTGCAGCTACTCCCCACAGTTCTAGCAGTAGGTAATCCTCTTACTCTGTCTGCTTAGGATGAATGACGGCTTATAAATTATCAGAGGGTTTACCAATCCCTTAGCATTCTTTTATTTATCATAGAGAAAGGATAATTAGGAAGATAGTTTGTTTCCCCACTTGTATGATAAAAGAGGGTGAAGAGAACTCCTTTCAAGTGCCTCTAGACTGACTGACATGGGCATGTGTAATGTGGAGTAGCTATCCTGTTTTCTTTCTTTCTCCTGAACATGATGTATGATAAAGCAGAAGCATTCAGACTCCTACTCATGTAAGAGAAAGCCTTATAAATACTATGATAGGTATTTTGAGGCTGGTAAACATAAAACCCTAGCATAATTCTAGACATACAGAATCAATTAAGTAGGCTATATCTGAATATATAATTAGAAGGTAGTTATTTTTAACATCTTTTCTGATACTTCAAAATATCTTTAAGTAAACTATAAAATTTCAAAGCAAAATCACATTTGAAATTATTAAATTCAATACAATACAATTCAATATGGTTTTGATTACATATTATAAAATTGGCATGCATTATATTTACTCTTAATTTTATTTTATTTTATTTTTTACTTTGAACAAAGTACTACATGGCATCTGCATAAGAACCTGCATGTATATATATAGGTGAAGATGACTGATACGGTTTGGCTGTGTCCCCACCCAAATCTCATGTTGAATTTCCACATGTTGTGGGAGGGACCCAGTGGAAGGTAACTGAATCATGGCGGCAGGTCTTTCCCATGGTGTTCTCATGATAGTGAATAAATCTCACGTGAATAAGTCTCATGAGACTCATGGCTTTATAAGGCAGAGTTTCCCTGCCCAATCTCTCTCTTTGCCTGCTGCCATCCATGTAAGACATGACTTGCTCCTCCTTGCCTTCTGCCATAATTGTGAGGCCTCCCCAGTCATATGGAAATGTAAGTCCATTAAACCTCTTTCTTTTGTAAATTGCCCAGTCTTTATCAGCAGCATGAAAACAGATTAATACAATGATGTATATTATCTACAAACATGAACAAGTTGAGGAAATGGTGAGCCCAAAATATATGGGAATAAATAAACTCATATAACTCTCAGAAGAAATTAGGAAGGATGATAAACTCCACTAAGACTCTAAAACTTAGGTTAATGTGTTTTGGTCTTTCATTATCATTAATAGAGTTTAATTTAATTCATGTTCTTCATAGGAAGAAGCAAAACCAACAAAGGCCATGGACACTGAAATCAGACAGATTTGGTTTCAACTATTTCTTTATTCTCCCAATCATGTACTTAAAAACTGTTTGTCTATGAGAAATTTCCAGAGAAACTATCTAACATTGTAAGTGACCATTATTAATTTTTGTGAATAATGTAAAATAACAGTGTAGCAAAATCAATTATGATCTGCCCTAAATAAACAAAATTACTGTAACAAATAGCATATACAGATATTCTTTGCAGCATTTCTTCAGAAATCCCTTGACAAGAAAAAAAAATAAAAAGTAAATCTTAAAAGTTTAATGTTTTCTAATAGAAAAACAAATAGTATTCCAACTTAAAAAAAGAGATAAAACATTTTCCATCAAGTTTTATATAAAAATTTTTCTCACTTCACATGAGATCAAAAGACAAATCAAACACAAAGACAAATTACTTAAAGGTGTACAGTGATAAACCGAAACTTACGGAATCCCTTGAAAAATCAAGCACTACAAAAGGATTATCTAAGTATAGTATACAAAAACTTCAATTATTTAACTTATGCAGAAGAAAAATCAGAAACACCTTAACTGGAATCCTCAGATTAATTTATGAAACAAAACAAACACATGGAAAAGTATATTATAGATATCATATAGAAAAACAGCAGAGGATCATTATAAATTTCAAGAGGAAAAACAAGCTCAAAAAAGGCACTAATAATATGATTTTTTTTTTTTTTTTTTGAGACGGAGTCTTGCTCTGTCACCAGGCTAGAGTACAGTGGCACAGTGGCACGATCTAGGCTCACTGCAACCTCCGCCTCCCAGGTTCAAGCAATTCTCCTTCCTCAGCCTCCCAAGTAGCTAGGACTACAGGCGCGCACCACCATGCCCAACTAATTTTTTTTGTATTTTTTAGTAGAGATGGAGTTTCACCATGTTGGCCAGGCTGGTCTTGATCTCTTGACCTCGTGATCCACCCGCCTCGGCCTCCCAAAGTGCTGGGATTACAGGCGTGAGCCACTGCACCTGGCCCTAATAATATGATTTTTAAACTTCCATCATTTCACAAACAAAATGTTATTATTCTTCTCTCTATCATGAATCAAGGCAATGTTCTACATTTTCTCCTTGGACTAGAAGTCTTATAGCTTTATTAAAATTGTTAATGAGACCCAGTCTAACGAGTTTAAAATTCACAATGTATGGCGTCTCATCAAAAGTTATCAGGCATTCAAAGAGCAAAAATATCTAACCAAAATGAGGGAACAAATCAATCAACTGAAAGTGACTGACACAGATGTTAGAACTGGGTAACAAGGATTTCAAAACAGTTATTACAGTGGTATTCAGTATGTTCAAAAAGTTAAGTAGATATATAAAAGGTTTAAGAAAAGACCCAAATCATACTTGAGGAGGCAAAACCTATACTGCCTGAGATAACAACAACAACAACAAAACAAAACAACAACAACAACGACAAAAAAAAAACAAAAAAAACCCACCACCAGATGGGATTAAAGGCAATTAGGCATTGCAGAAGAAAAGATTACTAAACTGTTAGATATAGTCATAGAAACTAACCAAAATGAAACAGAAAAAAAAGACAAGGGGAAAAAATTATCAGAGCATTAGGAGTCTGTAAGAGAACTACAAGCAGCCTAATATATGTGTAACTGGAGTCTCTGAAAGAAAGCAAAAAGAGAAGGGGAGACAGAAAATATATGTGACGAAATAATGGCTGAAAGTTTTCCAAATTTGATGAAAACTAAAAACTCAAATACAAGAAGCTCAAAAAACACAAACATAAATGAAAACTTTAATAAAAACTTACAACAAAGTAAATCATGATCAAATTGCTTAAAACCAATGATAAAAGGAAAATCTTAAAAGCTACCAAAGGAAAATGAAATGTTCAGAGCAACCAAGATAAGGATTAGAGCAGATTTCTCCATGACAAGGCACTGGAGAAACATATTTAAAAACATAAAGGGGTAAAAATCTGTTTAAAAAAAAAATTCTATACCCCAAAAAAATATATTTTAAAACTGAAAGTGAAATAAATATTTTTTCAGACATACATAAAGAATTCATTACTTGCAGACCAACATTACACGAAATGTTAAAAGTAAGCCATTCAGGCAAAAGTAAAATGATACCAAATAGAAATAGAGGCATAGATAAATAAATAAAGAATGCTGGAAAAGATAAGTACTTGGATAAATATATGAAATATTTTATTATTGAAGATAATTTACTATTTAAACAAAACAAAAACAATGTAGTGTGTAGTTTGTAACATAAGCAAAAGTAAAATATATAAAATATATCACAATAATAGCACAAAGACAGGAAAGGGAGAAACAGAACTATCCTACTGTAAGATTCCCATACTATATACATAGTATATATACAAAGTGGCATAATACCAGTTAAAGGTATATTATAGTAAATTACATACAAAATAAAATAAAACATTAGAGCTAACAAATCAGCAGAAGAGATAAGAATCTTCAGAAAAATGTTCAATTAATCCAGAGAAAGGTAGAATAAAGGCAAAGTGAAATACAGAATACGTGGAACAAAAAGAAAATAAACTGCAAAATGAGAGATTAAACCTAACGTTATAAAAAGTTACATTTAAATATTGGTCTAAATGCCACTAATTAAAAGGTAGGGATTATCAAGAAACAAGAGATAACTATATGCTGTTTACAAGAGATGCATTTCAGAAATAAAGACTGAAACTGGTTAAAGTATGAAAAAAGAATATAGATAGGTCAGACGTGGTGGCTCACACCTGTACTCTCAACACTTTGGGAGGCCCAGGGAGGCAGATAACTCGAGCTCAGGGGTTTGAGACTAGCCTAGGGAACATGGCGAAATCCCATCTCTATAAAAAGTTAGCTGGGCATGGCAGCACATGCTTGTATTCCCAGCTACACAGTTGGCTGAGACAGGAGGATTATTTGAGCCCAGGAGTTCGAGGCTGCAGCGAGCTATGATCCCACCACCACTGCACTCCAACCTGAGCAACAGAGTGAGACCCTGTTGTAAAAAAATAAAATATAAAGTAAAAAAGGAAAAAGAAAAAATATATAAACACTAATCAAAACAAAGCTAGAATGGCTACATTAATATCAAACAGAATGAATAACAGAGCAAACAATACTATTACCAGGCATAATAAAGGTCATTTCATAATAATAAAGTAGTCAGGTCATCAAAAGAATATAATACTCATAAATGCTTACATACCAATAATAGTTTCAAAACACATAAAGTAAAAACTGATAGACCTACAAGAAGAAATAGACAAATCCACAATTATAGTTGGAGATTTCAATATCCTTCCGGCAATAACTGATACAACAGGTAGCCAAAAAGTTGGTAAGAACATAATAAATTTGAATAATACTATTAAACATCTGGACCAAGTTGACAATGTAGATCACTCCAAAGAACAATAGCATAATACACATTCTTATCAAGTGCACATAAAGCATTTACCAAAACTGACATTTACTGGCCATAATAAACTATTACATAAATGTAAAAGAAATAAAGTCATAAAAACATTCTCAGACCACAATGAAATTAAATTTTAAAAAATTAAAAAACTCTAGGAAAATGATAAAACATTAGGAAACTAGACAACATTCTTCTAAATAACCTATGAATCAAAGAAAAACACACCAAAAAAAAAAAAAACATAATCAAAAAGAAAATTAGAAAGCATTTTGACAGGAATAAAAATGAAAACATAATATATAAAATTGAGGGCATACTGCAAAAAAAACAGTATTTAAGGAATTTTAGAGTGCCAAATGCTTGCATTTGAAAAGATGGTTCTCAAATCAATGACCTCAGCTTCCACATTAAGAAAAACAGAAAAAGTGCAAACTAAGCCTAACGCAAGCAGAAGGAAGGAAAAAAGAAGGATCAGAGCAGAAACTGTTAAAGTAGAAATCACAAAAACAGTATGATATTGGCTGTGGGTTTGTCATAGATAGCTCTTATTATTTTGAGACACATGCGATCAATACCTAATTTCTTGAGAGTTTTTAGCATGAAGGGTTATTGAATTTTGTCAAAGGCCTTTTCTGCATCTATTGAGATAATCATGTGGTTTTTGTCTTTGGTTCTGTTTATATGCTGGATTACGTTTATTGATTTGCGTATATTGAACCAGCCTTGCATCCCAGGGATGAAGCCCACTTGATCATGGTGGATAAGCTTTTTGATGTGCTGCTGGATTCGGTTTGCCAGTATTTTATTGAGGATTTTTGCATCAATGTTCATCAAGGATATTGGTCTAAAATTCTCTTTTTTGGTTGTGTCTCTGCCCGGCTTTGGTATCAGGATGATGCTGGCCTCATAAAACGAGTTAGGGAGGATTCCCTCTTTTTCTATTGATTGGAATAGTTTCAGAAGGAATGGTACCAGCTCCTCCTTGTACCTCTGGTAGAATTCGGCTGTGAATCCATCTGGTCCTGGACTCTTTTTGGTTGGTAAGCTATTGATTATTGCCACAATTTCAGATCCTGTTATTGGTCTATTCAGAGATTCAACTTCTTCCTGGTTTAGTCTTGGGAGAGTGTATGTGTCAAGGAATTTACCCATTTATTCTAGATTTTCTAGTTTATTTGCATAGAGGTGTTTGCAATAATATTCTCTGATGGTAGTTTGTATTTCTGTGGGATAGGTGGTGATATCCCCTTTATCATTTTTTATTGCATCTATTTGATTCTTCTCTCTTTTTTTCTTTATTAGTCTTGCTAGCGGTCTATCAATTTTGTTGATCCTTTCAAAAAACCAGCTCCTGGATTCATTAATTTTTTGAAGGGTTTTTTGTGTCTCTATTTCCTTCAGTTCTGCTCTGATTTTAGTTATTTCTTGCCTTCTGCTAGGCTTTTGAATGTGTTTGCTCTTGCTTTTCTAGTTCTTTTAATTGTGATGTTAGGGTGTCAATTTTGGATCTTTCCTGCTTTCTCTTGTGGGCATTTAGTGCTATAAATTTGCCTCTACACACTGCTTTGAATGCATCCCAGAGATTCTGGTATGTTGTGTCTTGGTTCTCGTTGGTTTCAAAGAACATCTTTATTTCTGCCTTCATTTCGTTATGTACCCAGTAGTCATTCAGGAGCAGGTTGTTCAGTTTCCATGTAGTTGAGCGGTTTTGAGTGAGATTCTTAATCCTGAGTTCTAGCTTGATTGCACTGTGATCTGAGAGATAGTTTGTTATAATTTCTGTTCTTTTACATTTGCTGAGGAGAGCTTTACTTCCAAGTATGTGGTCAATTTTGGAATAGGTGTAGTGTGCTGCTGAAAAAAAATGTATATTCTGTTGATTTGGGGTGGAGAGTTCTGTAGATGTCTATTAGGTCCACTTGATGCAGAGCTGAGTTCAATTCCTGGGTATCCTTGTTGACTTTCTGTCCCCTTGATCTGTCTAATGTTGACAGTGGGGTGTTAAAGTCTCCCATTATTAATGTGTGGGAGTCTAAGTCTCTGTGTAGGTCACTCAGGACTTGCTTTATGAATCTGGGTGCTCCTCTATTGGGTGCATATATATTTAGGATAGTTAGCTCTTCTTGTTGAATTGATCCTTTTACCATTATGTAATGGCCTTCGTTGTCTCTTTTGATCTTTGTTGGTTTAAGGTCTATTTTATCAGAGACTAGGATTGCAACCCCTGCCTTTTTTTGCTTTCCATTTGCTTATACTGAATGGGCAAAAACTGGAAACATTCCCTTTGAAAACTGGCACAAGACAGGGATGCCCTCTCTCACCACTCCTATTCAACACAGTGTTGGAAGTTCTGGCCAGGCCAATTAGGCAGGAGAAGGAAATAATGGGTATTCAATTAGGAAAAGAGGAAGTCAAATTGTCCCTGTTTGCAGATGACATGATGGTATATCCAGAAAACCCCATTGTCTCAGCCCGAAATCTCCTTAAGCTGATAAGCAACTTCAGCAAAGTCTCAGGATACAAAATCAATGTACAAATATCACAAGCATTCTTATACACCAATAACAGACAAACAGAGAGCCAAATCATGAGTGAACTCCCATTCACAATTGCTTCAAAGAGAATAAAATACCTAGGAATCCAACTTACAAGGGATGTGAAGGACCTCTTCAAGGAGAACTACAAACCACTGCTCAAGGAAATAAAAGAGGATACAAACAAATGGAAGAACATTCCATGCTCATGGGTAGGAAGAATCAATATCGTGAAAATGGCCATACTGCCCAAGGTAATTTATAGATTCAATGCCATCCCCATCAAGCTACCAATGACTTTCTTCACAGAATTGGAAAAAACTACTTTAAAGTTCATATGGAACCAAAAAAGAGCCCGCATCACCAAGTCAATCCTAAGCCAAAAGAACAAAGCTGGAGGCATCACGCTACCTGACTTCAAACTATACTACAAGGCTACAGGAACCAAAACAGCATGGTACTGGTACCAAAACAGAGATATAGATCAATGGAACAGAACAGAGCCCTCAGAAATAACGCCGCATATCTACAACTATCTGATCTTTGACAAACCTGACAAAAACAAGCAATGGGGAAAGGATTCCCTATTGAATAAATGGTGCTGGGAAAACTGGCTAGCCATATGTAGAAAGCTGAAACTGGATCCCTTCCTTATACCTTATACAAAAATCAATTCAAGATGGATTAAAGACTTAAATGTTAGACCTAAAACCATAAAAACTCTAGAAGAAAACCTAGGCATTACCATTCAGGACATAGGCATGGGCAAGGACTTCATGTCTAAAATACCAAAAGCAATGGCAACAAAAGCCAAAATTGACAAATGGGATCTAATTAAACTCAAGAGCTTCTGCACAGCAAAAGAAACTACCGTCAGAGTGAAGAGGCAACCTACAAAATGGGAGAAAATTTTTGCAACTTACTCATCTGACAAAGGGCTAATATCCAGAATCTACAATGAACTCAAACAAATTTACAAGAAAAAAACAAACAACCCCATCAAAAAGTGGGCGAAGGACATGAACAGACACTTCTCAAAAGAAGACATTTATGCAGCCAACACACACATGAAAAAATGCTCACCATCACTGGCCATCAAAGAAATGCAAATCAAAAAAACCACAATGAGATACCATCTCACACCAGTCAGAATGGCAATCATTAAAAAGTCAGGAAACAACAGGTGCTGGAGAGGATGTGGAGAAATAGGAACACTTTTACACTGTTGGTGGGACTGTAAACTAGTTCAACCATTGTGGAAGTCAGTGTGGCGATTGATTCCTCAGGGATCTAGAACTAGAAATACCATTTGACCCAGCCATCCCATTACTGGGTATATACCCAAAGGACTGTAAATCATGCTGCTATAAAGACACATGCACACGTATGTTTATTGTGGCATTATTCACAATAGCAAAGACTTGGAACCAACCCAAATGTCCATCAGTGATAGACTGGATTAAGAAAATGTGCACATATACACCATGGAATACTATGCAGCCATAAAAAATGATGAGTTCATGTCCTTTGTAAGGACATGGATGAAACTGGAAATCATCATTCTCAGTAAACTATTCCAAGAACAAAAAACCAAACACCGCATATTCTCACTCATAGGTGGGAAATGAACAATGAGAACACATGGACACAGGAACAGGAACATCACACTCTGGGGACTGTTGTGGGGTGGGGGGAGGGATAGCATTGGGAGATATACCTAAAGTATAGTAATAATAAATAAATAAATAAATAAATAAATAAAAGAAATCACCAAAACAGAAGAAAAAAGACCAAAAGCTGGTCTTTGAGAAGATTAATAAAACTGATAAACCTCTAGTCAAAATGATCAGGAAACAAGAGAAAAAGTACTAATAAAGGAAATGTCACTACACATACTATAAATATAAAAAGGTGGGGAGGCCGAGGTGGGCCGATCACAAAGTCAGGAGATCGAGACCATCATGGCTAACATGGTGAAACCTCGTCTCTACTAAAAATACAAAAAAATTAGCCGGGCGTGGTGGCAGGTGCCTGTATTCTCAGCTACTTGGGAGGCTGAGGCAGGTGAACGGCGTGAACTCGGGAGGCGGAGCTTGCAGTGGGCCGAGATCGCACCACTGCACTCTAGCCTGGGCGACAGAGCGAGACTGTCTCAAAAAAAATAAATAAAAAATAAATAAATAAAAAGGTGAATAAAGGACTATTATGAACAAATTACTATGAACACATTCTTATATGAAATGGACAAATTCCTGAAAAGACAACCTACCAAACCTAAAATAAAAAGAAACAAACTAAGTAGCCTCATTTTTTGGTTTTTTTTTTTTTTTTTGTCAGAGACAAGGTCTCACTTTGTCGCCCAGTCTGGAGTGCAATGGCATATAACTTCCAACTCCTAGGCTCAAGCGATCCTCCCCCTTCTCAGCCTCCCAAGTAGCTGGGACAACCAACACATGCCACCATACTTGGCTAAAATAGCCTATATTGATTACAGAAAGTGAATTTATACTTTAAAAGCTTAACCAAAAAGGAAAAATAAAAACAAGCAGATCCAGATGGTTTCACAAGTGAATTCTACCAATATTTAAGAAAGAAATATTACTAACTCAACACAAATCTTCCTAGAAAATTGGTGAGAAGGTAATCAGTCTGAGGCCAGCATTATCCTCATATGAAAATGAGACAAAGACATTACAAGAAACATAGACATAGGTGATAAATTATAAACAAAAACTTAGCAAATCACATCCAACAATTTAAAAAGTAGTAATACATCATGACTAAGAAAATTGTATCCTTAGTCATAACTAGTGAGATTTTATGCAAGGTTGGTGTAATATTTGAAATGTGAAAATCAATCAAAATAACCATATTAACAAACAAAATATGTATCTATTTATCTCAATAGATGCAGAAAGAGCATTTGACAAGATCCAACATCCATTCTAACACAGGAATAGAGACAAATTACTTCAGTATGATTTTTTTTAAGTCTTTAAAAAACTACAGCAAACATCATACTTGAAGGTGAAAGACTAAATAAATGCTTTACACCTAAGTTCAGGAACAAGGCAAGCCAACATTGTTTGCTCCTCTCACTTCTATTCAATATTATATAGGAGGATCTGGCCAGGGCAATTAGGCAAGAAAAAGAAAAAGAAGGAGAAAAAAAAGTCACCTAGATTGAAAAGGTAAAAGTAAAACTGTCTTTACACACAGATAACATGATCCTATAAGTATAAAATCCTAAGAAATTCATTTTTAAAAACCAACTACAGGCCAGGCACGGTGGCTCATGCCCGTAACCCCAGCACTTTGGGAGGCCAAGCAGGCATATCACTTGAGGTCAGGAGTTCAAGACCAGCCTGACCAACATGGTGAAACCCCATCTCTACTGGAAAAATATATATACACAAAAAATAAGCTGGGAGTGGTGGCAGGCACCTGTAGTCCCAGCTACTCAGGAGGCTGAGCCAGGAGAATTGCCTGAACCTGAGAGACAGAGGTTGCAGTGAGCCAAGATGGTGCCACTGTACTCCAGCCTGGGCGACAGAGCAACACACCATGTAAAAAAAACAAAACAAAACAAAAGCCTACTAGAATTAATAAACAAGTTCAGCAAGTCCACAGGATAAAAGTTAATATTCAAAAATCAATTGTATTTATATATATATATACACCAGTAATGAACAATCCAAAAACATCATTTTATTTGTAATGGCCCAATACTGGAAACAACCCAAATGCCTATTAACAGGAAAATGGATAAACAAACTGTAGTAGATCCATACAATAGAGTCCTAATGAGCAATTTTAAAAAGTGAATTACTGATACATGCAACAACATGGATGGATTTCAAAATAACTATTCTGAACAAATTAAGGCAGACAAAATAGAGTGTGTACTGTATGGTTCCTTTTTAAAATATTCTAAGAAATGAAAACCAAACTATACAGTGACAGAAGGCAGTTCAGTAGTTGCCTGGAGATAGAAGATGGAAGATCATAGAGAGGTGGAAGACAGGGATTACAAAAAGGTACTAGGAATTTTTCAGGGGTGAAAGACATGTTCATTATCTTGATTGTAGTAATAATTTCACAGGTGTGTACACAGGTCAAAATTTATCAAAATAAATATTTTAAATAGGTGCTGTCTGTTGTATGTTAACTGTATCAAAATGAACCTGTTAAAAAATAAAGAGGGTAAGGGCAATTCTTCTACATGGCAATTAAACACAATATATAATCCTTTATTTGGACCCTGGATCCAAAACAAACAAGGTTATAAAGGACATTTTTGTAATGAATTTGAAAACAGATTATATATTTAATTTTATTAGTGTATCAAAGTTTAATTTCTTGGGCATATTAAATTGGGGTTGTGTTGGAAAATACAGTTCTTAGAAAATATATGCTTAGGTATTTAAAAGGAAATGTTATGATGTTACAATACACTTTCAAGTGCTTCATCAAAAGAAAACTATATATATATGTTCTTACATATATATGTTCATACATATATATATACATAGAAAGAGGGGAAACAGAGACAGCAGAAGCCTAGTCGTGACAAAGTTTTGGCAATTTTTGAATCCAGGTAAAAAGTATGCAGGAGTTCATTATGTTATCATTTCAACTTTTCTACGGGCTTGAAAATTTTTTTAATTAGGTAAAAATTTGATTTTATAAAAATTTCAACTTTCAGCCAGGCATGGTGGCTCACACCTGTAATCCTAGCACTTTGGGAGGCCGAGGTGGGTGGATTACGAGGTCAAGAGATAGAGACCATCCTGGCCAACATGGTGAAACCACGTCTCTACTAAAAATACAAAAATTAGCTGGGTGTGGTGGTGCACACCTATAGTCCCAGCTACTCAGGAGGCTGAGGAGGAGAATTACTTGAACCCGGGAGGTGGAGGCTACAGTGACCCAAGATCACACCACTGCACTCCAGCCTGGCGACAGAGCGAGACTCCATCTCAGGAAAAAAAAAAACAAAACTCAACTTTCAATGGCTTGAAGGTAGGGTCCACATCTTTTTCATTTTTATATCTCTGGCATTTACCAAACAAAAGAAATTCTTATTAAATGAGTGATTAAATGAAGGAATTAATACATAAATGTATTAGTATATAAATATAAAATGATAAGGAATAGATTCAGAATAATTTGATATTGAAATAGTTGCCCCAATAAGGATCATCTGAGACCTTTCTTTCATTTCTTTTTTTGTTTTCCATAGATAGAGAGATAGATGATGGAATACTACTCAGCCATAAAAAAGGAATGAATTAACAGCATTTGCAGTGACCTGGATGAGACTAGAGACTATTATTCTAAGTGAAGTAATTCAGGAACCGAAAACCTGAGTTATGTTCTCACTGATGTGTGGGAGCTAAGCTCTGAGGATGCAAAGGCATAAGAATAATACAGTGGACTTTGGGGATTTGAGGGGAAGAGTGTGAGGCAGGAGCACTCTGTATATACTCTTATATACACCAGTTTCTTTATCCACTTGTTTACTAATGGACATTTGGGTTGGTTCCACGATTTTGCAATTGTGAATTGTGCTGCTATAAACATGCATGTGCAAGTATCTTTTTCATATGACTTCTTTTCCTCTGGGTGGATACCCAGTAGTGGGACTGCTGGATCAAATGGTAGTTCTACTTTTAGTTCTTTAAGAAATCTCCTCTCTGTTTTCCATAGTGGCTGTACTATTTTACATTCCCACCAGCAGTGTAGAAGTGTTCCCTGATCTCCGTATCCATGCCAACATCTATTGTTTTGTTTTGTTTTGTTTTGTTTTGTTTTTGTATTATGGCCATTCTTGCAGGAGTAAGGAGGTATCACATTGTGGTTTTGATTTGCATTTCCTGAAAATTAGTGATGTTGAGCATTTTTTCATAGGTTTGTTACCTATTTGTATATCTTCTTTTGAGAATTGTCTATTCATGTCTATTCATGTGCTTAGCCCACTTTTTGATGAGACTGTTAGTTTTTTTCTGATTCGTTGTAGATTCTGGATTTTAGTCCTTTGTTAGGTGTATAGATTGTGAAGATTTCCTCCCACTCTGTTTACTCTGCTTACTGTTCCTTTTGCTGCGCAAAAGCTCTTTAGTTTAATTAGGTCCCAGCTATTTATCTTTGTTCTTATTGTATTTGCTTTTGAGTTTTTGGTCATGAAATACTTGCTTATGCCAACGTCTAGTTTTCTTTCATTTCTTATGGTGACATTCTTTATTTTTATATAATTTTTGTGGAAAAATTCAAACCTATACAAAAGTAGAAAGAATTGTTCAATATCTCCATGTACCTATCAACTGGTTTGAACAATCATCAATTCATGATCAATCATGTTTCATCTATACTTCTATCTATCTACTCCCTATTCTTTAGATAATTTTGAAGCAAACCTCAGATATCACATCACTTCAGCTGTGAATATTTCTGCATTTAACTCAAAAATAAAGAGAACCTCAAAAAAAATCACAATTTCATTAACAATGCTATAATATAACAAGATTTCCTTAATATCAAATATCCTGTCTGGGTAAAATTTCTCAGGTTATCTCATAATTTTAATAGTTGATTTTCAAAAAAGGGCCTAAACAGCATCTATATAAATACATACTAAAATACTAATCCTTACAAATCCCAGGTACTTACAACATAATTTATTCCCACAACCATCCATCACTTCTTCACTGATAAGACATAGGAAAAACAGAAAGGAAGGCTGAGTATTTTGCACACCATTGGTCCAGAAAGACCTCCCACTCGGCTCTCACTCTTACCTGATGATACAAAACAGACTGCAGGTTCAGCAGCTTAAATACTACTTTGTTACTCCTGACACAAACCTTCACTATTCATGACTTTTAAAATTAATTAACAGACTAAAACCCACATTAGAATTATTTCCCATGAACAACAACAGCATTGATGATAGTCAAAGGGAGTTGTTAAGGCACATCATGGCAAACAGTACCTGAATTCCCCCTATTTGCCAGAACCACCAACAAACCTCTGGATGTCTCCTAAGAGATAAATCTCAGAGTATTATTTATTTCCTAATATATACAATTTAAAAGTTTTTAAAAATATATTATTTCCTTTATACTATTTAGTGCAGATACAAGCTTTATGGATTCACAAAACTGTTTTATGGCTAAACCTAACCATGTGTTTAACCAACTAAAGGTATTCAGAATTTAACCTGCAATAGGAAGGTAAAATCTGTGTATTTTGCATTTAAGTACCTGTTATTTTATGCTGATGTCAAGAAACACTTCTAACTGAAATGCGTTCACTACTTAGTAAAGTGACAGCCCTGAGCAAGAGGCTTTCTTTGCTCACTGCTTCAAGCCAGCATTACCTTAAAGAGTTCATGACTTTGGAAAGAGTTAAACGTAAAAAGAGAAGGGTATTAGCAAAGCTTTTGGAATTGTTTTCCCATTTCCAGCTTTTTATTCCCTCTTTACACTGTTCTCTGTTTCTTCCCTCAACCCTCCTTTCTCTTCCCAGTCATCTGCTAGGCATTTTACAAATGATGGGCTGTTAACGTAATATTGCTACTGGCAAGGATGATCAATGGATGCCAAGCCATTGGATAGAAGGTTGTTGGGGGATAGGTTATTCACACATGCCAATGTATCTCTCCGCAGTTACTTACCAATTACATGGGGTAAAGGTACCTTCACAATGGAGAGATCTGGCAGTCACTACTTGACTTAAGTAATCAAACTTGACTGAGCACTAAGAGTAAGACAAGCCAACTTTATGTGCCTCCCGGTAGGATGCAACATAAAGTATACATCATCATCTATGAAGCAGTCCTGTCAAAAATGTTTGACCTGAATCTAATCAAGCCTCTAGAACTATCCTTAAATTTACATGAAATATAGGGGATAGATCAGGGACAGGTTAAACAGTAGTCATGAGAATGCAATCAGACAATCCAGCATATGAGAAATTTTACAAGAAAACTGGACTCCTGAAAAAAAAAAGTCATGAGTAGAAAGTAGGAGGACTGTTTCAGATGAAAAGATTAAGAGTCTACAGACACGACAATCAAATGTGGTATGTTTACTTTGATCAGATCCGGTTCAAAGCAACAACAATGAAGGAAATGATGGACAGAAAAAAAAAAACTATTAGATTGGTGCAAAAGTAATTGTGGTTTTTGACATTATTTTCAATGGTGAAAATAGCAATTACTTTTGCACCAACCTGTATAAGAGACATTCTGGGGAGACTAGAATATGGACCGGATATTAGATGATAATAGAGAATTATTTATTGTTAATTTTATTAGAAACGATAATTGCATTGTGGCTTTTTAGAAGAATGTCTTTATTCTCAGCAGATGCAAGCTAAAGCATTTACCGATCAAGAGTATATGATGCCTGAAACATACATTCAAATGATTCTGCCAATGTGGCAGAAGGTTAATACTTGTTGAATCCAGTATGTATATTCACTATCCCATCCTTCTAATTTCTACGTTTGTTTTAATTTTTTTTTAAAGGTTGGAAAAAATAAAATGAGAGGCTGCTTGTTGGGGCTGGACGAGTAGATGTTTTTTTCAATCTGTGTAAATTAAAGTCAGTCCCGATAAAGAATCTGATTAACTACTTTCAGAAAATGGCATGGGATGGCTGGACGCGGTGGCTCACACCTGTAATCCCAGCACTTTGGGAGGCCAAGGCGGGCAGATCACGAAGTCAGGAGATCGAGACCATCCTGGCTAACACGGTGAAACCCCATCTCTACCAAAAATACAAAAAATTAGCCGGGCGTGATGGCGGGCGCCTGTAGTCCCAGCTACTCCACGGGCTGAGGCAGGAGAATGGCGTGAACCTGGGAGGAGGAGCTTGCAGTGAGCCGAGATCGCGCCACTGCACCCCAACCTGGGAGGCAGAGCGAGACTCCGTCTCAAAAAAAAAAAAAAAGAAAATGGCATGGGGTTGGGGTAGGAGGAATTTCTCTGTGGCTACTTTCTGCTTCCTGCTCTACTTATTCTTTTTAAAAACCCATTGGATATTTACAGATACTTTCCATTCCCTTCTCCTCACTCAGAGCAGACTTCCTTAACCAGCCTACAGGCACTTGACTAGCCTAACTCCTCAAATCTTCTCTTCTTACCTAGACGAACTTGGTCCCTTTTAACTTTTGATTTGAGAATCACCTAGGATTCCTTTCATTTTTGGCTCGCCCCAAACTATTACCTTCACCTGATTTGTGGGAGCCACAATCCTTCACCCATGGTTCTTTCTTCTTGGTCAGCTCTTCTTACTTATTCTGACAGAATATTTAGAGGCATTTGCATTTTTATTAAATCTAGTAGAGGTGATTTCCCGTCTATAAGAAGCACTGACATGGGCCATGAACAGCTGTGGATATGTATGTGTTTACTAGTGATGGTAACAGTGATTGGGGGAATCCTTTTACTACCTTTTGTACTTCTTTGTATCGAAGGGTATTTGTATCTAAATGTTTGTTAAGGGAATGAAGGAAAAAAAAGAAACACCTCCAAGTTATTAACTTCAGCTCAATAGGTTAAAATTATTTTGGTTGTCCTCAGCATACATTATAAGTAATAATGAATCAACTAATGTTCAAATTAGTCCAAGTCAATTTAAGATAAAATGCAATATACATGTGCTCCCTCAACATACCACACAGCAATGCACATTTAATGTTTAAGGTGTATTATTTTTAGAATGTTTAAGGTTTATTATTTTAGAATGTTTAAGATGTATTATTTTAGAATGTTTAAGGTGTATTATTTTAAGGTGTATTTAATTTTTAGAAAATTAAAATGATGCTAAATTCATATTGCAAATGAATGTTACATTTTACATTATACTAAACATAAACGAGTGTTCCTTTGTATATAAATTTTAACATTCAAAATTTAAAATATCAGTTTAATTTATACAGCAGGGGTCAGGGGTTTGTAGTTTCAGCATTAACTCAGCCTTCCTGCTGGTTTACTACTACTACTACTACTGCTGAACTCCCAGTTATAGGAACTGAACCCTTGAGTCCAAACCCATTTCTTGATCAAATATAGAATTTATCTTACTATAGGAATTATTTCCAGGCCTTGTTTCCCCAAGGCCTGTCTTCTCTAATTGGATGCTCTGTGTTAGATTGTGATTGTAAATAACTTTTCTAAGAACTTCCAATGTCTAAAGTAATGACTCTGGATGCCAGACAAATATCTGAGTAGCTATTGTAAGCACCCCACAGTCTCTAGGGCCCATTCCAAAAGTGTCCTAATCTGGCCCATGCAGGTGAACTAAGGTTCTGACATAAAGCCTATATATGTTGGAAAAATTTGCCATTACAGCTCGTCATCCTTGTAAAGAGTAAATAACTCCACAAAACAACTCCTATTTCCATAAAAACAGAAGCAGTTTGAAACATAAATTTTTCAAAAATAAAATTTTATACTTTTTCATTTAAATATGAGTATAAACACAGTTTTGAGTATAAAAGTTTACCTATCTCTCATGTGTGAAGTGGATATATAAAAGTACTTATTTTAAAAATAACTATATATTCTGTAGGATTTAATGTGAGAAATCAAATTCTTGAAAACAGAAAAATACTATCATGAATACCTTTAGAAAGACAACTAAGCTTGTATAATTTTTAAAAAAGATTCAAATAATTCACTTCTTACAATTTATTACGAGTATGATCTTCAGATTCTCTCATTGCCTTCCAACTATTAATACAATACTAAATGGTGTTTCATCTGAATCAAGAGTAAAGAATAATGATTTTCCATAATCTTTTCTAATATAAGTATTAGGTACAAGAATTAAAACTTTGACATCAGAATTAGATTTTGCTTTTAAAAAAATAAACTATATCATTAAAAACAGATATCAAAGACTTGAAATTAATTATGTATTTCTTTTTCTAACTAATAATTCTCCAACAGATTAAACCTAGTGCGAAATACACAGCATAGCTGGATTACAATATGGTTGCTGTGGATGAAGTCAGATATGGATATTTGCAATGTAATTTAATTAACTTGAGAATGCTAGCCAAGCATGAAGCAATGAACTTTATAAAATTAACTATTTTGACAGATTAAGAAGTAATGTTTAATGTATATTTTTAAACTATTCTTGATGATTTAGCAAGGGATCCCTTGTGAAAAAGCTAAATTTTGCAAGAGAGTGAGACTTGGAGTTCTCAAATTAGTGAACCAGACTGTAAGCTCCTTGAATGCCTGGCAAATATTGTTTTGAATCTCAGTAACTTAAACATAGCAAGTGCCCAGTAAATATTTCTTGGCTATCTAAAGCACTCCTAAAATAACAAAGGAATAATAATTAGGTATAGGAAGTTTGAAAATCTATGAAATAATCACATAATGTTGGAACTTAAATCCAGGACTATCTGACTCCAAAGCCTGTGCTCTTTCATTTCTTTCTTTGCTTCACTAAAATAATTTAGATAATTTAAAGATAAAAGCATTTCAAAAGACATATCTACATTAATAGAGACCATAATCTCAAAGTCTTGGCTGAGTTGCATGACAAATAAGTAAGGAAACTGTGAATATGCATACAACTTCCCTAGTAAATTGGGGGGAGCGGGAAGAGAAGGAGACACAAAGTAAATGTTGGGGTAAGAAGGGGAGGAGGAAGAGAGAGAAGGGGGACAAACAGGGAGACCAAGGGAGAGGAAGGCAGAAGATAAAGAAGAGGGGAAAAGGAGAGAGAAAGGAAGGAGAAGAGAAAGAACTGCATTTAAATCAGTATCACTTCTAGTGTACTGGGAATAACAACAATATTTTCACTGTGCAAGATACAGCCAAATGGAGGAGCTGTTTACTTCATTTACTATGACAAAACAACTAGAATGTTTAACAAATAAAAGATAAAGAGAAAATGTAGAGAAAGATAAATTTAAGAACCAAAGTAAAATAGAGATTCTAATAAAGGCTTTATTTAGCTAGAAAGAAAATTAACAAAACAAAAAGAAAAATCCTCCAACTTTTATAAAGAAAAAATGTATAAATATGAGCGGTTTAGGCACATTTAAACATAAGCAAAATATTGCCCAATTATAGCAACAGCCAAAGAAGTTTCTGTTCATAAACTATGCTTAATCTTTACTGAAATCTAACATTTCAAAATTTAGATACAAAATCACTTAAGTACTTAATAAGAAATTATAACCATAAATCTCTGTTTGAGACATAAATACGCTTCTCTTTCCATTTATTTTTAAGACTTCTTATGAAAATTTTAGGGCAATATAGACACATAAAATTAAGCTATAAAGAGAACATAATGCTATAAAATGATGTGGTTTTAATGACTTTTAAATAATACAGGTAAAAAAGATTTTAAAAGTTTCTAAATAAATATACTCCTATTTTTCTTACTTAAGCAAGAGAGAAAATTTTAAACATCCCTTCAATTCTATTACACATGCTACATAATTCCATTTAGTATGAACTATTCGAAAATACTTTGAGTCATTTAAAGCAATGGAAAATTAGTAAGACTTACTACACAGTTTGACAATTAGCCAATGTGGGTTTATTTTGAGTTTTTTATATGTGAAATGCTCTAAATGAAATCATTCCACTACTTACAAAGATAACTTTCAAACAGGAAGAATAAAAATCACCTTACTAAGTAAACAATTTTTAAAATTTTGCCTTACCTTTAGCTAAAGCTTCTTTATATTTCTCTTTGGCAGAATTCATTTCTTTTATTAATTGTCTATAGCTGCATTTTAACTTCTCCAATTCTGTTTTTGTAACCTATCAAAGAAACAAAATGCATAAATGTATTAAATTGTTTAAATTTAAATTACTCAAGAACTTAAATTCCAAAGTATTAACTGATGTGTATTTTACTACTTACAGGTCAGAGTTGTTCTTTAATATACAACTACAGAAAATAAACTACAAGTATGTTTTAAAAATCAGTACTAAATTCAATAGCATGTGAAAACAAATAAACTTTTTTAAAAGAATAGCAAATCAGGCCAGGCACGGTGGCTCACGCCTGTAACCAGCACTTTGGGAGGCTAAAACAAGCAGATCGCTTGAGGTTAGTAATTCACGACCAGCCTGGCCAACACAGCAAAACCCTGTCTCTACCAAAAATACCAAAAAAGGACCCAGGCTGTGGTGGCGCATGCCTATAATCCCAGCTATTTGGGAGGATGAGGCACAAGAATTGCTTGAACCTGGGAGGCAGAGGTTGCAGTGAGCCAAGATCACACCACTGCACTCCAGCCTGGCTGAAACTTGACTCAAAAAAAAAAGGAGGCGGGAGGGGCGCAAATGAAGAATAACACTGCCATTATCTAAAATTAAAAAAAAATTAACTTGGTATATGCAGAAATATTTTCTGTAATTAAACAAACAATTAAAATATTTATTATTTCTATGGAACAATGAAACAAATACAAGTCCTTGACTGTAGTCAAAAAGTCATTTAAATGCAATTTAAGGAAAAAATACATGTCCCAGCTATTGTCTACAAATCTTCAAATTTGCCATTTGAGAAGATTAAGAAACAGAAAGCATCAAAACCTTGCAAAAGGGGTTATCAGCAACTTGGAAGATAATCTCAAACCCCTTTTAAAAAAATTCTGTATCACCAATGTTCTTGATGACACAGACGATGACACTGTGTGAATAAACAAAAATAACTACAATATAAATATAAATGCGTTCAAATCATTCTCCATTCAAGAAAAAACTCACTGGTTAACTTTGTAAAACTATTTGGTAAAAGACTGATACCAAACTTTTTTTTCTTTTTTTTTTTTGAGACAGAATCTCGCTCTGTTGCCCAGGCTGTTAGGGCAGCGGCATGATCTAAGCTCACTGCAGCCTCTGCCTCCAGTGTTCAAGCAATTCTCATGCCTCAGCCTCCCAAGTGGCTGGGGTCACAGACGTGCACCACCGCACCTGGCTAATTTTTGTATTTTTAGTAGAGACGGGGTTTCACCGTGTTGCCCAGGCTGTTCTTGAACTCCTGACCTCAGGCGATCTGCCCACCTTGGCCTCCCAAAGTGCTGGGATTACAGGCATGAGCCACCACACCCAGCCAGAAAACTTTTTTAATAGATTGATCAGGTTGACAACACTGGAACCAATTAGTCAAGTTTCACATAATAAAAAGATAAATCAACATTATATACCTCCTGATATAAAACTGCAAGAAGTGTATACCACCACCTATGATGTATTCTTGCCCAAAATACACAGCCAGAATCTTATCAAGTCTCTAGATTTAAATTCCAATTTACAGAAAAAATTAAAGATGAAGGAATATGTGAAATCACATAATAAGATGCTAAGAGAAAAATCCAAAATGAAGGAAATTCAATTATATAGAGCAAATTACCTAGTTTCTGCCATAAATAAATGGCATTTTATTAAACACTGTGCAGGAAAGAGAACCTACATATTTTTTAAAAGTATCATTCAAATGCAAGGTATAGATGGTATCTGGATCCTGATTGAAACCAACCAACTATAAAAAAACATTTAAACAACAACCATTTCAACAAAAAGTATTCGATAACATGAAGGAATTATTATTTTTAGGCAAATTAATGATATTGTAGTTACATTTTTTTTTTTTTTTTTTTGAGATGGAGTCTCGCTCTGTTGCCCAGGCTGGAGTGCAGTGGTGCGATCTCCGCTCACTACAACCTCCACCTTCCAGGTTCACGCCATTCTCCTGCCTCAGCCTCTCGAGTAGCTGGGACTACAGGCACCCGCCAGTACACCCAGCTAATTTTTTGTATTTTTAGTAGAGACGGGGTTTCACCCTGTTAGCCAGGATGGTCTCGATCTCCTGACCTCGTGATCCGCCTTCCTCGGCCTCCCAAAGTGCTGGGATTACAGGTGTGAGGTACCGCGTCCAGCCTGTAGTTACATTTTTAACAAGAACACTTATTTTAGCTATATATTCTAAAATATTTATGGATAAAATTATATATTTAAAATGATCCAATGTAAAAAAAAAAGTGGGTGGGAGTACAGAAAAAACGGTGACTATTCAGGTGATGGGTAGGTGGAAGTTCATTTTACTATCCTCTCTTGTTTTATACATTTACAAATTTCTATAATAAAAATAATTTGAAAAAAGCCATTCAGAAGAGACAGACTCTGAATGTAGGGAAAATGAGGGATACGTAAATTTAAGAATACCAAAAGTAATTCTGCCTGTATTTTCTTTTTTATTTATGCAAAGTATTAGATAAAACAAATTTATTTTTAAAAGTCTCAAAGAACTATTTCAGTAAATAAAAACTAAAAATCCTAAGTGATAAGAAAGCTTTGTGTCATAGTTTAATTGGGAGCCTCTTTTTTCTTTCTTAAGAGTATATACAGTAACAGTATATATATCCTATAATCAATGTTTTATGTTCAATAAGATATTACTTATTAGAGACCATAAACCTATTTCTTTTTGGGAAATAATGAATAAACAATTTTTAAAGCCAAATAAGGTAAAATATTTCTGTGAATTTGAAAAACAATTTCAAGAAAGAACTTCAATATGGAAAAACGAACCTTGATCATCTCTGCCTCTATCTGCTGATGAACACCTATGTAACTTTTCTTCACCTGCTGCTTGTCCTTAATCATCATGGTGAGCCTGTGTAAAGGTCCAGAGTTCAAGTCCTCTGCATGTGTCTTCATTATCCTACTAAGTTGTTCTGTCTGCTGAATCATAAGTAGCCAAGACTTAAAAAAAAAAAAAAAAGGAACAAAATTAACATTTGCATTAAAGGTTTCCATTTAGCTGTGCTTTAAGAGTTCAAAACTTTAAATATTTAGTTGTACGTAAATTATTACATTAATATAAAAAATAGGTTTCTGGCAACTGTTCAAAGATCTATGAATGGTTCATATTTAACGTCTTCAACTTCAACTACACATGCTTCAAAATTCTATAATCAGAGACAACACAGAAAACTAAGAAAAAGATTAGGGGACTCTTTAAGAGTCCACACTTGCAGTCTTCATTTGATCACTTCTCATTTCTTTTCCAGCACACTGAAATATTGCTCTGCCACACGATTCTAATGCCCCACTATGGTCTTCAGTTCCTAATGGTCAAATGCAACAGATATTGTCCCATCCACATCTTAACCTGCCTCTCTCTGTGGCATCTGATCCTGCTGACTCAACTTCATTCTGAAACTGTCTTTTGTGGAGGCTCGCTTAGCTTCCTATTTCCAACATTCCTGGCTTGTTTTCCTCCCTTTCTAAAATTTCCTTTTCAATCTTTGGTACCTGTTCTTTTGTTGCCTGTGAGAATACTGGTATTCTATGGATTTCTATCTATAGCCCTATTCTCTTCCTAACAAATACCTTTACATCTCAATAGTTCTTCCAGCACAATACACCAAAGGGCACAACACACTGCCTCAATAGCAAGAGGCACAAAATTGTAGGTTTGGGATCAGTGGGCATATGGAAACTGCTAGAAGAACAAATCATTTATTAGTTAGACTTCCTGACATATACATACTTAAAAAAAAAAAAAAGGAACAGAGGAATCCTCTTCACTATAGTATTCAATATTCTATTCAGAAACAATATTGAAGACCTATGATACGGTGGATCCAAAAGATATTTTTTAAATGGGCAAAGTTTGGTTTCAGATACTGACAAGAATAATTTTCTACTCTATTATTTTTTATCCGTGAATGAACAGAATTATTTTCTTTCTGTTAATACTCCAATGTAATCAAAAATCAAAATTTCATAAGCATCTAAAGCAAAATTATAGCCTAAAGAAAGCAAATTCTTAGTCATAATACAAAGTTGCCAGGATCTGACGTGTCAATCTTGCTTTTGATATACTGCATTGTATGTTTTTTAAAAAATAATAACCTTTGAGAACAGTTATTTAGGGAGGGGACTCATTTTTAGTTGTGAAATGATATAATGAACATGGAATATATGTGTAGCCTATAAACCCATCATATTTACTTTTAAATATGAAAATATAATCACTAACTTGCTCTTAACACCACAAAGCAATTTAAAACTAATGTAGTCCTTACTTTAAAATCTAAAATGTAACAAAGATGCAAACAGTATAAAACTATACAAACATGGATTAAAAACATAAACTAAATAGCTATAATATATGTAGCTTTGCCTTTTTCATCTAGTATTTTCACTTCAAACTATGCAGTGTTGGAGAAATATTCTATGGCATGTGCAGAATGTTAATGCTACAAAAAAATAAAAAGTGAGAGGAGACAGTCTTCTTGCTCTATCTTCAAAAAACAAATATTCTTTAAGTGCTTTGTAGCAATAACTTTTTGTAATTCTATGTAGCAGTCCTTGCAGCCTAGGGGAGAAGATTTCTTGGAAGCCAAAAACCACACAATTGGGTCAGATTGCCCTCCTCTCCCAGAAGGGTACATCCCAACCTGCCTAAAAGCCCTGTTCAGTGTAGTCACTACAGGAAGTCCAAGGTCTCAAAGCATATACTGCCACTCTGTCAACCCCATATTGTCCTCAGTATCTCCTAATCCAACCCAAGCCACTATCTATAGAATCGTGTATTGTCAAGAACTCTTGCTCTATAGTTAGAAAACTCTTCATACCTCTTATCAGAACTTTCCATTCATCTTCTAGTTTTAACAAAAGCCTGGCTCTATCTCACTCCCAACACCCCAACGCTGCTAATAAACAACCTCCACCTACCAAGACTGAATCATGAAGAAACAGAAATTCTGACTAGACTAAAACAGGTAGGGAGACTGAATCAGTAATCAAGCACTTCCCATCAAAAAGCCCAGACCTTTGTTTGACTCATTAGTGAATTCTACAAAACATTTATAGAAGAATTAACATCAATCCTTTTCAAACTACTCTAGAAAACTGAAAAGGAGGGAACACTTCCAAATTCATTCTATGAGGCCAGTATTACCCTGACAGCAAAGCCAGACAAAGACACTACAAGAAACAAGAACTGTCCAGGTGCAGAGGCTCATGCCTGTAATCCCAGCACTTTGGAAGGTTGAGGCGAGAGGACCGTTTCAGCCCAGGAGTTCAAGACCAGCCTGGGTAACACAGGAAGACATCATGTCTACAAAAAATAAAAATAAATTGAAAAAAAAGGAAAGAAAAATTACAAGCCAATATCCCTAATGAACACAGATGTAAAAATCCTCAATACAATTCTAGAGAACAAAATTGTATACATATTAAAAGGATCATATACCATGACCAAGTGGGCAAGTGGGATTTATCCCTGGGATACAAGCATGGTTCAACATACACAAATCAATAATTTTGTATTTGACACATTATATTAACAGAATAATGATTAACTTTATATGATCATGTCAATATATGCACAAAGAGTATTGGGCAAAATTCAACATCTTTTCATGATAAAAATTCTCAAGGAATCAAGTATAGAATCAATGTATCTCAACATAATAAAGGCTAGATATGGCAAGCTCACAGCTAACATATTCAATGGTAAAAAACTGATAGCTTTTCCTCTAAAATCGGAAAAAAGAAAAGGATGCTCACTCTCGCAACTTCTATTTAATGGCATACTAAAAGTCCTAGCCAGAGCAATTAGGCAATGAAAAGAAATTTTAAAAATCCAAATCAGAAAGAAAAGTATGACTGTCTACAATAGACAGGATCTTGTATGTAGAAAACTCTGACTCTCCAATTTTAAAAAACTTGTCAGAATTAATAAGTGAATTCTGTAAAATTGTAGGATTAAAAAATCAGCATGTAAAGATCAATAACATTTCTTTTTCTTTTTTCTTTTTTAAAATTTATTTCTTTTCCTGCCAGGAGTATAAAAACAATCAGTAACATTTCTATATAGTAACAACAAACTATCCAAAAAAGAAATTAGGAAAACACTCCCAAATTAGCATCAAAAATAATACAATACACAGGAATAAATTTAACCAAGGAAGTGAAAGATCTTTGCACTGAAAACTATAAGATATTGATGAAAGAAGTTGAAGAAGGCACAGATAAATGGAAAATATGCTTATGTTCATGAATTGAAAGAACGATCATCATTAAAATATCCATAACACCCAAAACAATCTACAGATTGAAAACAATTCTATCAAAATTCCTAATTAAAATTTCAATGATAAAAAATGACATTAGAATTTTGAAATAGAAAAAAAAATCCTAAACTTCTTATGGAGCCATAAAATACCCTGAAAGCTTAAAGCAATCTTTACAAAGAACAAAGCTGGAGGCATCATACTTCCTTGTTCCAAACTATATTTCCAAAGGTGTATTAATCAAAATAATATAATACTAGCATAAAAACAGATACATGGGCCAATGGAAGAATAGAGGGAGCACAGAAAAATAAACCCATACATATACAATCAACTCATCTTTGACAAGGGTGATAGTCTCTTCAATAAACAATGTTGGGAAAACTGGATATCCACATGTAAGAGAATGAAACTGGATCCCTATCTTAGACCATACACAAAAATCAACTCAAAAAGAACTAAAGACTTAAATATAAGACCTGAATCCATACAACTCCTAGAAGAAAAAAATAAAGGAAAAGTTCCTTGACATTGCTGTTGGCAATGATTTTTTGAAGATGACACCAAAAGCACAGACAACAAAAGCGAAATTAAACAAGTGAGACTACACCAAACTAAAAAGCTTCTACACAGCAAAGGAAATAACCAAATAAAAAGGCAATCTAAAGAATGGAAAAAAATATTTGCAAATTATATATCTAATAAGGGAACTGATAACAAATACGTAAGGAACTAACACAACTCAACAGCACACAGAAAAAAATAGCTCAGTTTTCAAAATCTGCAAAGGACCTGAGCAGATATTTTTCCAAAGAAGATACACAAATGACCAAAAGATACACGAAAAGGTGCTCAGTATCACTAATCATCAGGTAACTACAAATCAAAACCACAATGACATATCACCTCACACCTATTAAGATGGCTATTATAAAAAAGGCAAAAGATAAGTGTTGGCAAATATGTGAAGAAAAGGAGCACTATACACTGTTGGTGGAAATGTAAATTAGGACACCCATTATGTAAAACATATCGAGATTCCTCAAAAAATTAAAAATAGAACTGTTATATGATCTAACAAGCCCTCTTCTGGTTACATATCCAAAGAAAACAAAATCAATATAACAAAAAGATACCTGTACTCTCATGTTCATTGTCATATTGCTACAGCTTGCATATTATTTGTTTGTCCCCACCAAAACTCATGTTAAAGTTTGATCCCCAGGCCAGGCACAGTGGTTCATGCCTGTAATCCCAGCACTTTGGGAGGCCAAGGGGGGCAGATCACTTAAGGTCAGAAGTCCGAGCCTGGCCATCATAGTGAAATCCTGTCTCTACTAAAAATACAAAAATTAGCTGGCCATGGTGGCAGGCCACCTGTAATCCCAGCTCCTCAGGAGGCTGAGGCAGGAGAATCACTTAAACCCAAGAGGCAGAGGCTGCAGTGAGCCAAGATGGCGCCACTGCATTCCAGCCTAGGTGACAGAATGAGACTCTGCCTCAATAAAAAAATAAAAAATAAAATAAAATAAAATATAAAATAAAATAAAAAATAAAATAAAATAAAATAAAATTTGATCCCCAATGTGGTGGTATTGGTAGGTAGGGCCTAATGGAAGGTGTTTGGGTCATGAGGGCTGCTACTATGTGGGTGGCTTGGTGCCATTCTCAGAATAGTGAGTTCTCACTCTGGCAAGACTGGATTAGCTCTTGTAGCAATGGATTAGTTCCCACAAAAGTGGACTGCTATAAAGTCCCTGGATTTTCTCTCTTTGCATATGTCCACTTCCCTTTATTTTTCTCCCTGTGTTATGACACAGCACAATAGTTCTCACCGGAAGCCAGGGTGATGACCTTGAACTTCCCAGCCTACAGAACTATAAGCTAAATAAACCTCTTTCTTTATAAAATGCCCAATATCAGGAATTCTATTATAGCAACAGAACTTGGACTAGGATAGGCATTATTCATAATAGGCAAGATATAGGAACAACCCTCAACAGATGAATGGACAAAGAAATTATAGTAAATAAAATGTGTGTGTATACACATATATAATGGAATATTATTCAATCATAAAAAAGAAGGAAATCCTGCCATTTTTGAGAACAGGGATTAATCTAGAGGGCATTATGTTAAGTGAAAAAGCCAGGCATAAAAAGACAAATATTGCATGATCTCACCCATATGTGGAATTTTAAAAAGTCAAATTCAGAAAAAGAGAATAGAATGATGATTGCCAGGGGATAGGTGTGAAGAAAATGGGGAGATTTTGGTCAAAGGGAACAAAGTTTCAGTTATGCAGGATTAATAAGTCCTGAAGATCTAATGTACACCATGATAACTAGAGTTAATAATAATTTATTACATACTTTGAATTTGCTAAGAGAGTATGTATCTTAAGTGTTCTCCTCATGAAAAGAAATAACAACTATGTGAGGTGACAGATAATTAACTTGATTGTGGTAATCATTATACAATATATATCAAAATATTACAAGGTATACCATAAACACATATAATTTTTCTAAAAAAATAAAATAATTATATATAGAATTTAATAACAAAAATAATATGTGTGTACTTAGAAACCTCTAAGGAGACAGAGGGAGAGACAAGGAAAGTATTCAAAGAATAATGGCTAAAATTTTTCAAAATTGGATGAAAAATAAATACAGATCAAAGAAGCTCAATGAACCCAAGCACAAGAAGCATGAAAAAGGCAAGACTACCACTACCATATTTGTGTCAGCCTTGGGATATTAAAATTTTCATAATGCTAATATAATAATTTTCAAAAACTGTTTACATATATGAAACTCCTTCAACGGTATAACTCATTGCAATGAGTTCTTGGATATCTTCATTTTTCTTATAACGTTTAAAAATTTTCCCCTATAAATACAGCAGGAATTGACGAGTGTCTTTCCCTGGATCATTTATGTCTTGGTGTCCAGATGTATAAGCATGTTCCTATCTGGTGAAGGTTTTTAAAGAACCAAAGGACTAAGGTTACTTGATAAATCAGAGGAAGGTGAATCATCTGAGTTAAGTATGACCTTCAATGTCAGCAGAATTTCACTTTCTCTTGGTTAAAGCCTTTCTAACAATAGAAAGGTTGAAACTTTTAAGACCATGTTATTTTTTTGAGACGGAGTCTCACTCTATCACCCAGGCTGGAGTACAGTGGAGCAATCCTGGCTCACTGCACTTTCCACCTCCTGGGTTCAAGTGATTCTCTTGCCTCAACCTCCCGAGTAGCTGGGATTACAGGCATGTGCCACCATGCTTGGCTAATTTTTGTATTTTTAGTAGAGACAGGGTTTCACCATGTTGGCCAGGCTGGTCCCAAGTGATTCGCCCACCTTGGCCTCCCAAAGTGCTGGGACTACAGGCGTGAGCCACTGCACCTGACCTAAGACTCTGTTATTTCAAGTATTTCAGATTCTCAGATCATCAAACACTAATATAATAACCAAAATGAATCCAAATAAAAGCAAAAATAATATGTGGACAAAGATTAATTAAATATTTTTAAATAAAATCAATATAATCAAATTAAATAATTGGTTTCTAATGACTGGTACCAAAGATGCTGAGCTGCATTAGCTCAGTCACGGTCCAGTCTCAAAAGTTAGAGAACCACATGACTACCAGGATATTACTACTGGTATTAAAAAAGTAAATCTAAGTATCTAAACACAGATCAGGCCAGAAAAGAAATTAAGAAATTATACTACCTTTTCTTTCCCAATACTTTTCCAGCTTCTTGGTGCTCCTCAATTGCTTTTATTCCTCTTGGACTTAAGGGCCACCTTTCTTGTTCTTCTTCTGAAGAACAGTAACCAGAAAAATAACTGGCCATAGTCACCTTTATTCTTCAGAAGTAAATCGCCTAACCTCAGCAGTTTTCTCCTACCAAAAATTATGTATTGAATAAAATACCTTCACAGTCCCTTTCAGTTCCAGCATCCTGTGATCTTTTCCTATTTATTAATAGCTACTTCCTTATTTAGTGCCATCCTCACAAACTCCTTGACTTTTATAGCTCACGTCCAGAGAAGATTCCTTTGTTGATCCAGCTCTAGTAGAGGACTGTTAAAACAATAATGGCCTATTTGGAAATTTTAAAGAGAAGAATGAACTATAGTTAGGATTCTGGGAGATTTTTATCTCTTCTTTAGCTTCTTTTTTTTATATTCCTGCTCTCCACTCTTTCCCATTCCCTTTCCATGTCCTAGACAAGCTGTTCTGTTATTTTCTATTTCCTGTAGTTCCAGATTATCCTTCATTGGCCCCATCAGCTCAATATTTTTTAAAAAAACAAAGTCCTCTCTTTCCTCCTCCAACCCAATCAACCTTTTCATCTACTGCCTTATCTATCTTTTTTCAAACTCCTCAAATAGACTTCTGGAGGAAAAAAATTAAAACTCAGTTCTTACTCCCAGAAGGTATAAACTAATCTATATACTCAAGACACTTCCTTCTTCTGAATCTCTATTTAAAAAAATGCTTTTTTTCTCTCTTACATAGAATGAACAGGTGGAATTGATGGTCTCCATTAGTTCTTTCCAACCCGACTCCTATTAAAGCTAACTTTGCTTATCTAAATGAGAGAGAGGCTCTCTGCCTCTTTTACGTACTGGGGCTGCACTTATTAATATTACCAACCTCTTGCACACTCGCAGGCCTTCTCTTATTTACTCCTTTTATCAACACTATGAAGAAAATATCTTCATCTTATAAAGGTGGAGTTTGAATGTCAGATAAATTAATCTGCCTAAAGTCACACACCTAAATAATGGAAGAGCTCACATTCAAATACAAAACTAATTCTTAATGTGTTACACCTGACACAACCTGATGCTTGGAGGGAGCAGTGTGGGAACCTAAAGGTCTTAATATCTAAAAACTACTTTAAGAATAACTACCTAGCCAGGTGCAGTGGGACATGCCTATAATCCCAGCACTTTGGAATTACAGGCTGAGGCAGGAGGATCACTTGAGCCCAAAAGTTCAAGATGAGCATAGGCAAAAGAGTCAGATCCCGGCTCTAAAAATTAAAAAAACAAAAAAAATAGCTGAGCATGGTGGTGCACACCTGCAGTCCCTGCTACTCGGGAGGCTGAGGTGAGAGGATCACTTAAGCCTAGGAGTTAAAGGCTACAGTGAGCTATGAGCACACCACTGCACTCCAGCCTAAGGGACAGAGCTAGACCCTGTTTCTAAAAATAAAAAAGAATAACTATCTAGGTTAAAATAAGGACAATATTTTTAAACTGATTATGAATTACATAGTAATCTTTAATTTCTGTTTAGTACTTAACCATTAAATTAGAAGTGAAGAGCCATAAGGAAAAGCTATCTACTCCTTTAGGCTACCTACTTTGTAGTATGAGCACATCTAAAAAGAAGTCCTTCTAGGGCAAGATTAGTGAGTCACTCTTGATGACATGCTCTGTGAGAAGCTATGGATATGAAAATGAAAGAGGCCTCTCACTGTAACTGCCTTTCTAACTAAAGTAGTGACCCATCTCTCAAATCTCCCTAAACAGAACAATTAAATAAAATTATCATCTAACCGCCCCAATATCTCACTGGATAATTAGAAATAGGACTACTTTAACACAGTGAAAAAGACAGCACACATTTCCCAATGCCCCAGGAAAACAAATTATTAATTTGGGATTTTAAAATTTTAGAACATTTTTCAGAATTCTGAGTTGTATATTAATATTAATATTATTAAAAATATTGCTTTTACCTGAAATGTAAAATGTGATTTCAAAAGATTTATTCTTTTTATCTCTTTTTTTTTTTTTGGAGAAAGTCTTGCTCTGTCACCCAGGTTAGAGTGCAGTGGCACAATCATGGCTCACAGAAGCCTTGACTTCCCGGGCTTAGGTGATTCTCCCACCTCAGCATCGTGAGCAGCTGGGACCACAGGCACACACCTCACACCACCATGCCCAACTAATTTTCTTTTTGTATTTTTTGTAGAGATGGGATTTCACCATGATGCCCAGGCTGGTCTAGAACTCCTGGACTCAAGCAATCCACCCGCCTTGGCCTCCCAAAGTGCTAATATTACAGGCATGAGCTACCGCATATGGCCAATTTTCTAAATTCTTAAATGTGATTCTTTGGCAGTGTTGTTTTGTGACCAAAAATAAAATGGTTCCTAGAAATAAACACATCACCTATTTCATAATAAAAAGGATAATGATAATTCAATTTACAGAAATTTTATTCTCATCTACCCCAAAAAAGAGATCATTGCATACATTAAATAGCATCTCAGGCTTCTAAAATAATTAACATAAACCCTACAATGCCTATTTTATGCTTAGGAAGCCTATAGAGGTAAATAGTACCAGTTATACTAAGATAAATACATGATATAAAGAAAGTAAACTCTGCATGCAACTTTTGAAAAAGAGAAAACTACATATAAGGGGAAAATATATATCTTTTAGAAATGCATATTAGTCCTTTCTTGCCCTCTAAATATGAACTAACAGCTGTGTAGTGAGGTAAATCAGTATTCCATAAACAGGTAGTAATTTAAGTGTTCTGAGTTTATTATACCAAAAGTATTTATTCTACAACACTGGATTAAAGAACAAACTACTACTGGAGGTATTATACTAAAACATTGAAAATAAATCAACAAGATGACTCAAGCTTGAAAAATACCTAAATAGTAGTTGTTATAAATAGCTTTTCACTGCAGACTACACCTCCAACTACTTGTTTGCTTTCTTTTTGCTTGAATTTTTTTTAAATGCAATATAAAAATTCCATGAAGAATGCATAGTCTGTACACTACACAATAACTCAAAACAAATGGTTCTGTTAAACAACAGTTTTTATTGTGAGTTTGCCCATTACATAAGAAGAATGTTTTTGGAGTCTCTGTGTCTTTATGGAATATAGAAATCCAGAAGATAACTCCTTAAATTCCCCTAAAGCTGAAGTTTTCAAAGATTCAATCGCAAGTTCAAAGGAAATTTTAGATACTTCCCATTCATAAGAGCCTCTTTTCATTTTCTTCAAAGCTTCATGGTTTCCCTGGACTAGTGGTTCACAACTGTGGCTGCAATAAGAAGCAACTGAAAGCTTTTTCTTTTCTTTTCTTTTTTTTTTTTTTTTTTTTGAGACAGTGTCTTGCTCTGTTGCCCAGGATGGAGTGCAGTGGCATGATCTTTGCTAACTGCAACCTCTGCCTCCTGGGCTAAAGTGATCCTCCTACCTCAGCTTCCCAAGTAGCTGGGACTACAGGACCAGGCCACCATGCTCAGCTAATTTTCTTTTATTTTTGGTAGAGATGGGATTTTGCCATGTTGCCCAGGCTGATCTTGAACTCCTGCACTCAAGTGATCTGCCCATCTCAGCCTCCCAGAGTGCTGGATTACAGGCGTGAGCCACCATGCCCAGCCCAACAACTGCAAACTTTTTAAAAATACCAATTCTTGGCTCTAAGGCCATAGATTCTTATTTAACAGGCTTTGGGTGGGGTCTATACAGCAGTAATTTAAAGCTCCACAACTAATTCTAATGTATAAGTTCTCCTGTAACAAAATATTTTTGTGCCTATTAACCATGAGATTGTACAAAAATTACAAAATAAAAACCACAGGGCTTATGGACAAATGGGGTTAAAGGCATAATACTCAAGAAACTAATCAGGGACACATTTTGTAAAAACAGAAACCTAACAGAGAAAACTTTGCATAGTTTTACACATATTAAATGTTAAGAAGCACATGACTACTATATTAACATGGCACTTCATTTTGAAAAGACCTGAAGTTTGCTTGTCAAAGTCGATTTCAGAAAGGTTGCAACTTGCGAATTCTGTAAAGGGGAGAGTTATTCAAAATTTGACAGAAAGTTGAAATGCCACATGTGGATGAGTGTGGCTCACAACAAAAAGGTAAACGAAGGTAGCCAGTAAAGGACTGAAGTGTGTGTCTACTATGTATTCCTACGCAGCATGGTTCAGCTAGTTATAGTTTTCTGCATTCACCTAGTGCTTCTTCAGGTTTCAGACATAAACAAATGCAAAATTAATGTTAAGCTCAAATCGTTCCTAATATGTCAATTGTGTGGCAACAAACTCATGGTTTTAATAGATTAAAGCATGTGTGTATATATGTGGTGGGGGGGGGGGGTGGCGGTGGTGTAGTTAGTTAGTTAGTTAGTTAAGACAGGGTCTTGCTATGTTACCCAGACTGGTCTTCAATTTGTGGCCTCAAGTGATCCTCTCATTAACCAAGTTTTTAAATGTTGAAATGATTTCAACCAAGATTTCAATGTTTTCAAATCTGGTGGTATAGCAGAAGTGGCTCTATAGCCAGGCTTAAAAACTACTGCTTTAAAAATATATATAGTTGAAACCCTAGTTGTACAGGCTCAAGTTACATTATATATGTATGTATTATGTGACTACTAAATAATCAGACTGATTCATCAAAAAGCATTTTTCATTACTTTTTATTCCTATGTGGTATATGTAACATTACCAATATTTCAATTCACTTCATGTTTAAAAGGTAAGGCAATACTTCCTTTTAAATACCTTGCATCATTTGAAGATTGTATTTATCACTGTACTACTTCAGAAGTTGACTGTATGCAGACAGATATAATTTTACATAAATAAGAAGACACAAAGTAAAATTCATCTTCAGCACAGAAAACAGGTCCTAACAATACAATAGCTGTTAAACATATGAAAGATGTTTAATTTCACTCTTTTTAGAGAAATATAAAATAAAAGCACCCTAGATATCATTTATTACCTATCAGAATAATAAAAATACAAAAGTCTGAGAACAAATTCTGTTACCCAGATTAAGTAGAAGCTGACATCCTCCTATGTTTCTGCTGGATATGCAAAATGATACAAGATCCACAGAGGAAATTTACAGAAATATAAATTTATATTTATATTGGCAATATATAACAAAAATATATAATATAACAGGTACATTTACATTTTGGCCTGGAAATCTCATTTCCAAAAATTCAGCGTGAAGACACCCATGTTACAAAAATACACCTATTCAAAGTTATCCATTGCAGCATTATTTGTAATTGCAAATACTGTGAAACCTAAAATTCCATATATAGTAAATTGGTTGAATGTTCAGATATTTTCTCCACTAAAAGAAACCAGGACTCCTAGGAAAAAGGGTTTATTCCAGGAATGTAGAAAGCAACATTCAAGATGAGATTGGAATATCTTCTTATGCCAAAAAGTAAACAAGTGCTCAGAGAATGAAGGAAAAATAGACACCAGGTAGTTGGGGGAAAAAGATAGCTACCTAGGTCTCCATCTCCTACTATTTCCTCCAATAGGAATACAAACAAACAAAAAAAGAAAAGAAAACCACACAAGAAACATGCCCTCAGGATTAAAGAGAGAATGTACACACTTCAAAATAACTATAAACAACAGAGGCATTCGAACCAGAGTGATTCCATCTTGAGTGAGGGCTAGGAAAAATGAGGCTGCAACTTGCTGAGCTGCATGCCCAGAAAGTTAGGTATTGCTAGCCTCTAGATGTTTATGGTTAAGGGAATGGATTGATAATGTTTACTAAACAGATCCAGACTTAGGAGTGTCCTGATACCCCGATGATATCTTGAGAACAGAAGCATTCCTAATTTTGCTTTAAAGATAATAACATCAATTCTTGCGAAATATAGTAATTAAGAAAAGTAATCCTTTATCACAAACCCTTGTAACAGATCACATCTCCCCATGATCTTTTTTTATCCTGTATATAAACAAGTATCATACCTAGGGTGGACACATTTCTCCTCTTACTTTCAGGAACACCCTACTCTGTGTATGGAGTAGCTGTACTTTCACCACTTTACTTTCTTAATAAACCTGCTTTTGCTTTGCACTGTGGACCTGTCCTGAATTATTTCTTGGGCAAGATCCAATAACCCTCCCTGGGGGTCTGAACTGGGACCCCTTTCCTGTAAAATAAATTAAAAAATGAAAAATTACCAAATCACAGGTTCATGTGATTTCTCATGTTTGTATTCTAGATAAAAAGTCACAGAAAAGATACAACAACTATTAAATAAATGAAATAAGTGACTGTGTATTGAATTCTGGATCAGAATGAAAAAATAATTGCCAAAAAAAGGACTATATTCCATATATTCACAAAACTAGAGGAAAGAATAAATATATTAAGTCAAGAGATAAAAGATATAAAAGGAATTCAAATCTAACTACTAGACATATTTATGACTTGTTCATTTTTAACATGGAAATGGCCCAATTACTTGATTTCTGTTTATTCTCTCCAATTGTTCCACCCTAAAGTATGGGTGTGGAGCAAAAGGAAAAGTTGAGTTTTGGCAGGTACAAGAAGACGAAGGAATGGTACACAGGCATAATTTAAATTTAAATATTGGCAAGAAAGGAAGTATTGTTGCCAGAAAAGGAGGAGTGAGGGAAGAAGAGACATTGCTGGAAATAAGTGATCAGGGAAAGAAAGTTAACCTCATTAATAGGGTTATGAAAGGAAGTTGGAAATAAAAATATCTGAGCTGAAAAATACAGTGAGTAAAATTAACAACAGATTAGACATTGAGTAAAAGTAAGATTAGTGAAGTAGAAGACAATAATAAAAACTAACCACAATGAAACACAGAGAATAAAGAAAAATACAGCATAGTAAACTGTAAGACAACTTTAAACAGCCAAATCCATATGTAATCAGGGTCCTGAAAGAAGATAAAAAGAAGAGGGAGAACTAAAAAACAATTTTTTAAAATAATGCCTGAAAACTTTCCAAAGTTGATGAAAACTGTAGCAGCCCAAAATCATCATTCTCAGTAAACTATCTCAAGAACAAAAAACCAAACATCGCATATTCTCACTCATAGGTGGGAATTGAACAATGAGAACACATGGACACAGGAAGGGGAACATCACACTCTGGGGACTGTTGTGGGGTGGGGGGTGGGGGGAGGGGGGAGGGATAGCATTGGGAGATATACCTAATGCTAGATGACGAGTTAGTGGGTGCAGCGCACCAGCATGGCACATGTATACATATGTAACTAACCTGCACATTGCACACACGTACCCTAAAACCTAAAGTATAATAATCGTAAATAAATAAATAAATAAATAAATAAAAAGGTCAACAAGACCCTAGCACAAAAAATGTAGAGAAAACTACATAAAGGCACATAATGAATTGCTTAACATCAGTAACAAAGGGAAAACCTTAAGTGCAGCCAGAGGGAAAAAACGTTAGGCAGAAATTTTTCATCAGAAACAACACAAGTAAGATGATAATACAGCAACATCTTTAAAATATGTAAAGAAATTGCCAAACAGGAATCTTATACATGTAAAAATTGTTTTCAAAAACAAAGGACACCATAAAGATATTTTTACACTTTCAAATCTAAAAAAAAATTTTTTTCAATATACTTGCACTATAAGAAATGTGAAAGGAAGTTCTTCAAGCAGAAAGAAAATGATACAAGCTAGAAACCTGAATCTACGTAACGAAATGAAGACTACCATACACTGTAACTCAATAAGCAAATATAAAGAATTATGTACTTATTATATAAATTATTCAAAAGATAATCAACAAAAATAATAATGTATTGTGGGATTTATAACTCACATATAATTAAAAGTTGTAACAATATAACACAAAGAACAGGTGGGAGAAACTGAAGTATACTCTTGCAAGAATATTATTATAGATGAGGTTCTACATATCACTAAAATACAGACTTATAGTAAGTTATAGATGTATACTATAGACCTTAATGCAACCATTAAAATAACACAATGAACATTTATAGGTAATAATTCAATAAAGGAGATAAAAATAGTCACATTTTAAAAATGCTCAATCCAAAAGAAACAGGAGAAAGGAATATAAGAACATAAAAAGAGCAGACAGGATAAGGAGAAAACAAACGGTAAGATGATAAATTTAAACCTAATCATATCAATAATCATATTAAATGAAATAGTCTAAACACACAAACTAAATAGCAGAGATTGTCATATTAGGAAAGAAAGCAAGACTCAACTATATGTTACTTACAAAAACCCACTTCAAATATACCAAATATATGATGAAAAAAGACATATCATGCTAACATTAGCCAAATGAAACCCAGTGTGGTTACATTAATATCAGATAGCTTAGATTTCACAACAAAGAATATTACCAGAGTTAAGGTAATTTCTCAGTGATAAAGGGCCTAATTAATAAGGAGACAATAAAAATCCTAAACATTTCCCACCCAATAAACAAGTTAATTTATTTGTCAAGAAGATATAACATTTCTAAACATTTATGCATCTAATAATAGGGAATCAAAATATAAGAAAAATGGATTAATAAATTGCAAAGAGAAACAGGCAAGTTCACAGTTATAGTGGGAGAGTTCAGCATCCCTCTCTCAACTGATGGGACAGGTAGACAAACATGAGTAAAGAAACTGTTATGTTTAATTTTATGTGTCAACTTGACTGGCTCAAAGGAACTGCAGATAGCTGGTGAAACACATCTCTGTGTGCCTTTGAGGGTGTTTCCAGAAGACATTAGCATTTGAATCAGACAACTGAGTAAAGAAGATCCACCAGGAGATTCGATGACAAGCATCATCTAATCTATTGACAGCCTAATGGAACAAAAAGGAGGAGGAAGGGCAAATTCATTCTCTCTCTTCTGGAACAGATATTCATCTCCTCCTGCCCTCAAGCATCAGAACTCTAGGTTTTTGGGCCTTCTTACTCTGGGATTTACACAGGAGGTACCTCTGGTTCTCGGGCCTTTAGACTCAGACTGAATTACAGCACTGTCTTTCCTAGTTCTCCAGCTTGCAGACAGCATATCGTGTGTCTCTTCTAGACTTCCATGATAAATCATATATATATATATGTGTGTGTGTATATATATATATATCTCCTATTGGTTCTGTTTCTCTGCAAAACCCTGACTGATACAGAAATAGAAGACTTAAACACCACTATCAACCATCTTCACTTTACTGTCATCTATAGAACACTCTAACCAACAACAGCAGAATACATACTTCTTAGCAACTGCACATGCAATATTTACCAAGACAAACTATTTTCTGGGCCATGAAACAAGTATTAATAAATTTTTAAACATTCAACTGATACAAAATAGATTCTTGAAAAACAATGAAATTAAAAATAAAATCAGTAACAAAGAGATCCATGGCAAAATATATATACATTTGAAAATTAAGTAATACAACACTGTATTTTGGGGCCCACTCCACTCCATACCCAGGCACATCTCTAGGCATCTGGAGCATCCACTCACTTGGATCAGCAGCATGACCTGCCCCACCCTTCCCATTCACAGATCTTGGTGCAGGCAGGCCCTCTCCACTTCACACCTAGGCAGATCTCCAGACATTCAGAGCACCCACTTGCCTGGTTCAGCAGCCTGGGATGCCCTATCCTTCCTGGACATAGATTGTGGGGCAGAAGGGCCCTCTCCATTCCACGGCCAGGCAGATCTCCAGGTACTTGGAGCACTTGCTCACCTGGAGAAGCAGGCTGACACACCCACCCTTCCTGTGTATAGATCATGGGGCAATAGGGCCCTCTCTGCTCCTCACCAGGGCAGGTCTCCAGGCATTCAAAGAACCTGCATGCCCGGATTGGAAGCATGAGCCACCCTACCCTTTCTGTGCAAAGATACAGGTAAAGGAGGGCCCTCTCTTCTTCACCCCCAGGCAGATCTCCAGATAGCTGAAACACCTGCTCACCTAGGTCAGCAGACTGAGTATCCAACCCTTCCTATGAAGGCACCATATTGCAGCTGGGCCCTCTCTGCTCAACACCAAAGCAGATCTCCACTGGGAGCACCTACTCTTCTAAATCAGCAACCTGACCTGCCCCACCATTCCTGTGCAGAGACTGTGGTGCTGCAGTACTCTCCATGTCTAGGCATCTGGAGTACCCACTCTCCTGAATTAGGAGTTTGGCCAACTCTCCCTCCCCGGGCAAAGAACTTGGGGCTGAGGAGGTTTCCTAGGCACACCTCTGAGCACGTGGTGGACACCCATTGGATTCTTCCTCAGTGCTGGTGCTTCTGCCTGTCACTGGGGGACAGGTAGGCAGGCCTGCCCAGTCCGGCCCCACACATCTTGCTCCCCAGCCCGGAGAGTTGAGCAGGGAACTCAGACCACTGTGCACTACATGGATCAATCAATTGCCTAAGGCAACAGAGAGCTTCTCTCAGTACGCGAGGATCAAGTATACACACCCAGCTGTGTTAGCCACAGCCACTTCTTACCTATAAGCGCTGTGTACTGGCTTATATATAAAGAAAGCCCAATACAAAAGCCCAGTATAAAACCTGCCAACTGAAGTCCATACAGCAGAGCCAAAAAGACATTACTGAACATTCTCTATAGTCACACTACCTAGGAAGGAGGGGAAAGGAAAAGAGAAATTAAAAAATAACAATAATATCACAAGAAAAGAAAGAAAAAAGAAAAATTCCTACCTGCACAAAAATAATTACAAAAATTAGAAGTGCCAGCACCTCTAGATGAGAAGGAACCAGCACAAGAATTCTGGCACCATGAAAAATGTGAATGTAGTGACACCACCAAAGGATCATACCAGCTCTCCAGCAATGAATGGTCTGTAACCAAACTGGAAACTCAGAAATGACAGATAAAGAATTTAAAGCACAGGCTTGGCATGGTGGCTCACACCTGCAATCATAGCATTTTGGGATGCCAAGGCAGGAGGATCACTTGAGCCCAGAAGTTTGAGAACAGCCTGGGCAACATGGTAATATCCCATCTCTACAAAATATACAAAAATTAGCCAGGCATGGTGGTCCACACTTGTAGTCCCAGCTACTCAGGAGGCTAAGATAGGAGGATTACTTAAGCCCAGAAGATCAAGGCTGCAGAGAGCTGTGATCATGCCACTGCACACCAGCCTGGGCAACAGAGCAAGAACCTGTCTAAAAAACAAAACAAAACAAAAAATTCAAAGCATGGAAAAGCATGTATTACAAGAATGATTAACAAGATCCAGGACAAGGATGAAATTCAATACAAAGAAACTTCAAAAGCAATCCAGGCAATGAAGGAATACATAAGCATCTTAAAGAGAAATCAGTCAGAGCTTATGGAGTTGAAAAACTCACTTAAGGAGTTCAAAAGACAACTGAAAGCTTCAGAGGAAACTTCAGAGCCTAAATACATGTCTTCAGAACTAACGCAGTCAGACAAAAATAAATAAAAAAGAATTTTTTAAAATAAACAAACTCTCTGAGAAATACGGGATTAGGTAAAGCAACCAAACCTACAAGTTACTGTCATTCCTGAGAAAGAAGGAGAAAAAGTAAACAACCTGGAAAACATATTTGAAGGAATAATTCAAAAAAAGTTTCCCTAATCTTACTGGAGAGGTAGATATCCACATACAAAAAATCCAGGTAACACCTGTGAGATGCTATACAAAATGAACAGCAACAAGACATATTGTCACAAGACTGTCCAAGGTCAAAACTAAAGAAAAAAATCTTAAAGGCAGCTGAGAAAAAGGTCAGATCACATGTGCAAAGGGAACTCTGTCAGGCTAACAGTGGACTTCTCAGCAGAAATCTTATAAGCCAGGAGAGATTAGGGGTGTACTTTCAGCCATCTTTAAGAAAAGAAATTCCAATCAAGAATTTCACAACTCACCAAACTAAGCATCATAAGTGAAGGAGGAATAAAATATTTTCCGGACAAGCAAGTGCTAAGGGAATTCTATACCAGGTCGCCTCACAAGAGATCCTTAAGGGAGTTCTAAACAAGGAAACAACAACAACGAAAATACCTGCTATCACAAAAACATGCACACAGGCCCCATAAAGGAACCACACAATACAAACTACAAAGTAATCATCTAATGACTTCACAATAGGATCAAAATCTCACATATTAATATTAATATTGAATGTAAACTGTCTAACTACTCCACTTAAAAGGCACAGAGTTGCAAGTTGGATTAAAAAAACAAACCCAACCATCTGCTGTCTTCAAGAAACCCATTCTTACATGTTGACACCCACAGGCACAGAGTAAAGGGTTTGAGAAAGATCACACAAACAGAAAACAAAAAAGAATAGTGAAGCTATTCTTATATCAGATAAAACAAATGTTGGACCAACAAAAAAAAATGGACAAGAAGCAATAATGATAATAATGATAAAGAATTTAATTCAACAAGACTTAAATTATATTTAATATATGCACCCAACATTGAAGCACCTAGATTCACAAAAAAAATACATCTAGACCTACAAAAAGACACAGACAGCCACACAACACCCCACTGATAGCATCAGACAGATCACTGAGACAGAAAATTAACAAAGAAATTCTGACCTGAAATTCAACACTTGACCAACTGGATCAATAGAAATCTAGGAAATATTCCATGTATCATACACAGAATACACATTATTCTCATCTGACATGGAACATAATCTAACATCAACCACATGCTTGGCCATAAAACAAGTCCCAGTTAATTAAAAAAAAAAAATCTAAATCATACCAACAACACTCTTGGGCCACAGTGAAATAAAAGTAGAAGTCAACACCAGGAAGATATCTCAAAACTACACAATTACATGGAAATTAAACAACTTGCTCCAAAATGACTTGTGGGTAAACAATGAAATTAAGGCAGAAATCAAAACATTATCTGAAATAAATGAAAACAGAGAAACAGCATACCAGAATCTCCGGGACGCAACAAGAGCAGTTTTCAGAGAAAAGTATATAGCACTAAACACCACCCCAAAAAGGTAGAAAGATCTCAAATTCAGGATCTAATACTATACCCAGAAGATCAAGAAAAACAAGAACAAACTAACCCTAAAGATAGCAAAAGAAAAGAAGTAACTAAAACCAAAGAAAAATTGAATGAAATTGATATCCAATCATCCATACAAACAAACAACAAAACAAAAACTTTGATCTTTGAAAGGATAAACAAGGTTGATAGACCACTAGCTAGACCAACAAAGAAAGACAGAAGATGCTAAATAAGCACAACAAGAAATCACAAAGGTGACATCAAAACTGATCCACAGAAAAACAAAAGATCCTCAGAGACTATTACGAACACCTCTATGCAAACAAACTAGAAAATCTACAGGAAATGGACAAATTCCTGGAAACATGCAACTTCTCAAGATTGAATCAGGAATATATTAGTCTGTTTTCACGCTGCTGATAAAGACATACCTGAGACAGGCCAATTTACAAAAGAAAGAGGTTTAACTGGACTTACAGTTCCACGTGGCTGGGGAGGCCTCACAAACGTGGTGGAGGGCAAGGAGAAGCAAATCACATCTTACGTGGATGGCGGCAAGCAAAAAGAGAGCTAGTGCAGGAAAATTCCCATTTTTAAAACCATCAGATCTCATGAGACTCATTCACTAACATGAGAACAGCACAGGAAAGATCTGCCTCCATAATTCAATCACCTCCCATGGGGTTCCTCCCACAACACATGGGAATTGTGGGAGTTAAAATTCAATATGAGATTTTGGTTGGGACACAGCTAAACCATATCATTCCACCCTGGACCCCTCCCAAATCTCATGTCCTCACATTTCAAAACCAATCATGCCTTCCCAACAGTCCCCCAAAGTCTTAACTCATTTCAGCATTAACTCAAAAGTCCACAATCCAATGTCTCATCTGAGACAAGGCAAGTCCCTTCCGCCTATGAACTTGTAAAATCAAAAGCAACTTAGTTACTTCCTAGATACAATGGGAGTACAGGTATTAGGTAAATACCTGTTGCGAAAGGGAGACTCTGGCCAAAACAAAGGGGCTACAGTCCCCATGCAAGTCTGAAATCCAGTGGGGCAGTCGAATCTCAAAGTTCCAAAATGATCTCCTTTGACTCCATGTCTTGCATCCAGGTCACACGGATGCAAGAGGTGGGTTCCCATAGTCTTGGGCAGCTCTGCCCCTGTGGCTTTGCAGGGTACAGCCTCCCTTCCAGCTGCTTTCACAGACTGTTGATGAGTGTCTGCAGCTTTTCCAGGCACACAGTGCAGGCTGTCGGTATATCTACCATTCTGTGGTCTGGAGGACGGTGGCCCTCTTCTCACAGCTCCACTAGGCAGTGCCCCAGTAGGGACTCTGTGTCGGGGCTCCAACCCCACATTTCCCTTCCACATTGCCCTAGCAGAGGTTCTCCAGGAGAACCCCACCCCTGTGGCAAACTTCTGCTGGGACATCCAGGCATTTCCACACATCGTCAGAAATCTAGGAGGAGGTTCCCAAACCTCAATCCTTGACTTCTATGCACTGGTAGGCTCAACACCCCGTGGAAGCTGCCAAGGCTTGGAGTTTGCACCCTCTGAAGCCATGGCCCAAGCTATACCTTGGCCCTTTTTAGTCACGGCTGGAGCGGCTAGGATGCAGGGCACCAAGTCCTTAGATTGCACATAACACAGAGACCCTGGGCCTGGCCCACAATACCATGTTTTCCTCCTAGGCCTCCAGGCCTGTGATGGAGGGGCTGTCATGAAGACCTCTGACATGCCCTGGAGACATTTTTGCCATTGTCTTGGTGATTAACGTTCAATTCCTTGTTACTTATGCAAATTTCTTGAATTTCTCTCAGAAAATGGGATTTTCTTTTCTATCACATTTTCAGGCTGCAAATTTTCCAAACTTTTATGCTCTGCTTCCTTTATGAAACTGAATGCCTTTAACAGCACCCAAGTCACATCTTGAATGCTTTGCTGCTTAGAAATTTCTTCTGCCAGATACCCTAAATCATCTCTCTCAAGTTCAAATTTCGATAAATTTCTAGGGCAGGGGCAAAATTCCACCAGTCTCTTTGCTGCAACAAAACAACAGTCACCTGTGCTCTGGTACACAAGTTCCTCATCTCTATCTGAGACTACCTCAGCCTGGACCTTATCGTTCATATCACTAATAGTATTTTTGTCAAAGCCATTCAACAAGTCTCTAGGAAGTTCCAAACTTTCCCACATTTTCCTGTCTTCTTCTGAACCTTCCAAACTGTTCCAACCTCTGCCTGTTACCCAGTTCCAAAGTCATTACCACATTTTCAGGTAGCTTTTTAGCAACGCCCCACTCTACTGGTACCAATTTACTGTATTAATCTGTTTTCATGCTGCTGATACCTGAGACTGGCCAATTTACAAAAGAAAGAGATTTAACTGAACTTACAGTTCCACATGGCTGGGGAGGCCTCACAAACATGGTGGAAGGTAAGGAGGAGCAAATCACATCTTATGTGGATGATGGCAGGCAAAAGAGAGCTTGTGCAGGAAAATTCCCATTTTTAAAATGATCGGATCTCATGAGACTCATTCACTATCACGAGAACAGCACAGGAAAGACCCACTCCCATAATTCAGTCACCTCCCACAACATGTGGGAATTGTGGGAGTTACAATTCAAGATGAGATTTGGGTGGGGACACAGCAAAACCGTATCAAGGAAGAATCTGAAACCCTGAAAAGACCAATATCCAGCTCCAAATTGAATCAGTAATAAAAAACCTATCCAATTAAAAAAAAAAAAAGCAGACTAAATGGATTCACAGCCAAATTCTACTAGATGTACAAAGAGGTAGTACCAATTCTACAGAAACTATTCCAAAAAATCAAGTAGGAGGGAATTCTACCTAATTCATTCTAAAAAGTCAGCATCACACTGATACCAAAACTTGGCAAAGACACAACAAAAGCAGAAAACTACAGGTCAATATCCATGATGAACACAAACACAAAAATCCTCAATGAACTACTATTAATAGCAAACCGAATCAAGCAGCACATCAAAAAATTAATTCGTCATGATCCAACAGGCTTCATTCCTGCAATGCAAGGTTGGATCAACATATACAAATCAATAAATGTAATTTGTCACATGAACACAATTAGAAACAAAACCATATAATAATCTCAATTGATGACTGAGATTGAAGCGTTTGATAAAATCCATCATTGCTTCATGATAAAAATCCTCAATAAACTAGGCATGGAAGGAATATAATTCAAAACAGTAAGAGCCATCTATGACAAACACACAGCCCACATCATACTGAACGGCAAATGCCTGAGCTATTCCCCTTGAGAACTGGAACAAGACAAGGATGCACACTCTCGCCACTCCAATACAATGTAGTACTAGAAGTCCTAGCCAGAACAATCAGGCAAGAGAAAAAAATAAAAGGCACCCAAATAGGAAAAGAAGTCAAACTATCTCTCTTAATGGATGACATGCGTCTATACCCACAAAGCCCTAAGTACTTCACCAAAAGGCTCCTGAAACTGATAAACGACTTCAGTAAACAATCAGGATACAAAATAAATTAGAAAAATCAGCACCAATTCTATACACCAATAACATTCAAGCCGATAGCCAAATCAAGAATGCAATGCCATTTACAATAGAAACAAAAAAATAAAATAAAACACCTAGGGATACATTTAACCAAGAAAATAAAAGATCCCTACAAGAAGCACTACAAGACACTGCTGAAAGAAATCACAGATGACACAAACAAATGGAAAAACATTCTGTGCTGACGGTCTGAAAGAATCAATATCATTAAATGCCCATACTGCCCAAAGCAATCTACAGATTCAACACTATTCCTATCAAACTACTGTCATTTCTCACAGAACTGGGAAAAAACTATTATAAAATTCATATGCAACCAAAAAGTCACCCAAATAGCCAAAGCAGTCCTAAGTAAAAAGAACAAAGCCAGTGGCTTGATGTTACACAAGTTCAAACTATACTATAAAGCTACAATAACCAAAACAGCATGGTAGTGGTACAAAAAAAGACACATAGACCAATGGAACAGATTAGAAAACACAGAAATTAAAAAACAAAACAAAACAAAAAAAAACGCAAACCTACAGCCATCTGATCTTTCATCAAAAATAAGCAACAGGGAAAGAAGTCCCTATTTAATAAATGCTGCTGGGATAGCTGGCTAGCTTTATATGCAGAAGAATGAAACTTGTCCCCTACCTTTCACCATGTACAAAAATTAATTCAGAATGGATTAAAGATTTAAATGTAAGACCTCAAACTATAAGAATCCTAGAAGAAAACCTGGGAAACACCATTCTGGGTATCAGCTGTGGGAAGAAATTTATGACTAAATTCTCAAAAGCAATTGCAACAAAAATGAAAATTGACAAGTGGGACTTAATCAAACTAAAGAGCTTCTATACAACAAAAGTAACTACCAACAGAGTAAACAGACAACCTACAGAATGGGAGAAAATAATCATAAACCATGCATCCAACAAAGGACTAATGTTCTACACAGAACTTAAACAAATCATCAAGAAAAAAAACATTAAAAAGTGGGCATAGGACATTAACAGATACTTCTCAAAGGAAGACATACAAGTGGCCAACAAACACATGATAAAATGCTCAACGTCATTAATTATCAGATAAATGCAAATCAAGACCACAATGAGATACCATCTCACACCAGTAAGAATGGCTATAATTAAAACGTCAAAAAAACAACACATGCTCGTGAGGTTGTGGAGAGACGGGAACACTTAATACACTGTTGGTGGAAATGTAAATTAGTTCAGCCACTAGAGAAAGCACTCTGGAGATTTCTCAAAGAAATTAAAACAGAACTACCATTAGACCTAGCAGTCCCATTAGTGGGTATATAGCCAAAAGAAAATAAATAGTTCTACCAAACAGACACCTACATTTGTATGTTCATCATAGCACTATTCACAGTAGCAAAGACATGGAATCAACCTCACTGCTTATCAATGGTGGATTAGATGAAGAAAATGCAGCACATGTGCACCATAGAATACTATATGGTCATAAAAAAGAAAGAAATCATGCCCTTTGCAGCAACATGTATGCAGCTGGAGGCCATTATCCTAAGCAAATTAACACAGGAACAAAAAAAACCAAATACTCCATGTTCTCACTTATAAGTGGCAGCTAAACATTGCATACACAAGGATATAAAGATGGAAACAATGGGCACTACAGAATATTAGAGGGGAGAGGGAAGGACGGGGGGAAAGGCTGAAAAACTACTGGGTATTATGCTTACTACTTTGGTAATGGGGTCATTCATACCATAAACCTCAGCATCACACAATATATCCAGGTAACAAACCTGCATGTGTACCCCCAGAATCTAAAATAAAAGTTGAATTATTTTTTAACAATTTAAAATGTATACCATTTTTATTTATTGAAAGACCCAATACTGTTAAGATATAGATTTTCCCCAAATTTATCTATACATTCAATATAATTCCAAGCAAAATCCCAGTAGCCTTTAAAAAAAAATAATTGGAAAGGTGCTCCTAAAATTCATAAGGAGATGCACAGGATTTAGAAAAGACAAAATAATTTTGAAAAAAAAATAAGTTCAGTAGTAACCCTTAATCTGTTGTTTTGCTTCCTGCAGTTTTGATTGCACGTAATCCAAAAATGGAAAATTCCAGAAATAAACAATTCGTAAGTTTAAGGTGACACCGCTCTGAGTAGTATGATGAAATACCTAGCCTCCGCACTCTGTCCTGCCCAGGACATGAATCATCCCTTTGTCTAGTGTATCCATGCTGTATATGCTACTTGAATATTACTCACTGAGTAGCCATCTCAGTTATCCTTGCTATAGCAGTGCTTGTGTTTAAGGAACCTTTATTTAACTTAATAATAGCCCCAAACTGAAAGGATAGTGATGCCGGTAATTTGGATATGCCAAAAAGAAGCCAGAAAGTGTCTCCTTTGGGTGAAGGGATGAAAGTTCTCAACTTAAAGAAAGAAAAACAACATATGCTGAGGTTGCTAAGAGCTACGGTAAGAATGAATCTTCTATCCATGCAACTGTGAAAAAGAAGAAAAAAAAAATTTGCGCCTTTGAATTTTTTATGTTGCACTTCAAACTGCAAAAGTTATATGCATAGTACGTGATAAGTGCTTAGTTAAGATGGAAAAGGAATTAAATGTGTGGGTGGAAGGCATGAACACAAACATATTCTGATTGACAACAGTGGACGTTCAGTACTATCCACAGCTTCAGGCATCTACTGGGGATATTAGAACATATCTCCCATGAATAAGGGATGACTACTGTACACTACCTGACTTTGATATTATTATCAAGGAACAAATAATTAAATGTGTTACTGGTGTCATGATAGACAAAAATACGAATGGAACAGAATAAAGAGTACAAAAATAGACTCGCATTATGATCAACTGATTTTAAACAAAGATGCAAAGGCAATTCAATGGAGAAAGCTTAGTGTTTTCAACAAATGAATGTTAGAACAAATGGATATCCAGAAGCAAAAAAAGAAAAAAATATGAACTTCAATCCATAGCTTGCCACATGTACAAAAATTAAATAAAAATAAATCATAGACCTACAAACAAAACTTAAAACTATAAAAATTTCCAGATGATAACACAGGCAAAACTCTTCAACTTTGCATCAGGCAAAGATTTTTTAAGATACAATACGAAAAGCACAATCCTCTTTAAAAAAGGTAGACTTTACTTATAGGTAGAATAAATCATAGTTTTTCTGTGTTAAGAGGAAAGAATGGCTGGTCACAGTGGCTCATGCCTATAATCCCAGATCTTTGGGAGGCCAAGGTGGGAGGATTGCTTGAGCCCAGAAGTTCAAGGTCAGCCTGGGCAATATACTGAGACCCCGTTTCTATAAAATAAAAAATAAAATTAGCCAGTTATGGTGGCGCATGCCTATAGTCCCAGCTCCCTAGAAAGCTGAGGTGGAAGGATTGCTTGAGCCTGAGAGGTCAAGGCTGCAATGAGCCATGACTGTACCACTGCACTCCAGCCTGGATGCCAGAGCAAGATCCTGAAAGAGAAAAAAAAAAAAGAGGAAAGGCTGACATACTCCTTGATTTTCTGTGAGTTCTCAACCATTGTTCAACTGTTAATTTCATGTATAAATTAGCAATAACAAAGAAAATAGAAACCATGTGACAATGGCAAATAAGTCATGTCAATAGAATGTAAGAAAATGAAAAGCAGATAAGTCGTAACTAATTAGCATATGATGAAAAGTTAAAACCTAAGTGTCCTGCAGTAGGGAGGTCAAGATTTATGAGGTCAGATGACTCCGTTTAAGCTCAGGAGACCGAGGCAGGTAGATCATTTGAGGTCAGGAGTTCAAGACCAGCCTAGCCAACATGATGAAGCCCCATCTGCACTAAAAATACAAAAATTAGCCAGGTGTAGTGGTACGCACCTGTAATCCCAGCTACTCATGAGGCTGAGATACAAGAATCACCTGAACCTGGGAGGCGGAGGTTTTGGTGAGCCAAGATTGCACCACTGTACTCTAGCCTGGGCGAGAAAGTGAGACTGCATCTCAAAAAAAAAAAAAAAAAAAAAAAGAAAAGAAAACAAGAGGGATAAATGAAGCAGAAAGCTTTTGGACTCAGAAACACCAGGTAGCTTACCAAAAACAAGAAGACTAAATAAAATGTGACTTTTAAAATACCAAAAATACTTTCCCTATCTATTCTCATTAACATAATAGCAGGCTTATACCCACAGATGAAATTGCCAAATAAAATAAAGGATATCCAGTTAAATTTGAATTTCAGATAAATAACAAATAATTTTTAATGTATGTTTGTCCTAAATACTGCATGCAAATTCAAATGGTGTCCCGTATTTTTTGTGGCCATCTCTGGTAGCTCTACCTTCAGACTAGATACTGGCCCAGAAAGGAAGTTAAAGATATTAACATTACTGGGTTCTTAAGAGAATCACAAATCCTTACTTGATCAAACACACTATATACACAGTCTCCACAGGTAACAGAGTTTTCCTCTAAAATTTACTCAAATCCTAAGACCCAAAAGTGAAAGATTAATTTTTTTAACATTCTAAAGTTAAAAAGATTTATTTTTAACTTTGAATAAATATAGTGAAATATGATATTTAAATAAGACATTGGAAGTAACAGAACAAGAATCCAAGAACTATTAGAGTTTAATATTTCTTCTTCAATGTTTTCAAAGAACAATTAACAGTATAGTTCTGGCCCTTATTTTTATATGACAGAATAATCTTGGATTTAAAAAATACATTATTCATCTAATGGATGTTTTAAGAGTGACTAACTCAACAATATACTAATATTTTTGTACTGAAGTGATAGCAAATAACAGCTACATGCTAAAATATTCCATATGATTCACAACACTAATGATTCACAGAAGAATTCAGGGAGTGGTTTATAACGAAAGTTTGTGCAAAAGGGAAAATTAGCCGGGTTCAAATGACCCAAAGCCAGAAGAGTTAATAAAAGAAACCAAAATTTGTAACAATGGTTCTCAAACCTGACCCATTAAGTCAGAATATCAGAGAGGTACAGCTATAGAATACAGAATATCAGAGAGGCACAAAAAATTAGGGAATTTTTTGTTTTGTTTTTTGAGACAGGGTCTCACTCTGTCACCCACGGCTCACTGCAGCCTTGATCTAACAGGCTCAAGCAATCCTCCCACCTCAACCTCCTAGGACTACAGTCACATGCTACCACGCCCAGCTTATTTTCATATTTTTTGTAGAGACGGGGTTTCACCACTTTCCCCAGGCTGGTCTCAAACTCCTAGGCTAAAGTGATGTTCCCGCCTCAGCCTTCCAAAGTGCTAGGATTACAGGTGTGAGCCACCATGCCCGGCCACTCCAACATTTATAATTTTTAAAAATTTCTCCATGAGATTTTCATACTCTGTAAAACTGTGGAATCAGTGCTTTAGAATGCTGACTTAAGTATGCTCATTCAATAGTATAAGCTATTGCATTTTAAGGACAATTATAATGTTATAAATAACAAAGAGTGAAATTATTCTTCTTACCTTGGATACGTTGCTGACATAATTCATTTGGACAGTACTTTCCTTATCAACTTGATTACAAAGGTTCTGTAAAGTAGATGCATATTCTTTATCACTTTTTATTCTCAGGGCCATAAATTTCTTTACTGTTTCCAGTAACCGTAATTCCCAGTCTTGCAATTTTAACACTGCTTCATGTGAATTCTTCAGGTCACTCCCAAACCCCATTTTGTAAGGCACTGGTTATCCTCCACACTGCACAAGTGAGCCTTCTAATCAGCACATATCTGTGTATGTAAACAAAAGAGAAAAACTCTTAAATAAAAACGAAATTAGTCTTCAAAAAAAAACAGTTATTATAGATTCTTCTTTGGGGTTAAAAAAAAAAATCACAACTGAATACTTTCTTCCAAAGATCAGAAACAAGATGAAGAGGTCCACTCTATTGTTGGCTTCAACATTACTCCAGAGGTCTTAGCCATTACAATGAAACAAACGAAATAAAAGGGGCATTCAGATCGGAAAGGAAGAAATAAAACTATCTTAATTTGCAAATTACATCATCTTGTATGTAGAAAATCCTATGTAATGCAAGAAAAACCATTAAAATAAATGACTAGACGCCTCCATCAATTATGCCTCCCTGCCCCCTGCCAGCAGGAACACCAAATTTAACAACTATTTACACACACTAAAATCAGGTGAGCAATCACAGTAACCAGTTTTAACTTCTTATCGCTGAAAAAGGTACTGAAAAGGGTAGAAAACACAGTCTCAAACCATCAAGACCAGTCCTCTCCCATCACCTGGCAGTGGCCACATGGTGCACAGAGTATGCTTGGAGGAGAAAGAGAGCACTGCGATTGTGGGACTTTGCAATAAACTCACTGCTGCCATGTCACAGCAGAAAGCGAAACCAGGATGAACTCAGCCAATGCCCACCCAGGAAGGGAGCATTTAGACCAGCCATAGCCAGAGGGGAATTGCCCATTCCAGCAGTCAGAACTTGAGTTTCAGCAACCTAGAGAGACATGAGAGAGGGAGGCTAGAGGAGTGCTTGCAACACCCCTTCTGTACCCCGGCCAGCACAGCTTGCAGCAACAAATGACTCCATCCTTCTGCTTGAGGAGAGGAGACAAACAGTAAAGAGAACATTGTCTTGCCTCTTGGATACCAGCTCAGCCACCGTAGGATAGAGCACTGGGCAGTCATTAGACCCCTATTATAGGCCCTACCTCCTGAATGACATTTCTAAACACAACCTGGGCCAAAAAAAAACCCCGCTGCCTTGAAAGGGAGGACCCAGTCCTGGCAGGCTTCATCACCTGCTGACTTAAGAGCCTCTGGTCCCTGAATAAGCAGCAGTGATACCCAGGTAGTACGCTGTGGGCCCTGGGTCAGATTCAGACATGCTAACCTCAGGTGAGACCTAGCACATTCCCAGCTGTAGTGATGTCTATGGTGAGAGACTCCTGCTTGAGAAAAACAGAGAGAAAGTTAAGGGGACTCTGTCTTACACCTTAGGTACCATCTCGAACACAGTGGGGTAGAGCACCAAGCACATTCTTACAGCCCCCAATTCCAGGCCTTGCCTCTTAGGTGGCACTTCTAGACCTGCTCTGGGCCAGAGAGGAGCCCACTGCCCTGCAGGGTAAGTCCCAGGACTGGCAGCATTCACCACAATCTGACTGAAGGAAACTTGGGCCTCACGTCAACATCAGCAGTAGCTTGGCAGTACTTCCTGTGGGCCTATGGTGGTGGTGGCCAGGGAGAGAGGCTCTTCTACTTGTGGAAAGGAGAGGGAAGAGCGGGAAAGACTTTGTCTCATGGCTTGAGTGCCAGTTTAGCTGTAGAATAGGGCACCAGGTAGATTTCTAAGGTTTTGACTCCACTCCTTGGCTAACAGACAACATTTCTGGACCCATTTGGAGCCTACAGAAACTCACCACCCTTGAGGAAAGGACACAAGCTTGGCTGGCTTCACCACATGCTGATTATAAAGCTCAGGTGCCTTGAGCAAACATAGGCAGGAGTCAGGTAGCGATTACAGTGGGCCTTGGGCATGACCCAGTGCTGCGCTGGCTTTAGGTCTGACCCAGTGCAATTCCAGTACTGGTAGCAACATGGGTGACTGTGTCACCCCACCCCCTGCTCCAGGTGACTCAAAACAGAGAGAGACTCCATTTATTTGGGAGAAAGTAACGAAAGGGAACAAGAGTTTCTGCTGGTAATGTAAAGAATCCTTCCAGATCTCATCCAAGACCACAAAGGCAGTACCCCTGCAAGTCCGCATAAATCATAGTGTTACTGGGCTTGAAGTGGCCCCTAATACAGATACAGCTTAGATCACAGCACCCAAGTACCTTGTATTACCTGGAAAGCCTTCCCAAGGATGACAGGTACAAACAAAGCACAGAAGTGAAGATTACAATAAATACCTAATAAATACCTAACTCTTGAATGTACAGACTCTGTCGAACATCCACAAGATTCAAGACCATCCAGGAAAACAGGATCTCCATACACAAACTAAATTAAGGCACCTGGAACCAATCCTGGCCTAAAAGATATGGGATCGTTAACACAGAGAATTCAAAACAGCTGTTTTAAAGTAAGTCAAAGAAATTCAAGATAACAGAGAGACCAAATTTAGAATTCTATCTAGATAAATTTAACATGGAGATTGAAATAAATAAAAAGAATGAAGCACAAATTCTACAGTTGAAAAATGCAACTGACGCACTGAAGAACGCATCAGGGTCTCTTAATATCAGAATCGATGAAGCAGAAGAAAGAATTAGTGAGCTTGAAGACAGGCTATTTAAAAATAGAGGGAACAACAACAATAAAAAAAAAAGAATAAAAGAGAATAAACCATGCCTACAAGAACTAGAAAATAGCCTCAAAAGGGGAAATTTTTTCTTTTTTTTCAGACAGGGTCTCCCTCTGTCATCCAGGCTGGAGTACAGTGGCACAAAAAATAGTCAGAGGGAACATAAAAAAAAAAAAAAAAGAATAAAAGAGAATAAACCATGCCTACAAGAACTAGAAAATAGATTCAAAAGGGGAAAGTTTTTCTTTTTTTCCAGACAGGGTCTCCCTCTGGGCTAGAGTACAGTGGCACAATCACAGTTTACTGCAGCCTCAACCTCCTGGGCTCAAGAGATCCTCCTGTCTCAGCCTCCTGAGTATCTGGGACTACAAGTATGTGTCACCATGCTCAGCTAATTTTAAATTTTTTTTGTAAAGAAGGGGTCACACTTTGTTGCCCAGGCTGCTGTCAAACTCCTACGTGCAAGCAATCTTCCCATCTTGGCCTTCCAAAGTACTGGCCTTCCAAAGTACAGGCATGAGCCACCATGCCCAGCCAAAAAAGGGAATCTAAGAGTAATTAGAATTAAAAAGGAGGTACAGAAAGAGATAGGGGTAGAAAGTTTATTCAAAGAGATAATAACAGAGATCTTTCCAAACCTGGAGAAAGATGTAAATATTCATGTTCAAGAAGGTTATTGAACAACAAGCAGATTTAACCTAAAGACTACCTCAAGGCATTTAATAATCAAACTCCCAAAGGTCAAGAATAAAGAAAGGATCCTAAAAGCAACAAGAGAAAAGAAACAAATAACATCCAATGGAGATCCCACATGTGTGGCAGCAGCCTTTTCAGTGGAAATCTTACATGGCAGGAGAGAGTGGCATGAAATATTTAAAGTGCTGAAGGAAAAAAAAAACGTTTACCCTAGAATAGCATATCTGGTGAAAATATCCTTTAAGCATAAATGAGAAATAAAGATGTTCCCAAACAAACAAAAAACAAACTGAAGGATTTCATCAACACCACACTAGTCCTATAAGAAATGTTAAGGTCGGGGGTGGGGGGTTGAGGGGAGCAAGCACAGTGACTCACATCTGTAATCCCAGCACTTTGGGAGGCCAAGGTGGGTGGATCACCTGAGGTCAGGAGTTTGAGACCAGCCTGGCCAACATGGTGAAACTCTGTCTCTACTAAAAATACAAAAAATTAGCTGGGCGTGGAGGTGGGCACATGTAATCCCAGCTACTAGGGAGGCCGTGGCAGAAGAATCACTTGAACCTGGGAGGTGGAGGTTGCAGTAAGCCAAGATTGCATCACTGCACTCCAGCCTGGGCAACAAGAGTGAAACTTCGTCTCAAAAAAAAAAAAAAAAAGAAAAAAAAAAAGGAAGTGTTAAGGGGGATTAATCAATCAGAAAGAAAAGGACATTAATGAGCAGTAACGAATCATCTGAAGGTACAAAACTCACTGGTAAAGGTAAGTACACCAAAAAAACAAAGAATATTATCACATTATAATAATAATGTGTAATTGTGGTGTGTAAACTACTCTGGTCTTAAGAAAAAAGACAAGATGAACCAATCAAAAATAATAACTACAACTTTTCAAGACACAGTACAACGAGTTATGAATAGAAACAATAAGTTAAAAAGCGGGGAGGGATCAAAGTTAAAGTGTAGAGTTTTCATTAGTTTTCTTTTTGCTTGTTTGTTTACACAATCATGTTAACTTGTCATTAGTTTAAAATACTGGGTTATAAAACAGTATTTGCAAGCTTCATGGTAACCTCAAATCAAAAAACATACAATGAATACAAAAAAAGTAAAATTAAGTCATACCACCAAAGAAAATTACCTTCCCTAAAAGAAAGACAGGAAGACAGGAAAGGAAAAAGACCATAAAACAACCAGAAAACAAATAGTAAGGATGTAGAAAAGAGAGAATCCTGAAACACTGCTGCTGGTGGGAATGTGAATTAGTACAACCACTATGGAGAACAGTTTGGAGCTTCCTCAAAAAACTAAAAACTGAGCTACCACATAATCCAGCAATCCCGCTGCTGGGTATATAACACCCCCCCCCAAAAAAATAGATATCAGTATACCAAAGAGATATCTGCACTCCTATGTTTTTTGCAACACTGTTTACAATAGCCAATATTTGGAAGCCACCTAAGTGTCCATCAGCAGATGAATGAATAAAGAGATGTGGTACATATACGCAATGGAGTACTATTCAGCCATTAAAAAGAGTGAGAGATCTTGTTATCTGCAACAACATGGATAGAACTGGTGGTCATTATGTTAAGTGAAATAAGCCAGACACAGTCATTATGTTAAGTGAAATAAGCCAGACACAGAAAGACAATCTTGAACTCATGGAGACAAAGAGTAGAAGGATGATTACAACAGGTTATAAAGGGTAGTGGGAAGCAGGGGGAAAGTTGGGATGGTTAATGGGAACAAAAAATATATACAGAATAAGACCTAGTACCTGATAGCACAATAGGGTGACTATAGTCAATAATAATTTAATTGTACATTATCAAATAACTAAAGCTGTATAATTGAATTGTTTGTGACACAAAGGATAAATGCTTGAGGTGATGGATACTCCATTTACCCTGATGTGATGATTACACACTGCATGTCTGTATCAAAATATTTCATGTACCCTATAAATATATATACCTACTATGTATCTACAAAATTTAAAATATAAACAAATAAAAAATAGTTAAGTAATAGTGCAGGGTACAAGGTCAATATATAAAATAAATTATATTTATACAATATACAAAAATAAATTATATTTCTATATACCATCATTGAACAATCCAAAAATGAAATTAGAAAACAATTCTATTACAAAAGCACCAAAAAAGAATAAAATACTTAGGAATAAATTTTACCAAAAAAAAAGCAAAACTTGTATGCTTAAGACACTGTTGAAAGTAATTTTAGGGCCAGGTGCAGTGGCTCACACCTGTAATCCCAGCACTTTGGGAGGCTGAGGCCGGTGGATCACCTGAGGTCAGGAGTTTGGGACCAGGCTGATCAACCTGGAGAAACTCCGTCTCTACTAAAAATACAAAATTAGCCATGCGTGGTGGCGCATGCCTGTAATCCCAGCTACTTGGAGGCTGAGGCAGGTGAATCACTTAACCAGGAAGTGGAGGTTGCAGTGAGCCAAAATCACGCCCATTGCACTCCAGCCTGGGCAACAAGAGCAAAACTCTGTCTCAAAAAAGAAAGTAATTTTAAAAGACCTAAGTAAATTGAAATATTCACGTTCACAGATCAAAAGATTTAATATTGTTAAGAAAGATTCTCCAATTTGATCTACAAATTTAACATAATCCATATTAATATCTCGGCTAGCTTTTTTATAGAAATTGACAAGCTATCCTAAAATCTATACAGAAAAGTAAGGGAGCCAAAATAACATGAAATAACTTGAAAAGAGGCACGAAGCTGGAAGATTCACACTTTCTGATTTCAAAACCTACTAAAAAGCTACAGTGATCAACACACTATGGTAATGGCATCTGGATAAACATAGAAATCAATGGAATAGACTAGAGGGGCCAAATGCAAATCTTCACATTTATGGTAAAGTGATTTTCTACAAGGGTGCCAAGTCCATTCCATTGGAAAAGAAAAGTCTTTTCAACAACTGGTTCTGGGACAACTGGATTTCCACATGCAAAACAATGAAGCAGGATGCCTTCCTTAGACCGCACACAAAACATTAACTGTAAATGGATGACATACCTAAGTATCAGAGCTAAAACTATAAAATTCTCAGAATAAAACATACAAGTAAGTTTTTGTAACCCTGGCTTAGGCAATGGTTTCTTAGATACAACAACAAAAGCACAAATGACAAAATAAAAATACATTAGTTGGATTTCATCAAAATTTAAAACTTCCATGCTTCAAAGGACACCATCAAGAAAGTGAAAAGACAACCTACAGAATGGGAGAAAATATTTACAAATCATATATATGTATATACATATATATCATATATATGTATATGCATATATATACATATATGCATATACATATATATGTGTGTATATATATATGATAAGGAACTTCTGGATGGAGGACATAAAGAATTTTTACAACTCAATAATAAGAAAAACAAACAAAAAAATGGACAAAGGATTTGAATGGACAGTTCTCTAAGAAAAATGTAGACATGTCCAATAGGCTCATGAAAAGATGTTCAATATCATTAGCTATCAGGAAAATTCAAAACAGAACTATAATGAGATAACTATTTCACACCATTAGAATATCTCTAATCAAAAAAGACAGACATATAGTTTAGCACTGAAGAGAATGGAATCTTCATCCCTTGCACATTAAATGGTGCAACCACTGGCAGAAAAGAGTTTGGCAGTTCCTGGAAAGGTAAAACATAGAGTTAGCATATGATCCAGAAATTCACCTCCCAGGTATATACCCAACCGAAATGAAAACATATGTCCATACAAAAACTTGCATATGAATATTTGAAGTAACATTATTCACAATAGCTACAAAGTAGAACCAACCCAAATATCCATCAACAAGTGAACAGATAAATAAAATGGGACAACATCCATACAATGGAATATAATTTGGCAATGAAAAGGAAGTATTGATACAGGCTACAACATGGATGAACCTTGAAAATGTTTTACTAGGTCAAAGAAACCAGACACAAAAGATCACAGGGTATGATTTCATTAATATGAAATGCTCAAAATGGGCAAATCTATAAACTAGATTACTAGTTGATCAGGGTTGGCAAATGTGGGGTGAAATTAGGAATGACTGTTAGTGGGTATTGGATTTCTTTTTGTGGTGATGAAAATGTTCTAACATTGATTGTAGTAGTGCCTGCATAACTGTGAATGTACTAAAAACAAACTGTACAGTTTCAATGGCTGAATTCTTTGGTTGTAAATAATAGTTCAAAAAAGCTGTTTAAAAAAATTACTACACCATAACTTATAATCAATCATCTAAAGATCAGTTAGCATAAGCTTCCCCAAAATATCCTGTTTATTATAAATCCTGAAAATGATGGTAGAATTTATTTTGCCCCCAGTTTCCTAGAATTTCAGGCAGTAAAATCTTTCAGAGCCAGTTAGAAGAAATGAAGTGAAACACCTTTTATCTTTCATTCTAGTTCATCCACACCAGAGGTGAATTTCTTGTTAATTCAGCTGATATCCTCTAAGCTACACAGAAAAGGAAGGGCTTTGGCTCTCTAACTTCAATAATCTTATTCGAAGACATGGTAAAAATTAGAGTTTTCCAAATAGAGAAAAAAAATCACATATGTATATGTATGTAAGAGTGTGTGTGGTGTGTATGTACATATGTATACATACAGTTTTTTAAGACGGGATCTGTCTATGTTGTCCAGGCTGGAGTGCAGTGGCTATTCAAAGGCACAATAATAGCACATTGCTGCCTCAAACTCTTGGCCTCAAGCAATCCTCCCACCTCAGCCTTCCAAGTAGCTGAAACTACAGGCACAAGCCATTGCACCCAACGAATATCTTACATTTTTTTAAAAAAACTGTATCCGATATTGTGGTTCATTTTATTCTGTAACTTGGTAAAATATCACTTCTGTTTCTAAATGCCTTGTAATAACAATGTTTACCTTTCATCAAAAATTCCTGCTGGTGGGCCATGTGTGGTGGCTCACACTGTAATCCCAGCATTTTGGGAGGCTGAGGCAGGTGGATCACTTGAGGTCACGAGTTCGAGACCAGCCTGTCCAACATGGCAAAACCCCATCTCTACTAAAAATTCAAAAATTGGCTGGGTATGGTGGCACGCACCTGTAGTCCTAACTACTTGGGAGTCTGAGACACAAGAATCACTTGAGCCTGGGAAACGGAGGTTGCAGTGAGCCAAGATTGCACTCCAGCCAGGGCAACAGAATGAGACACTGTCTTTTAAAAAAAAAGAAGAAGAAGAAAAAGAAAATTCCTGTTGGTAGATATTTCAGATATCTCCTGGGTTCTTGTTGTTGTTACTGCAAATATTACTGCAAGTTAATTAAAGCTGGAATAACCCAGAAAATTTCTTAGAAATGGCAAGATATGAATTAGGACTGAAATAATGATCATGATTTAGACTATAAAAAGTCAAATGGGAAATGTATTTCAGGAAATAGAGATGTATAGGGCAAAAAAAAAAAAAGTGAGTACGAGATACAGATAAAATAGCAAACGTCTCCAAAATTAATCTCTATGTGACAAGTAGTGGGAGATGGCATGCCAATTTATCTTCTGCTAGTCCTCTGCTCAAGAAACTAATAAAGCCCAAACTCCTTAAATTAATTTTTGTTAACACAAGGTTACAATTTTTGAAAACCAAGATCATGAATACAATAGTTTAAAAATATTAATTTGTTGGTACTAGCTGCACAAGTATGGTCAGTTTGTGAAAATTCATCAAGCTGAACACTTATGATTTGTATACTTTTCTGTGTGTATGTTATAGTTCAGTAAAAAGAAGGACAAAGAGACAAAAAGATAGATTTTGATTTGGCAGCTAATAAGACATAAGAAGCCATTATACCAATATAGCTTGAGAAATGAAGATCTAGAATTGACAATGTCAATGCGAATTAAAATGAAAGAATCTTGACCTAGTGAATGGATTTAGTGAACAAAAGAGAGACAATTCAATAAAATTTTTAAGGCTTTAGAAATAAATTATCATGAGAAATAAATTTAGAAATAAATAATTTAGAAATAAATTTAGAAATCATTTAGAAATAAATAATCAATAGAAATAAAAGAACAAGAATATGGAACTACTTCGAGTAAACTATAATCGTTTCAGCTGGAAATTTTACCTTTAGGTAAAATATTAAGGTTAAAAATCCAAATTTGAGAGTCAATTACTTAAAGGTGACAGATGAAACCAACAGACTGAATGTTGACAGAAAAGCAGAGAGTCAAGGATAAAACCCATGAGAACCTGTCAATCCAAGATTGAAAGGAGGAGAAACCAACCAGAGGATAGAAATTAAGTAAGCAAAAAGATAACAGGGGTCTGGCAGAGTCACAGGTATCAGGAGGGGAAAAAAAAAAAAAAGATATTAGTGTCGCAGGATCATTAGTGTGTTGCTTTGTCAGCCAGAAACCTCTGTAGCCAGTGGTGCCTCTGCTTGGGTTTCGCTTGTGCCCGCTGAACTCATTCCATCCACTCAGGCTGGCAGGCTGCACTCAGCTCACACTACTGGCCTGGATCCCACACATGCCAAGGGTGAGCCAGGATTGGAGCAGCAAGGTGTGTGAGTGAGCAAGCACGGGATCTGTCCACTGTGCACAACCAGGCACACCAGCTGCTGCAGGACAGGCAGCTCCAGGCAGGCACCAGCACAGGTGCTGGCTCTGTGCAAGGCTGCAGTTGGACCAGACATAGAACACATAGCTTCAGTAGCATCTGGACAGGGGGAAAACGATGGCACCAGAAAGCTCAGAGATACCAGGAACCACAGAGTCCCAAAGAGGGTGTTACAGCATGTCACAGTCCTGGCTCAGGTAGCCCCAAGGTCTGGAATCCCAGAAGGGCCACAGATCTTCTTTCTCATCGCATGCAACGTAGTGACTGGAGGGCATGTTTCTACTGTGCTTGTGTTACAGCTCTTTTTAGTCCCACCATTCAGTGGGTCCCAAGCACTTGTCCCACATCCAGAAAGAATGAGGTATGCAGACAACTGGAGAATGAGCAAGGCAGAGAGGAGCTTCATTGAGCAACAGAATAGCTCTCAGCAGACTTGAAGTGGGTAGGTCCTTTCTGCAGGCAGGTTGTCCCAATGTGTGCCCAACTCAGAAGGGAGGAGACCTGTAGTGGGCAGCTCCTTTCCACAGGCAGGTTGTCCCAACAAGCATCCAGCTCTCGGCGGAGGAGACCCATAGTGGGTAGCTCCTTTCTGCAAGCGGGTCATCTGGATTAATGTGTGTCTGGCTGAGCCTGGGATTTTTATGTGCTCAGAATCAGGGAACTGCATACTGATTCATCCATGGGCAGCCATGGTGGGCCTGGAAAAAGCACCATCAAATTTGCCAAACAGTCATCAATGAAGTTCTCACTCTGGGCCATGGACTTCACCTAGAACTGGCAGCCCAGCCCCCAGGCTTCAGGCCATCCCTGGCCTGAGGTAAAGTTTCACCAGGGACCCACCCCTTTCTGCCTAGGAACCTGTCTGCCTTTAACATGCCATCCACGGCACCCAAACTGACTGTGCCAAGAGGCACCTGCAGGCCAGTGCCAAGCTGCCCTCAGCCCCTGCGGCCCCCCTCCCATGCTTGTCGATACCCAAAGTCCAGAGGGGACTACGGTGGCAAGGGGCTGGCATGTCAGCACCACTCTGAGCATGCACATACCCGGCCGGGTTGCAACAGTGCCTGGGCTTGGCCACAACTTTGCTCTACCCTGCAGCAGGCGCCAGGAGCAGGGAGAGGCCAGGGAGCGAGAGCAGGCACTCTCAATCCTGCAGGGGCAGGGGACTTCCTGGGCCCCAAGCCGCAGCTGGGCAGCTGCAGCTGCACCCAGGAGTACAAAGCTCCTGCCTGTTCCCAGCCCCTGCTGGCTCTGCAGAGTGCACAGCCCCGATGGGTGCAGCCTGGCCACACCTCCCCAGCCACAGCTGGCATCTTCACAGCAGCTGCTCCAGATAGGCTGCCACCACCATCATTAGCAATGTCAAAAGTTAGAGGAAGATGTAAAAACTGCAAAAATCTCAGCATCAAGCAGTACTTCAAAAGCTCCTACTGACAATAGTAAAAAAAAAAAAAAAATAGTGTTTAAGAAAAAACAAAAATTTGGCCGGGCATGGTGGCTCACGCCTGTAATCCCAGCAGTTTGGGAGGCCGAGGTGGGCGGATCACGAGGTCAGGAGATCGAGACCATCCTGGCTAACACAGTGAAACCCTGTCTCCACTAAACATACAAAAAATTAGCTGGGTGTGCTAGCAGGCTCCTGTAGCCCCAGCTGCTTGGTAGGCTGAGACAGGAGAACGACTTGAACCCGGGAGGCGGAGCTTGCAGTGAGCCCCGATCGCATCACTGCACTCCAGCCTGTGTGACAGAGCAAGACTCCGTCTCAAAAAAAGAAAAAACAAAAAACAAAAATTTAAACGTATCACCAACAAATAAAGGAGTACAACCTTATTCCGTAAGTTTCACAGCATGGTTTCAGTGAGTCCAATACTACCCCAACCAGGCCAGAAGATATTCTGGCAAAGAAAAGATAACAAAATCCTGAGAATTCACACTGGATACTCCAATATGAAAAGAAGCAGGCAGAGAGTGAATAGACCAAACTAGGGAAAGTCAAGAAAATATCTAAAGAGAAAGTCCCTCTGTACCAGCATAGGGCTTTAGAAAACATAGGGAGGGCAGCACTGGCTTACAATTTTCCAGAGCTCTATGACGAACTGGTGAATGAAATTTAAGTCCAGGCATAGAGGATGTTTAATGAACTCTTTTAAAAGTGAGTAAATCTCAGGGCCTCCAACAAAGCCAAAGTCAACCCCAGCCAGTATCTCTCCACTCGTTTACCTCCACACTCACATGCCACAGAAACTGAAATTAGAAGGAAAACCCAGCTTGTGGTCCAGACAAGATGGCACAGACCATTTTTCCCAGTTAATCCCCACTAAGCACAAATATAAACAAATACTGCAAGAGACAACCAAAGAATTCTGGAAGGTGGAAAGAAGAAGGCAAACTCCTTTGTAACCCTACAAGAACAGCACAGAGGCAGGATGTCTTACGCCTACCTCACCCAAGTGAAGAAGGCCACACAGACCTGGTTTTTCCCAGCCACAGCCTAGGAGCAGAAGGCAGCCCATGTAAGCTAATTCCTCCCAGAATAGAATAGGTGTCCCTCTGACAAATATCAAGGAAGCCAGACACCACCAGCAAGAGAGATTAATTAGGAACCTCAACAAAAACAAATAGCCAGGGGAAACACTCTCCTTCACCATGAGGCCTGAGACTCCCCACTTTTTTTTTTTCCAGTTTGTTCATTTTTTAATTTCTAAAGCTCTGCCATAAACTTCTAGCAGGTGCCCATGTCACCCGCCACACTCACACCAGGTTGTCTGTGTAGCCAGCAAACAAATGACCACCAACAGACCAGGCCAGGGAGGTACACTGGGGTGGTTCTGCCTTGCTGCCAGTACTAATAACTTCTTGCTTCAGTTCATCTACGATGATATTTACCCCTAAGTCCCAGATCTTGATGCTGGGGCCCGTGGCAGCACAGAGCCAGTAGCAGTTGGGGCTGAAGCACAGGGTGTTGATAATGCCGCCACCATCTGGCATATAAAGGTGTTTGCCTTCGTTGAGATCCCATAGCATGGACTGGCCATCCTTGCCTCCAGATGCACAGAGGGATCCATCTGGAGACATAGTCACAGTGTTCAGATAACCTGTATGGCCAATGTGGTTGGTCTTCAGCTTGCAGTTAGCCAGATTCCATACCTTGACCAGCTTGTCCCAGCTACGGGAGACAGTGATAGGGTTGCTGCTGTTAGGCAAGAAGCGAACACAAGACACCCACTCTGTGACTGTCATACTAGACAGTGTATCTGCATACACCCAGGTGTTGGGAACAGGCCCCCAAATCTGGCCATAAACTGACCCCAAAACTGGCCATAAACAAAATCTCTGCAGCACTGTGATATGTTCATGATGGCCATGACGCCCATGGTGGAAGGCTGTCGGTTTACTGGAATGAGGGCAAGAAACACCTGGCCCACCTAGGGCGGGAAAACCACTTAAGGCGTTCCTGAACCACAAACTATAGCAGGAGCGATCTGTGCCTGAGGGACATGTTCCTGCTGCAGATAATTAGCCAGAGCCCATTCCTTTGTTTCAGCCCATCCCTTTGTTTCCCGTACAGAATACTTTTAGTAAATCTAAAATCTACAGAAACAATGCTTATCACTGGCTTGCTGTCAATAAATATGTGGGTAAATCTCTGTTCAGGGCTCTCAGCTCTGAAGCCTGTGAGACCCCTGATTTCCCACTCCACACATTATATTTCTGTGTGTGTGTCTTTAATTCCTCTAGCGCCGCTGGGTTAGGGTCTCCACGACCAAGCTGGTCTTGGCACCCAGGGTTTTCTATAACTTGATGGTTTTACCTCATGATCCACAGACAATCTGCTGGTTGTCAGGGGAGGCCACATTCAGCACGTCCTTGGTATGGCCCACAAATTGTCTCACGGTGATGCCCATTGTGAAATCCTAGAGGCACGGGGTTCCATCCAAGGAGCTTCAGAGGGCAATGTGACCATCTGAGGAGGTGACCAAGTCACTAAAAAGGTGGGAGTGACCACACAGAGCATGTTGTGAGATGCCATAGTTGGTATCTTCCCTGCTCAGTTTCTACATAATGGTGCTCTTGTCTTGAGAGGTGGACAGGATCTTGTCCAGGAACTGTGGAGTAGCAGTGGTCTGGTTTACCCAGCCGTTGGGGCCCTGAGGGTGCCACAAAGGGTCATCTGCTCAGTCATGATGATGGCAACTCGAGATTCCCCTTTTCCATCAAGAGAAACAAAGGCAGGCACAAAGAACCAGAGGGCCTAGTGAGGAACCGGTCAAGAACCTCAGTCTTCACAGGTCTGAAGATCTCCTTCTCTACCCACAGACATCAGAACAGGCAGTCGGAACTGGCAAGCCAAACCCAGTTTTGCTAGATATCCAGTCCTAGGAAGCCTCTTGTTCTCCACATGTCCAAGACTCTCCTCCCCTGTCCAGAGACATCAGGGTAGCAGGGAGCATGGTAAGGAAATCCCAGCCCATCCCTTCCCCAGCAATAGATATACACTAACTCAGCTTAAGAATGAATCCCTACTCCCTCAGGCAGCACCAGCAGAGACCAGTGCGAGCCCTAGTGCCACTAGATACAAGAAGCCAACCAAAACAACAGTGCAGACTCAAAATTAAACTATCATTGGAAGCACAACCCACAAAAATACAGGCTAAGACCTGCATGATAAACCTAAATAGGAAGATTGCTTGTGAAAATAAAAGGTTGAACTAGCCCTCAGAATCTCCTAACATATTAGACAAAATATTTAAGTTTCAAATGGAAATCACCTGTCACACCAAGAACCAAGAAAAATCATAACTTGAATGAGAAAAGACAATCAACCAATGCAAACACCTAGATGAATCAGATGTTGAAATTATCTGACAAGAATTTTAAAACAACCATTGTAAAAATGCTTCAACAATCAATTATAAATTCTCTTAAAACAAATGTAAAAATAGAAGATCAAAGCAAGGAAATACAAGTTATAAAAATAACCAGATGAAAATTATGTAACTAAGAAATGCAATAACAAAAGACAAGCTAGATAGGCTCAATAGTAGAGTGAAGGTGACACAGGATACAATCAATGAGCTTATGGACAGAACAACAGAATTCACCCAATCCAAACAACACAGAAAAAAATAGAAAAAATTAAGAAAGTCTCACAGACCTGTGGGACAACAACAAAAGATCCAACATTTGTATTATCCAAGTGCAAGGAGAAGAGAAAGACAGCCAGACTGAAAGATAATTCAAAGAAATATGGTCCAGCCTGCTGTAGAGCTACAGAAATCAAGACAGTGTGCTATTAGTAGAAGACAGAAAATAGATCAATGAAACAGAACAGAGAATCCAGGAATAACCAACACAAATATGTTCAACTGATTTTTGACAAAGGGCCAACAGTAATTCAATAGAAGAAGAATAGCCTTTTCAATAAACAGTACAGGGGCAATTAGGCATCTATTGGCAGAAAAGAAAAAAGAACCTTGACTGACAACTGTTACAAAATTTAACTCGGTCCTGGCACAGTGGCTCACACCTGTAATCCCAGCACTCTGGGAGGCCAAAGCAGGCATATTGCTTGAGCCCAGGAGTTCAAGATCAGCCTGGGCAACAAAGTGTGACCCCATCTCTACCAAAAAAATAAAAAGAAAACAAAAATTTAACTCAAAAGGATTATGGACTTACATGTAAACATAAAGCTGCTAACATTTAGAGAAAAAAAATACAGGAGGAAATCTTTCAGATCTAAAGCTAGGCAGAGTCCTTACATTTGACACCAAAACCACAATCCAAAAAAGAAAAAATGAATAAAATGGACCTCATCAAAAGTAAAATATTTTGCTCATGTGAACAAGATGAAAACAAGTTGCAACTTCTGGCTTCTACTGGGCATGTAAGAAACTTGGTCTATGCAGGAGGTTGAAGGGGGAGGATCACTTAAGGCCAGGAGTTTGAGTCCAGCTTGGGCAACATAGCAAAATCTCATCTCTTAAAAAAATATATATATACTTGGAAGTCACTAGGCCATCCTACCAACAAGAAAAGCTAAACAAACTGAAAAATCTACAACTCTTCTCAGATCAGTAGGAGAAATTAAGTCACACGGCAAACCACTGCCCCACAAATTGGAGAAACAGGTGACTGCAAAGAATCCCATCACACTGAAGCAGAAAACTCTGCAGGAACCAGTGCAGGGTAGGAAAAACTGAACTGTAATTGACAAACTGCTGAAGGCTCAGTGCCAACAAGTGGGAAACTTAAAAAGCCAGGGGGACTCAGTCATAGGACAGCCTTCATACTTTTATTAGTTTCACCTCCAGTAAATCAATATGGTTCTCACAGTATGTATTACAGGGTGGGGGGAAAAAAAAAAAAAACCCCTATTACTTCTGACAGAGGGAGGGAAAACAAAATTATTTTTAAATAAGCTAGAACATTCTGTTCTTAATAAGGTCTTTCCTTCAGGAAAAACTATTTAGTCAGAGCCTGCTGGGGTTTTATCAGAGCCTAACTAACTTATAGGAAGGGAAATAGGAAATACCAATTGCAGCCCATACTAGCCATGCTGTCTTACCTTGGGAGACAGGGGGATAGTGCTAACAAACATCTGTGAAGCTCACACCCAGAGACACAGAGACTCATTAAAAGACTGAGATCTAATCATTAGACTGTAGAATGCTTCCTATCCCCCAACACCTTACTGCCACTTTACTAAAGGCCTATACAGCAGCTCCTTTTACCCAAGACATCAGCTTCAGCTATCAAGAAACATTTATATGTCACACTAAAAGGCAAAAAACACAAGCTGGGCTGGGCACGGTGGCTCACGCCTGTAATCCCAGCACTTTGGGAGGCCGAGGCAGGTGGATCACCTGAGGTCAGGAGTTCAAGACCAGCCTGGCCAACATGGTGAAATGCCATCTCTACTAAAAACACAAAAATTAGCCAGGTGTGGTAAGCAGGTGCCTGTAATCCTAGCTACTTGAGAGGCTGAGGCAGGATAATCGCTTGAACCCAGGAAGCAGAGGTTGCAGTGTGCCAAGATCATACCACTGCATTCCAGCCTGGGTTACAGAGTGAGACTCCATCTCAAACAAACAAACAAACAAAAAAACACAGTCTGAAGAAAGAGAGCTAGTATAAGAACCAGACTCAGACATGGCAAATGATGTGAGAATCATCAGCTCAATTACTAAAAACAACTATGATTAATATGCTAAGGGTTCTAATGGATAAAATAGACTGCATATAAGAACAGATGGGCAATGTAAGCAGAGAAATGGAAATTCTAAGACAGAACCAAAAAGAAACACCAGAGATCAAAAACACTGTAACAGAAATGAAGAATGCCTATGTTGGGTTCAATTAAGTTGATAGGCTCAGTCTAGTAGACTGGACACAGCTGAGGAAAGAATATCTAAGGGATATCCCAATAGATACCTAAAAAAAAAACTACAAAGCAAACAGAAAAAAGACTGAAAAAATACAGAGCAGAATATACAAAAACTGTGGAACAACTAAAAAAGGTGTAACATACATGTAATGGGAATACCAAAAGAAGAATGAGAGAAAGGAACAGAAAAAATATTTGAAACAATAATAAATGACAATTTCACCAAATCAATGTCAGCACTAAACCACCAATCCAAAAAGCTCAGAAAACTCCAAACAGGATAATGATTAAAAAACAAACAACCAACAACAACAAAAAACTACACCTAGGCATATCACAATTCAAACTACAGAAAATAAAAGATAAAGAAAAAATCCTGAAAGAAGCCAGTGGAAAAAAGACATTACCTATCAAAGAGCAAAGAGAATAATCAGATTGACATTACCTCCAAAACCATATAAGCAAGAAGGGAGTGAAGTGAATTATTTAAAATCTTAAGATAAAAAGTAAAAAAAAAAAACCACTAACCTAGAATTATGTACCTTGCAAAATTATCCTTCAAAAGTGAAAGAGAAATAGTTTCTCAAACATAAAAATTGAGGGAATTTGTTGCCAGTAGATCCAACTTGCAAGAAATGTCCGAAAGAAAAGTTCTCTAGGGGAAAGAAAAATGATAGAGGTCAGAAACTGAGATCTATATAAAGAAAAGCACTGGAGATGAATAAGTGAAGGTAAGATTTAAAGAACATTTGTTTTTCTTACTCTCAATTGATCTTACACATAAGCATTTGTTCAAAATAGCAGCAACAATATATTGGATTATGTATGCTTATGTGTTTTTCTTACTCTCAGTCGATCTAACACATAAGCATTTGTTCAAAATAGCAACAATATATTTGATTATATATGCTTATGTGTGTGTATACAGATATATGCTTATGTATATTTATCTATAAGTGTAATAAATAAGAGCAATGGTACAAAGGATGGAGGTGGTAATGAGTATTTTATTATTTTGATCCTACTAAAATCCAGAACAAGGCAAGGTTGTCCCATCACCTCTCCTTCTCAACATCTTACTGGAAGTCCTAGCTAATGCAGTAAGATAAGAAGGAGACTTTAAAAGTGTACTGATCGGGAAAAATAAAATAAAACTGTGTTTGTTCACAGATGACAAGATTGACTGTGTAGAAAATCTGAAAGAACTGACCCAAAGAACTCCTTGAACTAATAAGCAATTACAGCAATGGCAGGCTTCAAGGCTAATACACAAAAGTCAATTGCTTTCCTAAATACCAGCAATGAACAAGTACAATTTGAAAGTAAAAACACAATAACATTTATATTGGTAGCCTCCAAAATGACATACTTACATATAAATCTAACAAAATATGTTCAAGATGAATATGAGAAAAACTTACACACTTTTGATTAAAGAAATCAAAGAACTAAATAAATGAAGAGATATTCCATGTTCATGGACAAGAAGAGTCAATATTGTCAAAATGTCAATTCTTCCCAATTTCATTTATAGATTCAATTTAATCCCAATCAAAATCTTACCAAGTTATTTTGTGGAGATCAGTAAATAGATTCTGGCAAAAGACCCAGAATAGCCAACACAGCATTAAAGGAAAAGAATAAAGTTGGAAGACTGATGCTGCCCAGTTTTAAGACTTACAATAAAGTTACAGTAATCAAAACAGGTGTGGCATGAGCAAAAGAACAGACAGATAGATCAATAGAACAGAACAGAGAGTACACAAATAGACCAACAAAAATACAGTCAACTGATCTTTGACAAAGAAAGCAATACAACCAAGAAAAGATCGTCTTTTCAACATATGGTGCTAGAACAATTGGACATCCACTTGCAAAAAAAAAAAAAGAGCCTAGACACAGATCTTACACACTTCACAAAAATTAACTCAAAATTAATCACAGGCCAAAATGTAAAATGCAAAAGTAAAACTCCTAGAGGACAACATAGGAGAAAATTTAGATTCCCTTGAGTTTGAACATGACTTTTGAGATTTAACACCAAAGGCACAATCTATGAAAGAAAGAATAAGCTGAACTTCATTAAAATTATATTTTCTGCTCTTTGAAACACACTGTCAAGAGAATGAAAAGACAAACCACAAACTGGGAAAATATATTTATAACAGATATTTCTGATAAAGGACCATTATCCAAAATGTACAAAGAATAATAAGAAAACAACCCAATTTAAAAATGGGCCACAGACCTTAACAAACAACTCACCAAAGAATATACACGGACAGAAAATAAGCATATGAAAAGATGCTCCACATCACATGACTTCTAGGAAATGCACATTAAAACAACATTGAGACACCACCTCACATTTATCAGAACAGCCAAAATCCAGGACACTGTTAACACTAAATGCTGGTGAGGATGTGGAGCAACAGGAACTCTCATTTATTGCTGGTAAGAATGCAAAATGGTATAGCCACTTTGGAAGACAGTTTGGCAGTTTCTCACAAAACTAAACATACTCTTACCATACAAAATGCAATCATATTAACTACGATTAAATTAAATGCCCCATAAGTCCTTGGTATGGAAAGAGTTGAAATTTTATATCCACACAAAAACCTGAACATTGAACATCAATGTTTACAGCAGATTTATTCATAATTGCCAAAACTTGGAAGCAACCAGTGTCTTTCAGTAGGTGAATAGATGAACCGTGGTAAATACAAACAATGGAATATTATTCAGCACTAAAAAGAACTGAACTATCAAGCCATGAAAAGACATGGAGAAATTTAAATGCACCTTACTAAATGAAAAAAGTCTATCAGAAAAGGCTATATGTGGCACGATTATACCTATATGACATTCTGAAAAAAGCAGTACTATGAAGACAGTTGATATGATTTGGCTCTGTGTCCCCACCCAAATCTCATTTTGTAGCTCCCATAATTCCCACGTGTTGTGGGAGGGACCCTGTGGGAGATGACTGAATCATGGGGGTGGGTCTTTCCCTTGCTATTCTCGTGATCGTGAATGGGTCTCACGAGATCTGATGGTTTTAAAAATGGGAGTTTCTCTACACAAGCTCACTCTTTGCCTGCTGCCATCCACGTAAGATGTGACTTGCTCCTCCTTGCCTTCCACCATGATTGTGAGGCCTCCCCAGTCATGTGGAACTATAAGTCCAATAAACCTCTTTCTTTTGCAAAATTCCCAGTCTCAGGTATGTCTTTATCAGCAGTGTGGAAATGGACTCATACAACAGTAAAAAGATCAGTGGTTGCCAGGGTTTAGAGGGAAGAGAGGAATGAATAGTTGGAGTACAGAGGATTTTTAGGACAGTGAAACTACCCTCTATGATGCTATAATGGTGGATACATGTCACTGTGTATTTTTCCAAACCCATAATATGTACAACACCAAGAGTGAATCCTCATGTAAACTACAGTCTTTGGGGGATAATGACATATCAGTGTAGGTTCATCAATTGTAAACAAATATACTACTCTGGTGAGAAATATTGATAACAGAGGATATGTAAGGGGTGGAAGTATGTGGGAAATCTCTGTACCTTTCTCCAAATTTTGCTGTTAAAACTGCTCTAAAAAAATTCTATTACATAAAAATAAAAATAAGAATAAGACCAGCTACAGATTGGGAGCAAATATCTGCAAGCCATATCTGCAAGCCATATATCTGACAAAGAAGTACAATTTATAACTATAAAGATCTTTCCAAATTCACCAGTTAAAAAACAACAACAATAATCCCAGGCTGGTCTCCAACTTCTGGCCCCAAGCAATCCTCCCACCTTGGCCTCCCAAAGTGCTGGGATTACAGGCATAGGCCAATACGCCTGGCATGAAGAGGTCAATAAAATGAGATTTTTAAACAGTAGTTTCTATGATTTCCTGGATAGTAAGTATAAATCAGGCAGAAACAGAATATTACACAAAAGTGCATGCATGTTATTAGCAACAGTATCTACTGTTAAAAAGTATATTTTTGAAAAGTAAAACTAGTAAAAATCCTACTAAAGTATTGACTATTTAGATTTATTTAAATCTATCTTATTTAATGTTATTTAATCTGGTATTTAGGGTTAAGTGAGTGCTTACACGTTGAGTTTTCAATGCACCATAAATAGTGATTTAAAACTTTTTTTAAAAACCATTAAAATTGCTGTTTTCTAAAATCAGAAGTTTAATTTACATAAAATAAATCTATAAATACATAGTTTTTAAACAGAAATGGAAGTTATTACAAAGCAAAATGTAAAACAGATAACTAGTTTCCTTGGAAGGATAATCGGATTCCCACAGTATTTCTTGTGAATATAAGGGTATATGCAAGTATCTGTATAAAATGTCTCCTGTTTTTCAACTTTTGCCTCCACAACTGGCAATTTTTACATTCTCCAAGTACAAAGATGGAAATATTGTTTTTATCTAACATGAAATTTAATTGGTTTTAAATATTTGCTTTTTTGTAATTAGTAATAAATTGCCTAAATTATAGGGGCAATTTATTTTTTAACAGGATTATGTTTTATGGTTGAAAATATTCATTTATTTCCTTTATTTTAACATTGATATAGAGATTCAACTATACTACTGAAAGTACACCAATTCATAAAAACCAGAAATACGTGAATAAAAACTATGTAATAGAAATAGGAAATCCTTTATTCTTCCCCCAACATATATTCTTATTAACTAGAAGGAAATTCAATACAGCTTGAATTTATAATCTTTGACTAATAAAAACCTATCAAAATTAGTTTATGGTTCAAGTTATATTATCAGAATATGTTTGTATAGTAATAAAGACTATAAAATAATTAAAGTACAAGACGAATTATCATAAGGTATTTCCTACCTTTTACATGCTTCAATACTGACAGAAGTCACAAATAGAGTGCCTGTGTTTGAATAAAATATTAAGCTGCCACAGCAAGATAGAAACAAAGTCAGAAAAAGCCACTAAGCATGCAAGTACAAACCAAAAAACTAACTTCACATGAATACAAAGTGAGGTCTTTTTTCAGAAGCACTTAAATGAACAGTCACCAAAGCTTTGCTACCAAAACAATATCATTCATTACCAATTAACATATGCTGACCTTCACTACCTATGGACATAATATTTAAAACTCCTCCTATGCTTTCTTAATTTGAAAGTGTTGGTTCTAACTCAATTTAATATAAAAGTTACATGCAAGTGAAACAGCACCTGACTGGCCAGCCTATTGGAGCAACATTAACAGATAATGATCTCCCACTGACAGAAAACAATTAATAAAAACTTTGAAAGTCTATAAACAAATGAATAACATGTTTGCTTTTAAATCAACTATTATATTTTTATTTTTAAACTACATTTGAAGTACTGATATTTAAAATTATTTAAGGAGAGCAGAATTATTAACAAAAATGTTTTCTTTAAGGTATTGATATAAATCAACAGGCATTTATTAGGGAATCATGTGACAGATAATCGTAAGGGATACAAAGATGAATAAAATCTAGATTACTGCCTTCAAACAATTTACAGTGTAGTAAAAATAACTAGACAAGTTCACAGGTAATGAGGATACAATTAATTCATTCAAAATTCATTCATGGTATTAGTACCAAAACAGACATATAGACAAATGGAACAGAACAGGGATCTCAGAAATAACACCACACATCTACAACCAATTGATCCTTGACAAACCTGACAAAAGCAAGCAATGGGGAAGGATCTCCTATTCAATAAATGGTGCTGAGAAAACTGGCTAGCCATATGCAGAAAACTGAAACTGGACCACCTCCTTACACCTTACACAAAAATTAACTCAGATGGATTGAAGACTTAAATTTAAAACCCAAAACCATAAAAATTCTAGAAGAAAACCTAGACAAAATCATTCAGGACACAGGCATGAGCAAAGACTTCATGATGAAAATACCAAAAGCAATTGCAACAAAAGCCAAAATTGACACATGGGATCTAATTAAACTAAAGAGCTTCTGCACAGTGAAAGAAACTATCATCAGGGTGAACAGGCAACCTACAGAATGGGAGAAAATTTTTGCAATCTACCCATGTGACAGAGGTCTAATATCCAAAACTTACAAGGAACTAAAACAAATTTACAAGAAAAAAAAAACACCATCTAAAAGTGGGCAAAGGATATGAACAGACACATCTCAAAAAAAGACATTTATGTAGCCAACAAACATAAAAAAAAGCTCCACTGATCGTTACAGAAATGCAAATCAAAACCACAATGAGATAACCTCTCATGCCAATCACAATGGTGATTATTAAAAAGTCAAGAAAAAATAGATGCTGGAGAGGCTGTGGAGAAATAGGAATGCTTTTACACTGTTGATGGGAATGTAAATTAGTTCAACCATTGTGGAAGACAGTACGGCAATTCCTCAAGGATCTAGAACCACAAACACAACTTGACCCAGCAATCCCATTATTGGGTCTATACCCAAAGGAACATAAATCATTCTACTATAAAGACACACACACACGTATGTTTATTGCAGCACTATTTAAAATAGCAGAGTCAGAACCAACGCAAATGCCCATCAATGATAGACTGGATAAAGAAAATGTGGTACATACATACCATGGAATACTATGCAGCCATAAAAAGGAATGAGAGCATATCTTTTGCAGGGACATGGATGAAGGTGCAAGCCATCATCCCCAGCAAACTAACACAGGAAAAGAAAACCAAACATCCCATGTTCTCACTCATAAGTGGGAGGTGAACAATCAGAACACATGGACACAGGGAGGGGAACAACACACACCAGGGTCTGTTGGGGAGGAGGTGAGGGGAGGGAACTTAGAGGATGGGTCAATAGGTGCGGCAAACCACCATGGCACACATATACCTATGTAATAAACCTGAACATTCTGCACATGTATACCAGAACTTAAAGTAAAATAAACAAACAAACAAACAAAAACCACAATGAGATACCATCTCACACCAGTCAGAATGGTTATTATTAAAAAGTCAAAAACCAACAGATATTGGTGAGGTTGTGGAGAAAAATGAATGCTTTTACACTGTTGGTGGTAGTGTAAATTAGTTCAACCATTGTGGAAGACAGGGTGGCGATTCCTCAAAGACCTAGAGACAGAAATATCATTTGACCCAGCAATCCTATTACTGGGTATATACCCAGTGAAATATAAATCATTCTATTATAAAGATACATGCATGCATATGTTCACTGCCACACTATTCACAACAGCGAAGACATGGAATTAACCTAAATGGCCATCAATGATAGAATGGATAAAGAAAATGTGTACATATATACCATGGAATACTATGCAGCCATAAAAAGGAATGAGATTATGTCCTTTGAAAGGACATGGATGGAGTTGGAAGCCATAATTCTCAGCAAAGTAACGTAGGAACAGAAAACCAAATACCACATGTTCTTACTTATAAGCAGGAGCTGAACAATGAGAACACATGGACACCGGGAGGGGAACAACACCCACTAGGGCCTGTGGGACAGCAGGGGTGTGGGGAAAGGGAGAGTATCAGGAAGAATAGCTAATGGATGCTGGGCTTAATACCTAGGTGATGGGAAGATCTGTGCAGCGAACCACCATGGCACATGTTTACCTATATAATAAACCTGCACAACCTGCACATGTACCCCGAGCTTAAAATAATAAAGAAAAAATTAATAAATAAAAGTAAATATCCCACTTAAAAGTCACCCCTACCTCCTCCTAAAAAAGCTACACTCGTTCCAAATTTCATACCCTTCTCAAAGAAAACCTACCAAATCTATGAAACGCAAAAGCAAGGAAAGAAGGTAAAAGAGAACACTCGCTGAGTGACAGTTCTACACAAGTACCAGAGAGAGAGGGTATTTAATTAAATCTTTTCTGATTGTGCTTAGCTCTGAGTGTCTCTATGTACTTGCTTACACATCGTTTGCATTTTAATCTACTTCTGACTTGAAAGTATGCATTTCTGAAAGACTAGACTGCTACTGCTTTATAATGTCCAAAGCTACTATTAATAGATACATATTCCTAGATAGAATTCCTGGTTAGAAGGTGAGTATAGGCAATGGAGGGTGGAGGAGGAACTCCTTGAATTTCAATTGCTGACTAGTGCCAGCAGATCAAGTCCAACATACATCTCCCAGTTTTCTTATCTTTAACTTAATGCAACCAAATGTAAAAACCACAGCCAATGTCATGTATATTTAAAGTTGAAATTATGTTTTGAGGAAAAAAAAGCTTGGAAATGACAATGTTATCTCCAGCTATCTCAGGGAATTTAAACAAAAAGGCAAACTGCAAATAAATTTTGGATGAATAGTATTCTAAGAAACCAGGCAATTCCCAGAAGAGATGTTAAGTACATATAAATCTTCTCTCTTAAAAGAAAATACAGATCATGAAAAAAAAAGCAAGCAGCTGTTTGAAAATAAAAAAGAATAAAGAGGCATAAGAAGCAAACGCAATACAAGAATCCTGCTTGAATCCTATAACAACAACTATATATATATATATATATATTTATATTTTTTAGGCATAACAGGGGAGATCTGAATACAAACCACTGCATTAAACACTACTATGGTTTGAATATATGTGTCTCTCCAAAATTCAACTTAACCGCCCAAGGTGACAGTATTAAGAGTAGGGGCCCTCAGGAGGTGATTAGGCCATGAATGATCTGCACTCATAGACAGAATTAACACCCTATAAAAGAGGCTGCAGAAAGCTGCATTCCCCCTTCGCAGTTCCATCCCTCCTGTCATATGAGGTCACCAAGAAGGCACCATCTATGAAGAACAAGCCTTCTCCAGACACTAAACCTGCTGGTGTCTTGATGTTGGACTTCCTAGACTCCCTAACTATGGGAAATAAATTTCTGTTGTTTATAAATTACCCAGTCTCAGGTATTTTGTCATAGCAGCCAAAATGAACAAAAAGACAAATACATTCTTAATGTTATGGTTATTTTCTTATATATTATATTGGTACTGTGATTATGTAGGAAATTATCCATGTTCTCAGGATCTGCATGCTAAAAGTTTTAAGTTATCATGATGTCTTTAATATTGTTTCAAATGATTTTTTAACATATTTTTTATATATATAAATATGTGAAGAAAGAAAATGTAGCAAAATGTTAACACTGAGTCCAGGTAAAAGGTAATATAGGTGTTCATTGTCCTATATACTCAATTTTGATGTGGCACTGAACGTTTTCAATAAATGTTGAAAAGAGAGAAATACAGAAAGCATGAGAGGAGACCAGTTTGAAGCGTGATGAGTGAAAGCAGCACTAGCCTCAACAATCATGAAAGCCAGCTACATTATCTGGGGCAGGTCAGAGAACCTCTCTAGGTCCCAGCTAAAGGAGAAGGAAGTGGAATAATCTCCCAGGCATTTTTCAGTTATAAAATCCTACTACTACTAAAATTCTACTACTACCTCTCAGCTCTAAAACTCAAAAGATAACCATATGCAAAGTAGGAAAAATAGAACTGTTGTAAGGATAAAAATAAAAGTTAAAACAGATAACCAAATGCCTTTTATAGACAGCACACACAACTACTAACTTTTTTGAGAAAACATCTTAAAAATTCTTCAGAGGGGCCGGGCATGGTGGCTCAAGCCTGTAATCCCAGCACTTTGGGAGGCCGAGGCAGGTGGATCACAAGGTCAGGAGTTCAAGACCAGCTTGGCCAACATAGTGAAACCCTGTCTCTACTAAAAATACAAAAATTAACTGGGCATGGTGGCAGGCACCTGTAATCCCAGCTACTCGGGAGGATGAGGCAGAGCACTGCTTGAACCCAGGAGGCAGAGGTTGCAGTGAGCCGAGATCACGCCACTGCACTCCAGCCTGGGTGACAGAGTGAGACTCCATCTCAAAAAAAAAAAATTTGTTTTCAGAGAAAAAAATGAAAGGTAGGACTACTGATGAATTTAGAAGAAACAAATAATACATAGATTTATTTTAAGGTTTATTCCATTTCACTTTGCACCTGAAATATCAATCCTAAGAAGTTGAATATAAATATCCTCTGATGAAGCTGTAAAACCAAAAAGATAATAAATGAACCTCCTAGGAATTTAGACAGGCTAGATGCTTTCAAGTGAGGTTAGTATGACATACATCTAAGGGTGAGATGCTTGAAAATCTCCAAATAGGCCAGGCACTGTAGCTCACAGATGTAGTCCCAACACTTTGGGAGGCTGAGGTGGGAGGATGGCTTGTGCTCAGGAGAACAGCCTGGGCAACATAACAAAACTCTGTCTCCGTCTCCAGGCTGCAATGAGCTGTGATTGTGCAACTGCACTCCAGCCTGGGCAATACAGCAAGACTCTGTCCCATAAAGAAAGAAAAAAGGAAGTCTTTGAAATAAGTAACAATAAAATTACATATTAGAACTTTGAATTAACAGTCTGGGAAGATTTCGGACTGGCCAAAAATCTTAAAAGAATTATCTCTTTTAAAAGAGCGCAAGGGAGAGTAGACTTAAAACTCAGTTTAAAAGTATAGACCAATTATTTTCACTTCCAGAAAGACTCTGAAGTCAGATAAAATTCAACTCATAATTAATTAAAAATTATAAAAGGCCAGGCGCAGTGGCTCATGCCTGTAACCCCAGCACTTTGGGACGCCAAGGTGGGAGGATCACCTGAGGCCGGGAGTTCAAGACCAGCCTGACCAACATGGAGAAACCTCATCTCCACTAAAAATATGAAATTAGCCGGGCATGGTGGCACATGCCTGTAATCCCAGCTACTCGGGAGGCTGAGGCAGGAGAATCGCTTGAACTCAAGAGGTGGAGGTTGTGGTGAATCGAGATTGTGCCATTGCACTCCAACCTGGGCAAAAAGAGCGAAGCTCCATCTCAAAAAATAATAATAATAATAATAATAATCAGTGGAAAAAAAGCAAAATAAAGTATTAACTAGTATATATTACAAATTTGCCAGATGCTTTATTTCCAGCATTAATGTTATTTCTAGCACTATAGCTAAGTGCCTTTTGCTAAAATAAGCAATCCATCAGTTAACAAGAAAGATAGTTTTCTAAAAGGTTTCTGTACGTGATACCAGCTTCTAATCAGCTGCTCAAAAACCAAAATTCTTGAAGTCATCCTTAAGTATGTTCTCTCTCTCTCTTTCCATGCCCAAACAATATACAAGTCCTATGAGTTCTGCCTAAAAAAAAAACAAAAATGCATCTCAAATTCATCCATCTCTCCCTTATTGCTACAACCATCATGCAGGCCATCACTATCTCACCTCAGCTCCTAAAAGCCAGCTTTCACTTTCCTTTCAACCAGTCCATGTCTCACACAGCAGTTAAAATGATATAAAATGCAAACCTTGGGCCAAACCCTTCAAAACCCTAAATATTTCTATAATCTCTTCCTACTCAAATCTGCCTCTTTCACTATGTCAACCACACTGGTATTTTTTGGTCCCTCAAATTCACCAAGCTCCTTCCTCATTCAGGGTCTCTGCACACAGTATTCCTTCTAATGAGGATGCTCTTCCAATCAAAAACAACTCCCTTCCCCTGCCCCAACACTCACTCTTTAAATAGCTCCTTCTCATATAATAGGTCTCATCTTAAATATCAACCCCTCAGAGGAGCTTTATATGACCCTATCTAAAGTAGATTCCACCTCCTCATCTCCAAATTATCTGTTTTTTTGCTTTCCTTAAAAAACTGTATTATAAGGCCGGGCACAGTGGCTCACGCCTGTAATCCCAGCACTTTAGGAGGCCGAGGCAGAAAGATCATCTGAGGTCAGGAGTTTGAGATGAGCCTGGCCAATGTGGCAAAACCCTGACTCTACTAAAAAAATACAAAAATTAGCCGGGAGCGGTGGTGAGCTCCTGTAATCCCAGCTACTTGGGAGGCTGAGGCAGGAGAATCGCTTGAACCCAGGAGGCAGAGGTTGCTGTGAGCCGAGATCGTGCCACTGCACTCCAGCCTGGGCGACAGAGCCAGACTCTGTCACAAAAAAAAAATTGTATTATAATTCATAATTGTTTTGTCAATTTATTTTTAACCTGTCCCCTCCCCCAGAATATAAGGATGGAAATAAGGATGGAACATTCAGCGTATTCATCATTACATCCTCAGAGGCAGCACACTGTATGATACTTAGAAGAATATCAATGTACCTCAAATGAATTAATGAAATAGTCAATGAATATATGATTATATTAGACAATGAGATTAATAATGCTATTAACGGAAATACAGAAATCAGAACAAAGTGCAAGTATTTGAGAAGAAAAATATGATATGTTCAGTTTGGTGCCAAATGGTTGAAAATATAGGACTGGTGGGCACACAGATTGAGGAAGAGATACAGATTGGGATTCTGCTAATTATAAGTGTTAGCTGAGAAAAATAATTATGTCACAAATGAGGTAAAATCACTGGGATAGATGACAAGCAAAAAATAAATAAACACGAATATAAAATGGTAATAGCCTACATAGACAGTAGAATAATCTAACATAAAGAATACTACAAAATCAAGACAAGTCACAATTTCAGAGACCCAAAATAAAAAATGGTTTAGTAACTTACTAAGAAGAATAAAGTAATCCTACCTTACTACTGTTCATTGCTGGTCATGCCTTAGCTAAAGTAGCGTGTCCATGATGAGGTGCCACACATTAGGGACGAAGAAGATACTTCAGAAAACGTGCAGTGAAGTCTAGCGAAAATGGTCATAGGTCTAGCCAAAAAACATGAGCTTCAAGAAGAAATTCAAGGAGTCAGAACTGTTCTCTAAAGAGAAAGAGATAAAAATGTACACTTTCAGTATACTTGGCTATTCCTGGAAATTAACTGTGACAGCTTAGCTTAGGACAATTGCTACGTTAAAAATAAGAATGCTACACTTACCTAACTTATCTATCCATTGCTTACTCCCTCCCCTATCTTTCTCTAACTTTCCGAAACAGTAATGTATTGTTACCTTCTCCTCCAACCTATTCCCTCAGTTTTCAAGAGGTAATTCATGTTTTTCTCCATGTTTACATCATAAAACTAACTTCAAGTTTGAAACACACCAGACACAGTGGCTCACACCTGTAATCCCAACACTGTGGAAGGCCAAAGCAGGAGGATGGCCTGAGTACATGAGTTCGAGGCCAGCCTGGGCAACACAGTGAAACCTAGTCTCTACAAGTTTAAAAATTAGTCAGGCATCGTGGCACACACCTGTAGTCTCAGCTATTTGGGAAGATGAGGTGGGAAGACTGCTTGAGCCCAGGAGGTTGAGGCTGCAGTGAGCCATGATCATGCCACTGCACTTCAGCTTGGATGACAGAGCAAGACTTTGTCTCAAAAACCGAAAAAGTCTGAAAGGCCATCAGAAGAAGCCAGTGATTATGCTTGTTGAAATATTATTACAGCCTAAAGTAGTAATTAAGTACATAAGAAAAACTTTTTCAAAGGCTGGGGAAGGTTTGGGAAGGATTCCCCCAGCAAACACATACTTTCTCCACTTCATATGTTTTATTTATTTATTTGCTTGTTTGTTTGTTTGAGATGGAGTCTCACTCTGTCACCCAAGCTGGAGTGCTCTGGCATGATCTCGACTCACTCAGCCTCCACCTTCTGGGTTCAAGTGATTCTCATGCCTCAGCCTCCTGAGTATCTGGGATTACAGGCATGCACCACCACGCCCAGCTGATTTTTGCATTTTTAGTACAGACAGGGTTTCACCATGTTGGTCAGGCTGGTCTCGAATTCCTGACCTCAGGTGATCCACCCACCTCGGCCTCCCAAAATGCTGGGATTACAGGCATGGGTCACTGCACCTGGCCTCTGCCTCATAGGCTTTAGTATGCCAAAGTATAATCCTTGAATTGGCTGTTCTCCCTTCAGTCCTTGAAAACTGTGAACTCTTCTGAGAGGTTTTCTTGGTCACTCTCTCCTTTATCACTGATGTCAATATATGTAGTTTATAGCCCTGTCACAACATCTCACTTTTTGCCTGTGCCATACTATTTTTAATCCCAGCTTCCTGGTTTATCATAAGCTCTCCCCTTCTTCCAAGCTCTTCTTTTTTGTTTGCCTACTCTGTTTTCCATCATTTCCCCTATTGCCTTGACTTTCACATCAATCAGATGACATTCCATAAATGTTACCAACAAGATTATTCCTTTCCTTCTGGTCAGGAAACAGATCAAACACAGTATGTCAGGCATATTCTCCAAGTCTACTTTTCTAATCTTTTAACCATTTCCAAAGGGTGCCTTCGCCCCTAGAAAAGCATTTTATTCCCTTCTAGATATAGCAAAGCTCCTAAAGCTAGAATTGGTTGGAAATCTAATCTATATGTAATTAAAGTGTTAATACATTTCTCTTCTTCCATAAAACTGTGACATGAACGAGACAAGAATTTCTATCTTAACACAGTCAGCCACTTGCATAGTACCTGGAATACAGTAGCCATCAAACAAGTGACTACCAAATGAACGAAATTCCAAAATGAATTATGGTTTCCTCTGATTTGTACACTTTGGTGTAAAGTAAGGCTTTCAACAAGAGTTGGTATATAAAACGATAAAATTCATGACAAAATTATTTTTAAATATAAAATTTTAATGATGGCCAGATGAGGTGGCTCATGCCAGTAATGTCAGCACTTTGGGAGGCCAAGGCAGGAGGATCACTTGAGTCCAGGAGTTCCAAACCCTCCTGAACAACATAGTGAGAGCCCGTCTCTACAAAAAAAATACATAAATTAGCCAGGTGTGGTGGCATGTACCTGTAGTCCCTGCTACTTGAGAGGCTAAGGTGGAAGGATCACCTGAGCCCAGGAATTTGAGGCTGCAGTGAACAATGATTGTGCCACTGCACTCCAGCCTAGGCAATAGAGTGAGACCCTGCTTCAAAAAAAAAAGAAAAAATTCAGTCATGACTTCACTTTTGACTGCTTTCAACCATCATCTTTAATTAAATCCCCAGGGTATAGTTCAGTAAACAGTATTACTCCTACAGCTTTCTGAGGAACAAAACACATTATATATGTATCCAATTCCACTCCAAAGACAAACCCAAAAATTACTGGATCATCCAATTAATATGAAAAATGTTTAAACTCTCTTCTCTATCAGCAAAGATAGTTGCATTATTTAGAATTCCCTGTTCTGGTCTCTCACTTTGCTATGGAAATGGTTATTTCCACAGACCTAAGTTCAAGAAAGACAACTATTCAACTGAGATTCCATGCCCAATATTGAGCAGTGTCAAATATCTTGCTCAGGAAAGCTAGCCAACTATAGTCCTAGCTACTCAAGAGGCTGAGGCAGAAGGATCACTTGAGCCTAGGAGGTCAAGGCTGCAATGAGCTGTGATCACATCACTGTACTCAAGCCTGGGTAAGAGAGCAATACCCTGTCAAAAAAAAAAAGAAAAGAGAAAAGAAAGCAAGCTAGTCAAAGGACCCATGTATTGTGTCTCAATCTCTAACTCAGTCTTTTCTATAATTTTTTTCAATGAAACAAAAAGCATTTTTCTTTGATATTGAAAAGATTTGGGTTAAAAGTAACAACTTTTTTTGGTGGCATCTCTAAATGGAACTTTTTAAAATTCAAACTACTATAAACCTATGAATCAAGAAAATTATATTCCTTGTGTTACTTCAAAGGTATTATCATGCTCACCAGACTCAGCAAAGGTTTCCATACATAACAGTTGAAAATGCATAATGACTGCTTTCTAATGCACCTTAATCTTCCCCATGAACTTCCTCAATTACACATACTTTCATCTCTAACTCACATTCATAGCCAAAAAATAGTTCCTATTCCCTGAAATATGCTTATCTTCACAAATGGGACTAGGATGATGCAAAAGAAATACCTGGGGTGCAAAATTTAAGGAGAGACTCTCAGGATCATGCAAGTGCCACCCTACAGTTGCATGACCCTAAAAGTGATTATGTCTCATATTTTGTGTCCTAGGCAACTCTCTTGCCTTACCCTAGTCCTGGCTCTACTTGTCTTTCCCATCTCTACTCTCCCCACTTCTCTAATAAATATCCCCTTAGTTTTTCAAAATCCAATTCTGATAAACTAAATATTTATTTTAAACAATGAATTTACGTATAATTTTACAACCATTTAAAATTATGTTTCCACAGCCAGGTGCAGTGGCTCATGCCTGTAATCCCAGCACTTTGGGAGGTCAAGGCGGGTGGATCACCTGAGGTCGGGAGTTCAAGACCAGCCTGACCAACATGGAGAAACCTCATCTCTACTAAAAATACAAAATCAGCCGGGCATGGTGGCGCATGCCTGTAATCCCAGCTACTTGGGAGGCTGAGGCAGGAGAATCGCTTGAACACGGGAGGTAGAGGTTGCAGTGAGCCAAGATGGCATCATTGCACTGCAGTCTGGGCAACAAGAGTGAAACTTCATCTCACAAATAAATAAATAAATAATAAAATTAAATTAAAAAAATTGTTTTCAAAGAAAATTTCTTGTTCATGATATGTGGTAGGTAAAAAAAATGAAGTAGATATATTTATATACAGTAAGATTCTATTTTTTTTTAGAAGATTGTGAGTTGCATGTGCATGTAAGTAATAGATCTGTGTTGTTTTTTACTCTGAAGCATCTATCTCCCCTTCTGTTGGTAGCAGCATCTTAATTTTCTTTTCCCGAACTATCCTTCTCTTATCATCAATCCACGTGGTTTGGGTGGCATTGATCACCAGCACTCTAATGTTTCTGGGGTAGGAACATAACCCAGGTCTGGGAAATCAGCATATTCCTTCTCGCAAGCAGTAGTTCAGGAATAGGTATGTTACCCAAATTGGACAGATAATACTGAATCCCAACATTTTTGCAGAAGCTAATCAGGAAGGAAAGTCATCTTTCAGCCAAGGTTGCTAAACTGAAAGATGATGATAAGTACCTACTAGACAATCAAGCAACCCAAACAAAGAACCAAGAGAAGAGAAACGGAGAAATGTCTGAAAATATTTTGCCCCTAAATATGAGTTCAGATGTAAACAGATATAGCTGCTGGAATTCAGAATTACTGCTGGGAAACAATTCACTCTGCATTTCTCATGTTCCTGCACACAATCTTCTGACCAAAATGTACTACAAATGGATATTTGCATAACAGACAGCCTTGGAAGCTAGAGATAGTATCTCCCTAAAGATAGAAAACTCCAAAGAGCTTTGGAGAAATTAAGCCTTCTCCTTCCCCTCCCTGGAAAGATTTACTTATATTCTAGGGTAAGAAACCTAAAGATACCTTCTCCCTCTCCTCTGGAAGCGATGTGCTTAATGAGTAATCTCTCTCGCTCTGCAGGGGAGGATGGCAGATGTGCCAACACCCTATATAAACTTGGAGTCTCCTCATTTCAAGGCTCCTCTCCTATGATGCAAATCTGCTGCATGTGTAGGTAAACATCTGGCCCTCATCACATTGCTTTGTCACAGAGATGTGGCAGGGAGAACTAGCACTAAGATATTTCTCTGGCCACTGCTTTTACTGTAATAAACCCTCTGAGTCTCTGACCCAGGGCTCTTCTATTAATGTATCTATATAAAAGTATGGCAAGGTAACTTGCTTGTTTGCAAACAGGGTATTCTCAGTCCCTTCAGAGTTTCAGAGTTAATGGTTACATGAGGCAATGACACATTTTTTTTCCTATTTATTAATTCGTTCAACAAATATTTGCTGAAAGCCTACTACGCTATCTGTGTGCCATGAGTTTTCCTATACAACAGGTAAAAATTCTTGCCTTCATGGAGATTATATTCTAGAGAGAGGAAACAAACGAAATACAAAATAAGTAAAATACACAGTGTTAGGTAGTAATAAGCACTATTTTTTAAAGCAGAAAAAGGTAAGTATGAAGTAAGTAGGAGATTTCAAATTTATGTTGAGTGATTAAAGACTTTACAGATAAAGTGACATTTACCAAAGACCTGAAGGAGATAAGGAAGTTAGTCACATGGTTAGCTGAAGGAACCGCTATCTGGAAGAAGAGCATTCTAAGCAGAGAGAATAGAAAGTACAAAATGTCTATCTAAGGAAAAACAAGGAGGCCTGTGTGCAGTGAATGGTGGAGAAAATAGTAAAAAGATCCCGCATGAGGGAGGGAGAACAGAACCACAAAACCATGGCCCATTTTAAACTACAGTTCAGAGAAGAACTAGTTCAGAGAAAGATTCTGCATGAAGGAAGGAAAGCAGGACCATGAAACTACAGCTCATTTTAAGGACTTGAGCTTTTATGTGGGAAACCCCTGAAAGATTCTGAGCAAGAAAAGACATGATCTCTTATGTCTAAAAAGGATAATATAGGCTATTTATTTAGAGCAACAGTAGTAGTGGGGAGACTTTTTAGGAATCATGTAGAAGGAGAAAAAGGATGTTGCTGAACCAGCATGATAGAAGTAGAGGTGGTGACAGCAAGTCAGATTATAGGTATTTCTTTGAAGAAAACAGAGTATGCTGAAAGACTAAGTTGAAGAACTAAAGGAAAAGAATCAAGGATAACTTTGCTCACACTGGGGTCAGGGCGAAAACAAAGATGGAGCTGCCATTTACAAAGATGGGAAGGACTAAATTGTTAAATAGGTGTCTGCCACTGGCATCCAAAACTAGCCTAACAAATATAAAAAATTTTTATACCACAAGGCAGGCAGATTGCCTGAGGTAAGGAGTTCAAGACCAACCTGAACAACATGGTAAAACCCTGTCTCCATTAAAAATACAAAAAAAAATTAGCCAGGTGTGGAGGCACACACCTATAGTCCCAGCTACTTGGGAGGCTGAGGCAGGAGAGTCGCTTGAACCCGGGAGGCCAAGGTTGCAGTGAGCTGAGATCGTGCCACTGCACTCCAGCCTGGGTGGCAAAGTGAGACTCCATCTTAAAAAAAAAACAATAATAATAATAATTATACTAGAAATAAGGCAATACAAGTTACACTTCTAAAATGTGGGACTGAGTCAATAATAGAAAGTGAAGAAACTTGGTAATCCTCTACTGTAGGGTAAGAAGACAGCAATTCTTAAGAAGCAAAATAGCTGGTAAATTGCTGTTCTCATAAATCAGACAAGTATAGCTTGTTTTATTGCACTTCGACTTTCTGCACTTTACAAATATTCCCTTTTTTACAAATTGAAGGTCTATTATAATCCTGCACTGAGCAACTCTATTGGCACCATTTTTCCAAAGCATATACACATTTCACATCTGTGTTACATTTGGTGATTCTTACAATATTTCAAACTTTTTCATTATTATCTTTTATGGTCATCTGTGATCAGTGATCTTTGATATTACTATCCTAATTGTTTTGGGGCACCAAGAACCACACTCATATATAACGGTGAACTTAACTGATAAGCGTTATGTGTGTTTTGACTGCTCTACTGACCAGCCATTCTCTACTCCCTCTCCCTCTTCTTGGACTTCCCTGTTCCATTAGACACAACAATTTGATATTAGGCCAATTAATAACCCTTCAAAGGCCTCTAAGTGTTCAAATAAAAGGAATAGTTGCACATCCCTCATTTTAAATTAAAAGCTAAATTAAGCTTAGTGAGGAAGGCATGTTGAAAGCCAAAACAGGCCAGGCACAGTGGCTCACGCCTGTAATCCCAGCACTTTGGGAGGCCGAGGCGGGGGGATCACGAGGTCAGGGGTTCGAGACCAGCCTGACAAACATGGTGAAACCCCGTCTCTACTAAAAATACAAAAATTAGCTGGCGTGGTGGTGGGCACCTGTAATCTCAGCTACTCAGGAGGCTGAGGCAGGAGAATTGCTTGAACCTGGGAGGCAGAAGTTGCAGTGAGCCGAGATCATGCCACTGCACTCCAGCCTGGGCAACAGAGCGAGACTCCATCTCAAAAAAAAAAAAAAAAAGAAAAGAAAAGAAAGCCAAAATAAGCTGAACCTCTTGAACCAAACACCCACATTGTAAAAGCAAAGGAAAAGTTATTGAAGAAAATTAAAAGTGCTCCTCCAGTGAACACACAAATGACATTAAAGCAAAACAGCCTTATTGCTGATATAAAGAAAGTTTTAGTAGTCTAGATAGGTCAAACTAGCCACAAAATTCCCTCAAGCCAAGGCCTAACCCAAAACAAGGCCTTAACTCTCTTCAATTCCATGAAGTCTGGGTGAGGTGAGGAAGCTTCAGAAGACAACTCTGAAACTAGCAGACACTGATTCATGAGGTTGAAGGAAAGAGGCTATCTCAACATAAAAGTGCAAGGTGAAGCAGCAAGTGGTGATGTACAAGTTGCAGCAAGTTACCAAAACTCTAGCCAAGATCACTGATGAATTTGGCTACACTAAACAACAGATTTTCAGTGTATATGAAACAGCCTTATATAGGAAGAAAATGTCATCTGGGACTTTCATAGCTACAGAAAAAAAGTTAATGCGTGACTTCAAAGCTTCAAAGGACAGACTGACTCTTGTTATGGGCTAATGCAGCTGGTGACTTTAAGTTGAACCCAATGCTCTCATTGCCCATTCTAAATATCACAGAGTCCATAAGAATGATACTAAATCTACTCTGCTTGTGCTATAGGAATGAAAACACACAGCCTGTATAACAGCACATCTGTTTACAGCATGGTTTACTGAATATTTTAAGCCCATTGTTCAGACCTACTGCTCAGAAAAAAAAAAAAAACAGAAGACTGCTTTCAAAATATTATTGATCATCAACAATGCACCTGGTCACCCAAAAACTCTGATGGAGATGTACAAAAGTAATGTTGTTTTTGTGACTGCTAACGCAACATCCATTCTGCCATATTGGCTAAGCAAAAATCTTATTCCACCGCCAGGGCAAAAAATCCTTGTCATATCTATCCAGTGAAATATACCTGTATTATGGATGAGATATCTCTGTGGGCTGTTTCCCCTTTTTCTCTCTTCCAGTTGCTATAGTTTGAATGTGTGCTCTCCATAATTCATGTATTGAAAACTTCCCCAGGGTCATTGTATTGGAAGGTGTGGACTTTTGGAAGGTGTTTAGGTCTCAAACCTAAACCTAAACCATGATGGTGGAGTCCTCATGAATGGATTAATGCTGGTACAAAAAGAGCTTGCAGGAATGTGTTCTCTTCTCTTCTGCCATGTGAGGACACACAGTTCATCCCTCTCTTGCCCTTCGGCTTTCTGCCATGTGAGGACACAGCAAGAAGGCCCTCATAAAATGTCTACACCTTGACTTTGAAATTTCCAGCCTCTAGAACTGTGAGAGAATAAATTTCTATTATTTTTAAATTACCCAGTCTGTGGTATTCTGTTATAGAAGCACAAAATGGACTAAGACAGAAACTGGTACCAGAGAAGTGGCATGTTGCTATAACAAATACCTAAAAATGTGGAAGCAGCTCTGGAATTGGGTAATGGGTAGAAGCTAGAACAGTTCTGAAGATGAATGCTAGAAAAAGCCTGTGTTGCCATGAACAGAATATTGGTAGAAATATGAACAGTAAAGCCTATTCTGATGAGGTCTCAGACAGAAATGAGAACAAAGTACTGGAAACTGGGGGAAAGGCCATCCTTGTTATAAAGTGATTAAGCACTTTCCTGAATTATGTCCATGTCCAGGACTTTACAGCAGGCAGAACTTAAGAGTGATGAAGTAGGATATCAATTAAGGGTTTTTGTTGTCCACATGCTTTTTTCCTTCTATCACTGAAAACTGGCCTTACTATAATTAATTATACTGGTCAACTGCAAGTTGCTAGACCCTGAGACAGTCTGTTCAAACAGAACTAAAGAAATTATCCAGAGATCCTAGTCTTAAAGCTAGATGCAGTACTTAAACAAATCTCTTAGTTGTCTTCTTTTCTTGAGGGACAGTCGGTGGTAAATGCATCGAAAGTTATAAGCAAAAAATTTACACAATAATAGGTGAGGGCATTTTTTTCAAGGGCATGTATACAAGGGAGGACATGTATGCATGCTAGAGAACTATAGTAAATGTGTTTTGCTCACCCAGCATCTACTCCCTCTTTCCAGGGTCACAGTATCTTCTCCTTTCTCCAGTGATTCTAACCATTGTGATTCTCAGGCCAAAAGGTTTAGACATAGCTGACCACACTTCCTATTCCTAGTTCCAGTAGTTAGCACCTAATCCAGATATGGCCTATCATCATACATCATCCCTGTGACAACGGGATCATGGATGGAGAAATGATTGGAATCCTTCAACGAGACACAATCCTGGAACTTTTGCTAGAACTAAGGAAAACAGAAGTCTTTATGTTTGGCTTCCTGAACCCAACTGAAAGAAATGTCACAGAGCTCCACATGGAGAAGGCCTACATGAGAGTATATCTGTACCTAAAGAGAATATACTTCTAGTTTCAGTGCCCTAAGTATGAGCAGAGTTTTGGTCTCATGCAACTTAAGAATCGTGAAAATTCTAGTATTATCACCCTTAGTTTGAACTTGAAAAATCCCAAAGTTATAAGAATTAAATTATTTGTCTAAATTCATACAGTTATTACTAGGAGTACAGATTCAACTCTAGGTAGGTTTGCTCTTTTCACCACACCATACTCCCTCTCAGGAAAACAGTCCGAAGCCTCTCTATGCTTTATAATTATCTGTACCCATAAGCTAAATCCTCACATGGGGTGTGTATTCTAGTAATATCTGTAGAAAGACCAAAAATGGAAGAATCACATCCCTTCCTGCTTTCTGTCCCATTCCTGCAACAGCTTGCCTCTTGTCAAGCACAGAACATTTCTACATTATTTTTATAATGTAAATTGAAGGCCATGCCTATCTCTTCACCATCTTCATCCTCTTTCAAAATCCATGATATTACTGTATATAATAGCAAGTATCTCCAAGCTAAGATATTTAGATCTTAGAATGCCAGTTCCAGACACAGGGTAAACCAGGCTCCAAAATACAGAAAAGAAATCAGAAACTTAAAACAGGCAACCACCAAGGTCTAGCTCCTATATTTGTTATGATTAATTGTGAAATAGTCACCAAAGCAAACCCCTATTATCTCAGAAGTTAGGACACTGTTGTTTATGTTAACATTTTAAGATATTTGTCAGAACTATATTAACTTCTAGAAAAGTAGTAGCTGTTAATAAACAAATTCCTTTCAAATATTATTGTTGAGGGTGGGACAGAAGGGATGGAGAACACGATTTATGAACGTAAGATTCCTGACATTTTCAAGAAGTCTGTCTAAAGACCATGAGAATTTTTGACAGAGCTGGAACACTCAACGAAAATGTTTCACAAATTAACCTTTTTTCTACCTCTAAGGCATGGAGGATTGATGTGCACCAAGATCGAAGACTCACTGAATTCAACATTCCGTTGTTAAACTTATTCAAAAATGTCTGTTTTCTAGCTAAGATCCACCACCTTCTCAGGCCTCTTTATTCTCTCTCCACTTCTAGCAGCTGGCTTTCTTTTTCAGCAAATTTTTTTACAAAGAAACATTTTATAACTTCACAGAAGTTATAGGATAGGACAATCTCAAACAGAACAAAGCCAAAGCAAGATATAGACACAAGACTGTTAGCCAGGAGCATGAATATCTTAGGGTCTTGCTTCTAATAGGAGGAAGTAATCTCAGCAAAACTGCAACTATTTCCACATAGACCTTTAGAGTCGCTCCCAAATAGATGAAACTTCTATTAAATCCAGGACCATTAATAGTTTACTATATTTAGACTTTTACCATTTACATTTATTTCAGGTTTAGAGTATGAAACACCCAAGTTCAAATCCCAGTATCATTTTATAACTGGGTCTCCTTGGATAAATGATACGACCTAAAATTGGTTCCAGATCACAAAAAGAACATGCAAGCCATCAAATTCATAAATTCAAAAGAAATGTACAAAAGTGCATCGCACTTTTAGCAGGCACTAAAGAAATGTTAGTGCCCCCACCATTATATCTGAAGCCATGTAATTTACTAAAAGACTTAAGACTTATATTGACAGCAACTGTCTCTACCTGGGAGGTTAAAATGTTGAGGAGGAGAGAAAAAAGAACTATACAAAAACAAAACAAAAAGTGTGTGTGTGTGTGTGTGTGTGTGTGTAGGAGAAAGAAATTGGCTTCTTCCTTTGTAAAAAGTTTCTATTGTATATAAATCTACATAAAGATTCTTATACATCATCCCCAACATAAATGCTTGTAAATAATTGAAATACTGATCTATCATTAATTATATAGTATATTAATAAGTTATATTGACCTATAATTAATTACATATTACCATTATATGTTATCATTAATAATTATCTGAAACAACTACATTGTTTAGTCCCCCTTAATTACTCTACTATAGCAAATTTATTAAATATATTAAAAGTAAACAGGCATCACAAAGTAATGGTACTTAGCCAAATACATAAATTTGGAGTAGATTCAGAATGGACAGGAAACGCGATAGTGACTGGATTTTCCATATTGCAAAGTCCATCACACACTTCTATACTGAAACAAAGAAAAAAGGTGATGCCTGAAAATGTTTCCTTTGCTCCTAGTAAAGCAAAGTTTGTAAAACCTTAGTGAAAATTTAAATAATGGTTAACCTATATAAGAATGTACATAGAAAGCATGTAATTCTAAAAGAAATATAATTCAAGAGAAAGTCAAGACACTGTATATTTTCTTTTTATTGTATTTATTATTATTATTTTTTTTTTTTTGAGATGGAGTTTCTCGCTCTTGTCACCCAGGCTGGAGTGCAATGGCACGGTCTTGGCTCACCGCAACCTCTACCTCCCGGGTTCAAGCAATTCTCCTGCCTCAGCCTCCCAAGTAGCTGGGATTACAGGTGCGTGCCATCATGCCCAGCTAATTTTTGTATTTTTTTTTAGTAGAGACAGGGTTTCACCATGTTGGCCACGCTGGTCTCAAACTCCTGACCTCAGGTGATCCACCCACCTCGGCCTCCCAAAGCGCTGGGATTACAGGCGTGAGCCACAATGCCCAGCTAATACTGTATATTTTCATAAAACAAGATGTGGTATAGCTGCTAGGGTGGCTACTGACCCATTTGTTATCAAAACTGAACACTGCAGCCAGCCGCTGTGGCTCATGCCTGTAATCCCAGCACTTTGGGAGGCCGAGGCAGGTGGATCACCTGAGGTCAGGAGTTTGTGACAAGCCTGACTAACATGGTGAAACCCCATCCCTACTAAATACAAAAAAATGAGCCGGGCGTGGTGGCGCATGCCTGTTATCCCAGCTACTCGGGAGGCTGAGGCAGGAGAATTGCTTGAACCCGGGAGGTGGAGGTTGTGGTGAGCCGAGATTGTCCCATTGTACTCCAGCCTGGGCAACAAGAGTGGAACTCTGTCTCAAAAAACAACAACAAAAAAAACCTGAACACAGCTAGAAGAGTCAAATGCACTTTTCTTTGTAGAATGTGAAATTAACAAGAGAGCTCCATCAATCCACAGAAGCTTGGGAAAGTCTCCCAAGCTGAAGACATCCAGAGAGTAGAAAGGACACATACTACAGAAGCATTCAACTCCAAGGAGAAAACATCCAAGAAACAGCAGCATACAGAAAAGCATTACAGCGACCAAGGACTAAACCTTGCGACAACGCAGGAAGCTTTGTGATTAAGCCAGAAATGCTCTTTTATTCCACAAACTATAGGATGCAAGGGGCAAGAATAAGAACCTTGCCTGTATACAAATAATGTAATGCAAAGTTGTCTAGTCTTCATTTCAGAAGCAAAAAAATTAATAGCTTTAACGACTCGAGTCCTACTTACCGGATTGTACGGGTCTGAAGGGATCACTTAAACTTTTCCACTAAATTTGACTGCATTTTACGGAGGTGGCTATAGCCTAGATTCACAAAGGTTTCAGGAAATACCACTTGGAAATATCAAAGGTCTACTAAGTCTTCACTTAGAACTGTATATTATACGTGGTACTTCCACATAGGATGAGTGATTTATAATTAAGCTCTATTCATAGTAATGCAAAGATACTTTTCTGACTGAACCAATGTAAAGAGCATTTTTATATTCTAAGTGCCTAGAAAATAAAAATTCTAGTACTGTTTCCACTTCTCTTAAAACCATGAGTCCCAATATAGAAATAGCCTTTTTTCAAGTAAAATGATTTATACTAGAAAACTAATTTCAATTTTTGCACAATAATTAGTGTTACTCTAGTCACAATACAGACTGAGGTACTGTTACCCAAATATTTTTACATGTTCATTAAGTTATTCTAACTTTTAAATATAGGACTCTATTAATGACATAAAATTAGTGTAATAATATTTTCTTATGTAGCATTATAAGAATGATAAGAAAAACTAAAGGGGCATTCACTTCAGGAAAATGTGGAAATAACTACAGAATTGTAAGGTATGTCTTCAGTATTTGTTACTAACAATACTTACACACTCTTTTTTTTTTTTTTTTTTTTTTGAGACAGGGAATCACTCTGTTGCCCAGGCCGAAGCACAGGGCTGCAATCATAGCTCAATGCAGTATTGAACTCCTGGCCTCAAGGAATCCTCCTGCCTTAGCCTCCTTAGTAGTAGTACAAGCACATGCCATCATATCTGGCTAATTTTTTAACTTTTTTGTAGAGTGCCGTCTCGTTATGTTACCCAGGTTGTTCTCAAACTTCTAGGCTCAAGTGATCCTCTCGTTTCAGCCTCCCAAAGTACTGTGATTACAGGCATGAGCCACTGCACCCAGCCCACATTTAATGAATCGCTTTCTCCAATAAATCAGAGTAGATTCAAGTTTATACACATAATGATGTCACTCTCAATCATCTGCATTCTAATATGCTTTCTTGAATAGGAGAGAGACTGAATTAGAGCTCGCATGCTAGAAAACTGCACCGTGGAATATGTCACACATGTAAATATCTTGTACCCGGATGGGAAAAAATATAAGAAAACTGACTTGGATCACAAAAATCTGTTTTACTGCTGGATGAGACCATATGGACTCTAGTTCAACTCCTAACTCAGTTCAATGCTTGCTTCTCTACACAGAATAACTATAAGCTGGTCTGCCCATTTAAACTGTATGTTCTTTAAGAATCGGAACCCTATATTTACAGAACACACAATCTGAAATAGGGATATCTGTGAAATACTGCTCCTTAAAAAATAATCATATGTTTCAGTAGGAGGTGGAAAAGACACAACTAATATACAAATAAGGGTATTCTTAAATTTAAAAATAAAGTTTAAATTTTAAACAGATTGAGAAAATGTGTTTGCGGGGGCACTAGTGAGAGATTTAAGACAGTAACATGTAGCTAATACCTGTGGTTTAAATGAAAGGAATTTAGGGCAACCATCCAAAAACACATGATCATCTAGGGAAAAAGAAAAATAAATCAGGAATCCAGACAAACTGGAGGTATTTTGGAGTTAAAAATCATTTAAAGTAAATTTATAATTATCCCTACCGAGATACAATAATCTAAGATTTATAAAAATAACAGCTAATCTATTTCTAATTATTTATTTGTATAAATGCAAATGTCATTCAACTTAAGTAAATTTATTATAAATTTAAATTTAAGTAAATTTAATTATATTTTAATTTCTTATGTCTGAAACAAGGACTTTGTGGATGGTATAATAAACACATTAATACAAGGAGAGATAAAATCAATGTTATCATGTAAAGAACTGAATACAGAAGTTGAATACTTCCTAAAGTCAGCTGAATACGTCCTAAATCTTACCTACATTGTCTCATTTCTTCTAAGTAACAAGCTAGTGCAGCAATTTTACTATCCCTATTGAATAGATGAGAAAATTATGACTTAAAGAGATAAAATAACTTGTCCAAGATCCCACAGAACAGAAACTGGAACTAAAACCCAGATTATCTGACTCTAAAATAAATGGCTCTTCTTTTCACTACACTTTGAAACCTAGCAAGGAGCACCTACATAAAATGTCCAGTCTTTTAATACCTACTAAAAAAAGTGACAATATCAAGTTTATAATGAATGGTGATGATGAATAAAAATTAGTAATTGTCTGATATGAACATTTTAAAAATAATTCCAAATCATGCATGACATTAAATTTTTAAAGCTGAATTATGTAATATCCTCCAAAAATGAAGAAATCTGAACTATTTCTTGAAAAGAACCAAGAAAACTTCGTTTTACCTAGATATTTTGAATTCCAAAGAAAAAATATGGCCTCATATTTTGTCAGCCATACAGCAGTTTTATATGGTAAACTAAAATATTTATATTTACAGAATAAGAAAAAGTAACTGCTTGGGTCTAATTCCTCTGTTCTGACTCTAATCTGTCCTCTATTTATTCTTTTCCATTTTTCCCCCAGATTTAGGAGCCCTCTTCTAATTTAAGGTAACAGCCTCAAGTTCAGGAACTCTTAACAAATTTTGATGTGAATGCAGATACACTGAAATGAAAACCATAAAATCTCAATAATTGGTAGAGTGTTACAGAAGAAATCAAAGTTTCTGTTAGTTTTCAAATCGTTATGGTAGAATGATGAGTGACTTCATTTTCTTCTCTATAGTTTTCTGAATTGATTGTAAGGCATTTAACATTTATAATCAAACAAAAATAAGAAAAGGAGTAAAAAAGGGAAGGAGGAAGGGAGGGAAGGGAAAATTGGAGCCTTGATTTTAAAAAATCCAATTGTTTCTGAGTTCACTGAATCTACAACTAGAGTTCTAAAACTGTGACCTAATTGTTTCCTTTAGTCTCTCAATAGCATGATAGGTTAACCATACATAAGCATACCAAAGACAAATGAAATTTGGAAAAATAGTAATAAAGCAATCCAGAGATCTATAAATTCTGAGACATAGCCCTTAATATTTAAGAAATTACTATATGAATGAGGTAAGCATGAAAAACAGATTTAGGGTATGCAAAAACTAAAAAGCAAGATTCAAATACTTAGAGAGGTGTGCAGGAATTTCCCAGGTATAGAAAAATTACAAATATAGAAATGTGTGAATTTATACCCATTTCCACTTATTCCTTTACTATAAATTGAAGTTTTATATCAAAATATTCCTCAGAACCATGAGACAACACCCAAGATCGTTGAGTCCTATCGAAATACTGACTTAAATCTAATTACTTCAGTCTCCATGAAAGAGTTCTACTAAAAAAAGTTCATATTTGTAAGCTTTTTCCATTACAAAAATACATTCTTATTCCAAATGAACAGAGATAAGATTGACCCAATTTATCAAGTTACCAAAATTTTACATAATTGACAGTCCCTTGGACTTCCCTCCAAAAGATGTTTATTTATAAATCAAGTACAAAACTATAATCTATTTACACAGGAGTCCAATTTTGAAGCAAAACTTTTTTTTGTATAACAAGTTCATCAGATTTCCTTTTGTCTGATTACCAAAATGCAGTTTACTTATTTGGGCCTTGATTACAAAGATGATGACTTCCTACCTCACTCACAAGATTGCTTTGAGTAGTCTCATGTAATTAAGTTGGTATAGTTTTAGTAAGTACAATTCCCACTCACAAACAAAAATAAGCACCTTATAATTTGGTGGTGTGTATATACATGTATACTACATATACATGTATATACATATGCTAGGCTTTTTGTGGTTTTTTTGGTTGTTTGTTTTTTGTTTTTTTGAGATGGAGTTTCAGTCTTGTTGCCTAGGCTGGAGTGCAATAGCGTGATCTCCACTCACCACAACCTCCGCCTCCCGGGTTCAAGCGATTCTCCTGCCTCAGCCTCCCGAGTAGCTGGGATTACAGGCATGCACCACCACGCCTGGCTAATTTTGTATTTTTATTAGAGACCAGGTTTCTCCATTTTGGTCAGGCTGGTCTCGAACTCCCGAGCTCAGGTGATCCGCCCGCCTCAGCCTCCCAAAGTGCTGGGATTACAGGCATGAGCCACCGCGCCCGGCTACATATGCTGGTTTTTTAAGCTTGATCATTTCAGTTCCTCTATTCCTTAATGTTTACTGTGTAACAGTGGTCTTGAAATCGTTATTGCTAAACATATAGGTGGTGGGTTCAACTCGACTCTTCTGCATTGTTTGAAATTTTTCATAGTAAAATAGCTGAGAAAAAACTGGCAAATTTGAAATGTTCACGGTCCAGAGTTACAGTAACATCTACATCGAAGATGAAATGTAAATGATTTGTCTACCAAAGCCTGAATTATTTCTTCTGAACTAAAGACATCAACCTTTGAAGTAGTGCAGAAGCTGCATCAACTTGACACTACATAGTTTTAGATTATGTATATTTAATGCTGTCAACAATCAATGCAGAAGAGAAACAGATCTTCACTAAAGGTCTTTCAAAGATGAAAACAGAAGTATGCCTATGTACTCTCTTAATATATTCCCAGCATCTTTGGAAGCATAATTCTCTTGGCTCAAAACTACTAGCAGAAAAGCTTTCCTGGACTACAAAAAGATACACTCTGCTTTCCCGACTGACAAACCTGGAGCTATTCACAAATGTCTTCTTAAAGGCAACACAGGTATATATACCAGGACTACAAATACTGCACTATACATTTTGCAATAGTTTTTTTTTTATCCTATTCTCATTCCACATATGAATTGAAAAGTATTTTCTAATCTTTAATCACTAAAATAGTTTTGATCTATTCTCTTATTGATTTTCCATTACACTTTTATATATGGTAACCTCATCTGAGAAATTTATTATCTTAAAATATCTGGAGAAAAGGAAAATGACAGTACACCTCTACAGCAGTTTATGTCAAAGTGATAGTGAGACAACCATTAATATATGCAACTTCTGAATTAAAAAGGTTAAAAAGCTTCTCTTTTTTTAACCATAAGGCGGAGGAAAAAATGTAAGGCTACCAGCCTTAACAAATTATTAGATTTTGGATTGCACTACAGTGGATGGCAAAATCACAAATGTACCAAGTGCCCACCTCATAATACAGTCCTCAATTTGTGCAAGAAGTACCCTGCCCCTACCAACACAACCCAATGAGCGTATTCAGAAAGTAGATCCTAAGGGAAACTGTAAGGCAGAAAGATGACCCCTGAAGGTGCCTCCAAACATCTCCCCAATTCTAACCGGCAAAGAGACCATAGAGCAGAAATTACCGACGACACCACCAGCTTCACACTTAAGATCTCTCTCTCGATTAGGCTCTTGGAGGACACCTCTGGCCAAGTCCAGAGGAGAAAGATGAGGTGGGGGATAAAAGCGGGAGAAGGTGACAGGAGGAGAGCTGGGGAGGACCGAGCGGGTCAAGGGAGACGGCGGGGCTCCAGAGGCAGGAAGGGATTGGGGGAACACCAGGGGTTGAGGGTGCCCCGCTAGCGGGACGGCGGCGCCCAGATGATTGCCGCCGAGAAAAGGGGTGCGGGTACAGGCAAGATTGGGCGGTGCCCACAGTCCCCCCACCCACCCCGCCTCACGCCCACCAGCCCCCAGACCCCGCGACGGGGCGGAGCCACTGCGCCCGCCACAGCCCTTTCGCGCCGGCACCCGCCCCCTCAGCCTTCGGGTCCCGGGATGGTGGGAGGGGCGGCCCTCGTGGGGCTGGGTGTGTAGCCCGGCCCAAGCCCCAACCAGGAATGCTCCGCTGCGGGCGGGAGGATGGGCGGATGACCCTGCAGCCAGGGACGAGGGTTGGGGGGGGCGCTGGCTGACGGCGGAGGAAGAGCCTCGGCACAGCCCCCAACGCCCTGGCCGAATCCCGGGCGCCCCTCTGCGGGCAGGCATTGTTGCCCCCGCTCTAGGCTTGCCTTCCCTCCTCTTCCCCCCTTCCCCCCGCGTTGCCCCAGGCAACAGCGCCTACCGCCGGCGGCGCGAAACGCACCTACCTAGAACCTGACAAGCCCGAGCCCCTCAGACTCCGGAGCCAGTCACCACCCCGCGTCACGGGGGCTGCCACAGCCAATAGGCGCCACTGTCACGAACCTCTGCAACCAATCCCGCTGCACTCCGGTCTCCGGGCTCCCTCGAGGCCTCAGCCAATGGGCAAGAGCGGAAGGCGGGCGCAGCCGCCCGGCCCTCAGCCCCCTCCTCCACTACCTCCCAGGAGGCGGGGAGCGGCCGATTGGCCCGGGCCCCGAAGGGGCAGGACTTGGGCCCTAGGCTGGGTGGGCGCCCGCTTAGCCCAAGCTGCGGGCCCTGGGAGTGGAGGCGCGGAGCTGCGGTCGCCGCCTTCTGGGCTCGCCCACCAGCCCGGGTGGAGTCCCGAGGTCTGCGTGTTGGTGCCGCTCTCCCCGCCTCGGTAACCTGCTCCTCCCTAGCGAGTGTCCTGGGCTGCCGTGGTGGGATGGAGCCGGAGACGGACGAAGGCGTCACAGGAAACTTTGGGAGGCTCGCCTGGCCGCGGCCGGGAAGTGGCCGGACCGGCGATGATAAGCTGAGGCCGCCTGGAAGGGACTACTCGGCGGGTCGGCAGCCGGAAAGGAATTCGGAGAGTTGGGGCGGAGGCGTGATTAAAATGTTAAGTGTGCCCGGAGGGCGCTGGGCGATCCCCGGAGCTGAAATCTCCGGGAAGGGAAGCCGCTTTAGGGCCGCGAGGCCCCCACCCCTAAAATAGGCACTTTTCAGCCTCAGAATTGGTCACTTTTTCCTGTACGTTCCCACGTTTTACTTGCATCTGTTATTGACGTGGATTGCTTTAGAATGGTTTTCAGCAACTCCAGTTTACTCTGAGTCCCTTAAGGATAGGAACTGTCTTTCAATCCTGTACTCCCAGTGCCTGAGCCTGCCTAAAAATGTTAGAAACTCAATGCTGGAATTGTAATGGATGTTTAAAACCATACAGCAGGTCCTGGGAGTGGCCCCCTATAATAAATTCTTACCTCTTCGGGAGTCTAGAATGCGTGGAGAACCCAAACGGGTCTGCTCTTCAGTGATGGCCGTTTCTGAAGCGTCCTTCACCAAAAGAATTTGGTGAAAAATGAGTAATGTGAACTACAAGATTATTACTAGGTGATCAGTAACAGTAGGATAGGTATTCGTCATTATTCAAGGGTGTGACCCTCCCATGTTCCTGTAGTAGACTTTTTAAGGCGGTGTTATCTTTTGCATTGGTTGAACCACATAGCGTCAATCCGGTATTTCCCCTCCCTCTCAAAAACTGAGTTACATAGGAGCCGAAGAAGAGTGGTGAATATTTTCTCTAGGCAGGGTTATTTATTTAACCATAGAGAACAGCCCTACACATAGAAAAACATAAATCTTAAGTTGGACTTTTTTTTAAGTCTACTGTTTTAAAGCTAAAGAAACAAAAACCAACATAAAAATTGTAAATAAGAGGCTTAATTCTCCCTATTGAAAATGGAAGATGAGATTTCCCGTCCCTTTTTCTCTGAGCATTTGTCTTAGAAAACTTAAGTACTTTCTTAATTGTTAAGTACTTTCTCAACTCTTTGAAATGTGTATAAATTCATTTGAGGACTAGATAGGTCTTGTCAACTGTATGCTCAGGAATGTCTCTGGACCTTTTTTTTTTTTTTTTGAAATGCTGCACATATCAAGGGAGTAGCATCCTTCCCTATCTCCCAGTTTCTGTGAGAGAGTAGGACCCTAACTTCGGTGAGCAACTTGTTCCGTGTTGCAAAACTACCTTCCGTCATAAAGACAGGAGAAGTTTGTTTTTCCTCTGGATGAAACCAATTAACTAACACATGGTCACCCCAATTATTAAGTAAAGATGTATTATATGTGACAAATGTCAGGTCCTCTTACTTGAGGACTAGTTATTGCTCATCTTGAAAACGTGTATGTAATGGGTCTATAAAAGGGCAAGATTTCTGTCTTTGCAATCTCTTAGCAAATTGCCTGTGATGTGCATCACAGTCTCGTTTAATGCTTATTCAGTAATAAAAGTGTTTTGTCTACTAACGTTTGTGGAGAGGATTTCTGGGTTGGGAGATTTTGGTTTTTAATTATATTTTTCCAACAATGCCTATACCCAGAATGTTGGGATGACAAAGTTAAGGAAAGTAGTTACTTTGGAGTTTTTAAATTGTTCTCTAAAATGATGGTTAGTGTTTCATATGTATTTCATAGTGATTGTTAAATGCACAAACTGTGGTTCTGTGAGTAAACTTCTTAAAATAGAAGTTAATTTTCTGTGAACATCAAATGTTATAGTATATGTAATGTCAATAAGAATGAAATGAATGAAAATTTAGTTAGGTAATGCCAAAATACAACTTTGGAGACTGCTTCATGACTGAATACCTTTCTCAAGAACCTTAGAATTTCTCCACCTTTATACAAAGGGAATCAAAATGTAGAAAGATGTGGTTGGTGAATACGTTATTATGTATTTGCAGAAAGTAGCTTTCAATAAAGATATGGTAGAAATAGAGCTGTTTGATACACAACGTGTGTGTTTGTGTTAAGGAACCCAAATCTAGAAAAACAGTAAGAATCTTTCCATATCTACAATTGTTCTCTGAGTTCTCACCTATTCATTCCAAAACCTTAAAAGTTGTCTACCATATGCCAGTCATTGTGCTAGGAAATGCAGTTGTGAAAAAATATACTTGAAGTAAATGAATGTGGCAAAAATCTATGTTTCACGTTTTTTTCCTCTGTTGGAATTATCACATTGCATTGCAACACATTTAATAAACACTGTATGTCACCTTAGTATATATTCCATGTTCTCAAATACCAAACTTTGTCTGTTCTAATAGCATTACTTACTGGAGGACATCAAACCTAGGTGGGTAATAAAAAATGATTGAAAAGTTTTTTACTTTTTTTGATTAGCACCATCCATGCCTCACCCCATCTCTCCACCTCCCTTTTTTCCTGTTTAAAAGTATAGACTGCAAGAGGAATCTTGGTTGTGTGCCATCTTAGTTCAGTAGTTCCCATACTTACCCCTCCCTCCTTTTCTTCATCTGTGTCTCTTTTCTGCCAACTCCTTTGATTTGTGACTCTCTCTTTCTAATCCACAATTCATACCTATCCACAATTCATAACTAACCATACACATATACTGCTCCTAAAATAGAGATTGTGATGAGGTATGCAATATGGAAACCATATCTATCCTTATTCTATACATGCTGCAGTGTTTGTTTTCAGTGGATATATATATTTTTTTCCTTTTGAAAATTGTTCTCTTGAATGAATACTGTTCCTAGAGGTCACATTTGTGTGAAATTATCTTTAGGACTGTTTTGGCTTTCCAAATTTCAAATTTTCAAAGTGGCTTAATCGTTTCCTTTATGTTTTGAATCTGTGTTAGGAAAATAGCAGGGTAGTTGGAGGCGGAGGGAAGAAAAGAAAATGAAATAGACTTGAAGGAAGGAAACATCTATTCTGTCTTCAAACTAGATGTCAAATGTATTAACACCATCTCCCAACCATCTTTCCCAGCCAGCAGGTGGCCATCCTAGTACTCTAATTAATATCGGTTCTCCTGCTTTCCTGATCTGCTCTCCATTAAGAAATCCACCAACATTCGTAATCAAGACATGCCTTCTCCAAAATGCCCCGGATCACTAAAGGCCTGTCCCTTTTTAAGCCATCCTTTTCTCAGATTTTTTTTTTTTTTAATTTCTTTTTTAAAACAGAGTCTCACTGTTGCCCAGGCTGGAGTGCAGTGGTGTGATCTCATCTCACTGCAACCTCCACCTTCCAGGTTCAGGCTATTCTCCTGCCTCAGCCTCCAGCTGAGCAGCTGGGATTACAGGCATGTGCCACCACGCTCAGCTAATTTTTGTATTTTTATTAGAGACAGAGTTTCACCAAGTTGGCCAGGCTGGTTTCGAACTCCTGACCTCAAGTGATCCACCTCTCTCGGCCTCCCAAAGTTCTGGGATTACAGGCATGAGCCACCGTGCCCAGTCTTTTCTCAGAATTGACCTGTCCTTTTCCTCATCCCCTTATCCCTGGTTCTTTGTGGCTTCAGAGTTAACTGAAAAATGTGTGTGCCTGTGTAACAGTGCTGTAATAAAGAATTTATATGTGTGATATTATCAGAATCACCTAAGGATCTTTACAAAAATAGACTCCCAGATTAACTCCCAAAGATTCTCACTTGGAAAGGCAAAAAAGTTAAGGAAAGTCTGTATGTTTGGCATGAGACCAGTGAATTGTTCAACATGGTGTGTTGAACTCAGGCATTTATCTCTGCTCTGTCCCGAAAATCCTTGATACAACATAAACACAGGTCCAGGTGCCTCAGCCTCCTGAACAGCTGGGATTATAGGCATGTGCCACCACACTCGGCTAATTTTTGTATTTTTATTAGAAATGGGGTTTCACCAAGTTGGCCAGGCTAGTTTCGAACTCCTGACCTCAAGTGATCCACCTCTCTTGGCCTCCCAAAGTGCCTAGGTCCAGGCCTAGGGATCTCTGAGGGGGCATGGTTGAGAAAAGAGGCTGTAAACAACAGGATTGGTTGACAGTCTGTAAAAGGAGTAGGGAGACCCTACTTCCCCCACCAAGATCACTTCCCCCACCCAGCAGCTAGGTTAACACACTAATCTACCACAATCCAGAGTCAACAAGGTTTACTCCTTGGAGTCATTAGAGAAGCTCTGATCTTGAAGATACAGAGACAGCTGAAAATTACCTAGGAGAAAAGTGCCTACTGCACGTTGGGGTAAAGGGAATACGTGAAAGTCTACATACTAAACTATGAGACTTATCCTCCAAGCTCCCATAATGACTGTATTCAGGTTCCTGTCCCTCAGAGAAGATCTTAGAGGATTCCTTTTAGGGAAATTGACTTGCCTGAGGAAAAGTATTTTTATAACTAGTGAGTACTGAGGATGTGGGGGCGGGGGGATTTTCCAAAATGAACAGATTCCCTGCCTAATCACGTCAAAAATAAGGTCTGCCAATCCTTAAAGAAATGAAAACAGGAGGCTATTTTTCTAAAGAAAAATTCAGAGAGAGAAACGAACTTTGAAAAGTTAAAAAAAAAATTAAAATTCAATAGCAGATGATAAAATGAAATTGAGAAGTCTCAAGAAAAACAAAAAGACAAGCAGTTGAAAATATGAGGAAAAAAATGTAGGATCAATTCAGGAGCTCAAACATCTAATCTATAGAAAGAAAAAAGGAGACGGGGAGAGGGGGCAAAATTAGCAAAGAAAGACATTTCCCAGTACTGAAGGACCTGAATTTCCAGATTGAAAAGGATCTGATGAATGGCTTGCAAAATAATGAAAAAGACTCACACAAAAGCACTTAATCCTAAAATGTCAGAACAGCTGAGATTTTTTAAATTCCCTAAATGCTTCAGATAAAATAACAGAATGCAGACAAAACAGCAGACATGAGAACAGAGAAAGGCATTGGACTTCTTAACAATGATACTGAAAGCTAGAAGAAAATGGAGCAATATCCTAAATTCCAAGGAGAGATCATTTACAATCTAGAATTCCCAATAAAAACCAACAAATCAATGAAGTCTAAGAGTAGAATAAAAGTATTTTCAGACATGCAAGATCTCAAAAAGTTTTCTTTCTATGAAATCTTTTCTCATGAAGGTACTTAAGGGTGTTTTCCACCAAAAAGAGGGCTTAAAATAAGAGAGATTGTGGCAGGACAGGTCTCACTAGCGTAGGCCTCCATAACAACTGTTTCAGTACTGACTGAGTGGTTAAGTTAAATATTAAAAGCCAGTGCTCTTATACAAAGGCTGAAATGTAAGAAAAGCCCACCAAGAGTTTTGCCTAGGCCTTTCCTGGGCCTTAGAACATGACAAAAATAACAAAATTCTTAACAGGACCCATTTAGGATTAAATAAGTTTTATTGGAGATCTGAAGATACTCCCCAGGCATCCACAAACAAGTTTATTGGGGGTCTGAAGGAACTCCCCAAACCTCCATGATTTAGCAGGAGAGAAGATAAGGGTAGTCACCCCAGTACCTGGACTCATTTACATTCAGAAAATTTACTGAGTCTCCAGAGAAAGGTCATCAGGACTCAGACCTTAGTTATAGATTAAAAGAAGTTAATCACTGATGTCTTTAGATGAATGCACACTTACACATAGACATATAGCTTAGAAGGTATATAAGCTCAGGCAAACTTTGTAATTTTAAGTTGGTCTGGCGATAACTTCCAGGCCTTCTCCCTGTAACGGAATGCAGAAATAAAACCTCTCTTCCTCCCTGTTCATTTCCATCTCATTATTGGGCCATGAGAAATAGCAGCCCGACCCTCAGCTTGGTCCAGGAAGAAGATGAAGACATGGAGTCAACATTGGAGAAAGGAAAGAGGAACATCCAGGATGATATCAAAAGAAATTTCTAGGATAACAGTTGTATCACAGGCCTAAAAGGCAGCCAGTGTAGATTAAAGCAAGAGAATGGATATCTCTGGAACTGATGTCTCCAAGAGAAAAAACAGTGGGGTCAATAGAGTTTCTGATGTATTTCATCACATGGAGAGATGTATTCCCATTCTGACCAAATGTGTGGATGACTTCTGGATAGGCATAAAAGAGATGAAACAAATGGAAAATAGAGCAATTATTAACCACAGGAGGAAAGAATTATTTTAAAAACAGAAACTTTATAAATGTAATCATAGTATTTCATGTAGCTTAGTATTAAAATTTATTGCATAATTATCTTAATCTAAGCACCAAAATTGATTAAATAAAAAATTATAATACTGTCGTTTCTATTATAGGACAAGGATAAGGGAAACTGAGTAGAAGTAATGTGAGGTAGCTAAGTCCTCTTCTTCCATAGTAGGAAGTCAGCAGATAATTTCCAATATTGAAAAATCAAGGAAGAGTATTGTGAGCATGCTTCATGGTAGAAAGGGTAAACACCAGTGTTAAGAAGAGAGTTCAACTATCAGATGGTGATGGGGACTGAAGAGTAACAGTGTTTAGGGGCTGGGAGCTGCTTTTTAGTGTTATAAATGAAGATGTCATTTCACTTGTATTGCTTTGATAAAAACAGACTTAAAAAAAAAATCCGTAAATGAGCCTGTTGCATGGCCAGGTTTGAAAGCTACTGAGAGGAAAAATAGAGCAAGGAACATCTGTCCCCATCACTGCAGATAGAATACACGTTAAAAAGGATATGCCTCTTCTATGTAAGTGACATTCGAGAGGGAAAAAAAGGGCCAGGCATGGTGGCTTACGCCCAGGCATGGTGGCTTAATCCCAACACTTTGGGAGGCCGAGGTGGGCAGATCACTTGAGGCCAGGAATTGGAGACCAGCCTGGCCAACATGGTGAAATCTTTTCTCTACTAAAAGTACAGAAATGAGCTGGGCTTGGTGGCGGGCACCTATAATCCCAGCTAGGGTAGCTGAGGAGGAGAATTGCTTGAACCTGGGAGGTGGAGGTTGCAGTGAGCCGAGATTGCACCATTGCACTCCAGCCTGGGTGACAAAGTGAGACTCTGTCTCTAATAAAATAAAAATAAAATAAGATAAAAAGAAAAAAAAAGGATATGTGAATTATAATAATGTTTTATCTTTGCTTTCTAACTTAGTTCTTCACTCAATGAATATTTCTTGAGCACCTATTATGTACCAAAAGCACTGTTGAGAGGCTCTGAGGACACAACAGAGAGCTGCTGCAGGGACAGAGTTCCTTCCCTGAAGTCAAATGGGACATACAGACAATAAGCAAGAAAAAGGATTAACAGACAACCTACAGAATGTGATAAATGCTAGGAAGGAAGTGAATAGAATGACATGAGAGAGAATAAAAAGGACTAGAAAGAAGGAAACAACTAAGCTACAAGTCTTAGAATCATAGTTATATACTGGGAACTTAAGCAAATCACTTAGCCTTTCTGAGCTTCAATTTTTGCATTATTAATTGCATGTAATAATTCCAACCTCACTGGTTCTTATGAGGATTTATTAAGATGGAGTAAACGAGGCAGGACGTGGTGGTTTATGCCTGTAATCCCAGCACTTTGGGAGACTGAGGTGGATGGATCACGAGGTCAGGAGATGGAGACCATCCTGGCTAACATGGTGAAATCCTGTCTCTACTAAAATACAAAAAATTAGCCAGGCGTGGTGGTGTGGGCCTTTTGTCCCAGCTACTCCAGAGGCTGAGGCACGGGAATTGCTTGAACCCAGGAGGTGGAGGCAGAGGTTGCAGTCAGCCAAGATCGTTTTACTGCACTACAGCCTGGCTACAGAGCAAGAGTCTGTTTAAAAAAAAAAAAAAAAAAAAAAAAAAAAAAGATGTAGTAAACGAAAGAAACTGAAAGAATTTTCAATGGATAGATTCCTTTTCAGATATAAGATATTTATCCTTAGGGAGCCATTGTCACCTCTTAATTGGTTTCCCTGCCTGCCACCCTAGGGCTCTGTGGTGCACATTGTCAACAGTCAAGTCACCTAACCATTATTTTCATTTTGACATTCCGATCTTCAAATGCTTTGGCTTAGAAGTGTGTCTAGTTTCTTAACCTTGGTTTCAGGGACTTTTACAAACCTACAAGCAATTTATCCAGACTTATCCCCCACCGCGCAGTTACCTCTCCCTCTTTCTCTCCAGCAATAGAATACTTTATGCCTCCACATTTATTTATTTTCTAATTTGCATACAGTAAAATTTACTGTTTTTGGTGTACAGTTCTATGAATTTTGACCAATGCATAGCTGTGTAACTATCACCACGATCAAAATGCAAAACAGTTCCAACTCCCCGCCCTACAAAATTCCCTCATGCTATTCCGTCATAGTCAACCATATCCCCACACAACTCCTGACAACCAGTGATTTGTTCTTCGTCACTATAGTTTTGCCTTTTCAAAATGTCATATAAATGGAATCGTACAGTATACAGCCTTTTACGCCTGGCTTCTTTCACTTACCGTAACGTATTTGAGATTTGTCTGTTATTGTATTTGTCATTTTTTTCATTTTATTGAAGCGTAGTGTTTCATTGTTTGTTTATCCATATCTCAGTTGAGGGACATTTGGTGTTTTCCGGGTTTGGGTAATTATGAATAAAGTTGCTATAAACATTCACACACAAGTTTTATTGTATGAACATAAATTTTCAGTTCACTCGGCCAAATACTTAGGAGTGAAATGCCAAACCCATGGTAAGTACATATTCAGTTTTATAACTGCTAAACTTTTCTCAAGTGGCTGCACCACTTTACATTTCCACCAGGAACATATGACAGTTCCAGTTGCTCCTCTGTCTCATCAGCACTTGGTGTTGTTGGGGAGGTACTGGAGTTTGTTTGTTTTGCCATTCATATTGGTGTGTAGTGGCATCTTGTGGGGTTTAAATTTACATTTCCCTAATGACCAGTACTGTTAAGAATCTTTGCATGTGTTTACCTGCCGTCTGTGTACAGTCATCCCTCTGTATATTCCAGAGATTGATTCCAGGATCCCCACATTTATCAGAATCTGTGCATACTCAAGTCACTCAGTTGGCGCTGAGAAATCTGCTATATGAAATCAGCCCTCTGTATACTTGAGGTATGCATCTGCAAATACTGTATTTTCAGTTCACCTTTGTTTTATTTATTTATTTGTTTGTTTTTTGAGAGGGAGTCTCACTCTGTCACCGAGGCTGGAGTGCAGTGGCGCGATCTCAGCTCACTGCAACCTCTGACTCCTGGGTGCAAGCACTTCTCGTGCCTAAGCCTCCGGAGTAGGTAGAATTACAGGCGCCTGCCACCATGCCCGGCTAACGTGTATATATATATATACACATATATATATACACACACATATATATATACATATATATATACATATATATATTTTATTATTATTATACTTTAAGTTTTAGGTTACACATGCACAATGTGCAGGTTAGTTACATATGTATACATGTGCCATGCTGGTGTGCTGCACCCATTAACTTGCCATTTAGCATTAGGTATATCTCCTAATGCTATCCCTCCCCCCTCCCCCCACCCCACAACAGTCCCCTGAGTGTGATGTTCCCCTTCCTGTGTCCATGTGTTCTCATTGTTCAGTTCCCTTCTATGAGTGAGAACATGCGGTGTTTGGTTTCTTGTCCTTGTGATAGTTTACTGAGAATGATGATTTCCAATTTCAACCATGTCCCTACAAAGGACATGAACTCATCATTTTTTATGGCTACATAGTGTTCCATGGTGTATATGTGCCACATTTTCTTAATCCAGCATATCATTGTTGGACATTTGGGTTTGTTCTAAGTCTTTGCTATTGTGAATAGTGCCGCAATAAACTCACGTGTGCATGTGTCTCTATAGCAGCATGATTTATAGTCCTTTGGGTATATACCCAGTAATGGGATGGCTGGGTCAAATGGTATTTCTAGTTCTAGATCCCTGAGGAATCGCCACACTGACTTCCACAATGGTTGAACTACTTTACAGTCCCACCAACAGTGTAAAAGTGTTCCTATTTCTCCACATCCTCTCCAGCACCTGTTGTTTCCTGACTTTTTAATGATTGCCATTCTAATTGGTGTGAGATGGTATCTCATTGTGGTTTTGATTTGCATTTCTCTGATGGCCAGTGATGATAAGCATTTTTTCATGTGTCTTTTTCCTGCATAAATGTCTTCTTTTGAGAAGTGTCTGTTCATATCCTTCGCCCACTTTTTGATGGGGTTGTTTGTTTTTTTCTTGTAAATTTGTTGGAGTTCATTGTAGATTCTGGATATTAGCCCTTTGTCAGATGAGTAGGTTGCAAAAATTTTCTCCCATTTTGTAGGTTGCCTGTTCACTCTGATGGTAGTTTCTTTTGCTGTGCAGAAGCTCTTGAGTTTAATTAGATCCCATTTGTCAGTTTCGGCTTTTGTGGCCATCGCTTTTGATGTTTTAGACGTGAAGTCCTTGCCCATGCCTATGTCCTGAATGGTAATGCCTAGGTTTTCTTCTAGGGTTTTTATGGTTTTAGGTCTAACGTTTAAGTCTTTAATCCATCTTGAATTAATTTTTGTATGAGGTGTAAGGAAAGGATCCAGTTTCAGCTTTCTACATATGGCTAGCCAGTTTTCCCAGCACCATTTATTCAATAGGGAATCCTTTACCCATTGCTTGTTTTTCTCAGGTTTGTCAAAGATCAAACAGTTGTAGTTATGTGGCGTTATTTCTGAGGGCTCTGTTCTGTTCCATTGATCTATATCTCTGTTTTGGTACCAGTACCATGCTGTTTTGGTTACTGTAGCCTTGTAGTATAGTTTGAAGTCAGGTAGCGTGATGCCTCCAGCTTTGTTCTTTTGGCTTAGGATTGACTTGGCGTTGCGGGCTGTTTTTTGGTTCCATATGAACTTTAAGGTAGTTTTTTCCAATTCTGTGAAGAAAGTCATTGGTAGCTTGATGGGGATGGCATTGAATCTATAAATTACCTTGGGCACTATGGCCATTTTCACGATATTGATTCTTCCTACCCATGAGCATGGTATGTTCTTCCATTTGTTTCTATCCTCTTTTATTTCATTGAGCAGTGGTTTGTAGTTCTCCTTGAAGAGGTCCTTCATGTCCCTTGTAAGTTGGATTCCTAAGTATTTTATTCTCTTTGAAGCAATTGTGAATGGGAGTTCACTCATGATTTGGCTCTCTGCTTGTCTGTTATTGGTGTATAAGAATGCTTGTGATTTTTGTACATTGATTTTGTATCCTGAGACTTTGCTGAAGTTGCTTATCAGCTTAAGGAGATTTTGGGCTGAGACAATGGGGTTTTCTAGATATACAATCATGTCATCTGCAAACAGGGACAATTTGACTTCCTTTTTTCCTAATTGAATACCCTTTATTTCCTTCTCCTGCCTAATTGCCCTGGCCAGAACTTCCAACAGTATGTTGAATAGGAGTGGTGAGAGAGGGCATCCCTGTCTTGTGCCAGTTTTCAAAGGGAATGCTTCCAGTTTTTGCCCATTCAGTATGATATTGGCTGTGGGTTTGTCATAGATAGCTCTTATTATTTTGAGATACGTCCCATCAATACCTAATTTATTGAGAGTTTTTAGCATGAAGGGTTATTGAATTTTGTCAAAGGCCTTTTCTGCATCTATTGAGATAATCATGTGGTTTTTGTCTTTGGTTCTGTTTATATGCTGGATTACATTTATTGATTTGCGTATATTGAACCAGCCTTGCATCCCAGGGATGAAGCCCACTTGATCATGGTGGATAAGCTTTTTGATGTGCTGCTGGATTCGGTTTGCCAGTATTTTATTGAGGATTTTTGCATCAATGTTCATCAAGGATATTGGTCTAAAATTCTCTTTTTTGGTTGTGTCTCTGCCCGGCTTTGGTATCAGGATGATGCTGGCCTCAGAAAATGAGTTAGGGAGGATTCTCTCTTTTTCTATTGATTGGAATAGTTTCAGAAGGAATGGTACCGGTTCCTCCTTGTACCTCTGGTAGAATTCGGCTGTGAATCCATCTGGTCCTGGACTCTTTTTGGTTGGTAAGCTATTGATTATTGCCACAATTTCAGATCCTGTTATTGGTCTATTCAGAGATTCAGCTTCTTCCTGGTTTAGTCTTGGGAGAGTGTATGTGTCCAGGAATTTATCCATTTCTTCTAGATTTTCTAGTTTATTTGCGTAGAGGTGTTTGTAGTATTCTCTGATGGTAGTTTGTATTTCTGCGGGATTGGTGGTGATATCCCCTCTATCATTTTTTTATTGCATCTATTTGATTCTTCTCACTTTTTTTCTTTATTAGTCTTGCTAGCGGTCTATCAATTTTGTTGATCCTTTCAAAAAACCAGCTCCTGGATTCATTAATTTTTTGAAGGGTTTTTTGTGTCTCTATTTCCTTCAGTTCTGCTCTGATTTTAGTTATTTCTTGCCTTCTGCTAGCTTTTGAATTTGTTTGCTCTTGCTTTTCTAGTTCTTTTAAAATTGTTAGGGTGTCAATTTTGGATCTTTCCTGCTTTCTCTTGTGGGCATTTAGTGCTATAAATTTCCCTCTACACACTGCTTTGAATGTGTCCCAGAGATTCTGGTATGTTGTGTCCTTGTTCTCGTTGGTTTCAAAGAACATCTTTATTTCTGCCTTCATTTCATTATATACCCAGTAGTCATTCAGGAGCAGGTTGTTCAGTTTCCATGTAGTTGAGCGGTTTGGAGTGAGTTTCTTAATCCCGAGTTCTAGTTTGATTTCACTGTGGTCTGAGAGACAGTTTGTTATAATTTCTGTTCTTTTACATTTGCTGAGGAGAGCTTTACTTCCAACTATGTGGTCAATTTTGGAATAGGTGTGGTGTGCTGCTGAAAAAAATGTATATTCTGTTGATTTGGGGTGGAGAGTTCTGTAGATGTCTGTTAGGTCTGCTTGGTGCAGAGCTGAGTTAAATTCCTGGGTATCCTTCTTAACTTTCTGTCTTGTTGATCTGTCTAATGTTGACAGTGGGGTGTTAAAGTCTCCCATTATTATTGTGTGGGAGTCTAAGTCTCTTTGTAGGTCACTCAGAACTTGCTTTATGAATCTGGGTGTTCCTGCATTGGGTGCATATATATTTAGGATAGTTAGCTCTTCCTGTTGAATTGATCCCTTTACCATTATGTAATGGCCTTCTTTGTCTCTTTTGATCTTTGTTGGTTTAAAGTCTGTTTTATCAGAGACTAGGATTGCAACCCCTGCCTTTTTTTGTTTTCCATTTGCTTGGTAGATCTTCCTCCATCCTTTTATTCTGAGCCTATGTGTGTCTCTGCATGTGAGATGGGTTTCCTGAATACAGCACACTGATGGGTCTTGACTCTTTATCCAATTTGCCAGTCTGTGTCTTTTAATTGGGGCATTTAGTCCATTTACATTTAAAGTTAATATTGTTATGTGTGAATTTGATCCTGTCATTATGATGTTAGCTGGTTATTTTGCTCATTAGTTGATGCAGTTTCTTCCTAGTCTCGATAGTCTTTACATTTTGGCATGATTTTGCAGCGGCTGGTACCAGTTGTGCCTTTCCATGTTTAGTGCTTCCTTCAGGAGCTCTTTTAGGGCAGGCCTGGTGGTGACAAAATCTCTCAGCATTTGCTCGTCTGTAAAGTATTTTATTTCTCCTCCACTTATGAAGCTTAGTTTGGCTGGATATGAAATTCTGGGTTGAAAATTCTTTTCTTTAAGAATGTTGAATATTGGCCCCCAATCTCTTCTGGCTTGTAGGGTTTCTGCCGAGAGATCCGCTGTTAGTCTGATGGGCTTCCCTTTGTGGGTAACCCGACCTTTCTCTCTGGCTGCCCTTCACATTTTTTCCTTCATTTCAACTTTGGTGAATCTGACAATTATGTGTCTTGGAGTTGCTCTTCTCGAGGAGTATCTTTGTGGCGTTCTCTGTATTTCCTGAATCTGAATGTTGGCCTGCCTTGCTAGATTGGGGAAGTTCTCCTGGATAATATCCTGCAGAGTGTTTTCCAACTTGGTTCCATTCTCCCTGTCACTTTCAGGTACACCAATCAGATGTAGATTTGGTCTTTTCACATAGTCCCACATTTCTTGGAGGCTTTGTTCATTTCTTTTCATTCTTTTTTTCTCTAAACTTCCCTTCTCGCTTCATTTCATTCATTTCATCTTCCATCACTGATACCCTTTCTTCCAGTTGGTCGCATCGGCTCCTGAGGCTTCTACATTCTTCACGTAGTTCTCAAGCCTTGGCTTTCAGCTCCATCAGCTCCTTTAAGGACTTCTCTGTATTGGTTATTCTAGTTATACATTCGTCTAAAGTTTTTTCAAAGTTTTCAACTTATTTGCCTTTGGTTTGAATTTCCTCCTGTAGCTCGTAGTAGTTTGACCGTCTGAAGCCTTCTTCTCTCAACTCATCAAAGTCACTCTCCGTCCAGCTTTGTTCCGTTGCTGGTGAGGAACTGTGTTCCTTTGGAGGAGGAGAGGCACTCTGCTTTTTAGAGTTTCCAGTTTTTCTGTTCTGTTTTTTCCCCATCTTTGTGGTTTTATCTACTTTTGGTCTTTGACGATGGGGTTATACAGATGGGTTTTTGGTGTGGATGTCCTTTCTGTTTGTTAGTTTTCCTTCTAACAGACAGGACCCTCAGCTGCAGGTCTGTTGGAGTTTGCTAGAGGTCCACTCCAGACGCTGTTTGCCTGGGTATCAGCAGCCGTGTCTGTAGAACCGCGGATTTTTGTGATCTGCGAATGCTGCTGTCTGATCATTCCTCTGGAAGTTTTGTCTCAGAGGAGTACCGGGCCGTGTGAGGTGTCAGTCTGCCCCTACTGGGGGGTGCCTCCCAGTTAGGCTGCTTGGGGGTCAGGGGTCAGGGACCCACTTGAGGAGGCAGTCTGCCCGTTCTCAGATCTCCAGCTGCGTGCTGGGAGAACCACTTCTCTCCTCAAAGCTGTCAGACAGGGACATTTAAGTCTGCAGAGGTTACTGCTGTCTTTTTGTTTGTCTGTGCCCTGCCCCCAGAGGTGGAGCCTACAGAGGCAGGCAGGCCTCCTTGAGCTGTGGTGGGCTCCACCCAGCTCGAGCTTCCTGGCTGCTTTGTTTACCTAAGCAAGCCTGGGCAATGGCGGGCGCCCCTCCCCCAGCCTCGCTGCCGCCTTGCAGTTTGAGCTCAGACTGCTGTGCTAGCAATCAGGGAGACTCTGTGGGCGTAGGACCCTCCAAGCCAGGTGCGGGATATAATTTCCTGGTGTGCCGTTTCCTAAGCTCATCGCAAAAGCGCAGTATTCAGGTGGGAGTGGCCCGATTTTCCAGGTGCCGTCTGTCACCCCTTTCCTTGACCAGGAAAGGGAACTCCCTGAACCCTTGCGCTTCCCAAGTGAGACAATGCCTCGCCCTGCTTCGGCTGGCGCATGGTGCGCTGCCCCCACTGTCCTGTGCCCACTGTCTGGCACTCCCTAGTGAGACGAACCCAGTACCTCAGATGGAAATGCAGAAATCACCCATCTTCTGCATCGCTCATGCTGGGAGCTGTAGACTGGAGCTGTTCCTATTTGGCCATCTTGGCTCCTCCCCCTATATTTTTAATAAAGACAGGGTTTCACCATGTGGGCCAGGTTGGTCTTGAACTCCTGACCTCAAGTGATCCACCCACCTCGGCCTCCCAAAATGCTGGGATTACAGGTGTGAGCCACCACGCACAGCCTCACTTCATCTTTGGTTGAAAAACAATCTGCCCATAAGTGGACTTGTGCAGTTCTAACCCATGTTGTTCAAGGATCAACTGTATATTATTCAGTGAAGTGTCTGTTCAAAGCTTTTGCCCATTTTAAAAATTTGGTTGTTGTTTTGAAAAGAAAGAAAAGTTGAAAGACTCAAACAACATGATTTCAAGACTTATTATAAAGCTATAGTAATCAAGAGAGTGAGGTATTGGTAAAAACATAGGCAACCAGATCAATGGAACAGAATAAAGAATCCAGAAATATACCCATGCAAATATGGTCAGTAGATTATTGGCAAAGGTGCAAAGACAATTCAGTGGAGAAGGGCAGTCTTTTTAAAAAAAAGTGCTGGAACAATTGGACACTGACATAGAACCCATATCTCTCAGCTATACAAAAATTAACTCAAAAATTGATCACAGAGATCTAAATGCAAAATTTAAAATGATAAAACTTTAAAAAAGAAAACACAGAAAATCTTTGTGACCTTCAGTTAAGGAAAGAGTTCTTAAATACAGCATCAAAAACACAATACGTAAAAGAAAAAAATTGGTAAATTCAACTTGGTCAAATTTTTAAAATTTTGCTCTGTGAATGATACTGTCAAGAGAATGAAAAGGTAACCCACAGAAAATACCTGTAAATCATTATTACTTTCCAGTAGAGAAATATACTTTGATAAATATACCCTAATATTCTAGTCCCCTTTGTAACTAAAAACTTGTATACATTTGCCAGACACTGCATATGTGTTAGATATGCTGCAGTGTGTTACCATGGAATGAAATAAAACTTTACCAAAACAAATAATAAGTACCACAGATGGCATCATCTTACAGATCCCAAATTGCTCACATTATGTCTTAGCCCTGGGGAGGTCATATCTAATGAGGGCAGGGTTGGAAAGGAACATGTATTTTATAACTGTAGATAATATCTTGAGTGGATCTGTGAATATGTATTTCTCTAAGCATATAGTTATATAAAGTTAAAAAACATTTGAAAAAAATTCTAAATCATATATTTTATTTTGTTGAAATAGCAACTCTATTGTTTCATTTTGTTGCCACATTTACTGTTGCATTATTGTTTTCTTTCTTTTTTTTTTTTTTTGAGACAGAGTCTCACCCTGTCACCCAGGCTAGAGTGGAGTGGTACAATCTCGGCTCACTGCAACCTCTGCCTCCTGGGTTCAAGCGATTCTCCTGCCTCAGCCTCCTGAGTAGCTGGGATTACAGGTGCACGCCACCACGCCCAGCTAATTTTTTGTATCTTTAGCAGAGATGGGATTTCTCTATGTTGGCCAGGCTGTTCTCGAACTCCTGTCCTCGTGATCCGCCTGCCTCAGCCTCCCAAGGTGCTGGGATTACAGGTGTGAGCCGCTGTGCCCGGCCGCTAAGTATATTTTATAACTATAATTTGTCATTTGGATTGATGAAAAAGCTTCACACAAGAGATCAGGCAAGGCCAGGCATGGTGGTTCACGCCTGTAATCCCAGAATTTGGGAGACTGAGGCGGAGTTGAGAACAGCTTCAGGTCACCTGAGGTCACGAGTTTGAGACCAGCTTGGCCAACATGGCAAAACCCTGTCTCTACTAAAAATACAAATGTTAGACAAGTGTGGTGGTGGGCGCCTGTAATCCCAGCTACGAGAATCGCTTGAACCCGGGAGGCAGAGGTTGCAGTGAGCCAAGATGGTGCCACTGCACTCCAGCTTGGGAGACAGAGCAAGACTCAGTCTCAAAAAAAAAAAAAAAAAAGAGAGAGAGGAGGCAAAATTTGTATCTCAGTAGTTTGTATCTGGTATGTTTTGGCTCTGTGTCCCCCTCGGCCCCACCATTCTCATTTCGCATTGTAGTCCCCATAATCCCCACGAGGCCAGTGGGGGACCTGGTGGGAGGTGATTGGATCATGGGGGTGGTTTCCCTCATGCTGTTCTAGTGATAGTGAGTTCTGACAAGATCTGTTGGTTTTATAGTGTTTAACAGTTCCTCATATGCATACTTACTCTCTCTCTCTCTCTCACCTACTGCCAGGTAAGACATAGCTGCTTCCCCTTCCACCATGACTGTAAGTTTTCTGAGGCCTCCCCAGCCATTCAGAACTGTGAGTGAATTAAACCTCTTTTCTTTATACATTATCCAGTCTCAGGTATTTCTTTAGAGCAGTGTGAAAATCGACTAATAGAGTATCTGATTGCATTTCCAATTCTAAGTTTAAAAGAAATAAATTGAGATTATATTTTTATATAATATTATGTACTTTATTTTATTCACTCTGTTTTTTACTTCATTTTATTTCTATGGTCACTTTCAAGAAAAACAATTGAATTTGTTCTTACTTGAAATTGATAGTCTACTTTGTAACATCATGATTGTCAATGAGAAGAAATTGAACAAGTGAAGGTCCCTAAACTCTGTATATTAAAAAAAATTAGTTCATCATAAACTATTAACCTGGGAGATTTTCTCCAAATAAGAGAGATAGAAATTATGTTCTTATGGAAAGGTCTTCCCTTTCCATTATAATTTCATTGTTATTTAGGAATTATGTTTCATTCACACAAGAAAGAATTACTTTCTAATTGGATTTAATGGGCTTTTGTTGTTAAGTAAATACTTTGAAATCCATATTGCATTGAACCTTTGTTCATTTTCTAAGTAGCACTTTAATATTAAATGTCTAACATGTATCAGCAGTAAATTTTCCATTTCAGCAGGGAAAGAGATATTAAACAATTAAGTAAGGAAGCCCAATTCAGTGCTAAATTCTATGTAGCAAAGTAATGTGGGAAAGATTGTGTGTTGCCAGGTGCAAGGAGGGCCCTTGCTAACATTAGATGAGGAGTCTGAGAGAAGCCCTCTCTTCAGAAGGTGACATTTGAAATAAGACTTGAAGGAAAAGACAGAGCAGATCTGAGAGCAAAATGTTCTAGATAGCAGTTACAGATTACAGTCCATGTATGCCCTGAGTTGGGAATGATTCGGAATGTTCCAGGCACAGAAAGAAGATCAGCATGACTGGAGCTAACGAACCAACCGGAAAGGAAACAGGCAGATAAGCTGATGATTGATCAGGGCTTTATGCGATAAGAGAAAGATTCTGTGTTATATTCTGACTGCAATGAGAAGCCAGCACAGTTTTAAGCAGGCGAATAACATGCTCAATTTTACTTTTTAAACAAAGATCATTTATGCTGCTGCATGGAAAATAAATTGTGGGATAGCAAGAGGGGAAAAATCAGGAGGCTGCTGAAGTGCTCGAGAAGGAGGTAATAGTGATTCCTGTCATGGTAACAGTGGGATCTAGAGAAGAGAAGGAACTCAGGATATGTTAAGAAATGTTTTCATAATTACCTTGCTATTGGGAAATAATAGATTCTATTATAGATAAACATAATTTTACCAAAAATATTGTAGATTTAATTCAACTCAATCCAACAATGATTGATTACATAATATATCCCAGGTTTTCTGCCTGTTGTATTACTCATACGGTATCCCTGCCCTCCAGAAATGCAGTATTATATTTGTGAAAATATCTGTGGTAATGAAATAATCTCCAACAAAGAATAATTTTAAAAATGTATTTTAAAAAGTCTTAAAAAATTAAAAATAAAAATAAATTTATCTCAGGCTATCTTTAAAAGAAATAATGAAACTTTAGGAAAAGGGATCTGTACTTGACTCACTCTCTCTCCAATTGGTTAGCATGTGAAGAGATTCAGATACCTTTTCTTTTTGATATATTGAAAATTCAGAGTTATAAATAATCATTGGGAACTCTGGAGTCCAATGTATACAATTAAAATATAGTATTTCTTAAGCAATCTTTAGAAAGAGGCTCTACAGCATGTTCTGGAAAGAATGGAAACTTGGCATTACAATATGCTCCCCGTCCCCAAAAAGTTTTGCTGTTATGGGCTAAATTGTGCCCCGCCACCCACCCACCCCCCGGCAATTCATATGTTGAAGCCCTAATTTCTCTACCTTACAATGTGACTATATTGGGATATAGGACATTTGAAAAGGTGATTAAGTTAAAATGAAATGGTTAGCATGTGACTGATTTCCTTATAAGAAGAGGAAATTTAGATACACAGACTATAGGGATGCTCACACACAGAAGATCACATGAGGACACAGAGAAGGTGCCCATCTGCAAGCCCAGAGGCCTCAGAGAAAACCAATCCTGCCAACACCTTGATCTTGGACTTCTAGTCTCCAGAACTGTGACAAAATACATTTCTGTTATTTAAGTCACCCAGTCTGTGCTACTTTGTTATAGCAGCCTCAGCTAACTAATACATATACCAAGGCATTTATTCATACTCATAATGTCAGCTCAATTATATTTTTAATATAAAAGAAACATAATCTTTTAAGATTGGAAACAAATGAAAACAAAGCAAAACAGAAAAATTAAGAAATGAATGTAACAGATGTGTCCAGAAGTATTAGACCCAGCATCCAAGCCATAGTAACATGATGCTTGCAAGAGGCAATGTCAAGGGATGATAACATGTCACTGAAGGAAATTTATCACATACAAGCTAAAATCAGACAATGTTAGAGGCGTAGTGTATTAGAGGCCACTCCAACAGTCTCAGTTTAATTTACTCACCTTTTTACAAGCCCTGTCTCCAAATACAGCCACATTCCGAGGCACTCAGCTTCAATATATGAATTTTGGGAGGACACAATTCAGTCGGTAACGCTTATACCTTGGGAGCTGAAGTACCTTTTTTTTGGTCTTTTAACGTTCATGGAAGAATATGCATTTTCTTTGACAAAACTTGTCCTATTTTTCTTCCCTGAATATATAATATTTGCTGCATAGCATATTACCACAAACTTAGTGGCTTAGAATAATACTCATTTATTATCCCGTATTTCTGTAGGTCAACAGTTCTGGTAACACATAGTTGGGCCCTCTGCATCAGTCTCACAAGGCTGCCATCAATGGTTCCACTCAGGCTATGATCTCACTCAAGCTCCAGGTCTTCCATACTCACGCAGGCTGTTGGCAAAATTTAGTCCTATGCAGCTATAGAACTCATGGTGGCCTTCATCTTCTGCAAAGCAAGCAGGTGAGGAATTCTCTGCCTTTGAATCTTTGCCAAGGTAATGTAATCATGGGAGTGAAATCCCATCATATGCACAAGTTGTGCCCATATTCAAGCGGGGGAGATTATACCAAGTGTGTGTGTCAATTGGGCAGGAATTTTGGGAGCTGCCTTACATGTGTGGTGTGGTTTGTTTCTTTTTATTTTTTGAGATGGGGCTCTTGCTGGGTTGCCCAGGCTGGTCTCGAACTCCTGGGCTTAAGCAATCCTCCTGCCTCAGCCTCCTGAGTAGCTGGGATTATAAGTACAGTGCCACCCTGGGGTCTCTTGGGGGCCATCTTAAAATTCTGCCTATCACAATAAGATAATAGAACAGTAATTATAATTACAGTATAATACATAATTTCATAATTGAAATTACATAAGTAATTTCAGTGTGATGAGTTTAAAAGTGTGTGTTAGGAATTTTCTAGTGACAAATATCAGAAACCCAACTTAAGCACCTTTAGGCAAACAGGGCAAAGTATTTGAAAGATGTCATCTATTTGGAAGAAGTGTGAATAACCACAGTGCTAGAATGAGATACTTAGGGACACAGAAACAACCAAACCAAGGCCTAGCCAGTAGCCATGACTCACTTTCTCTCTCTCCTGTTTTTTTCTTATCCCTCAGTTTTACTCTTTCATATTCTTCCTGTTACATGGCATGTACACATAAACATGCTAACAAACTCTGTAGAAGAGTTTCTTCTATGTGGCACTGACAGTATTCAAGTTTCATAATTCATAGATGCTACTATAGAAGAGAGAAAAAATCTTATCAATTGCAGTTTGAAAAATTCAAGAGAAGGACTCCGATTGGCTCCTCTCTCATATATCAAATATCAAGATCAGACCCAGCGCTGTGCCTCACAGCTGTAATCCCAGCACTTTGGGAGGCTGAGGTGGATGGATTGCTTGAGCCCAAAAGTTCATGACCAGCCTGGGCAACACGGTGAAACCTGCCTCTACTAAAAATACAAAAATTAGCAGGGTGTGGTGGGGTACCCCTATGGTCCCAGCTAATCGGAAGGCTGAGGCCAGAGGACTGCTTGAACCAGGGAGGTCACAGCTGCAGAGAGCTATGATCACTAGTCACTCCAGCCTGGGTGACAGAATAAGATCCTGTCAGAAAAGAAAAGAAAAGAAAAGGAAGGGAAGGGGAAGGGGAAGGGGAAGGGGGAAAAGAAAAGAGAAGGGAAGAAAAGGGAAGGGAAGGGAAGGGAAGGAAAAGGAAGGGGAGGGAAGGGGAGGGGAGGGGAGGGGAGGGGGGAATTGAGATCAGTTAAGTGTCAACAGGTGGCAGAATCATGCAAAAACATGACAGCTTCTACTGGAACTACATAGTTGAAGTGGCACAAAAGCACTTCTCAAGGGATGGGTGCTAATCTCTACTGTTGATTTCTGCTACAAGCAGCTAGAGGGCTGCTTATGGCTTACTAACACGGGACAGGTAATGTGGGGATTCTATACAGAGTTTTCTTTTTTCTTTCTTTTTTTTTTTTGAGACAGTCTCGCTCTGTCGCCCAGACTAGAGTACAGTGGCATGATCTCAGCTCACTGCAACCTCCACCTCCTGGGTTCAAGTGATTCTCCTGCCTCAGCCTCCTGAGTAACTGGGACTACAGGTGTGCACCACCACGCCCTGCTATTTTTTTTTTTTTTTTTTTTGTATTTTCAGTAGAGTTGGGGTTTCACCATGTTGGCCAGGCTGGTCTCAAACTCCTGATCTCAAGTGATCCGTCCACCTTGGCTGGACCCGTCCACCAAAGTGCTGGGATTACAGGCGTGAGCCACCTCACCTGGCCCTCTATACAGAGTTTGTATTTCAAAACTTTAGTACCCTTCGGCCACGTGCGGTGGCTCATGCCTGTAATCCCAACCCTTTGGGCGGCTGAGGCGGGTGGATCACGAGGTCAGGAGTTCAAGACCTGCCTGGGCAAGATGGTGAAACCTCGTCTCTACTAAAAATACAAAAATTACCTGGGCATGGTGGCAGGCGCCTGTAATCCCAGCTACTTAGGAGGCTGAGGCAGAGAACTGCTTGAACCCAGGAGGTGGAGGTTGCAGTGAGCCAAGATCGTGCCATTGCTCTCCAGCCTGGGTGACAGAGTGAGACTCCGTATCAAAAACAAAAAACAAAAAAACTTTAGTACCCTTCGATTATTAATTTTTTCTAAAAGATTGTTTATAAGTTATATTTTCATAATTAAGATATACTAAATGTACTAGAAGTACTCACTATTTGTAGCAGGTTATCATGGAGTTTACAGTTGGATTTAAGGGAATCCATGTGCCTCAAAACTGTATGGGAAATTGGACAATTATATGATACAGATGCATGTAACAGGGCACAGTTTATTGGGGGACGTGGTTAAGACTCAAAGTTCTGGCTCTAGAGCAACCCTGCTTGGATTAAGTCGCAGCTCAGTCACTTGCTACCTGGATAATCCTACTCAGGTCACATAACCTGTATACTTCAGCTTTCCTCATCTGTAAAACGAGGATAATAATAAAAACAACTCTGAAGGTTTGTCTTGAAAATAAGTACACTAATACGTATAAAGGGTTTAGAATGGTAAGAGTTTAATGAACATTAGCTATTGTTATCTCAACAGCACTCTTTTGATTCCTAGTAGAATCCAAATGCCAAAAAGGTTAAAAATAACAGATTTGAAGAAATCTTTTTGTAAATCCTTTTAAAAATAAACTTTGACTAATCACATCCACATGTATCTGTTTTCTGACTCTGGATGTTCATATACTAGGCTTCAAAACCATGATGAAGCAATAATGACTGTGAAGATTATCTGTGTGAGAAAGACCTACCCAAAACTCTTATAAGCAAGGTTTGATTATAAAGAAGCCAAGGCATTCTTTATAAATCCTTTTCCTTGCAGAGTGAGTCTGAGCTTTTGCTGCCTATTTAATAATGATAATCAATGTCCACATTTAGAAACACCTCTTTAGTACTTAGTCCATCATCAATGGTATGAAATACACAGAAATTTCTTTCCTGATAGCATTCATAGATTGCATTTAGTCACTAATAATCTTTTGCTTCATCTCTTCCTCAACTCTGGGGGAATGACTCAAAAGGTACAAAGGGGTCTATGGGCCAGTGTTTCACTTCCTTCTAAACAAATGCCAGCTGGGCTTCTGCTTCTTCACAGGCTTTTGTTAGAGAATGTTATCATATGCACTACTGGTTCCTAATAAAAACTAATATATACTGAGCGCTTATTTTATGCTCAGATATATAACAACTGCTTTTACACACACCATCTCATTTAAGTCTTATAAAAAACCTGTGGGGTTGGCACTGGTATTATCCTTATTTACAGATGTAAAAAATGAGGCAGATAGAGGTCAAATCCATGATTCACAGTCTCACAGCTTTTTAGTGTAGGTATTGTGATTTGAATCCAGGTAATCGAATGCAATGGCCATATTCCTTAAACATTATCTATGCTGCCTTGCCAGCTAGGTCTGTTAATTCAGAAGGAGAAGAGTGATTGTGAGCATAAGGAAGGATGACCAACATCCATGCAAAATGACAAAACAGTAGAAAAGATCAGATCTTTTAAAGTAAAAAATAACTTGGGTGATAGTTAGACAAACCCAAGTTTGAAAACTTGCTCCACCACTTTCCAGCTACATGACCTTGAGGAAATTACTTAACTAAGTCTTAGTAATCTAGTTTTAAAACAAGGGCAATGACAGCACCAACTTCACAAGGTGGTTGTGAGGATTAAATGGCATAATGCATGTAAAATGTCTATCAAGGTGGCTGGCATTGAATAAACACTGCATAAATGTTGCTTACTGTTATTACTATTTTCAGTATTTTATTCTTCTTGGGCTTCTCAGCTTCAGACACTCTTTTTCTTTCCGTCTTTGTGGTCCAAGTACAGAGCTATGTTGAACTAGGGTTGAATCTTACTAATACAAGCTCCAGGCAACCAGATCTTCACTTTCTTCCTGCAATTCTATTTGCCACCCACTATATCACTACTGATTTAGTGCCAGATTATAGATTTTCATCCACACATTTTAATTTAGAACCTTCCCTTTTATCTGGTTTTCAAGCATATTGTGTTAAAATTCCCAAATGATACCTTCAGAGTTTGCTACAAAGTCCTCATGATAGCTTTTAGAAAACTGAAAGTTGTTCTTAGGGGAACAATCATTGCTTTCCATTTCGTTACTGAATAGAAAATCTAGAAGAACAATATCAACTTTCAAATGAAATTATATGCCTGGAAGGGGAGTATAGACACAAAAAAAGGAGAGCACCTCATTATAACTCTTTCAAGCTGCTAGAGTGAAACTTGAGTCATTGCAAATTCCAACATCAAAAACTCTCTTGGATATACTAAAGAACATCATTATGCACACAGTGATAAAATGAGGACGTTATTAGAGGGAGCCACTACGAATAAAAGATGGCCAAATCAGATTTCTAAAATGAATAATACAATAAGCTCGTTAATAAGTATTGCGAAATAGCTCTAAAATTTCCAACTGAAACTGAATTCCTTGGGGTTTTTCACCAGCCAGGGGCATCAACTTTTTTTTTTTTTTTTTCTGCTTAAATTACCCATACCTCTTTGCTGGCCCATGCGAGAATTTTCTACCTATAACTGTCTAAACACAAAGCAACATTTGATTTCGGTATTCATATTTATCAGAGTACTCTTCAAAATAAGTGAAATTAGGCTTCTTTTTAAGCTGGGGAACCTGCAAACGGCTTTTGAATGAAGAAGAAGCATATGAAGAAGTCATGCTTCACCATTTTGCTGTAATCTTCTAAACTGCCTTCATGACGTAGAAACTTCTAATTGCAGAACATTTAAGAGTTATTGCATGTCACCTCAATAAACCTAATCATTGAAGTTTCTTTTTTAGCTGATAGTAGTACATTTAGAAATACACATACCAGTCAGTTCATTTTCTCTGGCCATTTCCATTTACCTCATACAGGCGTTTCAAGCGCGATCTGTCGCACTCACATTCAGAGATTTTGGCCCTAAGAACTGCTCATGTTTAATGTTTGTAGTTACAACGGTTTAACTTTTTCTTTTTTTTTCTCTTTTTTTTTTGGTGTGTAATTATAAATTTCTGAATTAATCAGTTGAGTAGGCTACAGGGTAGATAATAGAGCTAGTGTTAGATCCTTTTTAAAGGTTTTTAGGTCTGTATGGGGGGGGAAAAAAGGGAGGGGGGAGTCCCCATAGCCCATACTCTGCCCAAAGGTTAGGAAATTGCGGTCAAGGGTTCCTTGCCTTGGCTTCCACCACCTGAAGGCGTCTATAGCAATAATTAGAATCAAAACCAAGGAAACAAGAAATAGCTGAAAATAAAACACGAACTAAGAAATGGTAGTTTATTTTCTTTTTGCCATGCAGCAAAGGAGGGTCGAATGTAAAGCTGATAGAGTTGCTGGCTGAGCTTTTCCCGCGGCAGCCAGTGCGTGCTTCCTCCCCTTCTTCGAGACTTCTCCGTGCTCCTGCCCCACCTCCCAGGCAGAAGATTCATGCAGGTCCTGCGCTTAGCCTAGACTCTGGCCAGGCCCGGCCCAGCCCGAAGGTGGGCGGCTCCCGGCGCGGGGCGGCCCAGCCCCAACCACTGAGAGGAGAACCCTCCAGCGCCCTAGAGTGGCCGCAGGCCGCGGCGTCGGATTGGAGAACCTGGAATGCAAGGAGCCGCTTCGCTGGTCCCGCGCGGTCTCTTGCGTTCCTGTAGCTGGCAGCTGACTCCCCATTCCCGAGTACTGTCCTCAGGCGGAACGGCGTCTGCAGCGAGGAGCGGGGTTCCAGCCGGCTAAGCTGACGCGGTCCCTGGCATTTCCCGTGCTGGCCTTGGGTCGCCCTCGATGCTGCTTCCCGTTGGGAGCCTCCTTCTGACGGCGGAAAGGAGCTTTACCTGAGGCGGCCGGCGGGGAACGGAGAAGAATCCACTGGGGAAGTGGACGGGGCTGGCTCCCGGGCCTGGCGCTGCGGCTCTCGGGCTGTCAGACCTCCCGCGGGTTGCGTCACTTTCCTCTGTTTTCTAGACAGCAGTTGTGGGGTTGAATCTTTGCCGTGGTTTTGTAAGAATTAAATGAGATAATGAAGGCGAACACCAATCATTGCTGTTTGTTGGGTGCTTCCTGTGGGCCTGGCAATATTAACAACACGAGCCCATTCATGCATTCATGCGCTACTCAGTGACTTTCCTATCAATACTGCAAGGTGTTGGAGATGAGCCCCTACCCTTTGGTCAGTAAAACTGCCAAGATCACCGACCTTGTGAGGACATTTGAGGATGAGAGGTTGGTTGGAGCCTGGACGTGGAGACAGACTCTAAATAGTTAACTACAAGACACATTATTTAATTACAACTTTGAGAGCTTATAGCGGGAGACCCCTTTGGGAAGGGGGTGGAGATGGGGAAGAGGAGGAAAGAAAGGGCTTCCCTGAGGAAGTAATATGGCAGCTGTGACCTGACAGATGAGGCCTAACCGGCTAGACTCGTGTTTCAGGCCTCGGGAATAGCATAAGGACTCCAGCTGGCTCCTTCCGGGTTGAGTCCGTATGCTGAAATTGGTATTTGGCACACACCAGTAGTAGAACGCCACTCAATGCCTTATTCTCTTCCCCTTTTCTCAGCTCTGTCCCCTCCACATAGTAGGACAATGAAGCTGGTAACTATTTTTGGTCCGAATAGTCCTTCTATTATTATTATTATCTGTTATAGTCCACCATGCAGGTTCTTCCTAACTCCTTTTGATCAAAATAGATATTTTTGAAAATGTGAAGAAAGCAGTATCGTATCTTGTATGGTTTCTCAATTGCCTTCTAAGATATAAACAACGAACTTGCTTGAAATGTTCTCTATCAGACCAAGGACCCATATTTAACTCCAACTTACACTCTGCTGCACCCTTTCGCTAAATTCTTTAGTTGATGTTAACTCCATTTGGAACCCTGTATTCAGCATTGAATTGCACATTCTGAAGCAATTGTGTTCTTACTCAGCACACTCATTTCTGGTATCCCAAGTATCTCCCTGCCTCCAGAACACGTTTACTCTTTAACCACTTCCTAATAGTACAGTAGGCTACCATTACTCTAAACAGTTGCAGTTATTGAATAGAGGCACATTTTTGAATGATAAGAATCCTATCCCAATCCAAGGTATAATTTGCTGATCGCATACTGATTGATTTTCTTCCCACTCCGGGTCCTTTCATCTGCTGTTTCCCCAGTCCAGATGCCAGCCAGGCATTTGAGAACCATCTGATGGTAACAGGATGGAGGCTGACTCAACTTCACTCTACCACCTGCCTTCCTGCCTTTAGGGAGATTTTGTACATAGCTTATCCTTTAAGTTCTTCTGCTTGTTACTGCTCACAACACTGTGATTCTACTTTAGGCACCTTCTGTACATTCATATTCATTACTTTTTTTCTCCTCTTTCCTGTTTATGATTAGAAAGGTGCTTCACCAATCTATTTTAGAACCAAAGAAGAGATCAAATTATAATAACATGAGCATAGTATTATACTATAGGATACTAGTAAGAAACTCAGTTCCTCCTCTTTGTTCCCATAATATTTTGTGAATATGTCTATGATAGTATTTAATACATTGCATTATGACTGGTTGTATCATTCTCCACTTATTAATTAGACTTCTTTGAGGATAGAGATTGAGTTTTTAAATTTGTTTCTTCATTTGTTCTTTTACTTAGCTCAATGCCTGGCAAAAAAACAAATCATTGTTGAATCAGTTTTTAAGTGAAATAGGGATAAGTGGGAGGCTAACTTATCCAGTCTTTGAAAATGCCTAGCCATCCCCTTCAGAATCCTCACACATCGTCATCAATCTTCTTACCCTGTAAATAAATATACTTTCCTCACACATTAAAGATATTTGTAAAATAAATTTATTCAGTTTTTTTTTCTATTGCAGTGATATGTGTGTGTATATATGTATACAGTTGTATTTAAACTAAGCAGGAGAAAAGGAGCAAGCCTGTGAAGTATTATTTCTGCATTTACCAGCAAGACAATTATCTCAGAAGATTAAAATGTGAGAGATACAACTAGTGTTCAAACCCTGCTCTTTCTGATGCCACAGTCAATGTTCTTTCTTTGGTAGAAACCAAACTGTATTTTTCTTATTGTTCAAGTAATGTAATTAACTATAGAAAAATAAGAATTACAGATTAACAAAATAAAGGAAAAGTAAGTAAAATTCATCCACGATTTCATCATTCTGAGCTAATAATTGTTAACATTTTTGTGAATACATATACATACACACACATTACATAAGCACAGTTATTTGGGGTTTTTTACAAAAAGGGAATCACTCTAATTTTAATCTTTTATAATCTAATTTTTTGGTTAACAATATGTGATAACTCCTTGATTCATTTATTCATTTATTCTAAGGTGTTTCATCCTGGGCACTTTTTACATATTGGGCCAGTTACCTCCTTGTTATGGAGGGTGATAAAAATTCTTTGCTTGACCAAACTTTATTCAGGCTCCTGAACCTTCTCCTAGGCCTGTCTGTGTACTTTCTTGTAAAATCAGATTTAGCAACAAACCTGTTTAGTCAGTTTAGCAACTGCCCCCCATCACCCGCATCCTTGATACATGATCACCATCAATATGTTCCTCATCCGCCAACATCCCTTAGATGAAATCTAATAACCCTAGCCTGTCATCAGCAAGAATCCTGTTAGGTTGTGTTAGCCAGAATCCTCCTTACCCTTGATGCTTCCTCTTAGCAGTTGTCCATTCACTTATCCTACCCTGCTCCTTCTCTATAAATTCCCACTTGCCCCATGCTATATACAGAGTTGAGCACAATCTCTCTCCCCAACTGCAAAATCTTATTGCAATAGTCCCTATACCTATGGCAATGATCTTGAATAAAGTCCTTCTTGCCATGCTTTAGCAAGTGTCATTGATTTCGTTTACAGGGCCTGTCCTATGCAATGTACAATGTTTAACAGCATCCCTGGCCTTTATCCACTATATGCCATTAGTACTACCCCTTCTTCATTGTGGCAAACATAAATGTCTCCAGACATTGCCAAATGTCTCCTGGAGGACAAAATTGTCTCTGGTTGAGGACACTGATTTATTCTAATATTATATTAATCAATTTTCTTTTCTTGACACTTGCCTACCCAATGACTATTAGAAACTCAACAGTAAATGCTTTGCTTTTTGCATTTTGTTCTAGAAATAGTTAATATCAAATTAACAGAAGTTTTACAAAATTAGATGTTTTAAACTCCTTATTAAACTCTGAAATAATGCTACCAGACTCTGGAATGTTCTCTCATCTTAGAACGTGCCCTCTTTATGACCTATGGATTTGTTGTTTAAAATTTAAAAGTTAGCTTTGAGTGAATGAAGCATAAATTATCTTAAAGCAAAGGTATAGTAACATTATGAAAAAGAGTATTAAGACGGATAGCCTTTGGGAGAAGTGAATTTGCTAAATGTGTGACTTTGATCAAATTTTAGTGCACAGATATGTGTACTTTGTAGATTTTTATCATTGCATTGTCTTTTGTATCTTTGATTTTCAAAAGATTTCTAAAATAAGGACATTCTTACACAAAAAATTCTTGAACATCTTTCAAAGTTTAAAAAGTCAGAAGTTTTAGAAGCTGTTATATTTTACTTTTTAAAAAATGTTTTTATTGTTAAATGAAAACATTATAATAATTGCATAAAAACATAAGTATGCAGTTTAATGAATTACTATAATAGGAACACTGTATAACCACCAATCAAGGTCAAGAAGTAGAATATTGGTAGGGCTCAGAAGCACCCCTACCGCCATGCCCCTCCCCATCCACAGCTTCCTCTCTCTTCTTAAGTGTAGTCCCTTCCTGACATTTATGGGTAATACATAGTCACATTTTTGTTCTGTTTATTCTCTATTTTTTTTTTTTATTTTTATTTTAGAGACAGAGTCTCAATCTGTCACCCAGCCTGGATGCACTGGCACCATCATAGCTCACTGCTGCCTCAAACTCCTGGGCTCAAGCGACTCTCCATCTCAGCCTCCCAAGTAGCTGGGATTACAGGTATGAGCCACCATGCCTGGTCCTTTTTTATCTTTTACCACAAAAATGTGCATCTGTTTACACTGGAGTTTAGTTTTCCTTGTTTTTGAAGTTTATGTAAATGAAATTATACACTGTGTGGTCTTTTCTCTCTAGCTGAAAATTATGTTTATGAGATTCATCTGTATCATTGCATACATTACATTTAATTTATTTGCACTGTTGTATTGTTTTACATTCTGTGAATGTATCACTACCCTTAATGAACATTTGCTTGTTTCTGGTTTTGGCCAGTGACAATGCCTGTTGATACACATGTGCATTCATTTTTGTTGCCTATGTATCTAGAATTAAATTGGTGCATTAAAGAGAACACATTCTACACATTTATAGCAAAATACCAAACTGTTTCCCAAAGTGGCTCTCCACTTATATCTCCACCGGCAGTCTATGACAGTTCTTGAATTTTCATATTCTTGGCAACACTTGGTATTTTTAGTCTTTTTTATATATAGCCATTCTGGTGGGTTTGTAGTGGCTTTAATTTGTATTTTCCTGATTCATAATGAGGTAGAGCACCTTTTCATGTGTTTATGAAAAGATATCCTCTTTTTTGACATCTGGTCAAAATGTGTCCTACATATCTGGTCAAGTTTCTTGACCATTTTTCTATTGAACTTACCTTCGATCTTTTTCTTAATATTTTGTAGTAAATATTTTCTCACTATGAGTTAGTTGTGTTTCATTTCACTTCATGACTTGTTTCTTTTTAGTTTTCAACTTTTCTAAGTACTCTGTATTAGGAGTATCTCTTATGCATAACATTTAATTAGATTTTGTGGCATAATTCTTCTGAGAGTCGTTTTGTTATCATAAGCAAATTTATGGATATAATAGACATCCCGTTTATGTTTCTTAGTTTTTATCTTTTATTATATGACTGATATCTTTTTATGTCTGTATTTTATATTTATATGTGTTCCTTCTAAAAATGTAAAGAATTGCATTCAACATTGTTTTTAGGCTAGATGTTCCATAACTTTCTTTTTCTTTCTTCTTTCTTTCTTTTCATTTTCTTTTTTTTTGTTGTTGTTGTTGAGACAGGGTCTCCCTCTGTCACCCAGGCTGGAGTGCAGAGGAGTGATCGTGGCTCACTGCAGCCTCAACCTTCTGGGCTCAAGCAATCCTCCCACCTCAGCCTCCTGAATAGCTGTGACTACAAGTGCGTGCCACTACACCCAGCTAATTTTTTTTCTTTCATTTTTCGTAGAGACGAGGTTTCACCATGTTGGCCAGGCTGGTCTCAAACTCGTGACCTCAAGTGATCCATTTGCCTCAGCCTCCCAAACGGCTGGGATTACAGGTGTGAGCCACCATGCCTGGCCTGTGACTGTCTATAAAATATTTTATTCTCTATTTCTTTTAAATATGCATACTATGCATATATATATGTATCTCCCCACTACGAACAATAGGTCCTTTTTATTTCTACTCTCTGCCCTCTAAAACCTGAGTTTAATTAAACTGTATTTTTTATATTCTTCTAATGTTTACTTCTGTATCTTGAAATGTGGTTCTATATTTATCACTTGATCTGTCAGCTTTAAAACCTAACTTTGTAACCTCAGCTATCACATAGAGAAAATCAACATGTTACATACCTCCCACCTTTTTACCCTTTTCTCCTCTTCTCTTTTGTGAATTATAAATTTTTCTGTTTACTGTAGCCCTCATGGCTGTTTTATTCTTAGTTTTAAGTTAAATGGAATCACTGCCTTCCACTGGTACTGTTGGAAATATTAGTGTCCCAGTGTTGTTAGGAGGATCAAATGAAAAAGAATCAGCATTCATTAAATTTTCCTGAGAATTTAGTGTATTGCAGGTCCTGTGCCAGGTATCTGGGAATACAGAGTACAACAACATTGTCTCTGCTTTTAGGGAGCTCCCATGTTCATGGAAGTGATAAAGAATTTCAGTCCAGTGTGATAAGAGGTGTGATAGAGATAAGTACTATGTGCTCCACACCAGAGAGAAGGTGTTCCTAACTCAAGCTTGGGGATGGGGCAATGATCGGATTCCTGGAGGAGGTGCTACTGAGTTGTGTCTTGAAGCATGAATAAGATATGGCAGACTAATAAAGGTATGGAAGGAATTCTTGATCTAGACAACAGCAATGGCAGAGACATGAGAGAGAATCATGTTTAGAAATTTGTAGTAATCCTGAACATCTGGACTTAAGCTAGCATGTGAATGGGGAAAAGAGAAGTGAGGGAACTGAAGAAATAGGCAAGAGGGCATTCATAAGGGCTGTATGGGACCACTGTGAGGTCTTAAGTATAAAAGTGAATGACTGGATTTGTATTTCTGACGAACATTGGCAGCAGCAAAGGTGTGGACTCAGTGAAGCCAGACTGGAGGAATAAGATGAGTTGGAAAGTCACCATTCTCATAATGAGGTGATTCTTTGTAAGACTGACACCAAGACTTTAAACCCTTCATGAGGAGAGACTGAAAATGGACTAGAATGAGATTGGTTCAGGCCAACTTCCACTGAGCTATTGATATCCATAAAAGAGGGTATTTAAAATGAAATTACCCAGACTTTAGGAAATGAACTGATATTGGCCAATGTATTCTGATGTGATTATTTTTGGGAACTGGATCATATCCCTATTTGGATGGGGGGTGAGGGGAGGAATGGAGGATTGAGGTTTTTGTCTACATTGAATGTCAGTCATACTGAGAATGAAAACTGTCAGATTTCAACTGGGTAAGGGGAAAATTTCCTCCTGTTTCTGGTGCCAGAGTCAGTTTGGAATAAAGTCAAAAGCATGGAGAGTCTTGAGGCATTTCCAGAGGGGAAGCCACCTCTGGACAGGTAGATATTGGCTAAGAATAAGATCTCTGGGACCTTTGCATGGGTCTGGGCCTGCGTAGGTTGCAAGTAACTACCTCACTCTGCTTCCTTTCTTTTATTCCTAAACCTGCAGTGAAGTTGTGTCAAAAGTTACAGTCTGGACTCAGTTATACTGCGGGGAATTCAGGAAGGGCCTATCCCGTGCTTCAGAAAGAAATGCAAAGGAGAGAGCAGTAAACTTCCTCCTTGAGACCAGGGTGTTGGTAACAGAAGTCATCTGCAGAAAGCCACACTCACCTGAGCCATCATTGTGATCTTACAGAAAGATATGGCAGCCTTAGAGCCTTAGATGGCACATGGTCCCTGGAGACCTGCTAAAGAGACCATATGGTGGAATCCTGAGAGTTCTCAGAAGCAGCTGGTGAGTCATCTGATGAGGGCTGATTTCTGGAAATTAGTCAGGATTAAAGCCATTATACTTTGTGCAGTAAGAAAAAGTGTTTCCTTATTTTATAACCACAGGATAGTGTGATCTTGCACAATGGGGTCACACAATCATCCATGAAAACAAGGACGAGGGCCAAATAATGCAGAGGGAGTGATGGAGGAATACTGAAGACAGAAAATCATCAGGGTATGGTAATATTGAAATCTGGGCTAGAGATAAACATTTGAAAATCCCAGTCATAGAGATGAAAGTCGAGGCTATAGGTATAGAGAATATTGCCAGGAAGACATAGTGAGAAAGTACTCCATAAACAGTAAAACATTTTCTAAATGTTAGCAATTAATTTCACATGCAACAAAGTAGTCACATTATTTTATAAGCACATCTTATACATTTTTATTTAGCATGAATATATGTATAGATATACGTGTATGTATGTACATGCTGTTTCTATCTTATCTTTTTAAATCCTAACCTTTTAAAGACAAAACCTTTAGTAAGTCCATTAAAGCTGTTGATAAATTTATTTAGTGTTAGAAGAAGGTCTCTCAACCTTGGTAGTATTATTTTGGTGTGGGATTGGATAATCCTTTCATGTGGGGGATTGTCCTATGTATTGTAGGCTGTTTAGAGGCATCCCTGGCTTCTCTACCCATTAAATGCTGGTGCCTCTACTCCAACTCTTCCCTGGTCCAGTTAGTGTGACAAATTAAAATGTCTCCAGACATTGCCAAATGTCCCCTAGAGGGCAACATCAACCCTGCTTGAGAACCATTAGTGGACTATACGTTGCCATTAAACAGTGCTAAATATGAGATTAAAATTTTTTTTTTTTTTTTTGAGACGGAGTTTCGCTCTTTCTCCCAGGCTGGAGTGCAGTGATGCAATCTTGGCTCACTGCAACTTCCTCCTTCTGGGTTCAAGCGATTCTCCTGCCTCAGCCTCCCAAGTAGCTGGGACTACAGGCTCATACCACCATGCCCGGCTAATTTTTGTATTTTTAGTAGAGACGGGATTTCACCATGTTGGCCAGGCTGGTCTCGAATTCCTGACCTCATGATCTGCCTGCCTCGGCCTCCCAAAGTGCTGGGATTACAGGCATGAGGCACTACGCCTAGCTGAGATTAAAATATTTTAAAACAATGAATTTTATAATGGGAACATCTATTCAACATTGCTGTAATCATTTCTGATTTCATCTGTTCTGTATACAATGCTCAAGCATTCATAAGTTTCAAGCTGAAAGTCCTAAGGAGCATATTAAAGGTAGTATCAGCAGAACAATTAATTTGCCTCAAAGTGATTTGAAAATTTGTCAGTATTCAGAGGAACCCTAAGTTGAAGGGTGATAATGCTTACTTGGTAAGCCTTTCCTTTTCAGCAAGTTAAGAGTTTAAACAAGTGACAAGAAGATTATTTTTATTTCTTAACAAAATAAATGTATAAAACGTCTGTAAGAACTTTTGAATTACCATTTAGAGTTTAGTAACAGATATACTAAGCAGAAATCATTCTGTGCCATTCGTTTATAGTTGGACCACAAAAGCAACTCACTTGTAGCTTCATTGAATAATTCTGAATTGGGTTTGAAAATAAGACATTTTGTCAAACATATCACATAACTCAGAATTTATTTATTTATAATTTATTCTGTACTTCTCACAATTACCTTGATTTAGAGAGAAGTTATCATAACAAACAAACAGGTGTTAGAAAAAAAATGGCCTCCTGCTGTGAGAGTCTGCTTGTATTTATGATTATCTTTTCTACTAGTTTAACCTCACTTCCAGTTTCCTGCCATTATCCAGAAAAGGAACACCACTAATTAAGCGGTAAATGGCAGTTTTATATTTTCATGGTTAAATAACACAGACTTTTAGTGCTTAAAGGAACTAATGTTATACCCTTCATTATGAACACAAGAAACTGAGTTCTAGAATAAGTGACTTATTCCAGTGTCCATAGCTTCAGTGCCACGTATTAATAGGGAGTCAGAAAGCCTCCTCAGATAACGTGTGAAAGAAGTGTGCCCAAACACTACAGAAGAGTGGAGAACAGGACTGTCTTGTAACATGACAGAAAGCATGTCAATTTGGGAGGCAGAAGGACTGCAATTCAAATGGCTCTATACCTATTAGCTGGCTCTACCCCTAAATGGCTGGATTATTGGAGGCAAGTTGGTTAACTTATCAGGTTCTCAGTTTCTACATTTGAAAAATGAGGATAGGACATCTAACTTTCAGTTGTTGGAGAATTAGAAATAATATATGAATAATGTATATTGTAGATCCAAACACTAATCACAGCTGAGTTGTGTAGTAAATGCTGATTAATTTTAAATAGTATTCCTAAGTATAAAAATAACATACATGTAATATATAATATAAACAAAAGCTATATTTATATATAGATAAAGGTTTATATATATTTTGAGATATATATAAGCTTTTTTATATATTTTAATTTTAATGTAATTGATCAGTATTCTCCTTTAAGTAATATACACATTTGTTTTGTGTGTGTGTAAATTAAATACATTTGTTTTCCTGTTTCCCTCTTCTCTATGGTTTTTGAATTTAAGAAATGGGTTTGAGTGTATTTATTTAAGTGGGCTGATGGTATATCACATGTAAATGTATTTTAATAAAGAGAGAACATATGGTTTTCATTCTTTTATAAAATTGTGAACTATATATACATAAGAATGTAAGAAATGTATACACACTATATAAATAGAAATAACAAAGTGAACATTAAGTATCTACTGTTTCTGATACAAAATAAAACACTGCCAATAATTGGAAGCTCCTTTTGTGCCTTTTCCTGAACACGGCTCCTTCTCTTCCCCCACACCCCCCCAACGCCCGCCTCCGAAGGAAACAGCTACACTTACTTTAATGATAATCATTTTCTTGCTTCATTTTAATATTCACTCAACCTGTATATGCATCCCTAAATGACCAATTGTATCTGTTTTTGAACTGTGTATAATAGAATCATAATGTATATATTCTGTTTTTATTTACTTTTGTTACAATATTTTGTGAAATTCACAAATGTTGCTAGATGTCCACTTTGCTTTCTGTATGGGGTCCCATTGTATGAGTATGCCACTACCTTTTCTACTACAATGCATATCTCAGTTATCTCCAGCTTTTCCATATGACAAACCAGGCTGCCATGAATGTTCCAATGTATGATTCTTAGTGTACATACACAAGAATCCTTCTAGAGCACATACCCAGGAGGATGAATGAGGGTAAAAGTATGAGTGTATTCAGTTCTAGTAAGTATTGCTAACCTCTTTGCCAATGAAATTGTACCAATTAATACTTCTACCAATATGGATAGGAGTTTCCAATGTAAACTATATTTGATATTGTCAGGTTTGAGGTTTTAATTTGCATCTTTCTGATTACTTGTCAAATTGAGCATCTTGTTTGCTTTAGCTTTTAATTTCCTCTTTTGTAAAGTCCCTGTTCTAGTCATCTGCCCATTTTTCTAGTAGGCTGTATATCTTGTTCTATTGCTTAATAGTTCTTTAAATATTCTCTATATTGGTCCCTTGTCAATATCTGACACATTTCTTTGTCTAATTTGTAGCTTGTCTTTTCATTCTCTTTATCATGTTTAAGTATTTTAGTTTTTTTGTTTTTGTTTTTGTTTGAGACAGTATCTCACTCGCCCAGGCTAGAGTGCAGCGGCATGATCATAGCTCACTGCAGCCTGGAACTCCTGGGCTCAAGTGATTCTCCCACCTCAGCCTCCTGAGTACCTGAGACCACAGGCATGCGCCACAATGCCCAACTAATTTTTTAAATTTTTTGTAGGTACAGTGTTTCACTATCTTGCCCAGGTTATCAAACTCCTGGCCTTAAACAATCCTCCTACCTCGGCCTCTCAAAGTGCTGGGATTATAGGCATAAGCCACTGTGCCTGGCCAGAAGTTCTAAATTAAATGTAACCAGATAATCCTTCTTTTCCTTTATGATTAATGCCTTTGTGCCTCATTTGAGGAATCTTTCCTATCAAAGACTATAATACTTTTTGCAAATTGTTTAAAAAATTTTTTCTTAGGTCAAAATCATAGGATGTTCTCTTACATTTACTTGAAAGTATTCATATTTTCCCCCTCACATTTAGGTCTTTAATTCACCTAAAATCAATTTTAGGTGAATTAAATTATACTGTGAGGTAGGGAGTCAAAAAATTTTCCCCCATGTGGATAATATATTTTTTCTGCATCATTTATTAAAGTCCATCTTCTACCTGTTGATCTATGATGTGACCTCTGTTATGTATTAGGTTTCCATATATGTGTGAATTTATGGGAGCTTGTTCTGATTCTTTAGTAATGTCTTAATTATCATAGATTTGTAATAAGACTTGAGAATTCTCAGCTAAGCATCTTGTACTTTGTTCTTCAAAACTGTCTTGGCATTGTTCATTTGTTTTGTCTGGTTTTTTATTGTATAATTTAGAATCAGCTTATAAAGTCCTATGAAATACTCTTGGTATTTAAAAAAACTGCATTGAATTTATAGATTAATTTGTGGGAAATTGACATTATAAGAATATGGAAACTACTTACCCATGAACATGGTATTGCTCTCTGTTTAGAAAATTTATATTTTTTCATAAAGATCTTACACATTGTTATCAATGAACATTGTATCCCCCTAACCCTCCAAATTCATATATCAAAACCTAACTTCCAACGTGATGGTATTTGGAAGTGGGGCCTTGGGGAGGTGATTAGGTTATAGGGGTGGAACTTTCATGACTGGGATTAGGGCCCTTATAAGGACAGACATGCTGTCTCTTGGCCGTGTGAGGATAAAAGGAGACAGCTGTCTACAAACCAGAAAGAGGCCCCTCCCCAAACATCAAATCTGTCAGCACCTTGATCTTAGCTTCCCAGCCCTTCAAACGGTGAGAAATAAGTATCTGTTGTTGAAGCCACAGAGTCCAGGGTATCCTGTTAGAGCAGCCCTAGTGGATGAAGACACACAGTTTCTGTAGAGTCATTTCTATATGCCCATGTCAGACACCTTCTGTTTGCCTCTCCATGTCTACTCGCCACTCTTCTCTGCTTTCTCGTCTCTGCTTTGTTCTTTACTCTGGGAGGAGGCTGACTTGTAAGGACTGTATCCATGGGCTCCTCTCCTCTCTGGCTGTGATTGTATTCATCCAAAATGGAGCTTCAGCAGTAAATCAGAGAATGAATAGGAGGAGACTGAGGTCAGTGTATCACTGATGACTGCCTCTCTCACAAGGTTACCTTGGGTTGGCTATGTCCCTACACTGAGGGTTACTTCTCTTCTGAAAGCAGTATAACTCTCTTTTTTGCTGGGTTCTTCTCTTCATCCCTATGGGCAGAGTGATAACAGCTTCTTAAAGGATAAAGAATAGAAGTCCAAGGATTGGACATTAAGGGTTATTTAAGGTTTTGTCCCAGAAGAATTAAAAAAACCGTTTTTCTTAAGTATGAGATGGTGGCATATTTCACATGATATAGAAATAGTAGGAGAAATAAACACATGTGAAAAGCCTTTTAAAATAATAAGAATAATCGCTGAGCACAAACTATGTGCCTTGCTTTGTGCTAGGTGCTTTACATATTTTATCTCAGTCGATCTTTATGATAATCTTATTAGGTAGGTTTTATTGTCCCTTTTCAGAAGTGAGGTTTTAAAAATGATTTCTCAAGGTCACCAAAGCTAGTTAGTAAATAATAGAAGCAGGAGTTTAACTTAGGTCTGCCTAATTTCAAATCCATTCTATTAATTTTCTTGCTGTTCTGTGTACATTATACCATTAAATTAATACTCAAAGAATTATGTTCTTTTAGGATGTAGTTTCAGTTAAGTGATCAGGATGTAGTTTCAGAGGAGTGATCTGGCTGGATCAGAGGCTGATCATCTGGCTGGATGATCCTAAGAGATTAAATAATGAAGTGGCAAGGAAATAAAGATGTTAGTGGCATAGCAGTTATTTGATAAATCTAATAATAAAAGGTTGGGGCTAAATGGTATGATTTGCTATTCATCTCATTTTTTCCACAGATTCTATGCCACACAAAGTCTAAATTTTCTCACCCTGATAAATGCTTACCGATCCTTCCTGAGGAGTATTTGACATTGTTCTAATAGTGATACCCCAGTTTTACAGGGGTTTCTTATCCTCATAGGGAAAAAGAAGCTAGACAGTGAGCTTCTTGGGGACAGAGCATCTCATTCATCTCCGTATTCCAATCACAGAGCCCAGTTTGCTTCGAACTAAACATTATGATTTGGGCTGTACTATTTGAGTCTTGCTGCAGGGCTTGTTTATAGTCATTAACATTAATACAGTGACTGTCTTCCAGGTCACCTTGTCCCAGCAACACAGAAAAAGATATTTATGTCTGCCATCCTTCTGGCTTTCCTTTCTAATAGCTCTCTTACCTAATATTTAAGCACAGACAGGTGCCATTTAACAAAAACCATTGAAGAAGTTTGGGGGAATAATCAGCTTTAACCTTGGATCACAACTCTCAAAAGAGAGCAATCACTGCTATCATAGGAAACAGAGAAATTCTCTGAGGATAGTAGTCAAAATGTAAAATGAAAACTAGTGCCCAGATTCATGGTGAGCAGGTAATGAAATAGGTAACATTTTTTCCTCTCCATCTCAGATGAACAAAGACCAAGAAGAATTTAGGTCAGCCTATCTCTTACTCATGGCAGGCCTCATAAGAAAGGTATGGAACATCCTAAAGAAGAGAACACAGTTCAGCTAACTAAACTTTGCTGCTTTGCATATATTTTTCTTGTTTTTATAGTATTTAATTTTTTTAACTTTTAATTTTTGTGGGTATATAGTAGGTGTAAATATTTATGGGTATAGCATTCTTCCTTCAGCTCACATACTTTATGTTTTTAACATGTTTCTTAAAAATATCTTTACTGTAGAAAGTCACAATAATAACAGTTTAACAACAATTATTAAATCATGGTACACAAGAAATGTTATTCAAATAATTGGGAAAAGTAAATTGGAAAATAAGAACTGTGAAGACTATAATAAAAGTCTACTTGCAAAAGATCACATCTATCCAACTAACAAGAGGGGAAAGGAATCAGCAGAATATAAGTTATACTTATGAAATATTAATAATGGTAATAATAATGACAATTACAGGTCAACACTCCTACTTTGAGAATTGAAGTAAATGGGAAGCCATGAAAGACTGCTAAGTATAGAACAAAAATCTCCTATTTCTGGTTTAAACTTTGAAAAGTGAATTCAAAAAATAAAAAAAGATTGATTTACCATAGCATGGCTGAGAGAAAGTGATGCTTTGAACAAGAACTCTGGCTGCTCATTTTAGTCTCCATAATTGAATGGCATGATAAAGCATAGTACATGAAGAAAATATCTGATCTAAGTGATATTACAGAGGTTTTTACAAGATTTAGAAGCCCAAAACTATAAGGTAAAAGACAGTTCAGGGTGAAGTTAGATGTCTTATGTGCTTAATAACAAACAGAATATGAGCTATTTTTAAGTTTAGGAGAAAGTTTTCCAAGGCTAATAATGACTCATATTTCATTTGGCATGTCAGCTAGATGGATTTCCAAATAAGTAAAATATTAGATACTTTGTAATCTGTTTCCTTACTGCAAGCACTTTTTTCTCTTGAAGGTAGCCTGTTAAATTTGGGTGAAAAGATATTTATTCCTAAATAAAAGAGAAGAAAAGTTTAAAATTAATTCCATCTTATGGAAAAAAAACTATTAGTTGGTAAAAATTTGCTTGCAAAATATTGTAAAACTTAGTGTAAATAGTTGTAAGGTCTAGTTTAATATAAATTCTAAAACATTTTTCTTTGCTATTCATCTGGTTAATCTAAATGTTACTCTATTGACGATATAGTTTTGAATTATAATAGGAGCACAATAATAAAATTGTCACAACAAAATGGAAATGAAAAGTGAATTCACACTTTGTAATATTTTACATTGACTTGACCTGACATGATTCTCAATTTTAATAAAGAAAAGTTAAAATTAGATCTCTAGTCCAGGACTGGACAGAAAATAGAAGATCATTAGCCAATCTAAAATGAAAATATATCCGATATATAATGTCTCAATGAAAACAAATGACTATTATTCCAAGCTCGGTAAAATAAAAACACTCCTATTTATATATTTATGCTCCCTTTCTCAGGCATTGCAGCCTTTAGCATCTCATAAATCGTAGCTAATTACATGTCAAAAGGAAAGGTTAATTATAAATTTAATATGCTTCCCTTTTCTATCTAATGAATCAACGTCACATGATGGAGGATGCTAGGGGACTAGAAGAGAAAGGCAAATACTTTAAAATAACTGCTTTAGGTTCCATTTGTGAAGAACTTCCTAAACAATGATGCTGCCCCTTAATGGAAAAGGCTGCCTCACTAGGCAGGCTATTTATTCAACAACCATTTATTGAGCGTCTACTATGTTCCAGGCATACTATGCTAGGATCTGGGTTGTATAAGGAACAAATATGCCTAAGACAATATTTTTGCTCCCAAGTAACTCACAACCCTGGAGTAATGAATGCCTGTATTTGGAGCTCTTGTTCCTGCCGTTCCCTAAGAAGCCTGTATGATAGATGACCCCTTAGCTGCTGGCAAAGCAGTCCCTTACTGAAATGGCTGGTTGGGCTACAGACCTTGGGAGTTCCTTCTTGCCAAAGAGTCTTTGGTTTACTTCCAAAAAGAACTGTTAGACTTTTCTAAATACCATAGGATTTTGTAAATTTAAAGCAACATGTAATAACTTAAATATATCAAATATGTTTAATATAACAGGATTATAATTTCTTTTTACAATTTGAAAGAGAATAACATGTCTTTCTTGATGTTCCCTAACTCAACAGAAGATCACTATGTTGTCAAAATTATCAGCATCATAATTTTGGCTGGTGATGCTAATGTATTGTGCTTCATTAAGCTGTGCTGCTCTAGGAACATCAATTTATCTTTCATCTTCTTATTTACTTTATTTAAAAGACTGTAGTATCAGTATTGACTTAATTCTCTAATGTGCTATGAATAATATATCATTCTTTCAATGTATTTAAGTATACATCTACCTCCACTGTAGACTCCATGACTGTGTCTCACTCCAGGGAGTTTTCTTTTTATAATGTGGAGAAGGAGAATATACATTCCCATAGGGAAATCTTTCACTAAAGATTTAACTGTTTGGCATTGTTGATGCAAAACAAACATTAGCATGAAAGCTTCACATGACATCACTAGTGGAGCTTAATGTCATCTAATTAATGAACCAGGTGCCGAGGCAGCCTCTCCACTGCCTAAATTCTTTGTGGATAACATGTTGTATAAAATAATTTGGCTGTGCAATCTTTTTTACATACCCTATCTCATCTTCATAGCAACTGTCTAAAATAAACTTTATAATCTTTATTTGACAGAATAAGACATTTAATCTCCAAGGTAGGTTAAATTGTCCAGTGCTACAGAAAATAAGACAGTCAGAGCCAGCATTTGAATACAGATCACTCTAACTTCATATTTCCCCTTTCCACCTAGCAGTGCCTCTCCAGCAAATCTGTTTTCTAGCTCGAAACGGTAGTTCGACATTCAAATTAACCACCTGAATATTTAGAATGGCAGTCCTTAATAAACAATGAAAATCCAACTCAGTTGAATCACCCGTCTCTTCATAAAGCAACACCATTAATATTAATAAAATATTCACCAAGATGTCAGAAATCTCTCAGTTCTACTTTGCTGGGCTTTGAACACAGACCTAATGCAAACTTGTAGCCAGGTAAACATGCTAGAATATTGTGTCGACATGATAGAATATTATGGAGCTATTAAAAATGTCTGTGAATAAGAGTTTTTAATAACATAAGAAAATGCTTATGAGACTTGTAGTGGGTTGAATGGTGGATCCCAAAAGGGTATGTTCTTGGCTCCTAATCCCTAGAACCTGTGAATGTGACCTTATTTGGACAAAGGATCTTTTCAGATCTTGAGAACCTGTATTACCTGGGTGGGCCCCAAATCCAATGGCAAATGTCCTTATGACACTTATGACAGAAGAGAAGACACAGATACGGAGGAGAAATCAATGTGAAAACCAGGCAGAGATTAGAATGACATGGCTTTAGACTGAGGATGCTGGCAATCATCAGAAGCTGGAAGAGGCAAACAATGGATTCTCCCTAGATCTTCTAGCGGGAGTGCTGTGGCCCTGTCCACACGTTCATCTCAGACTTGTGGCCTCCAGAACTTTGAAAGAATAAATTTCTTTTGTTTTAAGCCACAGAGTTTGTGCTAATTTTTTTCAGCAACCACAGGGAACCAATACAACATGCTAAGTGAATAAAGTAGGACATGAAAAAGTATTTCCACTATAATTTCAACTATATGAAAAGATGTATGGGAAATTTTAAAAGAAACTCATCAATATGTTGGCAGTGACTGCCTGTAGGTGATAAAATTGTAATAGCCTTGTTATTTGCTTGTTTATAATTTCTGTATTTTTCAAATTTTCTAGAATGACTGTTATGTAAGGAAAAGTCTTAGGACAACAAGGAGACAATATAGCTTAAAGGTTAAGACTTGTGGGTGCTGGAACCAGATGAACTACTTTTTAAAAGACCTGCTTCTTAATAACTATGCATCTTGATTATCTCTTTGTTTCTCAGTTTTCTCATGTGAGGAATAATAAAATCGACTTAAAGATTATTTGAGGATTTAGTGAATAATACTGTATTTTATCTATTCTGAAGATAATATTTTTTCACACTTTAACTGATATTGAGCTACGACTTACAATTGATTGTCTTGCAATCACAGATTTGCTGTTGCTTACACATGTAAACTTGGCTGTCACTTTTCTTGTAGTTGTTTCATCAGTTGAATTATACACATTGTGGTGCTATACAATTTGAATTTAATTACCATTTAAAGTGCCTTAAAAATTACATTGATTCACCACGGAAACAAACATTACTGTGTATGGACAATGGCACCGAAGTAGAGCAGGAGGTTTTAAATTTGATACTTAGTAAAGCAAGTATTTTTCCCTGAAGGAAAGACTGCAATTCCACTTATTCATGCAAAACAACCCAAAGAGGAAACTGTGTTATATTTTGTGACTGAGGTATGAGCCTATCATATACCAGCCAATGGCAAAGAAACTGTGTAATCTTAAGACTATATTAAAAAAAATTTCAAGGTGATGAGAGGCTGGTATGATCAATTCATGCCTTGTGCAGAACCATCATTAAAATGTCAAGCACCAATATGTCAGAAGTTTCCTGTTTACTTTAGAAGTTGCTTAACTTTCAACAACATGTGGTTCAATTGGAGAAAAAAAATTATGTCTTGTTTGTGTTATAGTTTAGTGAGCAGTTTTTCAAAAAAAGTTATTTCTTAATGGTACATAGGGAAATGGTGCATCTTACAATCAATAACATCTCAATTTCAATGAAACACGATTCAAGGAAATACTTTATCACCATGCCCAAAACTTGGTAAGTACTTCCTAAATTTTAGTTATATAAGTAAGCAGGAAAAAAAGCCAATTATAAAGTTGTATGTGTAACTATCTCACTGTAAAAAAAAATCACCCAAGATTTAGAGGGAATATATACAAACATAAGTGATATTTGTTAGACTGGTTGGTTGGTGGATATTTTTTCTTTCTTTTTCAAATTGTTAGACTTATCATTTTCTCGTAATTAAAAAAATTTAATCAAAAAACGTATTTTGTAAACATGGTAAAAAAATCACAACAGTTTAAATTGTACATAAAGAAAATGTAAATCTGTCTCCCATCCCAGACCCCACTTTTGTTTTCCTAGAAGCAATTACTGATTTCATTTTCTCATATAACCTTCTTGAATTTTTCTATGTATAAACAAGCATATGTGTGTGTGTATGTATATATGTTCATAAACACACTTTATTCTTAACACACTTTATTCTTATACAAATGAAAGTATACTTTACATACAATTCTCTAGTTTTATTTGGACTGTAATGTCATAAATAGTATGTTGTTCCATAGCCCATATAAATCTTAATTCTTCTTGATATCCACATAGTATTAGTATCCATCAGGATTTAGTACAGGAAACAGAAATCACTCTAGGTATTTCAGATAGAAAGGGATTTAAAACAGGAAACTGGGTACTCACAAAATTGTGGATGGGTTCATGAAGCAGAAGACCGGGGTCTGCTATTGGATATTGATTTTAAGGGCACACCGCTGCGATACACAGGTCAGCAAATTGCTGCTGCTTCCACTGCTTGAGCCCCACAATTGCCTCAGTTCCCCTGAAGCTGGTGACTAGACACTGACTGCTACAACTAGGCAGATGCCTCTAGGTTATGACAAAGCTGATAACTAGACCCTGGAGCGCTGAGTCTAGCTGCAAACACTAATGAGCTGGCAGCTCATACAAAGGAGGCCTCCATTTACTTCCAACTTCCAAATATCACCCATATGTTTCCCATTGGTGGCAGCAAATTTTCACCCAGAACTCTAGCTGCAAGAGAATTTGAGAAAACTGTTTCTTCCTGTGGGCAGGAACATAGAAAGGTGTAGAAATATATGCTCAGTGCTAATTCACCATCAACAGCATAGTGCCCCACGGTACCAATGCACTATAAATGACTTAACTGGCCCCCAGCTGTGGGAGTGGGGGGTGTGTGATACATAGACCTATTACAGAACTTTGCTATTACAAACAATATTCCAGTAAGTATCAGTCTAAATATGGCTTTGAGCATGTGTCATAATACAATACATTCTAAGAAGTAAAATTGGTGGTGTTATACTTTGTAGACATCTTTACATATTAAGTAATAAACTTATTATGAAGTAAAACTGGTGGCATTATAAGTTAGATGTAGACATCTTTACATAATAAATAATAAACAAAAACTCACCCCACAGTAGCTGAAACACAAAATGGCATTAGTAGCTCAATGATGTCCACAAGGATATATTTAAAAATTTTTAAATGTCTAATCATGTAATGTTTTAAATTATACAGAAGGGTGCCCCACATCCCCATTTGCTCTCCTATCTCTGTGACATACAGAAATGTTTTAGAAATACCTTTATTCCTCTATCTTAAAACCTCAACGAAAGCCAGGTTTATAGTTTTATGCCTCCTACCAAAATCTCCGTCCCACTGTGGCTTCACTGTGTTTACTAGGCCTGCAGTGAGGACAGAACAAGAAGGGGTGTGGCCCACAGTTCAGAGCAAAAGTAACTGGGGCACCAGGGGACGGCATCTATGAGCTCAGTAGTGCAGCATTCCTACCACCTGCACTACCCAAAGCAGGCGTAACAATAATTAGCGTTCTTGGAGTGCTTGCCAGAGGCCAAGCTTCGTTCCTTCATTTAATCCGCAGGATGACTCTCTGAGGAACAGGCACCATTATGATCCCCATGTACAAATAAGGAAAGTAATTCTTAGAGAGGTGTTGAACGTGCTCAAGGTCACAGGGCTTGTTTTTTCAGGAGCCTGGATTCAAATCTTAATCATCTATCTCCAGAGGCTGTCCTTGCCATTCTCCTAGGGTGTGGATTTGTTCTTTCTTTCAGGACTAAGCAATAATTCATGAAACATGAATCTGTCTGAGGTGAGGGAACTCAGATATTCAGTGTAGTCAAAAAAGATGGAATCCCAACCTTAGGAAAACCCACAACATGTTCTATAGCCACAGACTCTGCCTCATGTCAATGTGTTCTCATTATAATAACAAGCAGGAAAGTGACTGCAGATTAGAATAAATCTACTACTGGAAAAGCAACGCATAGTGCACGTATATATTCATTTAGTCAGCTAGCCAGCCAGCCAGCCAGCCATTCATTCATTAACTGGCTGCTACTCACAGAATACTGTAGGTCTGTGGGGACTAAGAAAATAATAGAAGTTACAGTCTCCCTTAAACCTTAAAGGAATTTACAATCATATTAGAAAGAATAGATAAATACATATCAAAAATGTAAGCAATTACCGTACAAGACAGAACAGTATCTTTGTAACGTCCTTGTGAAATTTAAAAACTCTTACATTTTAATTTTTAAATATAATTTTTATGTAATTTTTTCCTATCATACTCATAATCCACAGTTGTAACTACAACTGTGGTTGTGAATATATTAAGGTTTTAAAACAATTAGAGTAACTTTCGCAATCTATCATGACATACTCAGTTCAACCTTCAACTCCATGAAAATTATATGTACCTTTAATCCTAGTTCTAATTTCTACTAAAGACATGATTTTTTTCAAAAAGTTCCCATTAAAAATTTTTTTAATGGGATTTTTAAAATGATTTTTTAATGGGATTTTAAAAATGATTTTTAAATGATTTTTAAAAAAATAGGCCGGTCGCTGTGGCTCATGCTTGTAATCCCAGCACTTTGGGAGGCCGAGGCGGGTGGATCACGAGGTCAGGAGTTCAAGACTAGCCTGGCCAAGATGGTGAAACCCCGTCTCTACTAAAAATATAAAAATTAGCCAGGCATGGTGGCGGGTGCCTGTAATCCCAGCTCCGGGAGGCGGAGGTTGCAGTGAGCCAAGGTCATGCCACTGAGCTCCAGCCTGGGTGACAGAGTGAGATTCCATCTCAAAAAAAAAAAAGAAAAAGAGAAAAACAATGAAGTCCCTGGGCCCCTTGATTGAAACTGAAGGCAAATATTCCCTCTCCCAGCAGCCAGTGCACTCAGGTGGGTTGAAGGTAGAGTGAATATGACCCAGTTTTGGTGAATTGGATGTCCCTATGTGAGGTGAGGTTAAGAGGATGGCTCAGGCTGGTTGTGGCCAGTGCCCAGGATTGCGGAGTCTCACAAGGTGGCAGTGAGTGTCTAGTGGTCGCATCCCAAGCAGACCATTACTGTGATGTGATCGTGACTGTAGCTTGACCCTACTGATTCCTATCCATTTTTTCAGCCTCGTTTCAGCAGGTCTACCAGCTCAGCTCCAATAATAAATTCATTTTGTTTTTAGCCTAAGTTAGCCAGAATCAGTAGCTGTTTGCTACCAAGAATCAAGTGAAATAGGAGTTTCAGGAACCTTGAGGCAGGCATTTGAGGGTGTTGAGTGCAGTGGTATCCCTAGTGGCAATGGTGGCTGTAGCTGAAAGAACTGTGTAGGGTCTCCACAATGGACAATAGTAACAAGAGCAGGTGCTCTATGCTGCCTTGGGCAGGTCCTTGAGTGCCACCTGCTTTATGGGGAAGTGCTACACTGATGTATAAAGAACACTGAATTGCTTAATGACAGGGATTTTAAAAGAACACTGAAGGCCAGAGGTGGTGGCTCACGCCTGTAATCCCAGCACTTTGGGAGGCCAAGGCAGGCAAATCACCTGAGGTCAGGAGTTTGAGACCAGCCTGGCCAACACAAATCCCCATCTCTATTAAAAATACAAAAAATTAGCTGAGTGTGGTGGTGCACACCTGTAATCCCAGCTACTCGGGAGGCTGAGGCAAGAAAATCGCTTGAACTCGGGTGGTAGTGGCTGCAATGAGCAGAGATCGTGCTGCTGCACTTTAGCCTGGGCAACAGAGCAAGAATCTGTCTCAAAAAAAATCAAACAAAAAAAAGGACACTGAAGCCTCAATTTTAATTCAAGCATTGCCGCATTGCCTTTTAGGCCTCAGTGTCCTTTTAGGCCTGAGAGTCTCATTCATACCCTGCAGTGATGAGGACAGAGCACTGATAAGAGGCCTCCCTGTGTTAGGGTTCTGTAAGTCTCCTCTATCATTCCAGACAACTAAGGTTGTGATTTTCTTTTCTTTTTTTTTTTTGAAACAGGGTCTCACTCTGTCATCTAGACTGGAGTGCAGTGGCAGGAACACAGCTCACTGCAGCCTCAACCTCCTGGACTCAAGCGATCCTGTTGTCTTAGCCTCCCATGTAGCTGGGACCACAGACGCATGTCACCACACCCAGCTAAGTTTTTTATTTTTTTGGTACAGATGGGGTATCACAATCCTGGGCTCAAGTGATCCTCCCATCTTAGCCTCCCAAATGCTGGGATTACAGGTATAAGGCACTGTGCCTGGCCCAAGGTTGTGATTTTTAATTTATTTAATTTATTTTTTGTGCAATAAGTGTCTATAGGCTGCATGTTCCTAGTAATAAACAACGAAGTTTTAAATTGCTGACATAATTTGCTTTCCTAACCCTGAGATATTTACTTTCATCAAAAGAGCTGAAGAAAAAATAATTTCTATGCTACCATGTAATATTATCTTAAATATTTGTTTTATTAAATTAAAATTAATTTTTAACAAAATAATATTAAATACTAGCAAATATGTTCTTCAATGCCATCTAAAGATTATTTCTATTAAACTAAGAAAATAATACAAGTTACAGTCTTCCTTACACCTTAAAAGAATTTAAAATCACTTTAGAAAGAATAGATAAATACATATCAAAAATTTAAATTACAATTAAAGACAGAACAGTATCTAAAAATTCCTAAAACAGTAATTTTGAATGTGTATGAAAAATGTATGAATAATGTATTAGTCAGGGCTCACCAGAGAAATAGAATATGTGTGTGCATATGTGTGTTTATGTGTGATATATATGTGTGTGTGTGTGATATATATATATATATATAGACAGAGAGGGAGAGATAGAGAGAGATTGATTTTAAAGAATTGGCTGACATGATTATGGAGTTTTGAAGGCTGGCAAGCCCAAATTCTGGAGGGTAGGTTGGCGGACTGAACACCCAGAGAAGAGGTGCAATTGGAGTCAGAAGACATTCTGCTGGTAAAATTCCCTCTGCTTCAGGGGAAGTCAGTCTTTTTTCTCTTAAGGTTTTCAACTGATTGGATGAGGCTGACCCACATTATGGAGGATAATCTGCTTTACTGGAAGTCTGCCAATTTACATATTAATTTCATCCAAAAGTACTTTCATAGAAGCATCTTGAATAATATTTGACCAAATATATGGGTACCGTAGCCTAGCCAAGTTGACACATAAAATTAATCACCACAAAGATCTCACATATGGTTAAGTGTGAAAATGCGTAGTGTGGAGAGTAAATGGCATCTATCATCGAGAGAAAGGAAGAGGGAGGGTGTCATGGAAACGGTGTGGCTTATGCTGTGCCTAGGGATAGGTGACGATGACAAGAGCATCTGTCTTTCCCACCATTCAGATAGTGAATGACAGGGATGTAGGTAAGTATGCTGCTAGCAAGGAAGATTCTTCCAGCTCTTTCTTCCCACATCATTCTCAGTGAGTGGCCACTTACCTTCCCTATGAGCCCATCTGAAATCTAATTAAATACTTTAGATGAACTTAGACCTATTACAAATCTTTTAGAACAAAACAAGACGTTATTAAGCCAAGGTAATCACAGCTAACATTTATTGAGTACTTTTTATATGTATAGCCACTGAACTAAGTGTATTATCTAATGTAATGAACACAAGACACAACAATGTGAAATAGGTGCTACCATTACCCCTACTTTATTGATGCAGAAGACTGAAGCTCAGAGAGGTTAAGTCATTTGCCCTAAATTACACAGCTAAATCCAGGAGAAGCCAGGATTTAAATCTAGGCCTGCTTGATGTAAGAACTCATGATTTTCACCACCAAACTGGATGTAAAAAAAAAGAGGAAAAAAGTGCTACCAAGGTAAGAAATTGCCAATGGTTTAAATTTATCTTTGTTTGGATTCTCCCCAAAGCAAACTTAAGATAACGTTTTGAATGTACGTAAACTCATCTGAGAGGTTATTTTGGGAAACATAGTGAGGGTGTGAGGAGGTAGACAGAGAAGGGAGGGCAGCTGACAAAAGAGTATTAACCAATACATCACTATGTAAGCTCAGTGCCCTGGAACTCTCCAAGAGACTGCAGAACATGGCTCAGAACTGACCTACCAAGGGCAAGGAAGCTGGCATTTATTTATTTATTTATTTAGAGATGGGGTCTTGCTCTGTCACCCTGCTGGAGTGCAGTGGTGCCGTCTTGGCTCACTGCAAGCTCCACCTCCCGGGTTCACTCCATTCTCCTGCCTCAGCCTCCCGAGTAGCTGGGACTACAGGCGCCCGCCACCGCGCCCGGCTAATTTTTCTGTGTTTTTAGTAGAGACGGGGTTTAACCGTGTTAGCCAGGATGGTCTCGATCTCCTGACCTCGTGATCTGCCGACCTTGGCCTCCCAAAGTGCTGGGATTACAGGCGTGAGCCACCGCGCCTGGCCGGAAGTTGGCATTTTAATCCACCGTTGTTCCTAAAGATGTTCATTCCACACTTTTACACTGTGGTGGGAATATAAATTAGTTCAACCACGGTGGAAGATAGTGTGGCGATTCTTCAAGGATCTGGAACCAGAAATACCATTTGACCCAGCAATCCCATTATTGGGTATATACCCAAAGGAATGTAAGTCATTCTACTATAAAGACACATGCACACTTATGTTTATTGCAGTACTGTTTACAATAGCAAAGACATGAAACCAACCCAAATGCCCATCAATGATAGACTGGATAAAGAAAATTCCATATACACTATGGAATACTATGCACATAAAAAGGAATGAGATTACGTTCCTTGCAGGGACATGGCTGAAGCTGGAAGCTATCATCCTCAGCAAACTAACACAGGAACAGAAAACCAAACACCACATGTTCTCACTCATAAGGTGGGAGCTGAACAATGAGAACATATGGGCACCGGGGGGAACAACACACAACAGGGCCTGTTGGGGGGTGGGGGACAAGGAGAGGAACCCTAGATGATGGGTCAATAGGTGCAGCAAACTACCATGGTACACGTATGCCTGTGTAACAAACCTGCACATTCTGCACATGTATCCCAGAACTTAAAGTAAAATAAAAATTAAAACAATAATTTTAAAAAATGTTTGTTCCCTGGCACTTCTGACCTGTAGTGCACATGGGCTGAGCAGGAGGTACAAGTACTTCAGGAAGCACTTGGTGTTTACAAGAACAGGTCCCTGAAATTACAAACGACCTATGAGCTGGGCCCGTGGATATGGGTGGGACTACGACTGATAACAAGATACAAATTAATTAAAACAATTAATAACCAGAAACTTTTCCTTGCTGTGTTAGAACAGTTTATTTCGTAAATAAATAGATTTCTGCTTCACTGAAATTATATCATAAAATAGTTTTCATCCTTTAAATTCTCAATTTAAGGAATGCTTGTAATATTACAAAAAAAAAGAAAAAACCTAAAATGATATCCATTTCTAAGAATATGCCAGAACTGATAAAAATTCACATATTAAAAAAATATTTGCAATGTTAGCCAGGCCAACCCAGCATTTCTCTGGAGAATCACCAACCATTGTCACATAAATAATTGCTGCTGTTCCTCGTGCTGGAGACACACAGCTCTGTGTGTGCATGTAATTGGGCCGCCCCTACAAATCTGAAAGCCTGCAGCTGCTCTGGAGGGTAGGATACTTCCCTGTCTCTTTGAAGTGCCACCCCAATGACTTTTCAAAATGAATTGTGTGTGCACCCTTATGACCTAATCTTTTTTTTTTTTTTAATGCATCAGGCCTTCCCAAACATACTCCACAATCCGTTCAGCTCTACTTTTGTGATAAAGTGATAAACAAGCAAAGACTCCATTTTATTTATGTAGGTAACAAACTGGATTTCAGAACTGAAATAAACTAAAGTAGTAAACAGCCAAACCACAATTTCCCCAAAGGACAAGGTTTAGAGCTATTTTAAAATTGTTTATTTGTGTTCTTATCATGTGATTTTATGTTCTAATTGATTCTAAGTCATAGGTTCTAATACATGTTTTCCATACACTGCGTGTAGTGAAGGAGGAGGAGGCCCAAGCCTCTTCCTTTTAATTTCTTTTTTCTTTCTTTTTTTTGAGACAGGGTCTTTCTGTCTTGCCCAGGCTACAGTGCAGTGGCATGACCTCAGCTCACTGCAACCGCTGCCTCCCGGGTTTGGGTGATTCTCCTGTCTCAGCCTCCTGAGTAGCTGGGATTACAGGCACCTGCCACCACACTCAGCTAATTTTTTTTTTTTTTTGAGACAGAGTCTCGCTCTGTTGCCCAGTTTGTAGTGTGATGGTGCAATCTCGGCTCACTGCAACCTCTGCCTCCTGGGTTCAAGCAATTCTCCTACCTCAGCCTCCCGAGTAGTGGGATTACAGGCATGTGACACCATGCCTGGCTAATTTTTTGTATTTTTTTAGTAGAGATGGGGTTTCACTGTACTGGCCAGGCTGGTCTTGAACTCCTGACCTCGTGATCTGCCCGCCTCGGCCTCCCAAAGTGCTGGGATTACAGAGTGAGCCACCGTGACCAGGTTAATTTTGTATTTTTAGTACAGACAGCATTTCTACTAAACTAACTCCTGACCTCAGGTGATCCATCCCGCCATCGGCCTCCCAAAGTGCTGGGATCACAGGCATGAGCCACCGCGCTCGGCCTCCTTCTTTTTAATTTCTGAGTTCTGTGTTATGACTTCGTAGTTGGTGAGTTCAACAGAGATTTTAGATTGACTTTTTTTTTTTTAATTCTTTTTGGGAAAATGAGCAACTTGTCACAGAATTTTTAGAACCATCTTCCAGAAACATGGAGAGTTTGTAAAGAGGATCTTGAAGAAAATGGAAAAGTAGCGAGAGATGCCAGTTCTGTATAACTGAGTTAACCTGAGGGTGTACTCCTGGAAATACTCTATTAAAATTATATCCTAAGCTAAAAAACCCTTTAGCTTTTTAGCCTTGAGTTCATTTCCTATAAATACCACAGCCCCTAAGTTTATTTAGTAGAGATTATAGTTATTGCCTCATAAAAAGAAAACACCCACAATTTATCTCCTTAAGAAGAAAGATTGATATTTAATCCAGAGGTGAGTTTTAAAGGACTAAAAAGACCAGTTTGGAAAGTTGAAAACTACACTCACAGATGGGAAATATATATTCATGCTATAGAATTTTTTTAACTTTCTTATAAATGTGAACAAAAGATCTTAATGGGCTTTAGGACGTAATTTTTATTTAACAGATAGTTGTCACCATGGATATTTTCTTTAATCTAGAAAAGTGCCTCAAAGGATAATTAGACTGAAAAATAAATTAAGAATGAATAATAAAATACTACATCCATTTCCATCATAATCAAAGTCAAAGCCACAGTTCTAATTTAACATTCAGTATTTGAACCCATCTAGGATGATGATCCTTTGGGAATTTGCAGAATTTTTTTTTACTGAAAGTTCATTAAGCAAAAACTTAATCTAAAACTGCCAGACTTTGCACCCCATGATTATCAGGTTATTCTTGAGAAATTCTCTGCCTGTCCTCTTTGTCTGCATTGATTTCTTGGGTCTCAGTGACAACTTTTTTTTTTCCCCATGTGAGCTTGAGAAGAAGCAATTTATGTTAATAGTCTGTTTATGTTAGGACACTGGGAATGTAGAATATATTCTACCTGCCCTTTGCAACTGATATCACCTGTCTCACCATCAGAATTATTACACAGAATTTTTTTTTGCCTTTAGAATATGCTTACAGAGAGAACTAAATACTTGAGATAAAAAAAAACACTCCACTAGAAAGAATAAAATATAACCATTCCTCAAATTTGATGTAAAAGTTTTAAATCCTACTTAGGGGGTGGTAAAAATAGCCAACTTCAAAATCTGTCTTATTTATTTCCAAAGCTAAAAAAAAAAAAAAACAAAAACTAGCTGTTCTGGAATGAGTAGGAATGCAGGACTTAATTTCTTATCAGGCTGTACCTATATTAATGGAAAAATAAGTCCAGCATATTGCGTTTTCATTGTGCTACATTTCATAAACACAAGCACAAATGAGTTTCATATAATGTCAATTATGACTGCTTATTTATAGATAACAAAGTTATTGCATTTCTGCCCTCTACTATCTTTCTTCAGTTTCCATTTTTAATGTATTTTTGTTGTTGTGTTTTAACCCAGACATTCTCTCTGAATTAACCTTCTTCTACCTTTGGCAACATCCTTCTCTCTTCCAAGGATTTCAATACGTTATAAAGTTCTGCACATCCCAGTAGCTGCTGGAGAAGCCTTCTGTATCTGCTGTCCTATAATCCAATTATAATCACAGAGTGCTATTTTCTGGAGGTGTTTATAGTTGGAGATACTTAGTTTACAAGTTAAATAAGACAAAAAATTTGTAAGTGCTTCTGAATGTTCAGCTGTCCTTTTTAAGGGTCAAGACACATCAGCTCTGTGAAACTCAGCTTCCTCATCTGTGGAGAGAAGGGGTTAGAATACATAATCTCTAAGGTTTCTTTCTGCTGAGATTCTAGGTCTTAGGCTCTGCATCAGAATGCCTAGGTTTGAATCTTGATTATTTCTTTACCACTTTGAAAACTTGCTTAACCTTCCAGTTAATAAGGATAATAAATAATACCTACCTACCTAATAGGGTTGCTATAAATATTAAATAAATTAATACATGTCAAGCACATTGGATAGTGCTAGGCATATAAATATGCTTTAATAAATGTTAGCTCCTATTATTATATTGTAAAATTATAATATCTTCATTGTGTAAGCAGATATTTAACCTTTCATTTATTTACTTAACAAATATTTTATTAACCATCTATTTGGTATAGCTCTGTATTGGGGATACCAAAAAAAAAAGCCAAATAAGATATTATTCCTGATCTCAAGCTTCTTAGGTCTCATGGAGAAGAAAAACAAGTAAATAAATGATTATAATTCAATGGAGTAAGTGCTTTAATAGTAGAAAGAATCTTGGGCATGGGTGGGATGGAGTGAGGGAAGGCTTATGGTGAATGAGATCATGTCTAAGTTGAATCTTAAATTTGAGCTGGAGTTAACCAGAGTTAGCAAGGGGCAGGGCAGTAGCAAGGGTAGGGATTGGGGGATGGAAGGAGTGAGGAGGTCCAAGTAGAGGGAATATCATGGGCCAAGACTCAGATGCATGAAAGAACATGCAGTATTAAGAACTGTAGATGTTCTGTTTGTCTGGAGAGGAGGATGCAAGCAGCAAGTGACAGGCAAGCTAGTGAGGTAGAGAGAGTGCCAATTTAAGAGAGAGGCAGGGGAGGGGGATCTGGGAAGGAGACAGAGAAAGAGCAGCCAGGTGGGGAGAAGGAAATTAAGGTTGAGTCACAGAAGACAAGGGAAGAGAGGGCTCAGGTGGACACTCAATTGCATGGGATGCAGCAGGGAGCATAAGTGTTACTTTTTTCTGCTTCTTTTTTCCTTTGGATTAATTGAGCTTTTTAATGTTTCCATTTTTCTCCACTATTGACTTACTACCTATACTTCTCTGTTTCATTGATATTTTTAGTGGTTGTTCTAAGGCAGGGATGGCAAGTTTTTCTGTAAAGGGCCAGACAGTAAATATTTTAGCTCTGTGGGTCCTGCAAATATGAAAACAAATGAGCTTGGCTGTGTTCCAATAAAACTTTATTTACAAAGCAATGGGCAGGCCAAATTTGGCTGGCAGGCTGTAGTTTGCCAACTCCTTCTCTAGGGTTTACAATATACATCTTGAAGTTATCACGGTATACCTTTAAAAAATATTTTACCACTTTATATTTTAAGAACTATGCTACGGTATGCTTCCATTTTCTTTCTCTCCTACTTTGTGCTGTTGCTGTCATATTGCCATAATTTTACTTCTACACATTATAAACTCTACAATAAATACCCTGCTATTTTTACTTAAGCAATGATCTCTTTTAAAAGATTTTTTTAACGAGAAAAAAATAATTATTTTTTATTTATGCACTGATTCACCATTTCTGGTGCTGCTCATTTATCTGTCTAGATCCAAGTTTCCATCCGATGTAATTTTCTTCTGCCTCAGTTGGGATTGGGAATGGCTACAATTGCTAGGGGCAGGTCAGGTATCTGTCTTTTTCCACATGCCCCTGTCGTGTGGCTAGCTTGGTCTTCCTCATGACATGGCAGTCTCAGGGTAGTCATTATTTATTTATTTATTTATTTATTTTACCTGATGGCTGGCTTTCCCCAGAGCAAGCGTTCTGAGTAAGTGCTTTCAGAGACCCAGAAACAAACTAGGTTTTTTTTATTACCTAGCTTTGGAAGTTATACAGTTTCATTTCCATTACATTCTATTGGTAAAATAGTGAGTTACAGGGTTAGCCCAGATGAGGGCTACTCAAGGGTTTGAATATCATGAATATGGTTCATGGGGGAGGGAGAACATTTTTAAAGACAAACATGCTCCCCAATGACAATAAAGATTTTTAGGAGGAAGAAATTATTATGTATAGGATCGTCGAGGAAGACATTTCACTGACAGGATGATAAGATGAGACAGTAGGGCTTTGAAGGACGTGTGCATTCCCTCTAAGGCAAAAGAAAAAAAATGCCGACAGTGAAATGAGTACATCCTCTTAGGAGGATCTGGATTTGAATCCTGCCTCTTCCATTTATTAACCCTGTGTCTGGGTTCAAAACCTCACTGATTAGTTGGTGGAGGTGGGGGGATGTCAGAAATACCAGTATATTAAAAAAGCCTGGATTCTATCAGGAGCTCATTTAAAAAAAGGAGCTATTATTACTCATAAAATGATGACATTCTAAGCTGTGTAAAAATGGAAGCTATAGGACATATTGAGGGCATAGTGAGTGAACTACAACCTTAACACCGTGGTGGTAAAAATGGATTTTTTTTCTTTATGCATAATGTGTATCACTCTCACTCCCCTTCTTTTTTTCTAGGGCTGTTTTTCCCCCTCCTCTTGAGACAGGATTTTGCTCTGTTATCCAGGCTGCTGGAGTGCAGTGGCACAATCAGGGTTCACTGCAGCATTGACCTCCCAGGCTCAAGCCATCGTCCCACCTCAGCCTCCCAAGTAGCTGGGAGTATAGGCACATGCCACCATACCTGGCAAAACTTTTGTAATTTTTGAGACAAGGTTTCACCATGTTGCCCAGCTGTCTGGCTGCTTTTAAGATTTTCTCTTTATCACTTATTTTCATCAATTTGACTATGATGTCCTTTGATGTTTGTATTAATTTGCTATTGCTGTGGTAACAAATTACTATGAACTTAGTTTATCTTATGGTTCTAGATATGAGATGCCCAAAAATATACCCTAAAGAGTTAAACTCAAGGTGTTGGCAGGGCTACCTTCCTTCTGGAGGCTCTACGGGAGGCTCCGTACCTTGTCTTTTTCATTTTTTAGAGGCTGCCTGTATTCCTTGATTCATGGCTTACTCCTTGCTCACTCCAACCTCCACTTCCATTGCGACATCTTCTCCGATTCTCTTGCCACCTTATTATAAGAACTCTTGTGATTACATTGGGCCGGCCCATATAATTCAGGTTAATCTCCCCATGACAAAATCTTTACATTAATCTCATTTGCAAAGTGTTATAAGATAACATTCACAGGTTCCAAGAATTAGGACATGGACATCTAGGGGGACCATTAATCTGCCTACTATAGCGTTTTTGTTTTGTTTCATTTTTCATCACTTGAAGTTTGCTGAGCTTCTTATATCTGTGGATTTATTGTTTTCATTAAGCTTGAGGAAATATTTCATTAATTTTTTTTTCCATTTTGCCCTGGCCTTCCTTTTGTGACTTCAGTATATGTTTATTAGACTGCCTGATAATGCTTCCACAAGTCATTGCTTCTGCATTTTTCTTCAGTCTTTTTTCTCTCTGAGGATAGTGTCTATTCCAATGTCTTTAAGTCCAATGATCTAATTTGCTGTTATTTTCATCCAATATAGTTTTCATTTTAGGTATTATATAATCACCTCTAGATGTCTTATCTATATCTTCTATCTTCAATTTCTCTTCTCATTACGTTCAGTGTTTTCTTCTACCTTCTTGAACATATGAAATATATTTATAATAGATGTTTTAATACTTTTGTTTGTTGATTCTAACATATTTGTGATTGATTTTTTCTTAGCTGACAATCATATTGCCCTGCTTTTTGCATGCCTGCTAGTTTTGATTGGATAACAGATATTTTGAATTTCAGGTTGTTGAGTGTTGTGTTTTCTGTTTTTCATTAACTCTTGTTGAGCTTTGTTTTGGGTTGTAGTTAAGTAACTCTGAATTAGCTTTGATAATTTTGAAGCTTGCTTTTAAGATTTGTCTGGTTTGGATCAAAATAGCCTTTAGTTTAGAGCTAATTTGTGATTGCCACTAAAATCATATCTTTGGAAGGTCTGCCCAATGCCCCATGTATGAGGAGGTCTTCCCATTTGGACTGTTATGAACATAAATTACTCTAGATATGCATGAATTCTGGTAATTCCTATGCCTATTCCTTCCTGTTGGTTCACTCATTGGCCTTGGGTAGCTTCCTTACAAACGTGCTTACTCAGATCAATACTCAGCTAAAGATCTGAGGAAAGTTCTGTGCAGACCTCTCTTTGCAGCTCTTTCTCTTCTTTAGTTTGCCCCACAAATTCTAACCACATTGGCCTTCATGCACTTTAAAATCAGTGAGAATGCCAGGCCCTACCTATGTTGTGGTCTCCTCAGGCAATCAATTGGGATAATTATAGGATTCTTCGCTTGTGGATTACAGTTCTGTACTACCTGTTATCTAACGTAGCATACATTAGATATACTAACAATTTTTTTACACATTTGTCTGGTTTTCTAACTGTTTAAGGTGCGACGGTAAATCCAATCCTTATTACTCCATCATGGCCAAAAGCTTTTAGTATTTGTTAAAGCATAAAAACAAATATACATTAGATATGTATATTTATATAACAGAATGATTTATCAGCATTTTTACAGCCATTTCTTCAGAAGCCTTTCTTAAAACAGGAACAGTCAGTACCAGCTTCTACTGTCGTTAATTCCACAAAATCTGGGTCCCCAGATCAAAGACCAATCACAATATGAAGCAGGCAGTATATTAACTATCCCCCTCTCTGATATGGTTTGGCTGTGTCCCCACCCAAATCTCACCTTGAACTGTAATAATCACCACTTGTCAAGGGTGGGGCCAGGTGGAGATAATTGAATCATGGGGCCAGTTTCCCCCATACTATTCTCGTGGTAGTCAATAAGTCTCACAAGAGCTGATGGTTTTATAAATGGGAGTTCCCTGCACAAGCTCTCTTGCCTGCTGGCATGTAAGATGTGACTTTGCTCCTCATTCTCCTTCTGCCGTGATTGTGAGGCCTCCTCATCCACGTGGAACTGTGAGTCAGTTAAAACTCTTTCCTTTATAAATTACCCAGTCTGAGGTATGTCTTTATTAGCAGTGTGAAAACAGACTAATACACACTCCATCTTCCATCTAATGAGATTTAGAATTTATTTGGGTAGATGGCTTATAATAACACCCTTAATTGCCTCCACTGCCCACCTTTTAATCACTCTAATTCTCAAATATGATGGTTAATTTTATGTGTCAATTTGACTGGGCCACAGGATGCCCACACATCTGGTTAAACATTTTCTGGGTGTGTCTGTGAGCATATTTTTGTCAGACATTAGCATTTGAATTGGGAGACTAGGCAAAGCAGATGGCTCTCCCCAGTGTGGATAGGTGCCATCCAATCAATCCATTGAGGGCTTGAATAGAAGAAAAAGGTGGAAGAAGGCTGAAATCTCTGCGTGTCTGAGCTAACACGGTGATCTTCTCCTGCCCTCAGTGCTTCTGATTCTCAGGCCTTTAGACTCAGACTGGAATATAAATCATTCATTCTCCAGCTCTCAGACCTTTGAACACCACCATCAGCTTTCCTAGGACTCTAGCTTGCAGATGGTAGATTACAAGACTTCTTAGCCTCCATAATCATGTGAGTCAATTCCTTATATAAATCTTATTATTTCTATCTATCTATCTATCTATCTACCTATCTCCTACTCATTCTGTTTGGCCTGAGAATCCTGACTAACATATCAGGGGTGGGTTTCCATGGTCCCGTCTCTTCACTGTGACCCTACCTGCCATGAATACAGCTGATTGTACTAGAGCTGGGCCAATCATTAAATAAAAATTTTGACTAGATAGAGGTTGCAAGAGTTTGTGTGGTTGAACTATACCATATGAACTCAGGAGCTAGAAGCTGCCACGATCAGTGTGGACTGAAGTGAGCTATCCAACAGATGCAGAGAGAGAAAAATGTAGCGTATGTCCAGTGAGAAGCAGAGATGGTAAAATATGGCCTGCGATCCTGATGATTTTCTTATTCCTAATTCCAGTTGCTTCTTGAATTCTTGACCATGGCTCTTATGACAACCCTATCCTTCTCTTTGGCTAAAACTAGTTTGCAGAGATTTGTTACCAGCCTGGATTTTGAGTTGCCCAGAGCAAACTGCTGGATTTCCACATTCCACATTGAGTCTCCTTTGCTGCCAGTCAAATTTGGGGAAAGCTCATTGTTCTCTGACTTACAGCTCTTTCCACCACTGTGTACTCCAGTTTCCAAGATTTGTTTTTTTTCTCTGGTCTTGGTAACTTGTCTCTCCCCCTTGCCAGATTTTCCCGGGCATCTAAAGTCTTGCCCCAGTCCTCAGTGACTGCAGCCTCTCTGCCTGATCTGCAGATTGATTTTTAGGATAAAGCCCACCTGACTCAAGGGCCATTCATCCAGGGTTCCTGGCTCCTGTGCTGCTGCCTGAGAGGGATGTGTTGATCACATAGACGAGGCCACCACGCTTTACATACAAGGCCAGGTGACACAAAGGTGACACAGATTTTTCTTCTGACATGATAACTTCTGGGACAAAGCAGGCTGCTGCACTTTCCAATATTCTTTCCAATCCAGTCAAAGTTGTGGGAGGAGGTTGGGCAGTAAGAGAGTGAAGCACTGTTCATCATGTCTCCCCTTTTCTCTCAAAAGAGCACCACACTAACGCCAATCTATATAAAAATGTGTAATTGAACACATTAATAATGAAAACTGAATTATGCTATTTTCCTGGATTGCAAACACAATGAAAACTGGCACTTTTAGAATAAAAATGGACAAGTATTGTCTTCTATATCTTGAGCATGTATTATTATTAGAATTCATTTTTTATTTTACACGCCCACATTTCTCTCCAACTGATAATAAATTTGCTAAGCCCTGACATAAAACAATTTTTAGCAAGAGGGTGCATGAGGAAAGTCATAGTGGGTTATTAAGGCAGTACAGAGAAACCTAAATATTACTCAACAGGTCATAAACGAATCTTTAAAAGGAGTGGTTACATAACCTAAGAATACTTATTATTGAAATCAAAGTTATGAGATTCCATGTGAATTTAGACTACGATTATTAAATTATTAAACTCTTTCATGAATTTACCCAAACTCAACGATATGAACATGTTTTAAAGAAAAGAAGGTTTTTGTGCTTCTAATGATTTTCAAGGTTTTTTTTTTTTTCCATTTGATGACCTGACCTAACAATCCAATGTCAATTTCTGTCCTGTAATAATAAGCCTTTCTATCCAAACCAGAGATATTAAAATAAAGAGTATATTATATCCAACTTTAAAAAATGACTACCTAGCCCCAAATTCTACTTAACAAAACTAAGAAAGATCAGTCAAGGATATGAATAGAAAATGTATAGATGATTAAATACAAATGACTAATAAATACTATATACAAAAATATGGTCAACCCTCTTAACAAAAATTCAAGCTTATATCACGACATGGTACTATTATTTCTTTATCATATCAATAAAAAGTTTTAAGAAGATAATACTTGACGCTGGTAAAGATACATTGAAATGGTCCCTTATATACTGCTCATGGGAATGTAAATTGATGCAGACTTTCTCAGAATAAATTGGCAATAAATATAAAGAACATTGGCCAGGCACAGTGGTTCATGCCTGTAATCCCAGCACTTTGGGAGGCCATCGTGAGAGGGTCACTTGAGCCCAGGAATTCAAGACCAGCTTGGGCAACACAGTGAGACTCCATATCTCAAGAAAAATGTATTAAAAAAAGAACATTAAACATGTTCATAGTCTTTGACCCTGAACCTTTTCTTCAGAGATTCTATCTTAGGAAATAATCAGAGATATAAACAAAGATTTATGCACGAAGATTGTTGTAAAAGTAGAAAAAAATTTGTGTCAGGATAATTTTACCTGCAAGTATCTGAAATCCTGATACAAGATGACTTAAATAAAAAGCAAATTTATGTCACATAACAAGAATACAGAGGAGGAGGTGAACTTTAAGGCTGCAGTTCAGTGATTCATCAGTGTTGTGAAATAACTAAGTTTCATTCATCCCTACTGTGATTTTTCAGAAGTAAGGTGGCTGACCACTCAGAATTCACAATATCTAGAGGAAGAAAAGAGACAATATTTTCTAATAACTCTGTCTTAGATGTGAGAAAACTTTCCCAAATCTTTCTAACCAAACTTCCCTTCATATGTTATTGGCTAGAAGTAGTCATATGCCATTTCTGAACCAATCGTTGGATTGGTCTATTATTCTTAGACCAGTCAGGTCCACTCCTAGAAGTCTTAGTGAAATCATCTCTTTAAGATGTTTGGCTATTTGGAAAAAAAATATTTTTGGAAAACAGAAAGGGCAACCCAAAGTGTGCATTATATATCTAAATGAATTAAAATAGCGGTATGTTAAATTATAGTACATTCATGTTTTATGGTGGATGATTATCTGATCATTATAAATGTTGGGTATGGAGAATGTTCAAAATGAAAAAAATTATAAATGCTGTCTTAGTCAGCTCATGTTACCATAACAGAATACCATGGAATGGGTGGCTTAAACAAAAACTTATTTATCACAGTTTGGTAGGCTAGAAAATCTAAGATCAAGGTGCTGCGTAATTCAGTTCTTGGTGAAGGCTCTATTCCTGTTCTCACTCTGTCCTCATATGGCAGGGAGAGACAGAGAGAGAAAACGCAAACTCTCTGGTATCTTTTTTTATGAGGGCACTAATCTCATCATGAAGGCCTCATGTTTTTGACCTCATTTAATCCTAACGACCTTCCAAAGACCCAGTCTCCAAATGCCATTATATTGAGGGTTAGGGATTCAAAATATGATTTTGGGGTAGGAGGAAATAACACCAACATTCAGTCAATAACAAATGTTATATCAAAAAAAGAGAATATTCTTGATCTCTCAGGCATGAGAAAAAGAATAGAAAAATGTATATACATTATACCTATGTGATATATATATATAGGTGTTAGCATGTATGGAGACAAATCATGAAGAAATGATAAAAAGTTAGCTGTGCATATCTCTGTGTAATAAGATTATTGTTGATTTTTTTTTCTTTTTTTTTTTTTGAGACAGAGTCTCACTCTGTGGCCCAAGCTGGATTGCAGTGGCGCGGTCCCGACTCACTGCAACCTCCTATCTCAGCCTCCCAAGTATCTGGGATTACAGGCGCCCACCACCACGCCCAGCTAATTTTTGTATTTTTTAGTAGAGATGGGGTTTTGCCATGTTGGGTAGGCTGGTCTTGAACTCCTGACCTCAGGTGATCCACCGGCCTTGGCCTCCCAAAGTGCTGGGACTATAGGCGTGAGCCACCGTGCCCGGCCTTTTGTTGATTTTTATTGTCTTTTTTTCTATATATTTTTATTTTTTTCTACATGGGTATACATAAAAAAGAACAAAAGTTATTTATAAAAATTGGACTCATATTTGAGGCTAATGACACCTCTAATTTTAGTAATGTCAATTCTCCACCTTTAGTTACTGTGTGGTCCATACTTTTTGGATCTACAGAAGACCAAGTTTGCTGGTTTATTTGGTCAGAAGTCTTTAAAGTTACTTCCCTTTGACTCTTTATACAGTATTCAATTAAATAGCTGTTGTTTTACTACCCAAAGATCCAGCCTACCTTTGATGCCAGCACCTGCAATACTTGTGATAAACTTTTTGAGGCGTGCATGGTAGTGGCAGCAGCTGTCTCCTGTTGGGGCTTGACGGCATCTGTCTCTAAGACAACTGATTGAGGACTAGTGTGAAATACTTTTTTACAAGTCCATGGCTCAGTGGCCCTTTGATTAGCTATAGCCATGTGAATATATTTGAATAAGTGGGACCCTTCTATTCTCAGGTTGAGACAGACTCATTCAATCTTATCACCTTTGGTCTAAAGGGATACTGGAAGAGTTGGATAGGAAAATATTCAAGGACTGGAAAAGAGGGATCTTAGGGTGTTCCTTCTAACAGTCAGGTACAGTGACCAACTGTCCCAGTTTGTTCGTTAGGGACTAACAGTTTTCCCAGGATGAGAGATTTTCAATGCTAAAACCAGAAAGTCCTGGGAAAGTTGGGATGGGTTTGTCCCCCTAGTCACAGTTTCAGAAACTGCTAGAGTCAAAAGAGCCACACGTTGGTGTCACTGAAAAATGATTTGGGGAGCTGAAAAATATTCATGTTGTGTTTTGTTTTCTTCCATTTTCTTATTAACATCTCTCTTGGAACATTCCAAGCTGTTTCTGTTGCACTACTAAGGAATGGAATTTTTTGCCTCTTTTCAGCCAGCAGTTAAGGGAAGCAGAAAGACTCCACGGGCCAGGCTGGGTGTCAGTATCAGGAAAACATTAGAAGGCAAATAGGGAAGTAAAACCCAATGGGAGAGGCCCTTCTTGTCCAGAGGGATCTCCTACAGAAACCTTGCCTACTGGAAAAATTTCTTTTTTAAAAATTAAAGATTTGATCCTTTTACAAGGTATGCAACCTAAAATTTCGTTCATCTTTAGCCTCACTTTCAGTTTGCAAGCTCTGTTGTCATGACAACATCATGAACTGAGTGGTTCAACGTCCTTAATGTTTGTTGGTGTTTGCTATGTTATTTAAAACCGCAAGTTTTTCTTTAAAAAAAACTTGATATTTTATCTCTCAATTGCCTCAGAAATTCTATGGACTTATGCTTTTTTTTGACATGAATACCAGAGCCATATTCAACACATAAGTAATCTCAAGAATTTTATCATAGGCCTTATCCTCATATATAGAGGTTGTGTGCAAAACTATACCATGTTTTCACAAGGTTGTACAGATCAATGCATTCTGTGCAATATGTTATACACTGTCCTATCTTTTTTCACTGGTGTGATTGTGAGAAAGGTCAAGAAAAAAATCTTAAATGTGAAAATGCTCATACAGCAAACAACAGCATGCAATCAGAAACTTAAGAACATGAGAGTTAGGCTCAGGGAAGTGGCTCAAGCCTGTAATCCCAGCAATTTGGGGAGGCTGAGGCAGGAGGATGACTTGAGCCCAGGAGTTCAACACTAGTCTGGGTAACGTAGGGAGACCTCCTCTCCACAAAAACTAAACAAAATTATCCGGGTGTCCTGGCACATGCCTGTGGTCCCAGCTACTTGTGGAACTGAGGTGGAAGGAGTGCTTGGGCCAGGGAAGTCAAGGCTGCAGTAAGCCATGCACTCAAACCTGGGCAACAGACCCTGTCTCACACACACACACACACACACACACACACACACACACACACAAGAACATGAGAGATAAAAGCATACTTAAGACATGAATGATTAGTATAGTTTCCAATATTGGGTGTTACTGAGGAAAAAAATATATTTAATACTTGAATTACAATTCAGACAGGTTTCTTGAATACTATACTAGCTATACTGAATGAATGGCTAAACTCAGACTCCAATGCCTTTAGGCTAATGAGATGCATTTTTTTCTTTCTGGAATTAGCATCTGAATGCCTTTGTGTTTGTTGAATGAATCAGTTTATTCTTTAGAATGTTTGGAAGAAAATATGCTTGAGAAATTAACCAATATTATTTTTTTCTTTTTATTTCTTCTACTTCTCCCTTCCTTCAGGCTATGTGTTGGTTTGATCATATGAAAAATGTGGCAGAAAGAGAACTATCCTACGTGTCTAGGTAGGCTTTCTCATAGGCCACCCAGAAATAAGATTCTGATGCCCCAAATATGGCACAGAAGTTGCAGAGCTGTGCTAAACAGCACAATGGACCACTCTGCTATAAAACCAGATGGGTGGACAATTGATATCCAGAGGGGCCCAACTTGGTCCTGGGTGCTGAAACTTTGGCCCAACTGGTGAGAGGTAGGAGTTGGAATGGGTCCTAGACTTAGGAAGCAAAACTCCCTCCAAAAACTACATTTGATTGCTGGCAAGATGGCCGAATAGGAACAGCTCTGGTCTGCAGCTCCCAGAGAGATCGCGCAGAAGATGGGTGATTTCTGCATTTCCAACTGAGGTACCTGGTTCATCTCATTAGGACTGGTTGGACAGTGGGTGCAACCCACGGAGGGCGAGCCCAAGCAGGGTGGGGCGTTGCCTCACCTGGGAAGCACAAGGGGTCGGGGGATTTCCAGTTCCTAGTCAAGGGAAGCCGTGAGAGACTGTACCGGGAGGAACAGTGCACTCTGGCCCAGATACTGCGCTTTTCCCATGGTCTTCACAACCGGCAAACCAGGAGATTCCCTCCCATGCCTGGCCCGGTGGGTCCCACCTCCACGGAGCCCAGCAAGCTAAGATCCACTGGTTTGAAATTCTCCCTGCTAGCACCGCAGTCTGAGGTTGGCCTGGGACGCTGGAGCTTGGTGGGGGGAGGGGCGTCCGCCATTGCTGAGGCTTGAGTAGGTGGTTTTACCCTCACAGTGTAAACAAAGCCACGGGGAAGTTTGAACTGGGCAGAGTCCACCACAGCTCAGCAAGTCTGCTGCAGCCAGACTATCTAGACACGGCATCTCTGAAAAAATGACAGCAGCCCCAGTCAGGGACTTACAGATAAAACCCTCATCTCCCTGGGACAGAGCACCTGGGGGAAGGGGCGGCTGTGGGCACAGCTTCAGCGGACTTAAGCTCTCTGCCTGACAGCTCTTAAGAGAGCAGCGGATCTCCCAGCACAGCGTTCAAGCTCTGATAAGGTACAGGCTGCCTCCTCAAATGGAGCCCTGACCCCTGTGTATCCGGACTGGGAGACACCTCCCAGTAGGGGCCGACAGACACCTCATACAGCAGAGCTCTTGCTAGCATCTGGCAGGTGCCCCTCTGGGATGAAGCTTCCAGAGGAAGGAACAGGCAGCAATCATTGCTGTTCTGCAGCTCCGCTGGTGGTACCCAGGAAAACAGGGTCTGGAGTGGACCTTCAGCAAACTCCAGCAGACCTGCAGAAGAGGAGCCTGTTAAAAGGAAACCTAACAAACAGAAAGAAATAGTAACATCGACAAAAAGGACGTCCACTCAGAAATCCCATCTGAATGTCACCAACATCAAAGACCAAAGCTAGAAAAATCCACGAAGATGGGGAGAAACCAGCACTAAAAGGCTGAAAACTCCAAAAATCAGAAGGCCTCTTCTCCTCCAAAGGATCACAACTCCTCGCCAGCAAGGGAACAAAACTGGTGGAGAATGAGTTTGACGAATTGACGGAAGTAGGCTTCAGAAGGTGGGTAATAACAAACTCCTCCGAGCTAAAGAAGCATGTTCTAACCCAATGCAAGGAAGCTAAGAATGTTGAAAAAAGGTTAGAGGAATTGCTAACTAGAATAACAAGTTTAGAGAAGAACATAAATGATCTGATGGAGCTGAAAAACACAGCCAAGAACTTCGGGAAGCATACACAAGTATCAATAGCCAAATCGATCAAGTGGAAGAAAGCATATCAGAGACTGAAGATCAACTCAATGAAATAACGCGAGAAGGCAAGATTAGAGAAAAAAGAGTGAAAAGAAATGAACAAAGCCTCCAAGAAATATGGGACTATATATGAAAAGATCAAATCTACGTTTGATTGGTGCACCTGAAAGTGGTGGGGAGAATGGAACCAAGGTGGAAAACACACTTCAGGAGATTATCCAGGAGAACTTCCCCAACCTAACAAGGCAGGCCAACATTCAAATTCAGGAAATATAGAGAACACCGCAAAGATATTCCTCGAGAAGAGCAACCCCAAGACACATAATCGTCAGATTCACCAAGGTTGAAATGAAGGAAAAAACGTTAAGTGCATCCAGAGAGAAAGGCTGGGTTCATAACCCTTAAAGATAGAAACATTTCCCCTCTGTAGGTGGCTCCTAAAACCCTGGACATTTTATATACCGGAATCAGATTCAAAACTAAACTATTTCCTTATATACCTGCCTCCTTTTTGAAATAACGTTCCTTATTTTTCTTATCACCAGATATGGTTGCTGTTTTTTTCCCTCAATTTGATCATTTGTTTTCCCTCTGGGACATAAAAGTTGTGATGAGGACTGGAAGTGGGATCTATAAACTGACTAGCACAGAGCCTAGCACTTGACATCCATTCAGTCAGTGCAAAGACAGCTGCATTCTTTCATCAAAAGACCAATGCATTTCTATAATACATACGCAAAGAAAGTTTTAACTTTTAAGCCTTTTTTTTACAGCTTGAGAAGACAATATAAATTTTCTTTTTAAATTATAAATAAGAGAAGAACTATAGCTTAAATAGGAAAGACTTTTAAAATCCCACATAACAAGAATGGTGTTGTAAATAATTATCATGAACACAGTTCTGTGGGTCAAGAGTCTGGGCACAGCAATTGCTCAACTGGGTCTTCTACTCAGGGTTTAGCAGAGCTGAAATCAAGGCATCAGCAGGACAGGGCTCATCTGGAGGCTCTTGAGGAGATTCTGCTTTCCAGCTCATTTAGTTTGTTGGCAGAATTCAGTTTCTTTTTTCATTTCTTTTTTTTTTTTTTTTTTGAGACGGAGTCTCGCTCTGTCGCCCAGGCTGGAGTGCAGTGGCACGATCTCGGCTCACTGCAAGCTCCGCCTCCCGCGTTCACGCCATTCTCCCGCCTCAGCCTCCCGAGTAACTGGGACTACATGTGCCCGCTGCCATGCCCGGCTAATTTTTTGTATTTTTAATAGAGATGGGATTTCACCATGTTAGCTAGGATGATCTCAATCTCCTGACCTCATGATCCGCCTGCCTCGGCCTCCCAAAGTGTTGGGATTACAGGCGTGAGCTACCGCACCCTGCCAGAATTCAGTTTCTTGAGGTTATAGGACTGAGGTTGCCATTTCCTTGACATGGTTACCTTAATCTTCAAGTTAACAGCAGCACTTTTAATCCTTTTCATCTTGGAATATCTGACTTTATCTTCTACTACTAGCTGGAAAAATATCTCTGCTTTTAAGAGCTCACGTGATTCCATTGGGCCTACTTGGATAAGCCAATATAACCTTCCATTTTAGGTCAGCTGATTAGTAACCTTAATTCCACCTGTCAAGTCCATTCTGCCATGTAAACTAACATTCACAGGAGTGACTCCAGAGGGAGAAGGTCATGAGGCCCAACATTCTGCCTACCACAGATGGGTTTGGAATATATTTCATAGGTGGAAGTGGAAAGATTTGCTTCAAAAAGTATTTAACATCAGATCTAATGAGACATTTATCCCTTATCTAGAAACTTCTTCTTTTTTCTTTTCTTTTTTTTTTTTTTTTTTTTTTTTGAGACAGGATCTCACTCTGTTGCCCAGGCTGGAGTAAAGTGGTATGATCATGATCACAGCTCACTGCAGCCTCAACCTGCTGGGCTCAAGCGATTCTCCCATGTCAGCCTCCCAAGTTGCTGGGACCACAGGTACCCATCACCATGCCTGGTTATTTAAAAATTTTTTTTTGTGGAAATAGGGCCTCCTTCTTTTGCCCAGGCTGGTGTTGAACTCCTAGGCTCAAGCAATCCTCCCACTTCAGCCTCTCAGAGTATTGGGGTTACAGGCATGAGCCACCACACCTGGCCTAGAAGCTTCTTTGAGGCCCCAGTCATTTCCTTGAGTTCTCCCCTTCATCAGTCTGCAAATATCCTACTTGAGATCTTTGGGTGTGCAGAAAGGAGAGAACGACAACTGTCACTCAAGAAAAAATTTGAATTTGGGAATAAGAATTGTGGTTTGTGAGGCAAAAAACATGATGAAATGAAACAGGAATTTGTGAGTGTGGAAGTCACTTTTCCTGTGGCTCTCCTTTGCCTGGGTGTGCCGGCATGAACGAAGCAGAAGAAATGAGTACAGAGGAAAATAATCTGGGACTTGGGGTCATACATGATATGTGAGGAGGAGAAACCAGAAGCATTTCATATTAGAAAAGGTAAAACAGCAAAGAAGATCCAGAAAGCCCTAAGCGGGAAGGGAACAAATAAAGGCAGAGACAATGTTAAGGCCACACAATATCATTGACTAACTTCTTTAGGAAACAAAATTATTAATATGTGTACATTTTAAAAAGAAACCATTTTCATAGAAGATGTAATCTCACTACTTAGAATCAACCCTGTAATTTCCTAATGATAGTCAAGTATTTACCAAGTTCCTTGTCAAGTACGTTATATACATACATACATACAAACATTGGAGGGAGGGGCTGTTATTATTTTTTATTTTATTTGTTTTTGAGACGGAGTTTCGCTCTTGTAGCCCAGGCTGGAATGCCGTGGCGTGATCTCGGCTCACTGCAACCTCCACCTCCCGGGTTCGAGTGATTCTCTTGCCTCAGCCTCCCAAGTAGTTTGGATTACAGGCACCTGCCACCACGCCTGGCTAATTTATTTTTATTTTTATTTTTGTATTTTTAGTAGAGACGGGGTTTCGCCATGTTGGGCAGGCTGGTTTCAAACACCTGACCTCAGGTGATCTGCCCCCCTTGGCCTTCCAAAGTGCTGGGATTACAAGCATGAACCACCACGCCCGGCTGGGGCTGTTATTTTTAGGAGGAAAAGGCCACATTGAAAACTGAGTGGACAGCTTGATAAATCTAAGATAGGAAAATTTTGCTGAACCAAAGGACCATTTGGAGTGTTCTATTTTTTCTCACAAGCCCAGGACCTCTGCAAAAAACATCCAAAACAACTATAGAAAATGCACATTTTATTCTACTGTTTCTTCCAGCAGATTTGGATTTTTAGCGAGGAGCAATATCACATTCTTGGTCCAAATTTTAAAACTGCTAGGTCACTGTGTAAGAAACAGATGACTAGATTTTGCTTTCCATTGCCTTGGACCAGCTAAAACAATTGTGCCCTCTAGCCTGTGAAGTCTGTACTGCAAAGGCCATTTCAACAGTGTTTGCTTCAGGTTTATCTTCAATTTTGGTTCTTGAAATCAAAAGTCATAAAAAATGTGGTAGAGATTCACAAAGACCTCTCCAGTTTTCTCTTTCAGTTGTAAATAACAGAATAACTAAAATGAAAACAGCTTAAACAGTGAAGACTTTTAAAATCCCACATAACAAGAATTGTGTAATAATGTAATGGTGTACGTAAAGCAATTAATCTCACTTGGGTGCGTAAACTGACTATTGTGAGGTTCATTTACTTCCTTAGCTCTACCAGAAAAACAAATTAGCTATACTACACTTTTGTCTTCATATTTTAAAAACCTTACCTATTATAGGAAAATATTCCCTAAAATATTGCTAAGTAGGAAGTTATTGATCATTTCCTAATAAAGGCACACGACTAAACTCATACTGATAAAGTCCGGAAGTTGCCTCCTTGACCTTTATTAATCACCTGGCATTTAGGATACTGATTTTTTTAAAGCTACATTTTAGTCAGTTAAAGCCACCTCAGCATCTTTAAAGAATGCTTTGATTTGATCTATTTCTACTTTTTCTTTGAGGAAATCAAGCTGGGAGTTCTGAGAGCACATTCTGTTTGTTTATTTGTTCCTTTTATCCCTTTCTGTCCTCTCTGCATGCTAGAGCACACCTCACCTTGAAAAGAACTCATCAGCCACCCTCAAGATGGGAATTGCAATGCCTTCATCTTGAGCCACTTTTAACAGAGTTTCATTTTTTTTCTGCTTTGATTTTGAATAGTGCCTATGTTTGAACACACTAAACACATTTTGGCCAAGTTTCCTTCGTAGAGTTGGAATTCAGATTGGTTGTCAGGTTATTTAAAATAACTTTCTATCTGGATTGGATCACTGCTAATTGCTCTGATCAACTGCAGTACATGGTTAAGGTAAAAAAAAATATTGAGAAGAGACCCCAGTCAATCTGATCTTACTTCTTAGACACAGACAAATGACCAATTTATTTTAGTTAGGAAGACCAAGGAAGGAAGAGGAGACATCATTAAAGAGTAAATGTTTCCAGCAATTAGTTTCTGGGTCATTAAGCCCTAATGATTGATCTTATTTGGTTATTTTAAAGGCTACTTGAAAATAAAATGGAAACAGTTCGGAATACTTCCTTTGTATACAGAGGATTTCGTTCATGGCAACAGCTATATGTGCCTAAACATTTTGTTTCACACAAACTCCTGCATTTGACATTTCTATCAGAGAGAACAAATAAAAATCATCCTAGAGCTTTCAAACACTCAAGCCATGTTGGGGCTTTGAAAGATCTTGTCATTTCAGAAGTGAAGAAACAGGGATGCTCTTAAGAGCAAGGGAAGCTTAATGGATTCCCCCAAAGCCCCAAAAGCACCTTCTCATGACTTAATTACTCTAAAAATTTCTATTTTTTACATTGCCTAAAATTTTCATCAATAAGAAATTCATTTGATTTATTAATACCAAAACCTCATATGAAGATAGTAAACACCTTTGAGATGGTTAAGGTAATCTCGCCATTCACAAATGTATGTATATTATCAGGTGAGATTGATTTAATAAATCTTTGGGACAATAAAGGGTATTTTTCTTAATTAAAAAATGCGATGGAAAATTCAGTATCCAGTCATGTTTAGGAGTTCTTCCTCTTCTCTAGTGTTATGTAAGAGTCCCAAGCAGCTTGTGCTATCCAAAAACCTTGGGGAGGAGAGCCTGGTATGAGCTCATCATAGTTGCACTGAGATCCTCATTATTTGTACTTATTACATGGCACTCTGCTGATTGTGGCACCTGCCCCTCTGCACCGAAGTCAGCCACTGGGTCCTCTGAGGAGGCTCTAAAGAGTGAGGCATTCTGTGCTCAGCAAACAGGCATTCTTGCACCAGTCGCATCAGACATCCTTCTGAGTTTCTGTGTAGGGGAGGGCACGAGTGTCAACTACAAGAACCTACCACCCCTTTACTTCTTCTAGGCTCTGGAAGGCATCCATACTTAGAACTGGGTTCTCCCCTCTTTCAATCAACAGAGCCCTCCTTATCCATACAGTCCTGCTGTTAGAGAGAGAGAGGGAGGGACAGAGAGAGACAGAGAGAGACAGAGAAACAGAGACACAGAGAGATAGAGACACAGAGAGAGGGACAGAAACTTTCGAAAACGAAGACTTAACCTTCGAGCAAAGACAGCTTCAGAACTCCAGGATACTTGCCCTTTTGAGAAAGGAAAGATGAAAGCCCCTATTATGGAGAGCTGTTCTGTTCAAGTTATCTATTGCTATGCCATGAAAGGTGGCTGGGCCTGGGGTCATCTTGAAGGCCCTTCCACCATTTATAGCTGGTAGCTGTACTGGGGAGACTCCAACAGCTAGGCTGGAACAGTTGAGTTCCTTGGGCATCTCTCCCTCTATGCTGCCCCCCAACATGGTCTCAAGGAAACCTTAGGGCAGCTGGACTTCTTACTGAGTGGCCAAAGGCTCCCAGAGTGAGTAGAGTGACTATCCCAGGGGCACCAGCAGAGGCTGCCTGGTCTTTTCTAGCCTAGCCAATAAGAGACTCAGTGTCACTTCCAGTGTACTCTATTCATTGAGGCAGTCACGAAGATCCACTCAGTTTCAAGAGGAGGGGCCATGGACTTTACCTCTTGGTGGGAGAAGTGTGAAAGAATTTGTGGACATGTTTTGAAACCACCACAAGAGCATATAAGAAAGAAGGAGGAGGAGGAGGAAGTGAAGGAGGAAGAGGAGGAGGAGGAGAAGAAATTACTTGTTTTTCAATTAGATTATCTTTCTCCCCTATGTCCGCCCATGACCACCAGGCTGCTGAGAACTATCTCCCTTGCTTGGAAATCCTCTGTAAAGCTCTCCTGCTCTCGCTTTTGGTCCCACCGTCCCAAATCCTGATCATCACTCTCTGCCATGCCCCTTTAGACTAAAGACAGGTTGGGTTCTGTTTCTGATCACTCTCTGCAGTTCTGTGTACTGGAACCTATGGGCAAGTGATACTATTTCAGTCCTGGCCAGACCATGGGGGAAACCAGGTCCCAGCTGGGGGCAAGAAACAGCTCCAGTTTTCTGGGAGGAAGACTGGGAGGTTTTAGAGGCACTGAGGTTTGAAAAAGAGAGCTGTGCATATGCAAATGGGATTCTTTAATTCAGCAGTTTGCTGGGCTTTCTGCTCTGTGGCCAAGAGTTGGAAAAATGTCTCTGTGCTTCATGTCTTTCCTCTTGGAATCCCATGGTTTCCCTCACAGGACACAGAGCACAGACTGACTCTGTTGGTGCTGATGGTAGAGTTCCATATGGATTGCCTGTGAGCCCCCACTCTCACTTATAAAATGGACAGCCTTGCAGTATTAGGCATCTAAAACTCCTACTGTGATATGGGTCTGGCCCATATCAATTCTGTAGCACTACTTTTTCTTTAGCAAGATGTATCCTAAGCTCTGACCTACCCACTTACCAAAGAAATGGAATCATAAACCCACTGTATATTGGATTTTACTTATAATAAGTGAGGGTCTCACTACATTAACAGTGATTCAGAATCAACTTGCAGAACAGATTCTTTCTGACACTTCTATTGAACTGTTTTTTTTTTTTTTAACAATTCACAAAATTTTGGAAGATTTTATTCATTTTGGATTTCAAAAATATTATTTTAATAAAATTCCTCCTCAAATAAGTGCTTATTCTTTACACATAATTCAATGAACTACTTCTTTCAGCCTCAGTAGGAAAAAAATCACGAAAGCAATTCCATTTCTTCTTCTGCATATAATGAATCTTTTCACATTTCTTGTAGTTAATGTCTTAAAAAATAAAAATGAATGACAGCCCGAAACATGCTTCTCATATTCATCTGTGACGTTGTGTGGTTAATAGTCCAGCCTCACATTTGCTTGGGACCAGCTGTCAAAGATGGCACTGCAGGGAATCCACTATAATTTTAAAACATGTTGCAGAGTCACATATGTCCATAAATCTACATTCACTAGAATGCTTATGGGGACATATTATCATCAGATTTGAAAATAAATCCTTTATTGCTTTCATTTTGAACTTCATCCTTTACTTGACTCAAATTATCTTTATCAGATAATGAATGAGGGGCTTCGTCATGAGTGAAGAAGTTTCCAGGAGCAATCTCATTTGCAAAACTTCTTAAAATTCTTGTCAGAGTCCATTTTGGACATAGGGCAATTTTCTCTGTTCCTTTTAAGAAAAATCTCTTTGACCTAGCTAATGTCTCTGATATGTTACAGTTAACATGTGATGAGAACAATAGTCAGAACCATAAATTCATTTAATAAGTGCAGATTAAGAAATTTGAAATCCACATATTGCCAACCATAAAAATATAGTGTCCTCATCACACACATTGTAAAGATTGGCATACCCTACAAAGCTGTCTCTATCTGCTTAATAAAAACCATCTTTTACTTATATATAAAACATAGCCCTGAAGTTTGTTAAAAGGGAAGAAATGCAATTCAAGTCAAATACTTCCTCATTAGTTCCTAAAAAGTCAATGCAGTTACTATTAATTTATTAAATGATTTAAGATTAGAACAATATAAGTCATAGCCTTTATTCTTGCATAGTCCTAAGAATAAGTATAAAATCTTAAATAAGTATTCATTCTCAAAAGAAAGTATAAAATAATATTTAGATGGGATTTATGCCTTCCTGCAGCAACCCCACCCCCATTCCAAACCTTGGAAGAGTTTCCCAATATACAAAAAATGAGGTGACTAAAATTTTCAGACCTCTTTCCAGAATCATCCCACCAAATTAAATAGGTATGTATGTGGGGCAACATAATATTTCATATTTCTCCACAAATATATCCAATACTAAAATGAAAGCTAAATCCCAGCGAGGCATATAATTATCTATAACAGACACAGTGAAGTATAACATCCCATTAAAATAAAGAGATCTTTTTATTCTGAAGTTAGTTGTGGCTCCTTATGTTAAACTTTCATCATATATCTGTGGAAGTAAATATATGAATACATATATAATTATAAATAATTTCTTCACATGCAAAGATCATTTATCTTAAAAAGTGAAAATAAGTTTCTTTTGTAGTTGAAAAAAAAAGCTAAGCTAAGGGAACTTGAGTATGTTCCTTAAACCTCTCTGAGCCTCCATCACCTCATCTGCAAAGTGGGCAGAAAAATACTTTCATGTGGGAGAATTAGACAGGATGCAGGAGTAAGTGGTCAGTTTATTATTTCTTTAACTGGGATAGATGGGTCTTTTTCTCCAGTCCTGACCTTGATTAATCTCTGTGTAGAATAAGTTACCAGCACCCTGTTCTCATTCGCTATCTTTCCATCCCAGATCCCCCTCAGAGCCTACCATTCCCCTACCCTGTACCTCAGTACTTGTCCAGTTCTGCCAAGGGGCCCCTAAGGGATGTTAAAGAAAACTCCATGTCTGGAATTGCAGATGTGTGGTTCCAGCATCAGAGGAGCCCCACCTCAGCCTTACAGATGGCTCAGCATGCTGAGTTCACTCACCATCAGGGGCAATTTCACTCACACCCCTCTAGATTTCTACTATCCTCACTCCCCATCTCTTTCTCAGCGGATGATCTTGCCTCTTGTGACACTAGGAAAATGGAGACCTGGCCGGGCGCGGTAGCTCACGACTGTAATCCCAGCACTTTGGGAGGCCAAGGCGAGTGGATCACGAGGTCAGGAGTTCGAGGCCAGCCTGGCCACCCCCTCTCTATTAAAAATACAAAAATTAGCTGGGCGTGGTGGTAGGCGCCTGTAATCCCAGCTACTCGGGAAGCTGAGGCAGAGAATTGCTTGAACCCAGGAGGCGGAGGTTGCAGTGAGCCAAGATCGCATCACTGCACTCCAGCCTGGGTGACAGAGCGAGACTCTGTCTCAAAAAAAAAAAAAAAAAAAAAGAAAAAGAAAAAAGAAAAATGGAAACCTAAAGGCAGGTGTTCAACTTCTCACCTTCTCCCTGGCTCCCATCCTAGCTCTGTTCTTCATTTCTTTGATCTTATCCGTTCTGTAATCAGTGTTTGATCTTTTCTTCTTCATTGATTTCTCCTCAGCTTATAAATGTAGCCAAGCTCAGCCAATCCAAAAAGAGTTCCCATCAACCCTGCTTTCTTCTCTAGCCATCTTCAACTCTCAATCTTTTTCCTCTTTCACTGTCAGTATTCTTCAGTGTCCTGGACAATCTTTATTTCCATCCTGTATGGGTTCCATTCCAACTATGTTATTGGTGCTGTTGCTGTGATGAACAATGAGTGCATTGATGAATTCAATTTCTAGGAATGGAACTAGGCACTGAGGATACAGTGGTGAACAAAGCAGACATAATTCCTGTCTTCATGGAACATAAAATATAGTGGGGTGTCAGTTCTGATCCTTTGAGAAACAGTTCCCAAAGCAGAATTAGATGTGTAAGAGATTTATAGAGGGAAATTCCTGTGACGAATAAAGGAACTGGAGTAGGCAAGGAGAGCCCTTAGATCACAGTGCAGGTGGGGTACCTGTGAAGGAGAGAAGGAAGGAAGGGTTGGATGGGAAGGCCCACAGGCCACAGTTCAGCTCTAAGAAAATCTCATATGTGCTGATAGAGCATCCTGGAGCAAAAGTTGCCTGTTACTGTTGCTATAGAGTGAATGTTTGTCTGCCCTAAGTGCCTATGTTGAAATCCTATAGGCTTCATGCTCTTATAAAAGAGACTCTAGAGAATTCCGTTGCCCCTCTGCCACGTGGGGACACACTGAAAAGAGAGCCATCTATGTGCCAAAAAGTGGGCTTGCCAGACACCAAATTTGCTGGAGGCTTGATCTTAGACTCCCAGCCATCAGAACTGTGAGAAATAACTTTCTGTTGTTGAGAAGCCACCCAGCCTGTGGTATTTTGTTATAGAAGCCCAAACAGACTGAGGGAGAAAACTGGCACTGAGAAGTGAGTGTGTTGTAATAAATACCTAAAAATGTGGAAGTGGCTTTGGAATTGAATACTGGGTAGAGGCCGGAAGAGTTTTGAGATATGTGCTAGACAAAGCCTACAATGAACGGATATTTCAATGAACGGATATTTAAAAGTCATTGAACGGATATTTAAAGGCAATTCTGGTGATGGCTCAGAAAGAGAGGAGAGCTGCAGGGAAGGCCTCAATCTTCTCAGAGAAGATTGACCTAAGAATGCTGTTAGAAATATGGACAGTAAAGCCCATTCTGATGAAGTCTCAGGTGGAAAAAAGGAACACGTTATTGAACAATGGAGGAAAGGCCACCCTTGTTATAAAGTGGCAGATAACATGGAGACATGTTCATGTCCTAGTGTTTTGTGTTATGTAGAAGGTACAGCTGGTCCTAAGGGGCTGCACGTATAGGCATCCGTGCGATCTGGGAGGGGGATCACGGAGCACCTGTGACGAAGATCTAAACCACCTGCCTGTGCAGTTTACTTCTGCCCTCTGGTCTTGCTTCTGGCTACAGATTTTAAGCAGCACTGGCCAATTTTGCCCCATGGGATGCCATGCTCTATTAATTTTCTCTGCAACTCCCTGGAGTCAAGCATCCTTGACTGCCCCTTTGTCCTTGTTGGTCAATACAATAATTGTGGGCTTCTGGCTTTTAGTTGCTAAGCACCACTTCTTGGCTCTATTTGTTCACTTCTTCATTATGAGTCTAGCTCTATGAACACCTCTCTTACCATCGTCCCTAGCCTGCAGAGGAGGCCACCACTGAATATTTGAGCATTGCTGCTGCCCCTCTCACCAGTACATTCCTGATTGTCATAGTGAATGGCATATTCTCTGGGCCTCTCCATGGAATATCATCCTGTGGCAAGTCTTCTGGTTTCATATGCTATATCCATTCCAGCATCCCACTTTCTACAGCTTTATTATTCCCTCCTCCATCATGCACAGGACAACTCAGTCATTTCCATTTTGCCTAGCATAGGGTATTATTTTTTCCAGGCTTCTAAGAGCCACCCTAGCTAAAAGTTTGTCCTATTCCTTTGAGTCCTTGCCAGGGTGGTGAATCTCATGTCCTGAGGAAGTGACACAAATTACTGAATTTCTACTTATCCAGTTTTATGTTCTATAATAACTCCCTTTATCAAGCAGTCTTGAAATTCACTCCCAAGGGTATTTTCCCAGCTCTTGTATACACATGTTGGTTAATTTTTGCAACTCCTTCAGCAGAAATCTCCTTCCTTCATTTTCAGGTTCAGCATGTCCTCAGCTGGATTATGTTATCCTGACAGCCAGGATGTAGGCAGAGTTAACCCCTGAAGAGGGTACCTATTACTTTATGGGGGAAAGACCTTTGCAGTATCTTTCCTCTGAGGCTGCTAGTTCTTCCTCTGGAGAGGTAGGCCCCCCTCTCTAATCTCAGAGGTTTCAGGGGCCTCTGCAGAGGTAAAACTTACAGAAGCATTTCCTAGATGTCCTCATTTCATTTCAGAAATCAAGTTTTCCCAACCTCAGCCCTTACCTTAACAAATAGACCTGCTTTGGCTGAGCATTTAAGTATCTCCGGAGTTAGGCAACCTCATCTCTCAGACCTTAATTTTGCTCCTCAGCTCTGATTGTTCTACCACTGCAGGAGATAAGTGCGCTTTTGTAAACCATTTAAACTCACACTTAGCCTTTAACTGTTTGTTAACTCTCATTTCTCATTCTCCCCCTGTGGGGCTTCAATACAGCTTAGTAATAACCAGTCATTAGCCAAAGTAGGCTTTCTTTGCCCCATATTTTTCAACTGCTTAAATCATCTCACTGACAAGGGCATTTTCCTTCACTGGATGTTTCCTGTGTCATCACATTCCCAATGTCATCCCAAACCACCTTTCCAACCTCATCTCCTGCCACCCGCCTTCTCTCATAAGCACTTTAGTCTCACTGTTCTGTAAGCATTTTTTGGGCTGCATCCAGTCTACATGGCTGTGGGGTTGTCTTGGCCTACAGTTTTTCATTGTTCTTCACCTCCTATAATCTATCATTGTTCAATGGTCAGCCCAGGCATTGTCTACTGGAAGAGTCACAGAGAGAACATGAATTTGCTTTACCAGCTCTGCCACTTACTGCTGCAAGAATCCAGAAGCTTTCTCAGGATGTAAACCCCTTTGTGAATGCTCAAACTGTAGGCACTGTGAGTTTCCAGGTAAGCCCCAGAGTGCAGATCCAGGCTATGGTAAGGGTGTATTCAGGTGCCCAGATTGGGTACAGATGGGAGCTGGATTGGGGTTGGGGCTTTTAAACATGCATCCAAGGATTTTAAAGGCCAAGCTACCTCTGTAGGCCTTGGGAAGTCTCAATCAGTCAGAAGAGGTGTGATAGTGACCGCTTGAGTGGTGAGATGTGAAGCAGATGAACCAGTGGCACACAGCAGGTCTGTTGTTAAGGTAAGGGCTGAGGTTGGGAAAACCTTGTTTCTAAAATGAAATGAGGACATCTGGGAAATGCTTCTGTGAGTTTTACTTCTGCAGAGGTAAAGTCTTAACAGTGGTTAAGAGCCATACTGGATCTAGATTCAAATCCTGACTCTGCTGCTCAGCTGAATGACTGTGCTCAGTTTACTTAAGCTCTCTGAACTTCAGTGTCTTCATGGGAAACCTGGAAACTAAGCCCAGGTGACACATGTAGTAAGGGCTGACTGATAGAGTGCATAGAAATTACCTGGCACTCTGTTCACAACATCCTGGATAAAATGAAGAAATAACACTGACCAGTCTACATTTCCGTGCCAGGTGAGGGGCTCTCTTTAGGATAGAGAACCTGCCATAGGTGGCAAAAGGGATCTCCTGAGTGGATTCTAGGCCTGATGAGCCCAGCTGGCCTTCTTTGTCTCTAAAGCTCCTTGCTCTTTCTTTTTTCCTGACCCTTGACCTCCCTCTGTGCACTGGGTGCTCTGTTTGTGCCCAGGATGCTGAGCACAGTTCTCCCAGCTCATGCCCAATGCACAATCTCATTTATTGCCTTACTTCATCAACAGTCACCTGCTCTGCCTCCCTTTGATTAGGGCCTTGCTGGGCATCCACCTAATTAATCTGGTGAAGCAATTCAGGGCAGGGCATTAGTGGCTGATAATGCTGCATTCCTTCTAGGGAATCTGCTGTGCTTTAGTAAAAGTCTCCTTAACTTGATGCAAAGAAGTGACTAACGGGTTAATTTCAGGACCCTTTTAAGGTCAACACTAGGACAACAACCTACATGCTATCCAACTGGATGACCAAATAGGAGGGTGAGCAGAATAAGTGTGGCTGAGAACAGGGCTCTACTGTCCCTTAAATCTGGTTCATGCTGCAGAGGCAACAGAGCTACTTCAAGGAGCATACCAAGCTGAACTGTGCAGGGGAGAGGGTCCAGACAAGTGCATTTTTGAGCCACTGCTTCGATCCAGGACTCAGCGTGTCTCACCTGGCCTAGTATAGAAGGCTCTTCTCTGGTCTCCCTGCCTCCTTGATGGGTCTCTCTCTCTCTAGTCTCTTTTCCATACCATTGCTGGGAGACCTTTAGAAGATCCATTCTGGAAATGTCATCCCCTTGCTCAAAATCTTTTGTTAGGTTCCCATTACCTTCGTGGTACAGCCTGAAATCCTCAGCCTGACATGCAAACTCCTCCTGCCAGGCTCCCTTCTCCAGGCTCATCTCCTGCCTCCCACGGCACACACCCACACTCCAGACTGATCAAATGACTTACTGTTCCCTAAAGTCCTGAAGACCTAGCATTTGCAGTTCCCAGCACCTAGAGTATCTTCCTCCTCACCCCTGTGCCCTGACACCCCTGGCACCCCACCTGTCATCTCCTCATTCTCCCTCCCTTTGATTGTCCCATGGACTCCTGTCCATTTTCCAAGATTCATCTCTTATCATATGCTGGTGACAGTGCCACTCTCCTTTCACTCTCACTGCACTTTGACAAAGTCAGCCGTTTTCTCTTTTGCCTACCAAGCATACCTCTGTTATAAAATGTACACTTTAAAAAATATGTTTTACCCCACATTAGGTAAAAGTTCTTTGAGCATTTAGAACCTGCTCTGTTTGTTCGAATCCTCAGCTTCAGAGATTCAAGACAATCAATGTGTTCTGAACAAAATGAATATGGCCATGAATAACCAGAATTTAATTTTCATTTTGTATCCATCACATGTAATTTATTTAATCTCTCATACCTCCATTTCCTTTTTTGGCAAAAGAAAATCAAATACCTACCTCTGAGGATGGAAGTGAGATTTGATGTATGTGAAGTGTCCTGTCTCAGGCTGCACACAGAATTGGCTGTCACATTGGTCTACTGCTGCCACCTTTACCCACCTCGGTGTATATATGGGTTGAGTTGCAGTACCTTTGAAGATACACCTCAAGAGTCAAGGGAGAAATCAAGAAACTCGGGGAAAACCAGAATTTGCCAGTGTGTTCTGTTCTGTGTGCCTAGCCTTATGCCTTGGCATTTTACACACTGTTCCCAAGGCCCTTTCTGGGTGTCTGATTTGCTATCTTGCCTCACTGCATAGAGTTGGAGGGTAATAGTGGTTGCTCAATAAATATTTTAATTTAAATGAATGGAGTAGAATCTTTCCTATGATGATTAGTAGTTTACAGAGGACCCTTTTCTTCCACTGTACCTTCTTAGTAATTAAGTTACAGATTTTCCTTGAACAACTACTATGATGCTGACAGATTTATATACTGTTACTGTTGATTGTTTGAAGACTAGTCCTTCAGACTGGAATAAATGAGTTTGGCTCCCAGTTTTTGTCAGCTTTGTGAGTAAAGAGTTCAAAGAAATAAATCTCTACTGCAGTTGACATTTTCTCTATTAACAAGTAGAGGGAGTGAAAGAGACAGAGAGGGAGATTACTATATGTGTACAGATACATATGGAGATAAATATCCCTCCCATTTGATAGCTATTCAAAGCACACTTCTAGCCTGGTGTCCTGGAATAGCCTATTTGTTAAATGCTAGAAGAATCAAGTAACTCTACAAGATTCAAATTGCTACTGAATGTCAGTCTTTGAAATATATTGTCTGCTCAAATAAACTGACAAGCAAATCTTTTAGAAGCCAGGAGAAGACCTTCTGGATGTAAAAGGAAAAATCTAACAGAGAGCTCTTGGTTATGAAACACTTTTAAAACAAAGGGAGGTGACAATAAAATATCATTTCCTTGGCTTTGTACAAATTCAGTCTGTCAGTACCTGGGGAAGACTATTACAGTCCTTCACTACCAGATCTGAATTGTAATATATGCTGTTACTTACTCCTTACGGAATGTTGTCTCTTAAGAAATGTTTCCACAAAAGGGTACTTATATAATGGCATTTTCCTGATGTCTAACTTGCATACATTTATTTGTGATTAAGCAATTATTTATAGCATGCCTAGTATGGCATGCTTTAAATACTGGGGATGTCACAGAGAACATCGCTGTGTGCTTTAAATACTGGGGATGTCACAGAGAACAAGACAATGTTTACTCTCATGGAGTTTACATTCTGAAGGCTGGGGCTGGGGAGATGGAGAAAACATGGTTGTTAAATTGATGAACAAGAAAAATATTAGAGAGTAAAAAATGTTATGCACAGGGAACATAAAAGCCTCTACAGGGAGAATGGGTTTGGTGTGTTGAAGGATCAGAAGTCAGGTCAATGTAGTCGGAGTGAAGTGACAATTATAGCAGTAGGAGATAAGGCAGAGCATTAGATGTGGAAAGTCTAGATACTGAGTTTGGATTTTATTGACAGTGAAATGTGAAGTTGTTGGAGGGATTTTTAACTTCAGTAGTGACAAAATCTGAAGAACATTTAGAAATGTGGTTATAGAACAGATTCCATTGAGTCAAGAGTGGAAACAAGATTTGCTCTTAGAAGGTATAGTTCTGGGTCAGGGAAGACATGATGGTGGCGTAGACTAGGGAGATGCTCGTGAAGATGAAACCAGGGGGAAGATGCTACATATAAGTCACATATGGCTTCTGTTAACTGATTGCTCATGACGCTTTTCTAAACAAAATTTTAAGCATGGGAACAAACTCCTCTGTGAAACAATTCCAAACTTGCCAAAGAGGTGGCAAAAAATAGAATATGTTCGCTTTTTGGACATTTAAATTCTAAATCTAAGCCAAGCACCATGACTTACACATTATCTAGTTTAATCATCATTACAACCTATGAAGGAGATGTTATAATTATTCCTATTACACTAAGGATAATTGATAAGGAAACTGACACTTAGAGGACTCATGTCACACAGCTAATAAAGGGTATAATGAGGGCTTGTAATCCAGGCCAATTTCTACAAAACCAGTGAATTTAACTACCAAACTAAACCACTCTCCAAGAATGAAATATACAAGTGATTCGCTGTAAACATCTTCTCTTCCATCATAGTTTTACTAAGGACTCTAGGTTCTATTGTTGACTTGTATTGGAGCAGGAAGTCTATAGCTGTGACTTTGGAATGGAATATAACAAAGAGGACCAAAGAGTTGCCAGATGGATTGTACATTTCTCTTAAGCTCTAGCCTGGGTGCAAGCATCTGGCCAAGAATTTACAGGACAGTTTTCATGAGTCAAAAGCAGCTTAACAACATATGTTTGTGTTCTAATTTGAAAATCTTGTTGACTCTCTTTCAGTGCCTCATAACCTTACAGTTCTTTTTCCATAGCCTCTTTTCATATCCTAGTCTAGGCCCTTATCATCTGGTGCCTAATGAAAGTAATATCATTAGTGCCTTATAATTTACTGCCAAAAGCAATCCACAAATTCAACACATTCCCCATCAAAATACCACCACCATTCTTCACAGAATTAGAAAAAAAATTCTAAAATTCATATGGAACCAAAAAGGAGTCCACATAGCCAAGGCAAGACTAAGTATAAAGAACAAATCTAGGGGCATCACACTATCTGGTTTCAAACTATACTATAAGGCCATAGTCACCAAAACAGCATGGTACTGGTATAAAAATAGGCACATAGACCAATGGAACAGAATAGAGACCCAGAAACAAACCCAAATACTTACAGCCAGCTGATCTTTGACAAAGCAAACAAAAACATAAAGTAGGGAAAGGACATCCTTTTCAACAAATGGTGCTGGGATAATTAGCTAGCCACATGTAGGAGAATGAAACTGGATCCTCATCTCTCACCTTATACAAAAATCAACTCAAGATGGATTAACGACTTAAATCTAGAACCTGAAACTATATAAATTCTAGAAGATAACATTAGAAAAACCCTTCTAGACATTGGCTTAGGTAAGGATTTCATGACCAAGAACCCAAAAGCCAATGCAATAAAAACAAATCTAAATAGCTGGGGCTTAATTAAACTAAAGAGCTTTTGCACAGCAAAGGAATAGTCAGCAGAGTAAACAGACAACCCAGAGAGTGGGAGAAAATCTTCACTGTCTACACATCTGACAAAGGACTAATATCCAGAATCTATAAAGAACTCAAACAAATCAGTAAGAAAAAAACAAACAGGCCGGGTGTGGTGGCTCACACCTATAATCTCAGCACTTTGGGAGGCTGAGGCAGGTGGATAACCTGAGGTCAGGAGTTTGAAACCAGCCTGCCCAACATGGTGGAACCCCATCTCTACTAAAATACAAAAATTAGCTGGGCATGATGGTGGGTACCTGTAATCCCAGCTACTCGGGAGGCTGAGGCAGGAGAATCGCTTGAACCCGGGAGGAGGAGGTTGCAATGAGCTGAGATCACACCACTGCATACCAGCCTGGGTGACAGAGTGAGACTCCCTCTGAAAAACAAACATACAAACAAACAAATCCACCAAAAAGTGGGCTAAGGACATGAATAGACAATTCTGGAAAGAAGATATACAAATGGCCAACAAACATATGAAAAAATACTCAACATCACTAATGATCAGGGAAATGCAAATCAAAACCACAGTGTGATACCACCTCACTCCTGCAAGAATGGCCAAAATCAAAAAATAAAAAAACAGTAGATGTTGGCGTGGATGTGGTGATCAGAGAACACTTCTACAGTGCTGGTGGGAATGTAAACTAGTATAGCCACTATGGAAAACAGTGTAGAGATTCCTTAAACAACTAAAAGTAGAACTACCATTTGATCCAGCAATCCCACTACTGGGTATCCACCCGGAGGAAAAGAAGTCATTATACAAAAAAGATACTTGCACATGCATGTTTATAGCAGCACAATTTGCAATTGCCAAAATCGTGGAACCAACCCAAATGCCCATCAACCAACAAGTGGATAAAAAAAGTGGTATATATATATGATTGAATACTACTCAGCCATAAAAAAGAATGAATTAACAGCATTAGCAGCAGCCTGGATGAGATCGGAGACTACTATTCTAAGTGAAGTAACTCAGGAATGGAAAACCAGACATCCTATGTTCTCACTGATACGTGGAGCTAAGCTACGAGAACGCAAAGGCATAAGAATGATACAACGGACTTTGGGGACTTTGGGGGGGAAGGTGGGAGGGGGTCGAGGAATAAAAGACTTCAAATAGGGTGCAGTGTATACTGCTTGGGTGATGAGTGAACCAAAATCTCACAAATCACCACTAAAGAACTTACTCATGTCACATACCACTTGTACCCCAATAACCTATGGAAAAATTTTAAAAAAAAGATTGTCCTGCAAAAACAAAAACCCCCCCAAAACCAAAACCCTTTCACATATATTACATCAACTCTCACAACATTATGAAATAGATATCACTGCATTTTGTTGGTTTGTTGATAGATATATCTTTTTTTTTCTTATTTTAACACATTTAAAATTGGAATGGGGTTATACCCAATGGCAACTTACCATTGCTATTGACATGAAGGCAGTTGTGGTGTATTTGTTATTGCCTCTATGAGCTCAGTCTGATGTATTTTTCCTGGTAGTATGAATGAAACTCAGTGTTCTCAACTTCTAGATTTCAATAGACTGTTCTGGTTATTGCCTAAAAATGAGTTCTAAGTATGAGTTCTGGTTATTGCCTAAAAACTTTTCATGAACATCTTTGAATATTTTCCAACAACAAAATTTCCAAAATGAATGGAGCTTGAAAAAATATATTGCAAAGACAATAGTGGAGCACTCTTAAAAAACAGTGCACTGCCAATGCCTCTATGGCACAGGCATAATGCTGTACACATTGAACATGGATGTGGACTACTGTGAATCAAAGAGTGATCCAGAAGAATTGCACTATGGATGTCAAGAAGTTTTAGGAATACTTAACCCAGAGATTCTCAAACTTTCTTGGTTGATGGCACTTCTAGTTTCTTAGTACCTTTTTCACAGCACCCTTAGGCCAAGAAAAATATCTAACATTTCCATTTATTAGATAGGTCCAACAACTTAGTAGCCATTTGAAAAAATATTTTCATTTTATCCTTAAATAACTAGAATTACCTATTTATGGGATGGGTGTGCTTCTTGAGCACTGCACAACATCCCAAATCTTGGGATCAAATTGGACATTGCCATCTTCATTTCCTATTCCATTTTGTTTTTGCAGTACTCACTTTTTGAAAAAACACAGCAATTGCCATCAACCCAAGCTTCACAAAATATAATGTCATCAAAAGGAATGTAGCCTGATCTAATGTTGGAATTGTCACTAACGTTGAGCTAGAAGTTTATGCCATATCTGAACAGATGTCAAGAATCATTGTGTTAAAAATATTATATCCCACAGCACCTTAGTAAGTGCCCAGTAGCTCCTTGAAGTGCTGTGGTACATGGTTTGGGAACCATGGCCTTGGGCAATCTATTTTGCTCATAGTTTACTTTTATGAATGTATAAGAGAAATATATGATAAAAAGCAATGTCTAAATAAGTATAAAACAGCAATTCAATAAGCATGAAATAAAAATTCCAAAGTGATAAGGAATCATTTTGCCATCATTTTATTACAATTTTTCTTTCTTTGGGGTACATCTAAGTGCTTCTAATAAATGATGGCAACTTAGATTCTATTTTATAGATCATGCTAATCAAGCATTGGATTCTAAATTGATCTCTCTGCCTCTAGGCACTTATGCTATATTTTGTTACCAGATCAGCTGTCTTAACTCATAATTTGCACTATGTCACTTCCTCTTATCAAATTATTCAATAATTTGCTGTGGCCTCTAAGATAAAATTCAGATTTCTCAATGTGACAAGTAATGGTCTCTGCAATCTAAGATACCTACCTTGTATCCTTACTCTGTCTCTACCTTTCAGAGACAGGAGACTCTCAGCCTACATCTTCTGCTAATGGGTAAATCGCTTCTCCACTCTAGGCCTCAGTTTCCCCATTTATAAAATGAGAAGTTGGACTAGATCACTGGTTCCTAGCTTTTTTGAAAAAAAAAATAATTGGAGACTGACATAGTGTTACTAGGTTTTAGCCTATGATTAAATCTAATATTTACCTAGGTACAGTTGGCCCTCCATATTCATAGGCTTCACATCTTTTGAGTTAACCAGTCACAGATAAAAAATATTTGAAAAAATGGATGGTGGAGTATGTACGAACATGCACAGGATTTTTTCTTGGCATTATTTCCTAAACAGTATGGTATAGCAACTATTTACATAGCATTTACATTGTATTAGGTATTATAAGTAATCTAGAGATGATTTAATGTATCCCAGAGGATGCGCATAGATGATAGGCAACTACTACACCTTTTTATATATGGGACTTCAGCATTCATGGAGTTTGGTATCTGCAGGGGTCCTGGAGCCAATCCCCCACAGATACTGAAGGATGACTGTAGCCTGTTCTAATCATCTTGTGTTGCAAATACAGTGAATTATATCTCAACATAAATAATAAAAAACTGAATAAAGTTACCTGTAAAAAACTTCAGTCTATTGTCTTGTTGTTTTCATTTAACTATAGACTTCTTTATAGACTGTTAAGCACTGGTTCTTAGAACAGCATTTGGGACCAAAGGGCTAGACCTTTATTACTCAAATTGTAGACTTAGATCAGGGACATCGCATCACCTGTAAGCTTGTCAGAAATGCTTCATCTCAGGTCCTGTCCTGGACCAACTGAATCACAGTATGCATTTTAACATGATCCCCAAGTTATTTGTATCCATATTAGAGTCTGAGTAGCCTTGAGCTAGAGGCCATTCGGCACACGCATTCTCTATTATTTGTGATTCTCTTGTACAAACAACGTAGTTACCTAACCATGACTTGCACTGTGACTTGTATCCAACTAATCTTGTATTATTCCTCTGAGTTTTCTATTGCTGGCCTACCTCTGTGACTTCCTCCTATCTGTTCTTCAATAGTTGGCTCAGCTTTCGTCTTTGCTTCTCTATGTTCCAGCTCTGTGTGACTTTAGAAAACTTGATTTTTCAGTAAGTCAATTTCTTCGACCATAAAATGGGGATCATAATATCCATTTCATAACATTTTTGAAAAGATGAAATGAGCTAATAAATGTAAACTTTGTACCATGGTGCTTGGTGTAATAGCCCCTCCAAAAGGGGTAGCTGCTACTGTTATTGTCGTTATTCCTATTACAACAGTAATAATACAGCAGTGTACCAAATAGACAAAATCTCCTGCCCTGTGAAGATTACTTTCCAGTGCGTACTGCTAAATAAATGCTTGTCAGGTACTGTAGTTATGCCTTAATTTGCCACACAGTCACTTGTAGGCTCAATGGGTCTTAGAGATTGTTGGAAAGCTAGTTGTGAGATTTTGTATGCCTTGCTTATGATATTTACCATATTATGCTTTGTATTATGGCTATTTAGGAGAGTATTTTCTCACTCATCAAACTCTAAGTGTATTGTTTCTATGTGCAGTCCCATGGCACTTGACAAACAGTAACTATGCTTAGTGAATGAAAGCACTGAGGAAGCCTTTATCCTTTCATCATGAGACAGCTGTGGCAAAGGCTGTCTGAACAGCCATTGTGGATAAAGGTGTTCTCAGTTCCAATTAATTGCTGTTCTCTCTGAATTACTCTGCTTGCCCCAGCTGTTTAATGTGGACATCAGTATAGCCTCATTATCTTTTTTTTTTTTTCTTTTAGAGACAGAGTCTCACTCTGTTGCCCAGGCTGGAGTGCAGTGGTGCTATTATGGCTCATTGCAACAGCAAACTCCTGGGCTCAAGCAGTCTTTCCCTCTCAGCCTCCCGAGTAGCTGGGATGACATGCATGTGCCACCATGCCCGGCTCATTCATTTTTTGTAAAGACGAAGGTCTCCCTATATTGGCCAGGCTGGTCTCAAACTACTAGCCTTAAGCAGTCCTCCCACGTCAGCCTCCCAAAGTCCTAGGATTACAGGTGTGAGCCACCTTGCCAGGCCCTCACTATCTTTAAGTTGTCTTGTCACAGATGCTAATAGCTTTAGGGAAAACTTCCAGCTAGAAAAAACAATGCTAACCACAGGCTGGTACAGAGTGCACAGACTTTTGATCTATTATAGTACACGATGCATCCATTCTCTCTGATTTTCCAATGTGGCCCTTCCTGTAGTGTTAGACGACTATCATAAAAAAGATCTTGGAAACTTTAGTGTAAATATAAATATTACCTCTAAACAAATTTCAAGGAAATACAGAACTGCCATAGGGTTCCTTTTGGCCTTGTCTGCCCCATGATGTAATTGATACTCATTCCTTTTCCATTAATCACTTGATTTGTTTTGGCAAATCTAAGGTAAATACAACTTGTCTTCTCCCTATCAACCCTTTGGTAAGGTCAAGGCTGTGTGCTTGTGTGAATTCGTTTCCTGAAACTAGCTCAATATGAGCAGAGAAGGCTTGGAAACCAAGGTTGTCTGGTCCACAAAAACAGCTTAAAAATCACCCTCCAACTGGGGTCACTCTCCTTACTGGAGTCTCATCGCCAATTTGCCGATTAGTTTCTCTTTCTATAACAAGCTCCAATAAAGCTGCATCTCTCATTGGAAACACTCATGTTCCCTGCATCCTCAAATCTACTATCTAAATCCGAGATGCTTGGGGACATCATTAATTCAGACATTTGACTGAACAGAGCCCTTTATCCCTTTTTTCCCCCAAGTAGCAAGTTATGCTAAATGCAGGGTAGTAAAACTCAATAACTCATAGAAAAGTCATTCATTTGACTTTCAAATTTCAATCACTAGGGTGAAGGGTCAGAAAAGGCCATGACAGAAATTCTTGCAGAAGAAAATCCCCCTGTTGCCCTGCAGCCAGTCATCTTCCTGCTGCATAAATCATTGCATTCTGTGGAATGTCAGTGCCAGCTATAATCAGACTGCCAAAGAGAAGGGCTTTCTTCAGGGCTTCTGACTGAGACAGTTGCATTTATTTGGGCTTGGACTGACAGCTGAACGGCCCTTTCAAAATAGCAAGGTTCATGAAAGAGTTGTTCCTATGCATGCACTTGGCACTGGCCTGGTCCCATTGTGGCAATGTGGAATCCACATTGCTGTGCATGGTCTCTGCCTGCAGCATACTCAGACCCCCTGCTTCCCTCTAAGGTCACCTGAGGTGGCTGTCCATGTCCTCCTGCTTCACTCCTTTTGGTAGACTACCACAACATTTAAAAGACGGGGAGGATCCAGACTCTTGACTCTAATCTGTAGCAAATGAACAAAGTAGGAAGTCCAGAAAAATGGATTTTTCTCAACCAGATATTCTTGGACTTCTTAAAGCCTTTCCATTCTTTTCTGCTCTCTGCAGAGTCAGGAATGAGACTTAGAGGCAGGCTGGAGGTTGGCCTCAGACCTGTAGGGAAGGATATACATTTGGCTTTGACCATCCCGTCCTGCATTTTGCTTCTCTCCCAGAGGGCACCACTTCCTTCTTATCACCTGTTTTCTCAGCTCACTCACACGTGCTCATATTCCCCACCCCCAGTACTCCAAGACTTGACTTCTCCCTGTTATGACCAGGCTGTCTCCCAGCTTGGTTGGAACGAATGCTAAAATAGTGTTCTGCTTTATTCAGGAAGGCTGGGGGGAGGAGAGTGCAGCTTATGGGTTTGAGAGTTCCTGCTAACTTCTGCTTTCTGCACACCCAGAGTCCAGTGAAGGTCGTCACCCCATTGGGATCAATTCTGTCTACAGGAATCTCAAACTGAGCTTTTCCATGTGATTCTTGCAGGATGAGACAATGTGTGCCCACATTTCCGCAAAGAAAGAAGTTAAAGCACAAGGTGGGACCTCATTTGGCCAAAGATTCTCTAATACTATGTGCATTAGACCCCCTGGGGTTCCCACAGGTGAGTCAGAAGGAAGGAACCTCACTCTCATGGTGCCTCTACTTATGGGGGCATGAGGTTTCTTTTACCTGCTTTTCAACCATGTTTCATATTTCCATGGAGCATCCGAACTTTGGCACCAGCAGGCATCTGTTTCTTGCCTATGTTGCAGGATCTGAGTGCTGCAAGGCAAGGACTTCCCTCTGGCTCAAAGCAACCACCCTCATATACCTGAGAGAGCCTTTTTTTAGGTCAGTGATTCTCAAATTTAAGCATACACCAGATTCACTTGGAGGGCTTGTTCAAACACAGACTACTGGTACTAACCTCTGGAGGTACTGATTCAGTAGGTCTAAGGTAGAGCCTAAGAATATGCATTTCTCATAAGTTCCCCAGTGGTGCTGATGCTGTTTTGGTGGGACTACACTTTGAGAACCACGATTTTATCTAAACTGAGTTGTGTTAGTGTAGCAGAAGTTAGTGATTAACCATCAGCGAGGTCCCAGGAAAGGGTAGCCTCGAACAGGTGAAAAAGTCAGATGTTGGCCTTGGGTGTGACACTGTCTTTCTCTGACCTCACCATCAGCATAGACATTTCTTCTGCTCCTGATAAAAGGCAGCAAAACACATGGAGTCAACTTATTTGTTCCTGGCTCCCTCCTTCTTCTCATTCTTCCTTTCTTTTCCTTTTTTCTCTCCTTCTCTTTCTTCCTTTTGAAGGTCACTTTATCCGAGATACCTTGTATAAGAGGTATCTCAAAATTAGATTTACAAGCAAACCAGAATCCCACTTAGCAACAGATTTCAACTAAGGTTGGAAATGGAGGACAGTCCTATGGTATGGAGGAGAGTCCTTTGGTATGGAGGAGAGTCCTGTGAGGAGTGAAGTGAGAAATTCAAGAAGGACAGAAAGATTAAATCCTTCTCCAGCTTCAAACTCCTCTCTTGCAAATTAGGCAAGTTAAACACAATCAGGCAAGTTAAACACAAAATATTGCTTTTGCACCATACGTATTTTACTTAATCTTTACAACTGTATGAAGTGGTATGGTCACTTAGCCTTTTTTTAGAAGAGGAAATCAAGGTTTCGAAAAGCTAATAACATGACCACAATCGTACAGTGACTCTGCTCCAGAGGAAAGATCTTAGCCCAGGTCTGGGATGACTTCCTTCACAAGAGCCACCGTAATGAATGTGACAATAACGGTGTTGCAGGTGGGGGGGTCACGGGAGATGGTAATTCACAGAAGAACTATTTTGACAAATAACTAGAGACTGGAGAATGGAAAGACTTGTGCAGACCGGCTAACAAAATCAGAGGATTAGAATATGCATGAGGAATAAAAAGTAAGAAAATGGAAGGAAGAAATGAAAACTTTCAATTGTTAGGGGAGAGGTCAAGAAAGATTCAGTCAGTTATACAAAGAACTGTTCCAGTACTCTTTCCTTATCTCTGTTATCATCCATAGTGGCCACCTGGGCAAAGCCCAGGTCCTCGATTTCTCTTTAGTACCTGTAGGGACCCCACATACAATTGCTGGGTGTGAACAGAGAAACCATCCAGACAAGCCACTCTCTGCTCCAATGGCTCTTGCCCTCATCCTGGCTTTCTGCCTCCTGGAATTACCTTGGTGTTTACCGCTATTATCCTTTTGGACCTGGCTCTGCTTCTGGATTTTATTGCAACTTCATTTCCCAGCTGACTGATGAAAATCTCCACTGAGAGCACCACCTATCCTCAAACTCAGCACTTCCAAGCTAAACAGTTTCACCCCCAGACAACTCCTCCTGACTCCCCCATTTCTCCTGTTAACCAGACTTGAAAACAACAATCATATTTGGTGCCTCATTTTCTCTTCCACAGAATTCAGCCAATAACCAAGTTGATACAAACTTCTAAAATGTCTCCTTAATCCATTGCCTTTCAAATATCAAGGCCACAATTCTAGTTCAGACCCTCATTTTCTTTTCTTTTCTTTTTTTTTTTTTTTTTTTTTTTTTTGAGACAAAGTCTCAATCTGTCACCCAGGCTGGAATGCAATGGTATGATCATGGCTCACTGCAGCCTCAGCTTCCTGGGCTCCAGTGATCCTCCCACCTCAGTCTCCTGAGTAGCTGGGACTACAGGCTTACTCTACCATGCCTAGCTAATTTTTGTACTTTTGGTAGAGATGGGGTTTTGCCATGTTGCCCATGCTGGTCTTGAACTCTTGAGCTTAAGCGATCCACCCGCCTCAGCCTCCCAAAGTGCTAGAATTTCAGGCGTGAGCCACCGCACTAGGCCGAGACTCTCATTTTCTTTTTAAAACATTATTACTGAATCATCTTTTCTCTCGCAGGCACTTTCAGTCCCTCTCAACTCTTATCTGTTCTCCACCTTGGGACCAGATCATTCTGGAACTAGTCTAATCATGCTGCTTCTTTGCCTAAAATTTTTCAGTGGCTCAAGTGCATTTTCTTCAGATTGGTTTCAGAGCCTGGTGGAGACACCTGGTGTTTTTTCTACCCAACAGGCAGTTATTTATTTGGTAGGGCTTTAAGTTTCTTTACAGGTACCCATTCCTTCATCCCAGTTTGTCTGGCAATGATCCTTCTTCTTGGTTCTAGGAGTGAACACATGACGAATCCTCCTAGACCCAATAATTGGGTCAGAGATAGGCATAAATTAGTTAAGTCAGATAAATGAATCTCTATTCTGAGGCTTTTGTCTGAGCAGTTGAGAAAGAGCAGCTCATTTTCTGTTGAGGCTGCTAGAAGTCACTATGATAAAAGACAAAAGTAGCCAGGATTACCAACTATAACACAAAGCCAAAAGAAAAGAAAGAGGTGAAGTTTATTGAGCAAAATGAGACTCCCTGGATCCAGCTATGAGTGAAGCCAGACCACCTCCTTGACTTTGTGCTTTTTGTTTTTGTTTAGAGACAGGATCCTCGCTATATTGCCCAGGCTAGTCTTGAACTCCTGAGCTCAAAGGATCCTCCTGTCTCAGCCTCTTGAGTAGCTGTGATTACAGTCGCATGCCACCAACCCAGCATTCTTGACTTTCCAGTTAAATAGGCCAATACCTGCCTTTCTGAGCTTAGTTCAATTTTAGTTATGTTGCAGTCACCTTTAGCCTAAAGAATCCTATAGCTTTCTTCTCTTTTTAAACAACTCTTTCAACCCCTCTGTCATTTGCTAAACCATTCACTCTTGTCTCCAAGCATAATTATTTTACATATCCATGCTTTTGCTTGTGTTGTTCTTTCTATCTGGGACACATCTGGGAGATGAAGGCATCTCCATCGGCCCAATCTTCTAAGATCTATTTTGGATGTTACTCTCGCATATGATGTCTTTTCTGCCCTTCAGCAACATAAAGTCTTATCCCTATTTGAATCCCCTCTATACCCTGCTGAGTCTTCTTTGCCATTAAATATTTAACATCTTTCACCGGTGGTCTATATTAGATGCTCAATAAACTAGTGTGAATTGAATCAGAGAAAAGGAAAATGAAGCTAATGCTTGTCGGATTCAGTTGACTTAAGGTTCTGAGGAAAATAACAGGAAATAGCTGATTATCCTTTCTATATCATACCTAGCTTTCGTTTCTTCCAGTAGACAGGTAGACATTTTTACTGCTATTTCTTTAATCACATACAATGCTGTAAACTATAATTTTGCGGAATAAAAGCACTTTCATTTGAACCCATGGAACGTAACAGTAAGTCTGGTTATAGGAAGATGTTTTATTTACTTTAATATTGGTTGCTTCTCTTTGTACATAAACTTTGTTGTTTTTGTTGCTCTTATTGCTGTTTTGATGTTGTTTTTTCCAAAGTCAATTTTGTAGATTTGTTTTACTAGCAATTTCAGTATTTCCGAGGCTGCTATATATTGCTTTCTTCTTTGGAATATTGCAAAATTCTTTGAGTCTTGTTCAAGTTTTAATGTGACATTATTTGAAAGGAATGTTTAGTAGTATTCAGTGTTTATGTAACACCTGCCAGTTTATTCTCTGAGTAATTTACAGCTCCTCTAGGGAATAGGAAAGTAACCACAAGGTAATCTGACAGAAGAGGGGTTCTTTCTATAAATGCCAACCTGGGTGGTTAAACATGAAAAATTCCATCAAACACCTTGAGCTCTTGTCCATGTGATGCCAAAGACACACTTTTTACCCCCAAGTTAAAATAGTTACTTTGATGTCACATAAACACAACTCATGGAATCAACATTGAATTTAAAAGGCATTGTAGGACTGAGATCCGACCCTTTCCCCCTTGCTGCCACAGGCTGCATATACTTGAAGGGCTGCTTTATAGTGCAGCAGAAAAAAAATCTAGGAGTTTATGTTTGTCTTAGTAAGTGGCTTAGAAAAGGAAATCTAGATAGTTTATGCTTTTTCCCGTATTCAGCTCATATACCATTGAGAATTTTTTTTTTCCAGATCTGAAGGGTGGGGGAACTTGTAGGTTTGGATTTTATATGTACATGTATGTGAGTTTCTGAATCAAGGTATTTCTGTTTCCACATGCTTTTTTAGCTGGCTTTATAGGTAATACTTATACTATTTCTACCTGATTTTTCAAGTAATACATATTCACTTACCAAAAAAAAAAAAAAAGACTATAAGCCGGGTACGTTGGCTCATGCCTGTAATCCCAGCACTTTGGGAGGCCAAGGCAGGAGGATTGCTTGAAGCCAGGAGTTTGAGACCAGCCTGGGTAACAAAGGAAGACCCCACCCCCAACCTGTCTTTACAAAAAAATTAATTAATTAATTAATTAAAAATATTCATATTGTAGCATGTATCAGTACTTCATTTCTTTTAAAAAAGACTACAATAAAATATTGTTTTATAGCCACTTTATTGATACAATTAAGAGATTTGGCATTCCAAGTACTGGAGAGGATATAAATCAACAGCATCTTTTATATGTCAAGAGTTTAATTGGTTCAACTACACTGAAAAATAATTTGGTATTATCTTGAAGAGTTGAGAATTCATAAACCCTATGGCACAACAATTGTACTCCTTAGACTATGCCCAAAGGAACACGTACCAGGAGTTATATACAAGAATGTTTACAGCAACCCTGTAACAGCAATAAGTAAACCAACCAACAAACAAAAACAGAAACAATCGAAATGCCCAGCGACTAGGAAATGTATAAATTAACCATTGAATAATTAAGCATCAGTGAAAATGAATGAGTTATAACTACATGCAACAGGCTGTATGAATCCAAGTAACATACTGCTGAATAAGAAAAGCAAGTCTCAGAAGACTACATACAACATGATTTCCTTCAGTAAAGTTCAAAAGCAACGTATGCTAAACAAGATTTCATTTCAGCATACACACATATAATAAAAAAGAAAAGCAAGAGAATGATAAACCCCAATTTAGGAAAATGATTATTTATGGCAGGAAAGCAAAAGCATGCAATAGGGAAGAGTATATGGGAGGACTGAATCATTGTTATTGTTCTAATTATTGGATTGTGTGGTAATTTGTTGGTGTTTGTTATGTTACCAAGAAATAAAATGAGACCATGCTATGAATGGGCCAATGATGGTAGCATGCCATTAACCAAGAATGAAGATGAATCCAATTCTGTGTACCTGAAGTCCAGAGTTTAAAAATAAAGGACAATAAATGTATACAAGAATAATAAGAAAAATCCATATTACCTGAAAGTACTTTTCTCAGTTTCAGGTAAACAAGAACCAGCTTCCTTATCTCTTCTTGGACTGCCATTCTTAGTAGGACGTCCATTCTCAGGAAGGCTAAAGCCAAAGGAGCATGCTGACCGAGGCTATCCTCTTTTAAAAGGATCCCCAAAGTCCCATTTAACGTCTATGAGGCTTTTTAAAATCTCTGCCTTTATCAGTCCTGCTGGTTCCCACCAACTTCTCTCTATTCCCTTATCTCTTTCACATTGCTTCTGTTTATTATATCTCATTGCTTCTGATTATTCATGACCTCAGTATCTTACCTTCTCTCTTTGTTATTTGGCTTTGTTCCCAAAACAAATGATTCATTCCAATGCCTTACATTGAGAACTCCTTGGGAGAGATCTACTTGGGCAAAGCTCATATATCAACAACCTAAAATGTCTCTAACCAGTAGATCGATTGCCTGCCCTGATCCATTCACTTGGGACCACAGGTAACAGCAAGGCAACTTTTGGGAAAATCTCATTTGAGAAGGGCTGTGGGCATGCTGGACATTCCCAAACGTGGCCCATCCAGGACAAGCCAGCTCATAATGTATAGCAACATAGGCAGGAAGAGCATAAAGTGATTAGGAAGAGGGAGGATTTCTTTCTCCTTATGGTTTCAGGGAACATTAGCAATTCATTTTAGACTAATGTGTAAAGGATTCTTAGAGGAGGTTTTTTTGTGTTTTGTTTTTTAAAGGAAAAGGAAGGAATTTCACATTGACTTGGGAAAGGCTTAAACAAAAAATTGAGGAGAAAGGAATGAGCCTGCAATGAACAGAAGTGGTTTGAAATATTAGGATGTCTGACATGGTAAGAGAAGAGAGAAAGAGAGTCTGGTGTAACTGGTAGAGAGAGATTGGTGACAATGTTAATCAATCCATTCATTCAACAAGCATCTATTTTTGAATAGATACATATACATGAATTAAAATATGTTAACCACTGAGAATAGTGCCAGGTTTTGTTCCAGGTCTTGGTATATACCAGTAAATAAAACCACAAAAATCTCTGCCCTGTGGAATTTATATTCTATTATTATTTAAGTTGGGTGCTTAAATAACTTGACTCACTTTATCTTCATGAGAGTACTCTGAAGTAGAGTCATCTATATGAGCTTGAGTGATCTACTCTCTGCAAGGCTCCACTCCAAAAGTTTTACACACTTTACTTCAGATACTCCTTACAACAACCCTATGAGTCAAGGTAATGTTATAACCCTCATTTTACAGGTGGGAAAACTGAAGCATGTGGATAGGTGAAGTCACACAAGCAATAGGTGATAGAGCTGGGATTTAACTAGTGGATCTAGCTTCAGAGTCTGTGATTCTTGTTATTTTGTGATGCTACTTTTCTGCTGTGCTGTAATATTATTCAAGACACAGAGGTAGGTATTAAAACTCAGGTCTGACTACACACGGTAGGTATTCTGGCTACAGTCATACACCATACAATTGAGACTTTGAACTTGTTCTATAGAACTATCAGAAGTTGTTAAGGAGCTCCGTGAAGGAGGTACAATGGCCCAAACAGGGAGAAGTAGAAAAAGAGAAAGAATGAAGGTGGTAGATTCAAGTAGGAAGTTGCAGACATCTAGGTGAGGGTGAAGAGTGTACAGATCAACGACTAACATGGGAATAAAGAGGTCGGAATGAATTGAGTCAATATTAGTTGCCAGTCTGCAGGAAAGTATCATCAACATTTGGGAAATGGCCTGATTTCAGATATTCTAAAAGAAGTAGAATGGGTCAGGCGCGGTGGCTCACACCTGTAATCCCATCACTTTGGGAGGCTGAGGCGGGTGGATCACGAGGTCAGGAGCTCGAGAGCAGCCTGACCAACATGACCCCGTTTCTACTAAAAATACAAAAATTAGCCGGGCGTGGTGGCGCACACTTGTAATCGCAGCTACTTCAGGAGGCTTAGGCAGGAGAATTGCTTGAACCCGGGAGGCAGAGGATGCAGTGAGCCTAGATCCCGCCACTGCACTCCAGCCTGGGTGACAGAGCAAGACTCTGTGTAAAAAAAAAAAAAAAAAAAAAAAAAAGTAGAATGACATAAGCACAAGCTTTAACAATATTATATAAATACTGTATTATGAACTTTATGGACATGGCAAACGACACTTAAAAGAGGAAATTATATGAAATAAAAAGTGACTTTATCCTTTCTCTTTCTCCCCCAATACTAGTTTTTTAAAAATACAACTGATGATTATGATCATAACTCTAAATAATTAATTTCTGCATACATCAATTTAACAGTATCTGTTGATGCCTAATAATATGAAATGAGCAAATTAGTGCTCCCACACTATTTCTGCACTTCTGCTATCTTCCCAAATTCTTAGTTTCATCATGGCTTTTACACTGTTGTTGACATTTACATTCTACTTTACAACTACAGTTGTCTTTCATGGTTTACATAAAGGACGATTTTTTTTTCAAAAATTAGAAGCCAAAACACAAAATGATAAATATTATGATAATGTTAATATTATTCCCTGTATAACTGACTAATGTGACTGGAACCACAGGAAAGAAATGTAGTTTATGTTACAAACTTGTGCCATTCAAAAAATAAATTTTCAGATACAAGGCATAAGTGGACTTTCTTGTCTTACTCTGTACCAATTATTCAAAATAATAGTATATCTAAGTTTGCTTCACATTCATACTGTGATTTTCTGGTACAGTTTTCTGTTTTTCCTGACATTTTTAGTTGCCTTCCATCATTCTGGTTCAATGAAGAAATATGACTTTTTCTATCATACCACTAAACTTTCTGTCTTCTTTGTTATTCCTCTTGAAATAGGAGGCTGCTCACATCGAGTTCTGATTTTGTATGATTGCTTTCTAGGATTGCTGCTCAGCTATCTTTCTGATATTACTTTCCTCTTGCATTCTTAGCTTAGTCTGTTCTATTGGATTCCATGTTGCCCTCTTCAGTGAATTCTTACATTTGTTTTTCTGTAGCATATCCTCAAATATTTTTGGAAAAGTAAATGGAAGTAAATGTTTTGAGTCTTTCAGTGCCTAGAAAAGTTTTTATTTTGCTTATACCTTCTTCTTTTAATAAATATTCTAGATGAGTCTAGGTTAAAAATAATTATCCTTCAGAATCTAAACGTATTGTTTCGTTGTCTTTTGGTAACCAGTATTGCTGTTGAGGAGTCTGATGCCAATCAAATTTGAATTCCTTTGTAAATGACCATTTTTTCCTCTCTAAACTTTTAGAATATTTTTGAAAAATCATGAGGATGTGACTAAATATGTTTTTCTTTATTAGTCATACTTATAGGTTGTTATGAGAGTGAATGAGACAATCCATGGAAGGCACTTAGTGGATGGTGTCAACAATGTTATTCATGCTAGTCGTAGTCATCCTGCTCAGTGGTGAATAAGCCTTTCAATTTGAAGACTTGTGTCTTTCATTAAGGAAAATGTTATTCAGCTATTTCCTCAATAATTTCCCCCATGGCATGTTTTCCTCATTATGCATGCCTTATTAGACAGATTTTAGAGTGCTCAGCTGTATTCTCTGTATCTCTGAACTTTTTAAAAATTTTTATATTTTCCATCCTTTTATATCTTTGTCTACTTCTGAAAGATTTCTTTTACTTTATCTTTGCTATTTTATTATGTATTTTATTTTGGCAGTCATGTTTTGGATTTTTTCTTTTATTATTCCTTTCTATAGCAGCTATTCCTGTTTTATAGAAGCTATATCTCACTGGATTGATACTAATTAGAATTCTCAAAAAATTCCTTCTTCTTCTACCTACCACCCCTGCTTTTCCCTTCAATTGTTTATGTCCTCAGCTATTTATTCCTCTGGGTAACTTTTTATTCTATTTGTTTCTCTCATGCCATGGATGAGCCTTGGTTTTCTACTCAGCTTTGTGAATTAAGGAAGAGGTTGGTTAATAATGATCGCTGATACAGGTTTCTCTGCTGCTGTATGGGTCTTTCCTTCACTCCAGGATTGCACTGTAATTTCTAGGTGTGTGGCTCGCATCGCTCCCCAGATGTGGGGACAGGGCACAGGAAGGATTACCCCCAGCCACACTCCTTTTGGTGCCAGAATTTTCAGGGCTTTACTCTGGAGCCATTTTTTCTTTAGAGACCAGCCCTACGGTTTGTCCCAAGGACAAAAATAATGGCAACCACTTCCAGTTTCAGCAGGGAGCAGAATTAAGGGACAGACCAGCAGAGCTGTTCTGAAGATACTTCTCCAGGTTCCAGCCTGATTGCTACTCCTGTTCTTGCTTGTCTCTCCTTTTGACTTTTAGTTGGGAGCCTCTGCACACTGGGAAGAGAAGCTCCCACCTGTGCTTCATCCCTCTTGTGCACATTCTTGGCTATCGTTCTTTCAGTTTTAACTTCTCCATCAGTATAATCTATAATTCCATCTTCTAAAAGTCTATAAAAAATCTCTGGTCTGCTGATAGTTGCTTTTTCCTGCTTTCAGTATTATTATGGACTTATCCCCCTTCAGATATTTTTACTGTCATTTCTGTGGGACATGGGGGAAGATAAATAAATACAGGTTTTCATTCAACTTCCTGAACCAGAAATATAGCTTCTATATTTTGATGGACTTACGTTCACTTTCACTTGCATCCTTGAAAGCTATATATTTTCACAAAATAAACCTCCTCTTCTGGTATCATAGCAGCATCACAGTGAGCCACAAATTTTAGAAGAGGTGAATTTTGGGAAAGGCAAAGTTCAGTCACTTAAACAGGAAGCTGGGCCAGTGAGATAATTTGTGGCCTCACTCTCTGGGGAAGGACTCATCCCCTAGAAACTTAGCTAAATGACTGACCATCAGTGGATGTTTTCTGATATGCTTTGTGCCTGGGAAAGAAATGAAGAAGACTAATTCCTAGAGGGCTGAGTAATCTTTTTAGTATCGGTTAAAGTTGGCAAGAAAAATCTAGATGCTCAGCTCAGACAGGCCTGCAAATAGCATTTGTTGACTACCTTATTGTTGTCTCTTTTTTTTGACTCAGCAGATAGTATTTATGGCATCATAACACAACCATGGAACAAGAAACAGAGTGCCTGTTATACGATGTACTTAGTATGCAGTAAAATATTTGATT